>NC_056079.1:21315000-21940000 GCF_016772045.2 Ovis aries | reverse complement strand
TTAACTTTCAGCCTGAGACTGAACTCCTACAGTTACAATCTAGAGATGATATCTTTCACATCCAGAAGCTATTTAATTTTGGATTCGCTTCAAGCAGCACTTTGGCATTTTGTATTATACCCATAGGTAATAAGCACAAGACTGCAGTTAGAACAGAAGGGTGTTTGTAGCCAGATGGCATCTTCTTTTACTTTTCCCATTTTTTTTCCCTCAAGCAACAGTTTACTTTTAACAGGAAAGAAGATCTGAAAATTTGGTGCTTCTACCAAACTTCACCTCACCAACTGGCTAACAAAATATAGGAAATATTCAATCTTTCCTTCATTTTTATTTAGTAACAGTTATTGCATGACAATTTTGTAACAGAAACTGGACCAGGTATTGAGGCTGCACAAACCTTATTCAGAAATGGCACTTATTCTTTTCAACATCTCCTGACTGAAGACATTTACAAGTGTCTGGTATTTTAATTTCATGATCTACATTTCTCTGATGTCATTCCACTTGACAAATATATTTCCTCCTTAATTTTTGTTTATTTAGAAAATGCTTGTCAGTTTGCCATATTACTATTTCCTTGTCTGCCTCATTATATTTTTGGAATTCAGTGCAGAATTGAGATATCCCCATCCCTAGTCAGGGAATATTACCATCAGCAATCCCTCTCTCCCCTTTCAGCTATAATTTCCAATTCTTTCCTCTCTATCTCATAAACACTATAATTTAGTTTATAAACTTTTTCTACATGTTGTTTCAACATTTATGTAAATGTATTTTACCTTTCGGAGAAGGCGATGGCACCCCACTCCAGTACTCCTGCCTGGAAAATCCCATGGATGGAGGAGCCTGGTGGGCTGCAGTCCATGGGGTCCCTGAGGGTCAGACACGATTGAGCGACTTCACTTTCACTTTTCACTTTCATGCATTGGAGAAGGAAATGGCAACCCACTCCAGTGTTCTTGCCTGGAGAATCCCAGGGACGGGGGAGCCTGGTGGGCTGCCGTCTATGGGGTCGCACAGAGTGGGACATGACTGAAGCGACTTAGCAGCAACATTTTACCTTTATATACATCCTATTTTCCATACTTGCTTTTATTTTATTTTTTATTTTTTTATTTTATTTTATTTGTTTTTTTGTTTTTAGATTCACACTGACTATTTTAATTGATGCATTTTTAAAAAAATTTTATTTTTACTTTATTTTGCTTTACAATACTGTATTGGTTTTGCCATACATTGACATGAATCAGCCACGGGCACATGCTTTTAAAATCACTTTAGTGTGTATGCCCAGAAGTGGGATTGCTGGGTCATAAGGTAGTTCTATTTGCAATTTTTAAGGAATCTCCACACTGTTCTCCATAGTGGCTGTACTAGTTTGCATTCCCACCAACAGTGTAGGAGGGTTCCCTTTCTCCACACCCTCTCCAGCATTTATTGCTTGCAGATTTTTGGATCGCAGCCATTCTGACTGGTGTGAAGTGGTACCTCATTGTGGTTTTGATTTGCATTTCTCTAATAATGAGTGATGTTGAGCATCTTTTCATGTGTTTGTTAGCCATCCGCATGTCTTCTTTGGAGAAATTTCTGTTTAGTTCTTTGGCCCATTTTTTGATTGGGTCGTTTATTTTTTTTTTAAATTGAGCTGCAGAAGTTGCTTGTATATTTTTGAGATTAGTTGTTTGTCAGTTGCTTCATTTGCTATTATTTTCTCCCATTCAGAAGGCTGTCTTTTCACCTTGCTTATATTTTCCTTGGTTGTACAGAAGCTTTTAATTTTAATTATATCCCATTTGTTTATTTTTGCTTTTATTTCCAGAATTCTGGGAGGTGGATCATAGAGGATCCTGCTGTGATTTATGTCTGAGAGTGTTTTGCCTATGTTCTCCTCTAGGAGTTTTATAGTTTCTGATCTTACATTTAGATCTTTAATCCATTTTGAGTTTATTTTTGTGTGCGGTGTTAGGAAGTGATCTAGTTTCATTCTTTTACAAGTGGTTGACCAGTTTTCCCAGCACCAGAATTGAAAGAGACACATGTACCCCCAATGTTCATCGCAGCACTGTTTATAATAGCCAGGACATGAAACAACCTAGATGTCCATCAGCAGATGAATGGATAAGAAAGCTGTGGTACATATACACAATGGAGTATTACTCAGCCGTTAAAAGAATTCATTTGAATCAGTTCTGATGAGATGGATAAAACTGGAGCCGATTATACAGAGTGAAGTAAGCCAGAAAAACACCAATACAGTATACTAACACATATATATGGAATTTAGGAAGATGGCAATGACGACCCTGTATGCAAGACAGGGAAAGAGACACAGATGTGTATAACGGACTTTTGGACTCAGAGGGAGAGGGAGAGGGTGGGATGATTTGGGAGAATGCCATTCTAACATGTATACTGAATTGAATCGCCAGTCTATGTCTGACGCAGGATGCAGCATGTTTGGGAATGCATGTAAGAATTAAAGATTTTAAAATTAAAAAAAAATAATAATAATAATAATAAATAATTTAAAAATAAAAAAATGAAAAAAAAATAAAATCACTTTATTCTGTTTTGTGCACAAATAATTCTGTACTTTTAATGGTATATAGATACTATGAAAAGTATATAGCTTATTTATTTACATATTCCCATACTGATGGACTGTGATTGTTTCTCTCTGCCTGCCAACATAAATGATGCTGGACATTTTTGTACATCCCCTTCTGTATCCCCAATTTTCTTCTGGCTCATATAACAAAAGAGCTATTGATGGGTCACTCACACATAGTTTTTACACTTTAAGATACACTTTAGACTTGCACTGAGTTTCTCAAAAACGCACATCCTCCCATACCCTTCTGTTTCATTTTGGCCATTTCACTAACCAAGAATTATTTTTTTCAAATAATCTTTGAATCGTATATACAACATTTTCTGTACTTTGCCTTATCCATTGAATAATTCTTTCAATACCTCTAAGCTCTCTAAGTCAATTGACAAAGTTTTGATATATTATCATTTTTATATACTAATTAATTTAATTTGCTAGTATATAAGGTAGAATTTTTTTTCTTTTACGTCCATGATGCAAACTTGCCTGTAATTTCATTTATTATAATATTTGCCGAAGATTTTGGAAGCAAGGTCATACTGGTTTCATCAAATGAATTAGGAATTCTTTGTATAGCTGATATTCTCTGGAAGAGTTTATTAACATTAGTGTTATTTCTCACTTAAATACTTGGAGAAACATCAGGGAATCTATCTGAAAAGATTAGAAATAACAAAGACATTTAAAAATAGGTAATATGTTTTTCTTTCTGATAACATTTAACTTACATTTTAATATTTTTATCATTTTTGGTAGAGGCTGTTTATCAAGAAATTTGTTTACTTTATCTAAACTGTCAAATTTATTGGCATAAGATACTTAAAATTATCCTATTATTATACTCTCTCTGTCTGATCATATTGATTTGCTTCATCTTGATACATGGTATTAATTACAGTATTGTATTTTCTTATGTTTCTTGACTAATATTGAAAGCGTGCTGTCAACTTTATTAATCTTTTCAAAGACCTAACTTCTGACCTTAGTGATTTCATTCCACTATCTGTGCCTATTTTTCTGTCATATGCCGTTCTGCCTCTTTTCACACGCACACACACCACACACACACACACTGAATGTGTTCATGTCTATACAGTCACCTATTTCCCAGTCCTGTTGGTGCACAGGCTAGCTGCAATGAGCAATGAGTACCTCCAGTGCCCATGCATTGTCTTAGTGCTGTTTTCAACTGAAAGAAACTGGGAAAAATAGCTGTTTTCACAGTTGGGGCAGGGAAAGTACAAGATAAGTACAAAATATCTTCTTGTGCCTAAAAGCAGACAAATACAGAATGATTGGGACCTGTCAAACAGACACAGAATCTAATTTCAAGGGTCTAATCTGACACAAGTTGAACACCAGAATAAATAATGATATGAAAGTTGCAAGTGATGTATAAAAGTAGGAATATATGAATTTGCATTCACATAAATAAATACATCCACGGGAAGTAAATACTCCCATACTGTTAAATGCCAACTCAGGAATACAGAATAATAATGGAATTAAGCCCACAATTTGGCGATTAAACAAAAATTATCAATGGGAACAAAAATTCACTGGTAAAAGTGTCAGAGCTTAGAAAATATTTACATAGTCTCAAAACATCTCCCTGCATGGTAGTTATTAATTGCCATGTTGTTGTGCTGTTAGTCACTCAGTCAAGCCCAACTCTTTGTGACCCCATAGATTGTAGCCCGTCAGGCTTCTCTGACCACGGAATTCTCCAGCCAAGATTACTGGAGTGGGTTGCCATTCCCTTCTCCAGGGGATCTTCCTGACCCAGGGATTGAACATGGGTCTCCTTCATGGCAGGAAGATTATTCACCATCTGAGTCATATAGGTAATAAAATAATAATAATACAGTGGCAAAAACTGACAATGATAAAATCTGAAAGTCAAAGTTAGCATTCCCAGCAAAGGACCAACAGATGGGATGGTCAGCTGTATTTAACCTAATTCTAATCATGAGGGAAGAAGACAAACCCACACTGAGGGACAGATTATGAAATAATTATCCTGCACTCTTCAAAAATATCAATGCCACGAAACGTAAAGACAGACTTTAGAACTATTCCCAATGAAAATATATTAATGATAAATAGCAACTGATTATAATTAATTATTTTAAATTTGGGAAGGAAGAGGTGTTGTCAAAAAAACATTAGGGTAAGTGGCAAAATTTAAATGAAAGTCTAGAGATCAGAAAACAGTTTAGTATTAATGCTGATTTACTGATTTAGTAACTTTATGTAAATTACTATGCTGCTCATCAGACATCATGTGGAACTATTTTCAAGTAAAGGAGCATCAGGAAAAGTGCATGTAAATATACATATATATATATTCATATATATGTCCACATATATATAACATACAGAGAGAGTGAGAGAATTACAGAAAGAAAAAAAAAAGAAAGCAAATATTGTGACCTACATATAGGACTCCTGGGTGTATACTAAAAATGAATTAAAGACCTTAATGTAACACCTGAAACCATACAATTCCACATAACTCCTCTGAGAGAATGTAAGTTGAACAATCTTTGATGTAATATGTAGCAATATTTTTTTTTTATCTGTCTCCTAAGGCAAAAGAAACAAAAGCAAAAATAAGTGAATGGGACCTAATGAAGCATAAAAGATTTTTCATAGTAAAGGAAATTATCAACAAAATGAATAGACAACCTACTGAAAGGGAGAATATATTTGCAAATGGAATGACCAATAAGGAGTTAATATCATAAATTAATAAATTGCTCAAAAATTCAATATCAAGAAAAATCTGAACAGCTTGATTAAATGATGTGCAGTAGGGGCTTCTCTGGTGGCTCAGTGGGGCTTCTCTGGTGGCTCAGAATTCATTCAGGAGACACAAGTTTGATCCCTGTTTCAGGAAGATCCTACATGTGTGGACTAACTAAGCCCCTGCTGCTGCTGCTGCTGCTAAGTCACTTCAGTCGTGTCCGAATCTATGCAACCCCATAGCTCCCAGGCAGCATACTAGGCTCCCCCGTCCCTGGGATTCTCCAGGCAAGAACACTGGAGTGGGTTGCCATTTCCTTCTCCAATGCATGAAAGTGAAAAGTGAAAGTGAAGTTGCTCAGTCATGCCCAACCCTCAGGGACCCCATGGATTGCAGCCTTTCAGGCTCCTCCATCCATGGGATTTTCCAGGCAAGAGTGCTGGAGTGGGGTGCCATTGCCTCCTCCAGCTAAGCCCCTACACCACAGCTATTGAGCCTGTGCTCTAGAGCCCAGGAGCTGCAACTACTGAGCCGACATGCCACAGCCACCAAAGACTGTGCACCCCAGCGCCCGTGCTCCACAACAAGAGGAGCCGGCACAATGAGAAGCCAGTGCACAACCAGAGAGCAGGCGCAGCTCACACAGCTAGAAAAAAGCCCACGAGCAATGAAGACTAAGTACAGCCAAAAGTAAACAAATGTGCAGTAGACCTGAATAGACATCTTTCCAGAGAATATACGCAGATGGCCAAAAGGCACGTAAGAAGATACTCAGCATCACCAATTATTAGTGAAATGCAAGTCAAAACCACAATGAGATATAACCTTGAAGTGAAGTCGCTCAGTTGTGTCCGACTCTTTGCGACCCCATGGACTGTTGGCTATCAGGCTCCTCCGTCCATGGGATTTTCCAGGCAAGAGTGCTGGAGTGGATTTGCCATTTCCTTCTTCAGGGATCTTCCCGACCCAGGAAATGAACCACCTGTCAAAATGGCTATCATCAAAAAGTCTGCAAATTACAAATATTGGCAAGGATGTGTTGAAAAGGGAATCTCCCTACACTGTTGATAGGAATGTAAATTGGTGCAGATGCTATATAGGTTGCTGAAAAAACTAAAAATAGAACTACCATATGGCCCAGCAATTCCAATCCTGGAATCCTTAGAAAACAAAAGCACTAGTTTGAAAAGATACGTGCCCTTTAATGTTCATAGGAGCATTATTTGTAATTGCCAATTGAACATCCCTGGTGGTCTACTGGTTCAGACTGCATTTCCATGGAAAGGGGCACATGGGGATCTTTGTTTCCAACCAGGGACTGGATCCACACCATTTGCAGCAGAAGCACAGAGTCTTAACCACCGGACTGCCAGGGAAGTCTCTAGGAAATATTTTTTAAGATCTAGGTTAGGTTTCAAATCTAATCTGATATATCTTTGCCTCTGTACACAATTAAGGAACATTGCAGAGTGATTCAGAGGGAGTTCAGCTATTAAAGTTGTGGGCAACTCATTTCAGAGCTCCGCTAAGGAGTTGAAAAAACCTTTAGCTCTGATGAGGTGACAGGTTTCACACAAGAACTAGCACAAAGGAGAAGAATGGGGAGCTTTAAATGCAAAGAGTAAATTGACGTAGAAACACAAATTTCTCAGTCCCCTGTAAATCAAAAGGATTCTAGAGCATAATAGACAAAGACATGTTTTATCAATTGGTTATTAAATTCATGAAACTGTCAGGTCGACCATCTGAAATTCCTCAATTAAATAGCCTGTTGTATATTGCTCCAATTGGCTTCATTGATTTTTTATAAATATATTGACTATCAAAAATCAGGTATTCTGGAAGCAAAACAGAATAAGTCATTTAGATATTTAAAGTTCCTGAAACAAGTCAATTACATATAAATGATCAAATTCCAAATATGAAAATATAAACTAACAATTTACATAATTCACTTAAGATAACACAACTAGCAAGCAGATTTGAATAAATTTAAACGCTTTTACTCGTTTTCTTTTATTACTAATCCAAAATATCTTCTATTTATATTTATATTGAAAAGTAACTTTATTAATACTTATACAAATAATTAATAAAGAGCATTTTGGAAACTCTACTAGGCATACTGGTAATAGAGTAGGGGTTTCCCTGGTGGCTCAGTGTAAAGAATCCACCTGTCAATGCAGGAGATGCAGGTTCGATCCCTGGGTCAGGAAGATTCCCTGGAGAAGGAAATGGTAACCCTCTCCAGTATTCTTGCCTGGGAAATTTCATAGAAAAGAGGAGCCTGGCAGGTCCACACTGTTGCAAAGAGTCAGACACGACTTAGTGACTAAACGACAGCAATACAAGTTGACGTCTTGATTTTTTTCTACTTATTAAGTACCAAACACCAAGCTCAAAGATTAGCCTACAGTATGCTGAATAGTGTGTTATAATTACAGTAGCCAATAAAACTCATTTATAGGTAAAAATGTAAATTTTGAAATTAATTAATACAAATTTGGCATGCATTTTTCTTACTAGACATTAGTACAAATGTAATATAGAAGCCTCACAGAATAAGGAAGTTTAGAGTGCATGTCTAAGCATTTTTGCTACTCACAATCATGAATATATCATTTCATGGAGGTTATAAATGAAACACACAAGTGAATAAGTTAGCATTATAAAGGATATGCTTAACTTTTATATTATGGAAGCTGATAAAATTACTCTTTTTGCTCTTTTGTTTCATATATATGAAAACGCTCAAAATGTTCAAAGAAAAAATAAGATTCCTCCCAGTTGGTAGGCACCTTTAGGAAATCTCTGGCATTTATCAAATCTTTCAAAGATTCCAGATGCCCACAAAAGAATATAATTTTCTATAACAAATTCATGGAACAGTTAGTGACTAAATCCCTTGAATAACAGATCAGAAACAAGTATCATTAGAAACATTGAAAAGCCTTTTTGTAAGCAAGTCATTTCAGCAAAAATATAACATTTTCTCGTTTTAGAAAGTGGACAAAATATAAGTTCAGATAAAGAAGACTTAAGCATAATAATCGGTAACATAATCACTAACAAGATTGCCTAGCTAGCAACTATCTATCTATCTACCTATCTATCTTTGAGGGAATCTATAATATTTTATGTCTTTAAAGGGCTTCCCTGGTGGCTCAGACGGTAAAATGTTTGCTTGCAATGCTGGAGACCCGGGTTCGATTCCTGGGTTGGGAAGATCCCCTGGAGAAGGAAATGGCAATCCACTCCAGCACTCTTGCCTGGAAAATTCCATGGACAGAGGAGCCTGATAGGCTACACTCCATGGGGTCGCAAAGAGTCGGACACGACTGACAACTTCATTTAAAAGGCATGAGTAAATGCCATAAAGTAGAATTATTAAAATAAAACTCTGATCATTATGTAATAAAGTTCAAAATTGGTAATCAAAAGTTAAAAGGCCTTCGCCATGGAAATAGAAGTATCTGCCTATTAAACAACACCACCTGGGCATCTGGATGGGAGGGAATATATAAACCAAAATTATACACTGGTGTAAAATAATAACAATAAAAACACTTCATACCCAAACATATGGAAAATATTTAAGGCAGCAACCAGAGGAAGGCACATAGCCTGAAATATGTGTACTAATTAGAAAGAAAGAATAAAAATGAAGAAATTTCCAACTAAAAGCCATAAACAGAAAAATAAGCTAAAGGAAATCATAAGAGATGCAAAAATAAAGATAAATGCAGCAATGAATAAGATAGAGAAAGAAAAACAAGAGCTTCGATTGTCATGTCTAAATCCTGGTCCTTGGAATAGCTAAGACTATATACAAACCACTACCTGATATAATCAGGTAGAAAAAGTGCAAATAATCATAAAGATGGGCTTCCCTAGTGGCTCAGACAGTAAGAAATCCACCTGCAATGCAGAAGACCTGGGTTCCATCCCTGGGTTGGGAAGATTCTCCTGGAAGAGGGCATGGCAAACCACTCCAGTGTTCTTGCCTGGAGAATCCCCATGAACAGAGGAGGCTGGAGGGCTTCAATCCATGGGGTTGCAAAGAGATGGACACGACTGAGTGACTAAGCACACAGCAATCACAAAGATGAAATATACAATGAGAGAAAATAATTATTAAGATACAAATTTATTAAAATCAGCTTATTTTGAAGCCTTCTATGTAAATCAATTTAAAAAGTTAGCTGAAATGTATATTATCATAAGAAAGCATAGTTTATGAAAATTAATTCCACTAGAGATAGAAAATTTAGATCAATTATCTCTAAATAAATAGAAAAATGTATGTACCAGACTTAGATTGTTTTTCAAGAGAATTCACTCAGTCTTCAAAAACAGATCAGGTTCTAACACTACATATATTTTTTTCAGAGCATGGAAACTAAAAAAGAGTTCTGATTATTATTATCAAAAATATAATATGAATATCTAATTCTGATATTTTCCACAAAAATGTGCACAACAAAATTACCTGTGAATATTAAGGTAAATAGTCTAAATAAAGACTTTTTTTTCCGGTATCACGTTAAGAACATAATAATGGTTTTTCCATTAGTTATGTATGGATGTGTGGAGAAGGAAATGGCAACCCACTCCAGTATTCTTGCCTAGAGAATCCCGTGGACAGAGGAGCCTGGTGGGCTGCTATCCATAGGGTTGCCCAGAGTTGGACATGACTGAAGCGACTTAGCATGCGTGCATGCATTGGAGAAGGAAATGGCAACCCACTCCAGTATTCTTTCCTGGAGAATCCCAGGGACAGAGGAGCCTGGTGGGCTGCCATCTATGGGGTCACACAGAGTTGGACACGACTGAAGCGACTTAGCAGTAGCAGTAGCATGTATAGATGTGAGAGTTAAACTATAAAGAAAGCTGAGCACCAAAGAATCAACGCTTTTGAACTATAGTGTTGGAGAAGACTCTTGAGAGTCCCTTGGACTGCAAGGAGATCCAACCAGTCCATCCTAAAGGAAATCAGTCCTGAATATGCATTGGAAGGATTGATGTTGAAGCTGAAACTCCAATACTCTAGCCATCTGATGCGAAGAACTGACTCACCGGAAAAGACCCTGATGCTGGGAAAGATAGAGGGCAGGAGGGAGTTTGAGTAAACTCCGGAAGTCGGTGATGGACAGGAGAGCCTAGCGTGCTGCAGTCCACAGGGTCGCAAAGGGTCGGACACGACTGTGTGACTGAAATGAACTGAACCGAACCGAACGTTAAAACCAGGTAGGGTTTATTAAGGAATGCAATGTTGTTTAAATATTGGAAAATCACTTGACATAACATATCATACAAATAGATATGAAAACATATCCTTATTTTTGTTGACTTTAAAAACCTTTGATAAATCTACTTATTTCTTTACAAAACACTGAAAACAGGATTTGAAGGATGCTTTCCTTTGTTTTTTTTTTTTTTTGGATGAATGTTTTCTTTAATGATATTTTTACCTTGGTATCTTAGTTAAACGTAAAATAACTAAAGACTTTCCACTAATATTAAGAAAAAGGCAAGTCTGCACACTATTTTCACTGCCATTTATAATTCTTCTAAAAGTATCAACAAATGCAAACAAGAAAATCAGTTAGAATCTTAAGAAATGGGAAGGAAATACTGAACATATTTCTATTTGTCAAAGATATGCCATATATCAAGAAAACCCTGAAGAATCAATGGAAAACCCCCAGCATTTTAAGATAATGATAGAAGAATTTAATAAGGTAACAAGACATAAAATTAACTTACAAAAATAAGATAGCTTCAGAGATTACACAAACCAGACAGATGATATAATGGTAGAGAAAACCCCATCTGTAATAACATAACACAGATCAAATACACAGGGACATGCTTAAAAATGGTACAAAACTTATCTGAGGAAAACTTGAATGTCTTTCTCTAAGTCACGAGTGCAATCTTGAGCAAATGGAAAGACATTCCCTGCTCTCAGACAGGAAAACTTAATATCATAAAATTGTCGAATTTTCTTCTGATAATTTATAAAATCCAATCAAATATGAATACACTATTTTTAGACCTAATCAATTAGATGCTATGTTTATACGAGCAAATAAGTATGTGATACTATCTTGGCAAACTCTGTAGGAAAAAAGCTCTAAGGGGAAAGGTGTTTTGCCCCACCAGATGTTAAAACATTAGAATTAGAATGTTCTAATCTTCACTCCTAATAAAGCTGAATATTTCTAATCTTATCATCTATTTGCATTTTCTCTTCTGTAAGTCTGTCAAGTTTTGCTTATTGACTTTTGTATGTTACATTAACATTGTACAGGTCAATTGATTGTGACAATTTTTCTGTCTATGGTTTGCAGGTATTATGTTATTGACATTGTCAAATAAATCAACTTTTGCTTTCTCCAATGCTTTGTTGTTTTGTTGAAAGGCTTTCTTCAATTGACAATCATCTATATTTTTCTATGACATTTGAATGTCATAGTTCTAGCTTTAACTCTAATCCATCTAGAATTTGTCTTGAAATAATAACATAATGAACTGTTACCAAAATATATTTTCCAAGAACCTACAAAATTTTTCCAATTGAATGCATTAAATGATGTATTAATTCTTTATTGATTTTGTTTCCATTGTACTTTAGTTGAAGATTTATAGGCATCAAAACTCAAACAATAAGGAATTATATAATGTAAAATGTAAAACTACTCTTCTCTAAATTCTAAAGAATGCTCTAAATTCTAATCCCCAGGGGTAACCATTTTAAACATTTTAGTGTGTATTTATAATGATTCTTGACACTTTCTTTACTATACATAAATTTATTTCTTTTCATAACTAGAATAAGCTTCTGATGCAGGTTATTTTGTCATCAGACCTGGTGATGGGCAAAAGTGGTGAAAAAGAGTTATTTTTTTTTAATTGGAGGAAAATTGCTTTACAATGTTATGTTGGTTTCTGCCATACAGCAATGCAAATTATTCATAATTAGCCTCCCTCTTGATCCTCTCTTCCCACCCTCATTCTACCCCTGTAAGTTATTACAGAATGCCAGGCTGGGCTCCCTGTGTTATAAAGCAACTTTCCCCTAGCTATATATTTTATATATGATAGTGTGCATATGTCAATGTTACATTCCCAATTTGTCCCACCACTTCCTTACCCTGCTTGTCCAAAAGTCCATTCACTACAACTGCATCTTCATTCTTTCTCTGTAAATAGGTTCATCAGTACCATTTTTCTAGACTCGATATATATGCATTAATATATTATTATTTTTTTCTTTTTTACTTTCTTCACTCTGTATAACAGGCTCTAGGTTCATCCACCTCCCTAGAGCTGACACAAATTTGTTTCCTTTTATGACTAATATTCCATTCTGTATTTGTACCCCATCTTTATCCATTCATCTATCAATGGACATTTAGGTTTCTTCCATATCCTGGCGATTGTAAAGAGTGCTCCAGTGAACACTGGGGTATATGTATCTTTTAGAGTTGTGGCATATACCCTGAGAAAAACACATTTTGTAATATTTGATAAAAATTTGAACTTGTTTGCCTGAGAATTCATAGTGTTTACTGATTAACTTAGGATTTGTGTTAGCTGTATTAATGGTCAAATTCAGACACTAACGTTTTTGTCAGAGGCAATTACAAAACTTTGACAAAGAAGCAAGCATGCAATTTGATCCTCAGAAAAAGCTATAAAGGTTCAGGGAGCAGAGTTAGAAAGAAGTTATGAGTATGCCAATATGTAATATTCTAAAATCAGAAATTTTAGAATATCAGGTGCCCTGATAGCATTGATGAGGGTCACATTATGAACAATAATCCCTATTTTACCAGATCTTGCTCCCAAATGACTCCTTGTCCAACACGGTTGTTCCATAAATGTACTGAAGCCCCAGAGTTTATCCACATAAATGGTTCAGTTGTCAGTCACTCCCTGAAGGTTGCTCCTAGCTTCATGTTAAGCATTCCAGGTCTATCGACACCTCACTAGTTCTCAGCACCTGGGGAGAATTGTTCTTCATTGGTCACACCTGTACAGCTGTGCCATTTCCTGAGCCTTCCTGTGCTACTTTTGGAAAAAGGTTATTGTGTGAAAGTGACAAGAGAAATGAATAGTCCCTCCAGTCTTTCTTACTACACAATGATAAAATGGACCCTAGGGATGTGTTGTTTGTGTAACAGAATCTGCTGAATCAGAGCTAAACTCCTGCCAAACTGATGATGGAATTAGGAATCTTTACTCCCTTGAGGCCTTGTAGTTAGAACAGAAGAGTATCTCCACTTAAGAATATGTACAGAACTTCTCTATATGCGAGATTTTCTTTCTGTACCAATATCAATTGTTTTGCATGAGAACCAAGACATCTGGGAAAACACTTAGACCCAAGAAGGGCTCAGAAATACATAGAGTTGTCTGACAGCTAAACTGAAATATTGTATTATCATAGCACATAGGCTGTTGTTCGTCACAACAAACATGACGTATGAGTACTTGAGCATGTGTGCTGAGTCATCATGTCTGACTGCGATCTCATGGAGTATAGCTTGCCAGGTTCCTCTGTCAATGTGATTTTCTCAGCAAGAATACTGGAGTGGGTTGCCGTTTCCCACCCCAGGGGATCTTCCAGACCCAGGGATCAAACCTGTGTCTCCTGCATTGAGAGGTGGATTCTTCACCACTAAGCTACCTGAGAATCCCTATATGATTACTCACCAGTAGACTGAGTGTCGAATACACAGCTGAGTTGAAAGAACCAGTTTCATAATGTTTACTTATGGCCCTCTCATTTCTTAGAACATACAGGAGTCTCCAGTGGGTTTTTCCAGAGACCAAACTCAAATTGAATAGCTAGAATGCTGTATTAAGATGTATTACTGTCCGCCAGTAACTAAAGTTTTGATACTGGCTATAACTCATCATGCCTGACTTTTTCTTCTCTCGGATCATTTCTCTCCCATCCCCTGAGAAGAAACTTACATGGAATCGCCCAACAATTTCATGCACCTGAATCAACCCAGCAGTGATACAACTTCCCTTCAATTCCCAGAAATTTTTCTAACCTTGTGAAGAAAAATGTCTATTGGTTCTGTCCCAGTCACCCACCGAATATAAACCCTGGAGTAGATAGCAGAAAGCTATAAATCAAGCTTACATCTCTGTTATGTATAAGCCATTTCAAAACTTGTTTTATAAAACCAATTAATGTAAATAGTTACAGTGTCAAAAGTAAAAAGCTCTAATTTTGAAGAGAATTGATGTAAAGTTTTGCTAAATCAATGGAGAATATGATAGAAATGGTCCCAAGAAGAGCAGAGAAGAAAACAGAAAACGACAGAAAAGCATAATTTTAAAATAGCTTAGAATTTTTCAGAATTAAAGAAAAAATATAAATGCTTAGGTTAAAATAGCAAATCATGTTAGAGTAGATGTAACAGAAGCAAATTCAGAGTAGACATCTTTATGAAACTGTTGAACATCAAAGACAAAAAGAAAATTGTTAAACTAACCTGACAGGGAAAAAAATGTATTAACAAAAGTGGTGACAGTCACACAGAAAGAGACTTTTGTGACAAGAGAGGTACCATGGAATGCAAATTTCAAAGAGCTGAAACAAAGTAACTATCAATTTGGAGTTCTAATTCTATCAACCTTGAAACTCTGCAATGAGAGTAGAAAACAAAAACATTTGTAGACAAAGGCTAAGATAATTCATTTCTGTAGATCCTTATAGAAACATACAAGGATACACTTAAGAAAAATATGCCCAGGAAGAAGGGTTAAGGTGTGAGAGGGAATGGAAATCAAAGAAACTGGTAAACAATTAACATGGAACATTGAACAAGTATTGAATATAAAAATTAAAACTATGACTAATATCTGAAAATGTTTTAAATTATTATTTAGTGTCTTATTTTCCCCAAAATGGATTTGCCCAGACATACTGAAAGTAATTGTGAAGCATTGTCAAAAGAAAAGCTGATCTGGGTGACTGACATGCTGAAAGACTAACGATTTTTATAGATAATTGCAATTCTTTTCTTTCTACAAAATTAAAGGAAGACTAAATTGAGATGTCTGTTTGTATAACATTCAAAATAACTTTAATAATAGGTAGATCACTCTGAATGTCATTATTGTTATAACAAATTGTGATTGCTAGATAAAAATTCCATTCCCTTCCTACCTATTTAGGATTTATGCAGAATTTGTATTAAAAACAAATAATGAGAATACAGTTGAAATCTATTCTATTCTAGCATATATTCTTGCATATATGAGACACTGGAAGAGCAATAATAAATTATCCCTAAAATATGTTTCTAATGAATTATTTTCTTTATTATTTAAAAATACATATTACTTGTTTCAGCTATTCTAGTTGTAACACATAACTTGATACGAAAACACGTTTACAGCTTTATGGTGAAAAATATAAAAAGATTTAAAATTAAATTTATATATTTTGCAGAGCTCTATGAAACTCAAGCATATATGCTAGGATAAAGTCCTATGGGAAAATAAAATTAAAATGCAAGTTCAAAAAGACTATGAAACATTAAAAAAATCTGACATATAAAAAATCTGTATTATTTAAATAAATTATGATAAGGATTGAATTGGTATGGTTTGTAGATTCCATTATATATATTATAAATAGGTTTGCAGTCATTCTGTTTATATAAGGTGCTTCATTTGAAGCTATTTAAAATTACCAAAAAAATTAGATGCTGACTATATATGCTGCAGGCAAATATTTTTTTCATATTTCTTAGCAGTACATTAGCAAAAGAATATTTCTAAAGAGTCTCTATTTCTCTAGAAGAATACAGAGGTACTCATTATCTTCAATCTTGTTAAGGATAGTTTTTAAAATAACAATATGGTAGAATATAACTTCCATACTACTAGCAAGAAATCAGAGGAATAAAGCAAATACATTCAACCCAGAAGGAAGAAAAGATGGGGGAAATATGCAATGAAAATGATGGCAAATAAAATAAACTTCTGCCCTACTTCAAGATGCATAGAACTATAAAAACTCTTGTCCCCTATCTCTGACAGAATCAGTAACAAGTCTCTCTAGGACTACAGAAGCCCAGGTATATACGCCCCAACTGAGGCTCCACGGGTGATCTGGGTAAGGATTGGTATAATGACTGGACCACAACTGGAAACAGTAAGACTGACCTAGCAAAACGATCTTATGTCATCATTGGAAACATTTCTCCCCCAATATGATCAGTCTCCTGAAAGAAGATTTTTAAAGTGTTTTCTTTTTCCTTTTGTAATTTAAACTTTTTCTTTTTTCTTATAAAAACCAGCATATAATTATTGTAGATATTTTAAAAAATAACAAGAAGAATAGGAGCAACAACAAAAACACAATGCATGCATAACCCTACAATGTAGAAGAGTCCTTGCTAAGGTTTCAGTCTACATTTTATGCATACATTCTTGAGAGAGCCATAGGTACCTGAGAAAGATTAATAGTGTATGTATTGACTTGTATTACACCCATAGGAAGCTACTGATATACTTCAAGCAGGGAGGTCTATGCTCAGTGGCAGTACTGAAGAGGACAGATACCAAAAAAGCCAGTCTACTGGAGGGCACCAGTTAGGAGACTTTGAGTACTGCAGAGAGACAAGTATGCATTAATGCAGTAAAACGTAGTATGAACAGTTACTCCTGGTACATTGCATATCGGACTGTGGTAAAGAATAAGGGTGAGGGAGAAATTTTAAATGATTCCCAGCATTCTGGTTTAATATCCTAATTTAATATTTTAGATAAATAACACAATTATAAGTTATTTTAATGTAATAATTGTTAACATTAATGCATTATTATAATAGCTATACATTAATGCGTAATTATAAGTTCTCTAATCACACATATATATGCATGCATAATTGTTCTGAATTTATGAAATGATAATAAAATTATGTGGAAGTTAATATTGTGTATAATAATCATGATTTTTTTAGTAATACACATATGTAATACCTTTAGCCTAAAAAGATTAAACTTTACTATATAAAAATGTTTCAGATTTACATATGGGCTCTACTTTTGTAAAGAGTAATAATTTTCATGCTTTAATAATAAAAGTACAAAGTTACTATATCTGTCCTTTAAGTTAGAAACTTTGTTATATTAATTTAATTTTATTATAGCCTATATTTTGATTCTTATTAGGAGATACACAACAGAAAGCAAAACTCAAACTCTACTTCTAACAGTTAGAAAATTATCCTTTGTATTGATTTCTGTCTGGGCCGAACGGAGAGGAAGAGTAGAAAAATACTTCTGCATTATCTTTATTTGGTTTCTTTCTACATTTTAACATCTTTGCTTTCTATAGGCTAATATAATTATCCCCTGTATATAAGAAATAAAGTAATGTTTGTTTTTTATTTATAAACAAGAGCAGATATATCTTGTGCCTTTAGATGCTCCCAGAATTATTCCAATAAGCCTTCTGATTTATAGATTCTAATGAACTCTGAGCATTTAACAAAGCATAAAATCTTAGAAGGAAATTTTCTGTTGTCATCTTTATATAAATTAATTTTAAAATCTGATTATTTTTAATATGCATTAATTTCCTGGACTTGTCCTTTAATTAATGTGTGGAATTTAACTAGAAACACTTTTTCTTTAAGGCAGATATTAAATCTAAAATTGTCGAGTTTTATTTTAAAATATTTTATGTTTAGTACAGAAACAGAAGTAAAATATAAAAGCACACTTCTATATCCTGAGATCCTGAGCTACTTCATACATTTCCTTATTGCCAATATCCTCAAAACACATACCTATTACTTTTAAGAAAGCCTTCTTCAGCAATCAATGCAAAGAAACAGAGGAAAACAACAGAATGGGAAAGACTAGAGATCTCTTCAAGAAAATTAGAGATACCAAGGGAACATTTCATGCCAAGATGAGCTCAATAAAGGACAGAAATAGTATGGACCTAACAGAAGCAGAAGATGTTAAGAAGAGGTGGCAAGAATACACAGAACTGTAGAAAAAAGATCTTCACGACCCAGATAATCATGATGGTGTGATCACTCACCTAGAGCCAGACATCCTGGAATGTGAAGTCAAGTGGGGCTTAGAAAGCATCACTACGAACAAAGCTAGTGGAGGTGATGGCATTCCAGTTGAGCTATTTCAAATCCTGAAAGATGATGCTGTGAAAGTGCTGCACTCAATAGGCCAGCAAATTTGGAAAACTCAGCAGTGGCCACAGGACTGAAAATGGTCAGTTTTCATTCCAATCCCAAAGAAAGGCAATGCCAAAGAATGCTCAAATGACCGCACAATTGCACTCATCTCACATGCTAGTAAAGTAATGCTCAAAATTCTCCAAGCCAGGCTTCAGCAATACGTGAACCGTGAACTTCCTGATGTTCAAGCTGGTTTTAGAAAAGGCAGAGGAACCAGAGATCAAATTGCCAACATCCACTGGATCATAGAAAAAGCAAGAGAGTTCCAGAAAACATCTATTTCTGCTTTATTGACTATGCCAAAGCCTTTGACTGTGTGGATCACAATATACTGTGGGAAATTCTGAAAGAGATGGGACTACCAGACCACCTGACCTGCCTCTTGAGAAACCTGTATGCAGGTCAGGAAGCAACAGTTAGAACTGGACATGGAACAACAGACTGGTTCGAAATACGAAAAGGAGTACATCAAGGCTGTATATCATCACCCTGCTTATTTAACTTCTATGCAGAGTACATCATGAGAAATGCTGGACTGGAAGAAACACAAGCTGGAATCAAGATTGCCTGGAGAAATATCAATAACCTCAGATATGCAGATGACACCACCCTTATGGCAGAAAGTGAAGAGGAACTCAAAAGCCTCTTGATGAAAGTGAAAGTGGAGAGTGAAAAAGTTGGCTTATAGCTCAACATTCAGAAAATGAAGATCATGGCATCCGATCCCATCACTTCATGGGAAATAGATGGGGAAACAGTGGAAAGAGTGACTGACTTTATTTTGGGGGGCTCCAAATTCACTGCAGATGATGAGTGCAGCCATGAAATTAAAAGACACTTACTCCTTGAAAGAAAAGTTATGACCAACCTAGATAGCATATCAAAAGCAGAGACATTACTTTGCCGACTAAGGTCCATCTAGTCAACACTATGGCTTTTCCTGTGGTCATGTATGGATGTGAGAGTTGGACTGTGAAGAAGGCTGAGCACCGAAGAATTGATGCTTTTGAAGTGTGGTAATGGAGAAAACTCTTGAGAGTTCCTTGGACTGCAAGGAGATCCAACCAGTCCATTCTGAAGGAGATCAGCCCTCGGATTACTTTGGAAGGAATGATGCTAAAGCTGAAACTGCAGTACTTTGGCCACCTCATGCGAAGAGTTGACTCATTGGAAAAGACTCTGATGCTGGGAGGGATTGGGGGCAGGAGGAGAAGTGGACGACAGAGGATGAGATGGCTGGATGACATCACTGACTCGATAGATGTGAATCTGAGTGAACTCCGGGAGTTGGTGATGGACAGGGAGGCCTGGAACTGGACACGACTGAGCGACTGAACTGAACTGAACTGATACACCACCTGAGTCAAACTCAAATACTTGAGGTCATACCTGGCTTAAGTGCCTGCTCTTAGATTCTCATCCATTGATCAATGTGAATTTCTGATCCTCTCACTCAAGCAGTGATATTTGGGGATATAAAAGCGGCCAGGATCTTAGTTTGGTGATTTTCTGGAGAAATTAACTTAAATAGAGAATAAGAAGATTAACAGAGAGAAGGATAAATAATGAACATATGGAGTCTAAGGTTCTCTTTGGGTATTTTGGCGCCATTCATGTTTCCAAGGATTCTATCTAATGTATGGATGTTATTGTGCAGGTATCAAAAACAACATCGTCAGATTACTTTTTTTTTTTTATCCTGGTTTCATTATTTGCTAGATGGTGACATGGGCAATTTGTTTTATCACTCAGGACCTTCATTTTCTAAGCTGTAAAGCTGCCATAATAATTATCACCTCAGAGAATTCTGAGCCTTAAATGAAATTGAATAGGAAAAGTACTTTGAAAATATAAGAGAGAATGAATGTACTCAAAAAAGCCTACCTAAAATTATTCTGCCATTAGTGTTTTTGTAACAGTCTGTATAATCTCTCTAGGTCATTTTATTCACTGTAATGGTTTCCACTATCATTTGATGATTCTACAATTTCTGTACAAACACAGATTTTCCCCTTGAAGTTCAAACTCATGTAACTCAACTAGAAGTTACTGTCAAGGGAATAGCAGAGAAAGAGAAGAGTTGGGATTCTGAAAGAGAAGAGGAAGCACTGTTTATCAGTCAAGTTAGTGGAAGGAAACAGAAGACATTCAAATTAGGATGTTTGATAAAATATTAAAACAAGAAATATTGAAAAGGGAGGGCTTTTTACATAAAGGTGTTTCCCACATGACAAGAAATAGTGAAACACATAGTCTCTACACGTTTTCTACTTTCTACTACCGAAAGTCCCCTACATATAAGGCTTCAGGTTGCGAACTTTCAAAGATGCAAAAGTGCATTTGCACGTCTGATCATGTCAAGTAGTTTACGTGTCTGGCATAAATTGTCACGTATGTGCATTCTCTACAAGTAGTTGTGCTTCTGTGTACTTTACTGTGCAGTAAGTACTATATGGAGTACAGTAGTACAGTACCAGTGAAAAACAGAAATTCATTTTTTCAGTACCAGTGAAGAACTTTTTAGAATATGCAGCTTTAGAATAAAATATTTCTTTAAAAATTATATTTTATATCCATAAAATAATTCCATTCTGAAGAATTTTTTTCCCTTGCTCATTGCTTTTTTTTTTTCTTTCTTTATTTTACTTGGAGGCTAATTACTTTACAATGTTGTGGTGGTTTTTGCCATACATTCACATGAATCAGCCGTGGTGTACATGTGTTCCCCATCCTGACCCTCCCTCCCACCTCCCTCCCCATCGCATGCCTCAGGGTCATCCCAGCGCACCAGTCCTGAACACCTTGTCTCACGCATCGAACCTGCACTGGCGATCTATTTCACATATGGTAATATACATGTTTCAGTGCTATTCTCTCAAATCATCCCACCCTCGCCTTCTCCCACAGTATCCAAAAATCTGTTCTTTACATCTGTGTCTCTTTTGCTGTCTCACATATAGGGTCATCGTTACCATCTTTCTAAATTCCATATATACGCATTAATGTACTGTATTGGTGTTTTTCCTTCTGACTTACTTTGCTCTGTATAATAGGTTCCAGTTTTATCCACCTCATTAGGACTGATTCAAATGCATTCTTTTTAATAGCTCAGCAATATTTCATTATGCATATGTACCACAACTTTCTTATCCGTTTGTCTTCCAATGGACATCTAGGTTGCTTCCATGTCCTGGCTACTGTAAACAGTGCTGCGATGAACATCGGGGTACACGTGTCTGAAGAATTTTGAATAGGAATGTACAGTAGATATTACAGGTATTGAATTGATAGATAAAAATCAGATATCATCTTTTCTATCCAATCACATTTCTGTGTGGCGAAGGAAATGGCAACCCACTCCAGTATTCTCGCCTGGAGAATTCCATGAACAGAGGATCCTAGTGGCCTACAGTCCATGGGGTTATGAAAGGGTTGCACCCCTTAACCATGATCACATTTATTAAAACTAAATTCAATAGTATGTGGGGTCTTTATGATTTCTTTGGATTCCTAGTACCTATATTTATTTCAGAGACACAATATACTTGTTTGAAAAGTATTATAAACCTATTACAGTAAAGTACTATGTAGCAGGTGGTGTTAGTTGGGTAACCAGGCCAACTCTGTTGGACTTAAGAATGTGCTCTCAGAATGGAACTCATTCATATGTAGCACTCACTGAAGTGCTAGTAATGGTGGAGCCCTCAAATCCCCAGAGACATTCCCAGAGCAGGAGGTCAAGGTTTCCCTAACTCAGAAGGTGAACACTTAATGGAACGGGCAATATTAAAAGGATCATTAATCTTCAGCAAGGACACAGTCAGTCAGAGGTGACCCCACAAGAAGGATGCCAAGGGAATAACTATTAAAAATATCTTGACATCACTTCCCCTACTTCCTCTGCTATCCCAATAGGGCCACCCATTGGATGAACCCACCACAAAACAGAGGGCAAGGAGCCCAAAGCAAGTATCAGAGAGAAGGGTGGAGAATATATTTGCAGGGGCAAACTTACGCTATCTGGTACATAGTGTTTAACTGAGGGACTATCAAAACAAGTAGATAATCAAATAAGATAAATGCAAAAAATAACCATTAGATTATCCATAAATTCTGATTTGTACTGGAGGATATTTCTAGTTGCAGAAGGATCAGGATAAGAATCAAAGTAAAATTACCCACATTTAGTGAATTTTCATTTTATGTATATTGAAGATAAGGGAGAGGATAAGTACAAGAGAAAAACACATTTTAAAAATGCAAGACCAGGATATAGATGTTAATTTCTTCCTCTTCCTGGCAGTTCTTCCCACCATGATTGTAGGCGGCTACACCTTGCCAATGTTTTCTTCACTGCTCTTGAGGTCTGGCTGGAAAGATTACCAATGTCATCTATGAACAAATTTACCCTCTGTTTCCTCTTTTATTAATAGCTCTAGGGCAATATGTTTTTAGTTTAGGGTAAGGTGAGAAGACTCTACACATGGACATTACCAGATGGTCAACACCAAAATCAGATTGATTATATTCTTTGCAGTCAAAGATGGAGAAGTTTAGCATACAGTCAGCAAAAACAAGACCGGGAGCTGACTGTGGCTCAGATCATGAATGCCTTATTGCCATATTCAGTCTGAAACTGAAGAAAGTAGGGACAACCACTAGACCATTCAAATATGACCTAAATCAAATAATTATGATTATAGAGTGGAAGTGAGAAGTAGATTTAAGGGACTAGATCTGATAGATAGACTGCCTGATGAACTATGGACGGAGGTTCGTGACATTGTGTAGGAGACAGAGATCAAGACCATCTCCATGGAAAAGAAATGCAAAAAGCAAAATGGCTGTCTGGGGAGGGCTTACAAATAGCTGTGAAAAGAAGAGAAGCAAAAAGCAAAGGAGAAAAGGAAAGATATAAGCATCTGAATGCAGAGTTTCAAAGAATAGCAAGAAGAGATAAGAAAGCCTTCCTCAGCGATCAGTGCAAAGAAATAGAGGAAAACAACAGAATGGGAAAGACAGGATATCTCTTCAAGAAAATTAGAGATGCCAAGGGAACATTTCATGCAAAGATGGGCTCAATAAAGGACAGAAATGGTAGGGACCTAACAGAAGCAGAAGATATTAAGAAGAGGTGGCAAGGATACACAGAAGAACTGTAGAAAAAAGATCTTCATGACCCAGATAATCACGATGGTGTGATCACTCACCTAGAGCCAGGCATCCTGGAATGTGAAGTCAAGTGGGCCTTAGGAAGCATCACTACAAACAAAGCTAGTGGAGGTGATGGAATTCCAGTTGAGCTCTTTCAAATCCTGAAAGATGATGCTATGAAAGTGCTGCATTCAATATGCCAGCAAATTTGGAAAACTCAGCAGTGGCCACAGGACTGAAAATGGTCAGTTTTCATTCCAATCCCAAAGAAAGGCAAAGCCAGACAATGCTCAAACTACCGCACAATCACACTCATCTCACATGCTAGTAAAGTAATGCTCAAAATTCTCCAAGCCAGGATTCAGCAATATGTGAACCATGAAATTCCAGATGGTCAAGCTGGTTTTAGAAAAGGCAGAGGAACCAGAGATCAAATTGCCAACATCCGCTGGATCATGGAAAAAGCAAGACAGTTCCAGAAAAACATCTATTTCTGCTTTATTGACTATGCCAAAGCCTTTGACTGTGTGGATCACAATATACTGTGGGAAATTCTGAAAGAGATGGGAATACCAGACCACCTGACCTGCCTCTTGAGAAACCTGTATGCAGGTCAGGAAGCAACAGTTAGAACTGGACATGGAACAACAGACTGGTTCCAAATAGGACAAGGAGTATGTCAAGGCTGTATATCGTCACCCTGCTTATTTAACTTCTATGCAAAGTACATCATGAGAAACGCTGGGCTGGAAGAAGCGCAAGCTGGAATCAAGATTGCCGGGAAAAATATCAATAACCTCAGATATGCAGATGACACCACCCTTATGGCAGAAAGTGAAGAGGAAATAAAAGGCCTCTTGATGAAAGTGAAAGAGGAGAGTGAAAATGTTGGCTTAAAGCTCAACATTCAGAAAATGAAGATCATGGCATGCGGTCCCATCACTTCATGAGAAATAGATGGGGAAACAGTGAAAAGAGTGACTGACTTTATTTTTGGGGGCTCCAAAATCACTGCAGATGGTGACTGCAGCCATGAAATTAAAAGACACTTACTCCTTGAAAGGAAAGTTATGGCCAACCTAGAGAGCAGATTCGATAGCAGAGACATTACTTTGCCAAGAAAGGTCCATCTAGTCAGGGCTATGGTTTTTCCAGTGGTCATGTATGGATGTGAGAGTCGGACTGTGAAGAAAGTTGAGCGCTGAAGAATTGTTGCTTTTGAACTGTGGTGTTGGAGAAGACTCTTGAGAGTCCCTTGGACTGCAAGGAGATCCAACCGGTCCATCCTAAAGGAGATCAGCCCTGGGTGTTCTTTGGAAGGCCTGATGCTAAAGCTGAAACTCTAATATTCTGGCCACCTCATGCAAAGAGTTAACTCACTGGAAAAGATTCTGATGCTGGGAGGGATTGGAGGCAAGAGGAGAAGGAGACGACAGAGGATGAGGTGGCAGGATGGCATCACTGACTTGATGGACATGAGTTTGGGTGAACTTCGGGAGTTGGTGATGGACAGGGAGCTCTGGCGTGCTGCAATTCATGGGGTCATAAAGAGTCGGACACGACTGAGGGACTGAACTGAACTGAAGGTGAGGATGTCAAATGAACATACCTTGTGAACAGGAAAAATATATATTATTGTAAGATTTCCCTTTATTGTTCTGACTCTTATTGATGTTTCTAACTTTTGAGAGCAACTAAGGAAATAGGAGTGATAGGTGGACAATTGGTTCACTGAAATCCTGTCTTAATTCATGCTCAGTCATGTCTGGGTCTTTGCAACCACATGGATTGCAACCCACCAGGTTCCTCTGTCCATGGAATTTTCCAGGCAAGAATACTAGAGTGGGTTGCCACTCCCTCCTCCAGGGGATCTTCCCAACTCAAGGATCAAACCTGCATCTCTTGTGTCTCCTGCATTGGCAGGCAGATTCTTTACCAACTGTGTCACCTGTGATGGGTGGGCCATTAATTCACTAAAATCCCTATCTGATAGCAGATTTTCATGGGCGATGATGAAAATTAGACAACTTAAGCTTGAAGAACTTAGAAATAATATCCAGCTTCTTCCTCTGCCTATTACCGTCACATTTATTCATTCATTCAATATTCAATACAAATGTATCGAGAACTTTCTATTTACCAGGCTCTTTTCTAAGTGCTAGGTATATTGAAGTAGACAAGATAGCATGCTAAGTCACTTCAGTCATGTCTGGCTCTATGTGACCCTACAGACTGTAGCCCTCCAGGCTCCTCTGTCCATACAGATTCTCCAGACAAGAATACTGGAGTGGGTTGCCATTCCCTACTCCAGGGAGTCTTCCCCACCCAGGAATCAAACATGTCTCTTATGTCTTCGGCATTGGCAGGAGGGTTCTTTACCACTAGTGCCACCTGGAGAGCTCAGACAAGATAGACAAACAAGGTCCTTATTCTCACTGGATGCTGCATTGAGACTAACTAATAGCTAAGATAATGACTACAGATTTATCATCTCTTCAATTCCTCGGGGTTTTTCTATGAGCATTTTCATGATAAGTGTATGTAGAGGTTTATTCTGACTCTGGTCATCCTGTGTCATCCCTTATGTTCAAGATAAATCAAACTCCAAAAGAACACATGGAAGGGAATTAAAAAAAAAAAAACTGGACTATTTGGAGGAAGTAAGATGAACAGAATAGTCCTTTGCAGAGAGTTCATTCTTTAACCATGAGAAATTTGCTTATATACCTTAAGAAGTAGTTCTTTCATTGGTAAAATGGTCATATGCATGCTCCCTTATAAGGCAGTTAAGAGTTGATGACAATAAATAGAAGGGTCTTAACACTAGATGCCAGTAAATAGTAGCAAATTTCAGTTCAGTTCAGTTAAGTCTCTCAGTCGTGTCCGACTCTTTGCGACCTCATGAATTGCAGCACGCCAGGCCTCCCTGTCCATCACTAATACCCAGAGTTTACCCAAACTCATCTTCATCCAGTCGGTGATGCTATCCAGCCATCTCATCCTCTGTTGTCCCCTTTTCCTCCTGCCCCCAATCCCTCCCAGCATCAGAGTCTTTTCCAATGAGTCAACTCTTTGCATGAGGTGGCCAAAGTACTGGAGTTTCAGCTTCAGCATAAGTCCTTCCAATGAACACCCAGGACTGATCTCCTTTAGAATGAAATGGTTGGATCTCCTTGCAATCCAAGGGATTCGCAAGAGTCTTCTCCAACACCATAGTTCAAAAGCATCATTCTTCAGCACTCAGCTTTCCTCACAAACACTCACATCCATACATGACCATTGGAGAAACCACAGCCTTGACTAGATGGACCTTTGTTGGCAAAGTAATGTCTCTGCTTTTGAATATGCTATCTAGGTTGGGCATAACTTTACCTCCAAGGAGCAAGTGTCTTTTAATTTCATGGCTGCAATCACCATCTGCAGTGATTTTGGAGCCCCCCCAAATAAGGTCTGACACTGTTTCCACTATTTCCCCATCTATTTCCCATGAAGTGATGGGACCAGATGCCATGATCTTTGTTTTCTGAATGTTGAGCTTTAAGCCAATGTTTTTACTCTCCTCTTTCACTTTCATCAAGAGGCTTTTTAGCTCCTCTTCACTCTCTGCCATAAGGGTGGTGTCATCTGCATATCTGAGGTTATTGATATTTCTCCTGGCAATCTTGATTCCAGCTTGTGCTTCTTCCAGCCCAGCAATTCTCATGATGTACTCTGCATAGAAGTTAAATAAGCAGGGTGACAATATACAGCCTTGACGTACTCCTTTTCCTATTTCGAACCAGTCTGTTGCTATATATCCAGTTCTCTTGCTTCCTAATTTGCATATAGGTTTCTCAAGAGGTAAGTCAGGTGATCTGGTATTCTCATCTCTTGAAGAATTTTCCACAGTTGATTGTGATCCACACAGTCAAAGGCTTTGGGATAGTCAATAAAGCAGAAATAGATGTTTTTATGGATCTCTCTTTGTTTTTCCATGATCCAGCAGATGTTGGCAATTTGATCTCTGGTTCCTCTGCCTTTTCTAAAACCAGCTTGACCATCTGGAATTTCATGGTTCACATATTGCTGAATCCTGGCTTGGAGAATTTTGAGCATTACTTTACTAGCATGTGAGATGAGTGTGATTGTGCGGTAGTTTGAGCATTGTCTGGCTTTGCCTTTCTTTGGGATTGGAATGAAAACTGACCATTTTCAGTCCTGTGGCCACTGCTGAGTTTTCCAAATTTGCTGGCATATTGAATGCAGCACTTTCATAGCATCATCTTTCAGGATTTGAAAGAGCTCAACTGGAATTCCATCACCTCCACTAGCTTTGTTTGTAGTGATGCTTCCTAAGGCCCACTTGACTTCACATTCCAGGATGCCTGGCTCTAGGTGAGTGATCACACCATCGTGATTATCTGGGTCATGAAGATCTTTTTCCTACAGTTCTTCTGTGTATCCTTGCCACCTCTTCTTAATATCTTCTGTTTCTGTTAGGTCCCTACCATTTCTGTCCTTTACTGAGCCTATCTTTGCATGAAATGTTCCCTTGGTATCTCTAATTTTTTTTGAAGAGATCTCTAGTCTTTCTCATTCTGTTGTTTTCCTCTGTTTCTTTGCATAGATCACTGAGGAAGGCTTTCTTATCTCTCTTTGCTATTCTTTGAAACTCTGCATTCAGATGCTTATATCTTTCCTTTTCTCCTTTGCTTTTTGCTTCTCTTCTTTTCACAGCTATTTGTAAGGCCTCCCCAGACAGCCATTTTGCTTTTTTGCATTTCTCTTCTATGGGGATGGCCTTGATCCCTGTCTCCTACACAATGTCATGAACCTGTGTCCATAGTTGATCAGGTACTCTGTCTATCAGATTTAGACCCTTAAATATATTATCACTTCCACTGTATAATCATAAGGGATTTGATTTAGGTCATATTTGAATGGTCTAGTGGTTGTCCCTACTTTCTTCAATTTCAGTCTGAATTTGGGAATAAGGTGTTCATTATCTGAGCCACAGTCAGCTCCTGGTCTTGTTTTTACTGACTGTATAGAGCTTCTCCATCTTTGGCTGCAAAGAATATAGTTAATCTGATTTCACTGTTGACCATCTGGTGATGTCCATGTGTACAGTCTTCTCTTGTGTTGTTGGAAGAGGGTGTTTACTATGACCAGTGTGTTCTCTTGGCAAAACTCTATTAGCCTTTGCCCTACTTCATTCTGTACTCCAAGGCCAAATTTGCCTGTTACTCCAGGTGTTTCTTGACTTCCTACTTTTGCATTCCAGTCCTCTATAATGAAAAGGACATCTTTTTTGTGTGTGTTAGCAAAGTTAACAGCTTTCAAAGACTCAATTTTCTTATCTTTAAAGTAAAAATAATATTATCTATCCCTTTTTATGTTAAATCTTTGGGCTTGATGTTTTCTACTAATGAGAGGTACAAAATTTCGATTGACTTCTCATTTTTCCTTAAGAGATGTTTATTCTTTACTCCATATTGATAAATATTATATACATGGAAGGCTTGAAATATTTTTTAAAGTTTATAATAGAAAATAGTAATATTCAACTATGATAGCATTTCTGGTGCAACAGAAAACATGAGAACTAAAATTACTGAATTTAGAGTTAGGTCAAACTGCATAAATCATTTTCCATTCATTGTGCTTTTATTCACAGTTAAAATAACTGCTAAAATTCTGTTTTGAATAAGCATTCAACACTGTGAATGATGGAAGTAATTGCTCCACAGGAATTTTTTTTTTCCTTTTTCTGTTACATTGACACTTCTACTTCTAATCAAGGAGAAATGACACATAATACTTCTAACCAAGCTACAGTATTACCTACTTTAAATTCTACATAAAGAATAGGAATAACTCCCCATTTCAAGATATTCAACAGCCTGCAATATTATTGTACTTAATAAATATGGCAGTAACATGTTTTATTCTATCATATAAAACAAAACATCAATATCTCCAATTCAAGCAGTCAGATGTGAGCATAATCACATTTTACTAAAAGTGTTCGTATTTCCTCCTACTGATTAAATATGGAGGACACACAAAACCATTTGCTATCCAAATAAATCCTTCAAACATCACAGAAGCTTATCAGTGACCCCATTCACCATCTGTCACTAGTATCTTTTATGGAAGTTCCAGACATATAAAGGTGTTTCACGAGGGCATTTCAACATATTTAGTGTTGTCAACCCTGAGAAGAGTTGGGACACTTAGATCACTTCTCTTCATCAAAACAGCCTTTCCTTGTATGTAATTCCCCTGAGCCCTGTACTCTGACTACTGGCAAAACGCCTGATAAAATTTCCTTGATCTAAGAAATTGTTCTCTAAGAATGTCTATGTAAGTTAATGATTCAGGCCATCAGCTCAACTGAGAGCTTTTTGTGACCCTCAATTGACATCAAGTCATCTGGATTTTTCCTGACTGGAAAAATCACAGAGTAATGTAAAAGAACAAGAAAGTGAAGCCACTTTGTCTAAGTGGCTTCTCTTAGCTGTGTACAGGTGTGCAAGTTTTTCAAATGTTCTAAAACTCAATGTTCTCATCTTTAATGAGAATAACCTTACCTACTCTTTAGAACTGCTTTTTAGATTACGTAAAATAATACCTTTAAAGAACACTATTATGATAGTTTTCTCTTATCTATGTATCTTTTCCTCCTAGTTGCAAACTCTGTCTTCATCTCTATACATTTACCATCAAATATTTAGTTTAGGACCATTTAGTATATGCAAGTCTTTGACCGTCAATTATGAAATTCCACTTCAAGAAGTACAAATGCCTACTGAAATAAATAACAAATTTAAGTAATAAATTTGAATATTCATTTCTATAAAACTGAGATGTTTACTTGCAATTATTTACTTCTAAAAGAAATATTTCTTTTCCTAAGCTTTCATCTCCCAAATCTGTCAGGTTTAGAAACTGGACCCTTATTCTTTTGAGATATGAGTAGAGAATGACTCTATCATTGCTTTGAGTGAGCAGCAAAATATTTCAAAATTTAAATTTTGTTGACTATAGATGTTATATTTTTTTCAGTTATATATCACACTTCTTTAGATGCATTTTTGTAGAGATTTCTATATAATAGCCATTGCTTATTACAGAATAGCCTGTGATTATAATTGCTTAGATAGTTGGTAAATCAGGATTCACTTCTCAACCGATATTTTACATCACTGGTAGAATCCCATAGGACTGGGAGCCATTGGCTTTTTGATAGCGTCTACAATTCCTTGGTGATTGCAGCCGTGAAATTAAAAGACGCTTACTAATTGGAAGAAAAGTTTTGACCAACCTAGGTAGCATATTCAAAAGCAGAGACATTACTTTGCCAACTAAGGTCTGTCTAGTCAAGGCTATGGTTTTTCCTGTGGTCATGTATGGATGTGAGAGTTGGACTGTGAAGAAAGCTGAGCACCGAAGAATTGATGCTTTTGAATTGTGGTGTTGGAGAAGACTCTTGAGAGTCCCTCGGAGGGGACTCATTCTGAAGGAGATCAGCCCTGGGATTTCTTTGGAAAGAATGATGCTAAGGCTGAAGCTCCAGTACTTTGGCCACCTCATGCGAAGAGTTGACTCATTGGAAAAGACTCTGATGCTGGGAGGGGTTGGGGGCAGGAGGAGAAGGGTACGACAGAGGATGAGATGGCTGGATGGTATCATTGACTCGATGGACATGAGTCTCAGTGAACTCTGGGAGTTGGTGATGGATAGAGAGGCCTGGTGTGCTGCGATTCATGGGGTCACAAAGAGACACGACTGAGCGACTCAACTGAACTGACAATGCCTTTTGGAGAAGGCAATGGCACCCCCACTCCAGTACTCTTGCCTGGAAAATCCCACGGACAGAGGAGCCTGGTAGGCTGCAGTCCATGGGTTCACGAAGAGTTGGACACGACTGAGCGACTTCACTTTCACTTTTCACTTTCATGCATTGGAGAAGGAAATGACAACCCACTCTAGTGTTCTTGCCTGGAGAACCCCAGGGACAGGGGAGCCTGGTGGGCTGCCGTCTATGGGGTCGCACAGAGTCGGACACGACTGAAGTGACTTAGCAGACAATGCCTGTATCCAATCATCCTCTATCAAACCTGATACATCAAAAAATTTTAAGAACTTGCTCATAGGCTTCTTATTTAAGTTTTGGATGTATATTTTCTTTCCTACTTAGATAACTCATTAATATGTAGAAATTTTTCATAGTCTTACTAGCTAGAAGTTAAATGACTTTTTTCTAGAGAGACATTTTGCAACATTTTTGAGTACTTTGCAAATTCACAATAATATGTATTTATTTCAACTGTAGAAGGTGTTAGTTGAATTCAAGAGCAAATCTTACTCATTGATTTTAGTCTCTTCGGAACTTATCTGGCATTCTTTGAAATTAATCAATACTTTTCAATTAATTGATGATACATTTTACATTTTTGGGGTTCCCTGGTGGTTCAGATGGTAAAAAAATCTGCCTGCAATGTGGGAGACGCAGGTTCCATCCCTGGGTTGGTAAGATCCCTTGGAGAAGGGAATGACAACCCACTCGAGTATTCTTGCCTGGAGAACTCCATGAACAGAGGAGCCTGGCAGGGTACAGTTCATGGGGTCACAAAGAGTTAGACATGACTGACCAACACTTACATTTCTTAATACAACTCTTTCAGGTACTAACAAGCTAATACCTGACAATATACATCTAAAATTTAATTCTAATAGCTTTGCTGAGCTAAAATTCATATGCTATAACATTCACCTATTTAAAGTTTGCAATTCAACCGTTTTTAGTATATATACAGAGTTAGGCAACCATCAGCATAATCTAGTTTTCGAAGATTATCACACAGAAACTCCATGCCCATTAGCTTTCAGTTCCCCTTTCCTCTCTCTTCTCCCCCTCCATCCTTCCTGCCACCAACCAGCCCTAGACAATCAGTACTCTACTTCAAGTCTGCCAATGCAGGAGACATAGGAGACCTGGGTTCAAACCTTGGGTCGGGAAGATCTCCTGGAGGAGGGATGGCCACTCACTCCAGTATTCTTGCTTGGGAAATCCTGTGGACAGAGGAGCCTGGCAGGCTAAAGTCCATAGGGTCGCACAGAGTTGAATAGGACTGAAGCAACTTAGCGCACACATATATGTCTTTTCGGACATTTCCTATAAATGGTATAATACATGATGTAGTCTTTTGTGACTAGCTTCTTTCTTAGCACACTGTTTTACAGATACTATATTCATGCAATGCATGTAACAACACTTCATTCCTTTTTTTAACAATATTTTGCAATATTATTATGAAATAATATTCCATTGTATGGACATACAACATTTTGTTTATCGATTTATCAGTTGCTGAGTATTTCAACTATTCCCATTTTTCAACCATTATGAATAACGCTATGAATAAGCACATGCAAATTTTTACATTTGTGTGATTACATGTTTACATTTATTTTTGGTAGTTCCCTCCAAGTGAAATTGTTGGAACATGCTGGGTTTCCTTTTCCAAGAAGAAAATCTAAATATAATGCAATAGAAACAGCATCTGAATGATCAGATTCACTTGTTTTACACCACGGCTATTATATTATTAGGTGACCAGAACACATACTAAATATATGAATCTTAATATATGTCTTAATTAAACATGGCATGCTTATGCTATTTTGTGTTTGGGTGCCCCAATTCTCACATCTGTATTTTTAAAAATGCAAAAGCTACAACTTCTTAATCACTAGCTTAATTACAGAAGAGCAAAATATATAGATGGAGATGAAAACGGGACTGCACCCATGTTACACTCAACAGTGAGTTAGCTTGGCAGCACAAGCAAATTCATTGTTGATCTTCTAAGACTTCAAATTAATTTATGTAATTGAATAGGTATGGCAATTATATTTCTGTTTTGTTACATTAAATATATTTCTAAAAATGAAAGCCTAACCACACAGTTGCATAATATCTGAAACCCTGGCAGTCAGTGGAACATAACTTGAAGAATCAGTGGTTCACTGTAAGCAGACCAGTCCTATCCTATACATTAATTTTTCTCTGTTGTTAATGGTCCTGACATAGCCTTGCTTCTATTCTACCAATCCAAGTCATTCAAGTTATAGCTCATTTTATATCTATAGTTAGTAACTTTCCTAGGTTGGTTTTTCCCATAACAATGGAAGTGCATATACTATTTAACCTTCTTTGCATTATCCATAAAATCAATAATGCAACTAGCTCACAGTAGATAATGACCCTTATGAAAAGCACATTGTTTTTTTCTTCTCATATTGTCATTCTATTTCTTCAACAGGTTTTCAGAGTGAAAGTCTTACAAAAAGCTTTTCTTGTTCTTTGGGAGGTCTGAGAATTTCTACAAAACCACTTTTTAAAAAATTCTACTAACCTGCCATCTTAAAATATAAAACCCCATATATTTGTAGTTATTAAATAACTGTCTTTGTAATAATAAAGCATAATTAGGATTTATTTATTTATATTTCCATAGAAAAATTAGCTTAATGAGTCAATATTTCTCAAACTGGCATGTTTTTTTTCCCTCAAAGAAGTCTGTTCATTGCTCAAGTTTAGGAAAAAATATGCATACAATACTCATGTAAACTATATGTCTAAAGATTGTTTTACCTGGAGCTAAAAAATCTGGTAAATCTGTCAATTATACACTTTTTATTCCTCAGAGATTTAAAAATCACCAGGCATAGCAGGCAAGTCTAGGTCTCAGTTGGGAAAAGTATTCTGATGGGAAAGTGAAGGAAGAGAAATGAGTGTTCTGGCAACTGGATATGCGCCGTGCATAAATCTCAGAGAGGAAGACCCAGAAGGAGACAGAGAAGATGGATGGGAGACTAATAAATGATGGACCTGACTATCATGAAGGAGAGAGAATAGATGAATAGACAATATGAGATCAGGGGAGGGATGGCTCCAGTGGTGGAGATGTATCACCTGTCGCTCAACTTTAAATTTCACTCTATGTTATAACCATCATATACTTAGACCGAGCTATAAATATCCCATCTATCTACATTTGTCTAGTGCAATTTTCTTTTTCTAATTACATAAAACGTTTCCAGTGCACAGTGTAAAACTGCTAGAAAAATCTCTGACTTTCTACTGTACATGCTAGAAAAAATTGTCTATTTTTGTGAAGTATGAGCATCAAATCAATACTAGCATGTCCTTTAGAAAGGAGGCTGCATTTATGAGCACGGGAAGAGGTGGAGGTGGGAGAAAGTTCAAAGAGGATTCAAATAATCTTAGGAGTTCTTTTCACACTCAGGAATAATGATAAATGATTAAAGTGACATTTAGATTTTCAAATTAGGTGAGGAAAGTCAGGCCTCAGGTTGTCATTTCAAATTAGATGTTGTACTGTTTTTCTTAAATCATTAGACAAGATCTTTCTGATTTGGCACCACTGAGAATTCAGGAGGATCTTCTGACTCTGACTCTGAAAGGAAGTACACATTTTCTGGCACATTTGTTTTCTAATCCTGCATTTAAGTCTTATAATTGACATGTATGCCAGTCCTTTCCCTTTTGACTCTCAGATCCATGCCTTATTTTATTCATTTTTTTACCTTGCTCTGCTCAGAGGTCAAGGGGCTGAAACCAGAAAATGACATCATCTAAGTTTCCTTTGCCTACAACGTTTCAAGTTCGTTTTGGTTAACAGAAAGCAATGATAGGAAACCAGAGGGCAAGTTAAGAGGGGTGAATTTGCTTCCTTCTCCATGATTCCCTGTGGCAATGCAGGTGGTAGCTTTAAATCCTTGGACTTCAGATCTGACCAGGTGATCTTTCCTCCATGATTTAAGGTCCAGTCGGGTGGGCCCAGTTGTCTAAACCCTCCTGTGTCCACTTTCCCCTTTTTCCCTTCAGGGTTGTACTGGCCCCTGAATTCTGTAATTACCAAATCCTTTCCTTCAACCCAGACCAAGATTGGATATGGGTTGCCGGTAAGTGTGGACTCATCTCCCTCCTAACTTCTCTGAATTAGCTCCTCGTGTTAAATCCCCTCTGTTGAAACAGACAATGCAGATTCTGTTTTCTTTAACCGGAGGTGGACAGATAAAATATTGTTTCATTGAATATACAAGCTTTGCAACTTATATCATTATTTGTCCATATCCTCTCCATTAAATATTATTTTTTTCTCACACATATTCCATTAAAATTTATACCAAAATGAACACATAACATTCCATCAAACTACCATTGGATAAAAAAAGTCTTTGATTTGTGAATTGTTTTTATCTACCTCAGTGTGCACTTCATTGGTTATTTAAATAATACACTATCTTCCACAGAATATTAAGTATGGCAGGGAGACAAATTTGCTTTTAATATATCCTTATGTTGAGAATCACACTTGCCTACTTTACGGCTGCTTTGCACATTTAAAAAACAGATAAAGTATAGAATTAAATGTGATGGAAATACTAAAGTAATTCTGCTTTAAAATTCTGTGGATGTGACCATATCAAAGCCTTAAAATTACTGATTTTCAAGCTTGTGATTTCCAACCATATTGTACGGCAGGGCCATGACTTTCATCATGTTATTTGCTACTTACATTGGTTAAGTATTAATGTCTACAAATAAATTACTTTTTAAGACATTAGAACATTTCAGTGTTATTTTTTAGAACAATATCACACTCCCTAGCATTTCACTAAGATTTTTATTTTTAATGAGAGCTAAGCAGATAATTTTGAATGAGGGTGCAGGCAAGTTTGCATTGGGAACAGTCTAGTCAGTTCACCCTCAGGATAGTTATTTACATTCATTTGAACAGCTGTTTGTTAAGTCATGCAAATAACTTAGACATTTGTATCTCCTCCCAGCACTGACCCTTGCTGTCAAAGCTACAGTTGACCATCTTCCTTTTGGTCCTTGAACATAGCAAGCTTGTGTCTTCCACAGAGAAAGCTTTGCCTCAATCCCTCTGCATCCCTCTGCCTATGTGTCTTTGCAAGACTTCTTCCTTCTTCCAACACAGGGCTCAGATCTTGGTCTCAAAGAATCTCCTGGAATAAACAATCTGGATGAGACCCTGACATACCCCATGCTGGTCATTCTCTTATATTTTGTTTGTTTTCCATAGTACAGATAACTGAAACTATTTTCCAGGTTTTTAAAATATTATTTATTTTCTGATTTTAGGATATAAATTCCATGAGAAGAAGGACCTCGATAGTCTTGTTCACTGCTCTAAGGCTATTTCCTCAAATGAAACTTGACTTAGAGTAAAAAAAGGTTGTTGAGTAAATCTGATCGATGACTTAGCATCATATAAACATAGATACAGACCAGGTCCATGTGTTGTGACAGGTTTCTTAATCACTTGCCATTGCTAGCTTTAAAACTAAACTTTCTTAATCATCTGTCATAGCCATTTTACAGCTATTGTCTGTCATGTTTTATGGATAAGAGCATTGAGATTCAGAAAATTTATCATGGTAGCCAAATATTATCCAAGCAGTGGTGAACTCAGGATTAGGACAAATATATCTATACAACTAGTTTCACATTTTGACCTATTATATAATGTCTTCCTTAAGTATCATAAAATGCTAAGTAAAATTATATCATAATAATCAAAGAGGCACTAAAGCATCACAACATAAGCATACAATATAGAAACATATGATTCACATGCATTATATGCTATTCCTTCTATATATAGTTTCAATGTCAAAAACAAACAGGTTCTCATCAAAAATGATAATATGTCTATTTGTCACTAAGAGATCATTCCAAAACTTACAGTTGAGGCATTTTTTAAAATATATTTCCCTGTATCCACAAGAGGTTTTTGAAATGGTAACTTTGTTATTCTTTGCAAAGTTGTTTCCAAAGCACCTAAATATGCTTATAGGCAGTCTTTGAATTCTGATTGTGGGGAAAGAAGAAAGCTCTTGAATCTCATCTGTTTGTTTTTCTCTTAATTGCATTGTCTTAAATTAAGTCATTGAAGTAGACAGGAGGTAGAGGAGTAGTTATTTAAGGGCAGAAGAGTAGTATGTCTAAATAAGAGGGAAAGAAATGGAGACTGCATTTTAGAGATTGATTTTATGTACTGGAAATTTACCTCCTTTTCACATTCTTCAACTATCGAAATGGCAACCCACTCCAGTACTCTTGCCTGGAAAATCCCATGGATGGAAGAGCCTGGTAGGCTACAGTCCATGGGGTCGCAAAGAGTCGGACACGACTGAGTGACTTCACCTTAACCAACTGTGGAACATAGATATAATATAGTATACATTAAAAGAAGTAGAAATTGAGAAAAAATGAAGGGGCTAACCAGACACCATAGAATTAGAGAGACAATGTAAGTAAATTATCGCAATTCAAGGACCCAGAGAGAATGACTGAACTTGCTCTTTTTGATTGGAAGCATCAGTTGTAAACTTTGTGACCACAACGTCTATCGAAAGAAAAGCAACTACTCACAGATGTGCCTTAATGTCATAAGTAGCTCCTTCTAGACCCCTGGGAGTTGTATACACATCTTTTCTCCACTCCTCTCATTCCCCAAATCCAACTGTTACCAAAGAGATCTTCAGTTCTTCTAATTCTCTCCATCTTCTCTGCCACCACCTCTTCCATGTTACCACCACCTCTCCCTTGAACTTCTGGACATATCTCCTGGTTCTGTATTTCCAAATTTACTTCTCTCCAATTCATTCCCCCCCCCTTTTTTTTTTTTTTCCAGCCAGAGTGACTTTTACTATATAAACCAGTTTATAGCTCTCCCCTATTTAAAAACCCTCAACAACATCCCATTGTAATTAGATGGTCACATGGACCTAACGTTATCAGACCTACCACCGTAACCTCAGCTAGTCCTATAGGTACCTTGCTTGCCAGGCCTCAAAGGCTTTCATTTTCCTGAATTTTCCACGTTTTTGTCTGCTTAGGGTCTTTGTTCTTCCTTTCAGTCTTTAGCTGGCTACCAATTTCAGGATTTAGATTAAATATTATTTTTTGATTGAAACTTTCCCTGACTCCTACCCTATTCAGAATTATCTTTATTATTCTTCCCTGTTCTAAACATATTTTTATATTCTTTCATAAAACATAATAAAACTTTTAATTATGCATGCATTTATTAGGTCAACGTCTGCCTCATTAAGCAGATTTTCGGCTTCAGGCTTATTTTCTGTCTTTTATACAACACCAGAGCATACCGTTTAGCATGAAATGAGTTCTCAATAGTGAATAGTGATTTAAGTTTTTGAATCAGCTATGGCAGAGATACAGTGGTAATTCATTCAAACCACCAACATGCATTTATTCAGCATTTATCTATACCAGAAATTCACATGCACATTTACAAAGCAAGACTTTAAAATAATGACTCAAATTACACTTTCATATTAAATATTCTAACACAGGGCTTTAGGAGGGGACCTTTTTAAAAGATAAATTTAAAAAATGTGGTTTAGAGATGAATATCATCAAGTAAGTGACTATTTGTATACTTTCTATTTTGATTAGGTATCAACCTTTGGTCATTGAGGAAGTCTGACTCAGCACTTGAGGTAATCAAAAGGGGATTAACTTTCATAAGAATGTTCTACATACTAACTCATCAAACTTATCAGTGTCAGAGACAAGGAGCATTGTCAAACTTTTCCTCTGTACAGAGATGCCAGATACAAAATTTACATTAATTATATCAGTAATATACTTGGTAAAACATTCCTGCTATTACCTATAAGTAAAAATATTTAAAGCTAACCAGCATGTTTCTGAAAATACTAATGATGACTTGTTGAGAACTTTGATTCAATCCCTCTTTTGCCTTACATATGTGAAATATATTGATGTGCATATATTGTGAAACATATGTACATATACACTGATTTGCAAAGTAGATGACCAGTGTGAAAATATTACTATGCCATTTCAAAATATGAACAATTACTATAGAAGTAAAAACTATGATAATATATAGGGAAAAAAATCACTTATTTAGACAATCTGCTTACAGTTCTCACAAGAGACAGTAAAAATCAATGAATTAACTAGAAGATACTTGCTTCAATACACAGGCTTGAAATACAGAGTGTTGATAACTCTGAAAGGCAAAATTAACTTTCAATTGCACAACAATATAAGGAAAGATAAAAATGTGTTGATTTTAATGACTCAAATGGATCTCTAAGTATAACTGACTCTGTATCAAAATCTGTTAAAAAAAAAAGGACAAAACTATATTTGGGGATTGCAACATGGGTATTCTGAATAATTCTAATTTAATATAAAAAACAAGCAGGATCAACCTGAAAAAGGAAGTGAATGCTGACACAGGCTTCAGTATGGATGAGCCTTTAGAAAAATATGCTAAGTAAAACCAAATAGTCACAAAAAGAAAAAATATTGTATAATACCTTTACATGTGGTGCTTACAGAAGTCAAATTCATAGACACAGAAAGGAGAAAAGAAACTGCTAGGGATTGAGGGGAGGGAATAGTTACAGAATTTCATACTGGATATACGAAAAAGTTCTGGAGAGAGTGGTGATGGTTATATAATCATGAATGTACTTAATACCACTGAACAATAAACTGCTTAAAATTATAAAAATTTATGCTATTATACTTTCACACAATAAAAATTTAAATAAACAGGAATTGTAAGAGTTTCAATGAAGCTTTCATTTCAAACACTTCTTTTCCAATTGAACACTGATTCTAATAGAAAAGTTAAACAGAAACCTTGAATTTGTCAGTTTACATCAAATGATGGTGATGACTTTTTCTTCAGTGTTTTTTCTCCTTTTAATTTTTCTCCAAGAGCAGTTTTAAAGATAGTGTTAAGAAGTTCCTATGTTCTTCAAAACAACTATGATTCCTAAAAATATTTTTTAAAAAGCTAAAGAGCATTTAGAATACAATCACTCTATTATGCAATTAAAATAATGTGATACTTGATCTAGTCAATAGGTTGCTTTTTTTGTTATTCTTCAGAATTACTTTTCAAATTAGAAATATTTTACTTAATAATATTTATTAGAAGAACATATGCATTTTCCCCTTAGAAACAACTCTGTAATTCTTTTTTCTCTTTTTTATTAACATATAGTTGATTTTTATTTTGTAATAATGGAGTCATCTTTTTTTTTCAGAAGAAATAAGACAGATTTCTTCTGAAAAAAAATTTTTTTTGAATAAACATTGTCATAGAAACCATTATTTTTAGCTATAAGACATACAAAATACATTAGTATTGTGTTATTTAGTAAACTTAAGTTTATATCTCCTTCAATTTAGAAAACTTTTGGTTCATTCCACCTACTGCCTAGTTATGCTGAAACCAAGATCAAGTCTCCAACGACATAACCAAGTGAAGATGGAGAATACAAAATTTCACTTTGCTGTGTTTAGTATACAAAGTCCAAGATGGCAGAAGAGTAATTATATATCTCTTACTTCCCCAGACTAAAAAGTTCCTGAGGGTAAGGGCCGTATCTACTATTGTAGACGATTGTAAAGTGTGAAAGTGAAAGTTGCTCAGTCATGTCCGACTCTGTGACCCCATGGTCTATACAGCTCGTGGAATTCTCCAAACCACTGAAACCCACCATCTAATGAGGAATCTAGTACACTAAATATCTGCCTCATGAATTTTTTACAATAGCATCTAGAACTTCCTGATTATATATAAAGATATTCAATATTAGTCACCAATGAAACACAATCTTTCAGCAGAATCTTAGAAATATGTTCTCTTGCCAATAAGAACACTTCCAAACATACTCAGGTGCTCTAAGGAGAGGAGAGCCAGCAAATATTTCAATCACACAGCGCTTCTGAAGGAAAGCAGAAAGACCCTGATGGGAGGGAGGTGATGAGTAAAAATATACTACAGTTCTCCTCAAAGCCAGGACGTGCATCTTTTGTTCATAATTGTATGTACATCCTCCCTACAAAACCAGTGCCAAGCTTAGAATCGACATTCAAAAACTGACTTACAGAAGAGTATGACACGTGTTTTCACAGACCCCACTCAAATCCTGACTCTCAACAGTGAAAAACCCACCCTCGGTTTACTCAGTTTTTCTATGAGCTTTGAACCATAAAATTCACACAATAGTTCAGATCCCCTAATATTTGGGGAAGAGATTCAAGATAATGTATGTAAAGCATCGAGTAGATTGTCTGGCACATCGACTGTACCTAATAAACAACAGCTATTATAATTATGTGTTTCCCTTTGGATCAATGGATATGTGTACATATGAATGTCTAATTTATATGAATGCAAAAATATGGTGAAATATTCAAATGAATTGCATTTCCAATTTAAATAGATAATCTCAGCATAGGTGCTGCCAGACCTTATCTTTTGCAGCTGTTCTGTGTAAATAATTCGCCTAGTAGTCAGGTAAAAACACATTCTCTGCATTGACTTTAAAGAAGTGCATGACAGTGAGCATCTTAATAAGTAAGCTAACCTTTTACTCAGCTTCATTTTCTTGAGCTATTTATTTTAATCAAATATTTATTACAGCCAACCATCGTGGAAATTTCTCACAGAGGCTAATGTATTCAATAAACATCTATGCTGCATATTAAAAAGCTCACTAAGGATGAACACATGACAAGACAGCAAAATACTCAGCCACAACTACAGGATGACATAATTTAAATTAAATCAGTTGAATTTATTGAGTGTTTTCCATTTGAAAACTTGATGGATATAAAGTACAAGAACAGATAAAAAAATAATTTTTATCATTGAATTATTAGTTGAGTAGCATTTTATCAGATGCATTATAAGTAAACCATAAAAGTATAACAGATTACAAAAGTAAAATCATAACATTTACAATCTAGATGTCAAGCTCTTAAGTATGAGTTAGAAATTTACTTCAAATTTTAAGATAATTTTAGAATTATTATGCTTTAAATCAAATCAATGTATTAAAAATAGACCAAATTTTTATTCTTAATGATAAATTATTACTATTAATTATTACTTTAACATTAGTATTTTTATCAACAACTTTCCACCAGTTGATAAGGAAGCATGAGAAAGTACCATAGATGAGAGCACCAAAATCATATGAAAATGTTTCTATAATGTCGCATTGACAGGCTCTTAGATCTCATTGTGTGTGTGCTAAGTTGCTTCAGTCGTATCTGACTCTTTGAGGCCCTATGGACTGTTGTCCACCAGGTTCCTCTGTCCATGAGATTTTCCAAGCAAGAATACTGGAGTGGGTTGTCATTTTCTCCAACAAGGGATCCTTCAGACCCAGGGATTGAACCTGTTGCTTCTTAAGTCTCCTGCATTGGCAGGCAGGTTCTTTACCACTAGTGCAACCTGGGAAGCCTGTATGTTTCAGAAGTACATAACAAAATACGTTAGGTCTCTCTGTGTCATTTTATAATACTAGGTTAAATATCTTGCTAATTCCTGCTGGAGATGTTTTTTCCTTAGGTTTCACTTTCTTTAAGTTGCTAAATGTTCCGAAAACACCCACAACACCTCTCTCTGCAATCTCCTTTATTCTGGAATAAGAAAATCACATTTCCTTTGTATCTATCTGCTTAAGTGCCCTTTGTAAACTTATAAGAACACACCTATATACTAAAAACAGAATCTATCTTATAAATCCATTCATGAACTTATCTTTTAGATAGACCATAAGCCCTAGGAACAAGAGTCTTTTCTTTGGTCGATTCTGTCCTCTGGTATATCTAGACTCCAAGAACTTTATAAATTCACAATGAAAGTATATTAAATCAGTGAAAATATCATCTACTCTTCTCCAATAAGAGTGGTTTCTACCCCTACTCTTGTCTAGATACTTAATCTAGATGTTTTTCTCAATTTATAACTCATGAAAATAAATTAACATGGCTTGAATGTAGGTGTTTCACAATAGTTGGGTCCCTAAGATTGTTAGTTTCAAAAGCAGATAAAAGTTTGCAATCTTAGATTTTCAATGGAATTTGCATATGAATTTTAAGAGACCAAAATAAATAAAATAAATAAATAATAAAACAAAAATATCACACACACACAATCTTTTAAATAAAAAAAAGATTTTGCATTCCTAAGCTATCAATTTTTTATTTTGTTGTTATTTAGTTTAAATAGATTATATATTTATGACACTCTGGTCTTAATGCCCTTCTCATATATATGAGTGCACATAAAAATTCCCTAGAGAATTCAAGTTGGGTTGTGGGGTCCCAGTCTCAGGACCCATCCTGATTGTGTAGGCCTAGGGTGGGCTTCCCAGGTGGTGCTAGTGGTAAAGAACTCAAGAGATGCAGGTTTGTACCCTGGATTGTAAAGATCCCCTGGAGGAGGGTACAGGACCCACTCCAGTGTTCTTCCCTGGAATCCCATGAATAGAGGAGCCTGGAGGGCTATAGTCCTTAGGGTTGCGAAGAGTCAGACATGACTGAAAGGATTCAGCATACATGCAGGGTGAAACCTGTATGAGATAAACTTAGACAAATAAATACACATCATCACTTCATCTACTATTGGATAAACTTATATGCCACCTCAAGAGTATTCACAAGTCACAGAATTCAAAACAGGTATAAGAGCAGGGAAAAAAATGTGTGTTATGCCACCTCAAACCAATGAATAAGCATGGCTCATAATCAGCCCACTAGCATAGGATAACAAAAGACTGGTCAATCTTGCTCACATGTGTTGGAAAAAAGTCACATCTTAGAAATGGAGGGAGAACATTCTAGTCAGTATGTGTGTGTACGTGTGTATTTGCTCAGTCATGTCTGAATCTTTGTGAGTCCATGGACTATAGCCTACCAGGCTCCCCTGTCTATGGGATTCTCCGGGGAAGCACAGTGCCTGCTGTTGCTGCTGCTAAGTCGCTTCAGTCGTGTCCGACTCTGTGCGACCCCACAGACTGCAGCCCACCAGGCTCCCCTATCCCTTTGGTGGGTGGCTATTTCCTTCTCCAGGAGATCTTCCCAACCCAATGACTAAACTCAGGTCTCCTGCACTGCAGGCAGATTCTTTACTGTTTGAGCCACCTGGAAAGCCCCCAGTCAGTATGTGTGTGTGCTATTCGTTTATTTGTGTCCAACTGTTTATGACCCCATGTCAGCCTCCTCTGCCCATGGGATTCTCCAGGCAAGAATACTGGAGTGGGTTGCCATTTCCTTCTCCAGGAGTCAGCATGTGGAGGTAGATAAATACATATGTTAGTATTTGAAGCATTTCATAACAATTGTTACAATAAAATACATATGAAATTGTGATCATAAAATTGAAACTGGAAGGTTTAATATAATTGACAATCTGCTTTAAATTACTGTTTCTAGAAATGCTGATTAAAGTAGACACAAAAAATTGGAAAAGCACTACAAGAAAATCACTGTTATTCACTTCTGATCTCATTTAATAGTATTTTAGAAAATTATGCTTAATGGGGCACTTGAAGATATTACAAAATTATCCTACTACTTCTATCTTTTTTGTTAATAGAAGAGTGTTTTTATAATGCCCTGAAGTAGGAATTTTCTATAATTCCAGCAAATTTCACAGAAATAACAATTGATTCATTGGATCCTCTGAAATTAATGAAAAGGAGAACATTAAATAATGCTTCACAAGTGTTCATAATTCATTTAAATATAAATACAAGTTTCCAGACATAGAAGTACCAAAATTACATTATAAGGCATGTCTTTAAATAAAAATCAGTTTATCATAACACACAATATAAATGTTTTCAGAAATAGCATGAATACATTATATTTTCTAAATGTAAAAATATACAAGAAAATTACTTAAAAATATGAATCAGACAATCAGGTAACTCCATTTCAAAACTGAATATTTTTGAATGATTAATGCATACTTGAGTAAAAATTTTATCGTCTCATAGCTCCTGAGAAAAGCAAAGATGAGATAAATAAAGTATTGTTGAGTTAGGAAAATATGCAGGTTGTCAAAGAAAGTGTATCACTCTACTCAACAAGAAAATGTGTGTAAGTAAATTAGCTGACATTTTCCATGGAGTTTTAGTTCCTTTGACTGAGATCCAGCCTTAGCACTTTTGAATAGCTCCTCAAGAATAAAGTGGTTTTATTCAAGATATACTTTGCTTGTTTAGATTTGGCTTTGGGGTAGCAAGTGAGAAAATACCTTAAAATTTAAGAGAAGGTGCAGATAAAGCACTTCCAATCTTTGATGGAAAAAAAGAGGTCATGAATGTGGTCACATTGCATTGCGCACATAGTCAGTGGATTGAGTGAATGTAACCTGGCCAGTGTGACTCATTAGGACCTAGAACTGCCCATACTGCCAAAAACTATATCCTTCCCTGGTTTGCTTTCATGTAAGAAAACCTAATCATTTTAATCACTTCTTTGGAATAATGGAAACTTGCTTATTTATTTTTCAGTTTGCAAAGAACTTTCCAATAAGCTATTTAATTTTATCACCAGAAAAATCCTGTGAGTTGGAAAAGCCAATTTCTGTTAATATTCTGATACTACTTGAGATTATATTACATGTTGATAGAAGAGAGAATCCAGCTTTAGACCTGTTCTCATAATTAAAACACACACACACTTTTATACTAAATGAGGAAACAAGTTATTTCCAGAAAGTCTTTTTAAAGATGGATATTTCCTATGGGAAGAAACACATCTAGACAATGAATTAGAAATGAAAGTATTTAAAAGACTGAGCAGCTGTTGTCTTATATAAAAAATTTATATTTGGCTTCCATTTAGTGTTTAATTTCAATGTAGAATTTCTATACTCTGAATAATCTTATTATATTAGGAAAATAAAGAAAAACATAATAAAGTCATGTTCGGAGAATGGGAAAGTACTTGAAATTATTTAGAGACCACAGTGGCATCCTTGAGTCTGAGTAGCCTGGAAGCAAGCTGAGATCCTAGATGACACAGAGAGAGGTTGGGCCGAGAAACAAAATGTTGACTTGTTTAAATTTTTGCCCAAATTTGCCAAAAGTAGTAAATTTTAAATGGATGTTAACGACTCTCTTACTGAGACTCAAAAATAAAATTCTGTGTTTTTAATATATCAAAATTATGCCTAATAAACTTTTGCTATTTTTAGAGTAGGTAATTTTCCCCATCATTATTGAAAGAGGCATGCTGATTTTAAATAAGGAAAGTTTTACTGTGGGCAAAATGTAGCAGGACTTCCAGCAATTTACTAGCTCAGTGGCATAGTCATTTAGTTCTGTCTGGGTCTTGATTTTCTCTTTTGGAAATTAGAGACAGCAATAAAAATCTCATAGCTTATTGAAAATTTTTTAAAAAATGCAAAGGTGTTTATAGCCTATGTGTAAAGTATTATTATGAGAAAAAATAGCATGTAGATAATACTGTTTTCATGCCACCAGTGAGGTCAACATAGGTGAGATTATGGAAGGAGTCTAGGTGATGTCATGCTTTTTTTGGTTTATTTATTTTTTAATATTTGTTCTCAGAATCATACCAGCCAATTGAAATTGCTCACAAAAATAATGAAGCTAAGAAAGAAATCTTACTCCAGGCTCAGTCTGTTTCTGAGCTCACATTTTAAGACCCTGTCTGAGATTTCTAAGATGTGAAAATGAGAGTAGCTAGAAAAGTAGTTCTAATGTGTAAGACTGGTTCCAAATAGGGAAAGGAGTACGTCAAGGCTGTATATTCTCACCCTGCTTATTTAACTTATATGCAGAGTACATCATGAGAAACGCTGGGCTGGAATCAAGATTGCCGGGAGAAATATCAATAACCTCAGATATGCAGATGATACCACCCTTATGGCAGAAAGTGAAGAAGAACTAAAGAGCCTCTTGATGAAAGTGAAAGAGGAAAGTGAAAAAGTTAGCTTAAAACTCAACATTCAGAAAACGAAGATCATGGCATCCGGTCCCATAAGTTCAGTTCAGTTCATTCGCTCAGTCGTGTCTGACTCTTTGCGACCCCATGAATCGCAGCAGTCCAGGCCTCCCTGTCCATCACCAACTCCTGGAGTTCCATCACTTCATGCAAATAGATGGGGAAACAGTGGAAACAGTGACAGACTTTATTTTGGGGGGGCTCCAAAATCACTGCAGATGGTGACTGCAGCCATGAAATTAAAAGACGCTTACTCCTTGGAAGAAAAGTTATGACCAACCTAGACAGCATGTTAAAAAGCAGAGACATTACTTTGCCAACAAAGGTCCATCTAGTTAAAGCTAGGGTTTTTCCAGTAGTCACGTATGCATGTGACAGTTGGACTATAAAGAAAGCTGAGCGCTGAAGAATTGATGCTTTTGAACTGTGGTGTTGGAGAAGACTCCTGAGTGTTGAGAGTCCCTTGGACTGCAGGGAGATCCAACCAGTCCAACCTAAAGGAAATCAGTTCTGAATATTCATTGGAAGGACTGATGCTGAAGCTGAAACTCCAATACTTTGGCCACCTCATGTAAAGAGTTGACTCAGTGGAAAAGACCCTGATGCTGGGAGGGATTGGGGGCAGGAGGAGAAGGGGATGACAGAGGATGAGATGGTTGGATGGCATCACCGACTTAACGGACAAGAGTTTGAAACTCCGGTAGCTGGTGATGGAGAGGGAGGCCTGGCGTACTGCAGTCCATGGGGTTGCAAAGAGTCAGACACGACTGTGTGACTGCACTGAACTGAACTGAATGTGTGACATGTTTGAATATTGACTTAAGGCTGTTTGATTCCACTGTTACTGCAAATGGCAAGTAAGGCCCCAAATGAAATATGCAATCCATTTCTTCCTTCACTAATTCCATGCAGTGAGGCATATATTGTTTTCTTGATACAAATTTTAAATGGTTCAACTTCGTATTCCTCTGGTGCTTATGATAGTAGACTTATAACTCAGATTTTTGCTCATCAAGTTTAGATTCCTCATTCTTATCACTATTCTTTTTCTCCTCAATTATAACTTGAGGAGAAAATGATGATTTCAGTGATCATTATTTTTGTTGATCTGTTTATTATTTTTCAACTTGTGAAGATATACATATATATATATATATATATATATATATACACACACACACACACACACACACACACATATCAGTTGTTCCATCAACTGTAATCATTATCTTTTTTCCCTTCCCTCAATTTCACTTATATATTCTGGTAGCTACATTTTTACTACATTGTCACTATCATTAATATATGCATTCTTTGAACAAAATAACAAAGCTATGTGTTCTTCTTCTACAAGTTGGAAGGAAAAGTTGAAAAACAATGAAGATAAATTACATTATTAAAAATGCATAAACTTTGCTTAGTGTTAAGTCAAATGTGCTAGATAAATTCTTATTTATTATTTCAATGCCTTTTTTCCTGGTCCACTTAAAGGAAAATGTTTCTAGCCTTAGAGGGCAATGACTTATTTTTAAATAGTTGTTTAAAATTATGTCCCTTTTTTTAAAATGTTCAGATTTCTGCTCTAAGTTTTAGTTTCTGAATTGGGCTTTTTAGGTTTTGAGATTTTTACCACATATTCAAATTTCCCACAATATATTTGCTGTCATTTGTTGAAGAAACATATTTTCCCCTCCTACTTCTTCAATGTCCTCCCTGGTCCACATCTTTTGGTACCAGTTTTGTAGGCTATGATTGCCTTGTGCTAGGTTCTTTGCCAGTGGCTGTAGATGCACAGGTAAGTTAGGAACACACACATGTCCTGCCTTCATTGGACTCCTACTTCAAGAGAGGAAGGAATTAACATATTAAGAAGAGCAGCCTAAATGTTCATCAATGGATGAATGGATAAAGATGTCATGGGATATTACTCAGCCATAAAAAAAGAATACGATACCATTCACAATGACACGGAAGAATCTAAAGATTGTCATATTGAGTGAAGTAGGTCAGACATAAAAAGACAAACATCATGTAATATCGCTTATATGTGGCATCTAAAAGAAAAAAAGAACTTATTTATAAAACAGAGGTAGAGTCGCAGGTGTAGGAAAAAAAAATTAATGGTTACCAACTGGGAAAGGAGTGTGGGAGGAATGAACTGGGAGACTGGAACTGACATATACACACTGCTATATATAAAACAGATAACTAGTAAGGACCTACTATATAACACAGGCAGCTCTGCTCAGCACTCTGATGTCCTATACTAGAAAGGAATCTAAAAATGAATGGATATATGTATAACTGATTCACTCTGCTGTATAGCAGAGACAAACACAACATTGTAAATCAACTATACTCCAACAAAAATTAATTTAAAAAAAGAAAAGCATTTAAGGAAGTGTATATCATGAAGACATTTTTCATCACATTGTAAGTATTCAAACATGATTTGGTCTATAAGACATTCTTCTCAAAGTTTGGAGCATTGAGAGTTAATATTTAACAAGCATGTAGAATTGAAAACTGGATGGATCTAAAGAACTGCTTGTGGAAGCATTAGTCTTAAGAAGTCAAAGCTCTACAAGAAAAGGGACTCCTTAGAGGTATACAGAAAACAGTCAAGTCACACTCCTATAGTATGTTTACAGTTTAGGAGACCTTCCTCCAAAAACTGCTTTTGAGGAAAGGAAGTCATTTTTAACACTTTTTGTTTATAAAATGGTTTGTCTTAACGTATTACCTAATACTATCCACACACAGTTCAGAGAACGGTTTTGGTTTTCAAAGGCTGAGAACTATTGGTTAATGACCAACAATGAGACAGAGAAATTCAGACTGAATAGTAGCTTGAAACTTTTATGGAAGTTTGACTTTGCCACTCAAATTCATTGTTACTTTTCTTTATTTTTAATTTTACTTTATTTTACTTTACAATACTGTATTGGTTTTGCCATATATCAACATGAATCCACCACGGGTGTACACGTGTTCCCAATTCTGAACCCCCCTCCCAACTCCCTCCCCATAACATCTCTCTGGGTCATTCCAGTGCACCAGCCCCAAGCATCCTATATCCTGCATCAAACCTAGACTGGTGATTCATTTCATGATATTATACATGTTTCAATGCCATTCTCCCAAATCATCCCATCCTCTCCCTCTCCCACAGAGTCCAAAAGACTGTTCGATACATCTGTGTCTCTTTTGCTATCTCGCATACAGGGTTATCATTACCATCTTTCTAAATTCCATATATATGTGTTAGTACTGTATTGGTGTTTTTCTTTCTGGCTTACTTCACTCTGTATAATTGGCATTATTTTTCTTTAATAAAACTATTTGTCTATAAGGAAATAGAAATAAAATAAAGAAGAACAGTGAAAAGCATCCTTCTCCACAGATAGTTTAGGAAGCAAGCCAGTGCTGCTATATATAATCAAGAACATACTGAAATCAGACATGATTTAATCAGAAGTTTTGTGGGTTTAAAGCATTTTAATCAGAAACCTATCAGGAAGCTATCCATTGGATGCCTCAGATGTCCATTTCATAAATGCAGCTTTGAATTAAAGGCACTACATCTCATTGTTAACTATCTGCTGGCTCTTTTGATTCAACTACATGGCATTGTCATCTATAGGTTAATATTAAGTATTTACCAGAGTGTTTGCTTTCGGTCACATGACAGCTTGAGAAATCCAGAAACAGACCAAGAGCAAAAATTATAGAGTCTGAGAAAAGAATAAAAACAATAGCTAAAAATGTATGAATCATTCTGTGCAGAGCCACCCAAGATGGATGGGTCCTGGTGGAGAGTTCTGACAAAACATGGTCCGCTGAAGGAGGGAACGACAAACCACTTCAGGATTCTTGCTTTGAGAACCATGAACAGAATGACAAAGTAAAAAGAACAACCTAATAATACCATCTACACACATTAATTTGGAAGCTAAAAGAAATGGAAGGCCAGAAAGTTTAGTGAGTGAGCTAAAGTAGAAAAACACATTCATCTCAGTTCTTAGACACAGAAAAGTACCCTAATAGCTGGATAATGTGAGTTATGTAACTCATTCGATTCCACTCATTGATTTGACTGCTAAGAAGTAAGAAATAACTTTTGGTAAGTATTTTCTCATTCACTTTCCCCCCACATTTTGCCAACTTTCTTTTAAACTTTTATCCCATCTGAGTGTGCGTCTGTACATGTTTCCTTGTACTTAGCTGTTCGTGTGTTCGTTCGTGCGAGTCTCTCCAGTTGTGTCAGGCTCTTGGTGACTCTATGGACTGCAGCTGGCCAGGCTCCTCTGTCCACGGGATTCCCCAGGCAAGAAAACTGAAGTGGGTTACCATGCCCTCCTCCAGGGGATCTTCCAACCCAAGGCTGAACCCAGGTCTCTTACATCTACCTGCACTGGCAACTGGGTTCTTTACCCTAGTGCCAACTGGCAAGCCCACTTAGCTGTTGGTCTAAGCTATTTTGTCTCCTTCATGAATCCAGGGGACATAAAAACATATTTTCAATGATTTATTCCTTTTCTTGCTCAAGTGACACATAAATTGCCTACTCTTAATTATTTCTTAATATAATGGCAAAAATACTACTTGATGAAAAGAAATTTTCAACCATCCGTCTCTCTATTACCCCAATTTAACAAACAAGGTGGACACACTTTTGGGTAATAGGAGCTTGATTTCCATTTCTGTTAAACTTCCAATTAGGTTTAGTTGGGCTTCACAAATTAGGCTTTCAAGTATGCTTCCAATTAGGCCCCACCAACACTAAATTGGCAGAGTAGAAGGAGGTGCGCTCATCTTCTCCTGTGAGAACTCCAAAACTGCAACTAACTGCTGAACAACCATCAACAGGAGAATATTGGATCTCACCAAAAAAAGTTACCCCATGTCCAAGGGCAAAGGAGAAGCCCCAACAAGATGGTAGGAGGGCTGAAATCATGTTTAGAGTCAAACCTCATAACTACCAGGGATGCTCAGAGGGCTCAAACAAAACATTGTGTACACCAAGACCCAGGAACCCCAAAAGAGACTAAGCCAAACCTGCCTTTGAGTGTTTGAGTTTCGCCTGTGGAGGCACAGGTAAGCAGTGGCCTGCCATGGGGACAAGGGCTCTGGATGCAGCAGATCTGGGAGATGCCAGGTACGGCATCAGTCCTCCTGGAGGAGGTTGCCATTAGCCCCACCATAGAGCAACCAAGCAGACAACCCACAAACTGTAGAACAATTATACCAAATAAGTTCTTGCACTGTTGCAAAGTTCCAGGGGCCACAGTAGATTCCCCAACCTGGGGATCCAGCAAAGGGACTGAGAACCCCCAGGGAATTTGATTTTGAAGGCCAGTGGGATTTGATTAACAGAACTTCCACAGGACTGGGGAAACAGACTCTTGGAGGGCACAGACAAAACCTTGTGTGCTCCAGGAACCAGGAGGACAGAGCAGTGATGCCACGAGAGGCTGAGACAGACTTTCCTGTGAGTGTCCAGGAGTTTCCAGAGGAGTTTGGGTTGACAGTGGCCTTCAATGAGATCAGAGGCAATCAATAAAACAGTCCTAGGAACCCTGGCATGCTGGCATAAGTCCTTTTCAAAGGGTGTCTGACTCTTTGCGACCCCAGGGACTGTAGTCTACCAGGCTCCTCCTTCCATGGGTTTCTCCAGGCAAGAGTACTGGAGTGGGTTGCCATTTTCTTCTCCAGGGGATCTTCCTGACCCAGGGATCAAACCCGGGTCTCCTGCATTCCAGGCAGACACTTTAACCTCTGAGCCACCAGGGAAGCCCATTATTGACATTACCTCACGCCAAACTATAGGTAGGGAACACAGTCCCACCCATCAACAGAAAATTGGACTCAAGATTTACTGAGCATGGCCCCACCCATCAGAGCAAGACCCAGATTCCCCCACAGCCAGTCCCTCCCATCAGAGAGCTTCCATAAGCCTCTTATCCAACAGAGAGCAGACAGAATGAAAAATACAATCACAGAAAACTAACCAAACTGTTTGCTTGGATCACAGCCTTGTCTAACTCAATGAAACTATAAGTCATCCCATGTAGGGCCACCAGAGACTGATAGGTCATGGTGGAGAGGTCTGACAAAACGTGGTCCACTGGAGAAGGGAATGGCAAACCACGTCAGTATTCTCGCCTTGAGAACCCCATGAACAGTATGAAAAGGAAAAACATATGACACTGAGAGATGAACTCCCCAGGTTGGTAGGTGCCCAATATTCTACTGAAAAAGAGTGGAGAAATCGCTCCAGAAAGAATGAAGAGGCTGAGTATAAACAATGCCCAGTTGTGGATGTGACTGGTGATGGAAGTAAAGTCCGTGCTGGAAAGAACAATATTGCATAGGAACATGGAATGTTAGGTCCAAGAATCAAGGTAAATTAGAAGTGGTCAAACAGGAGATGGCAAGAGTGAACATTGACATTGTAGGAATCAGTGAACTAAAATGGAACAGAATGGGCGGATTTAATTCGGAAAATAATTATAACTACTACTGTGGGCAAGAATCTCTTAGAAGAAACGGAATTGCTATTATAGTTAACAAAAGAGTCCAAAATGTAGTACTTGGGTGCAATCTCAATAATGACAAAATGATCTCTGTTGGTATCCAAGGCAAACTATTCAACATCACAGTAATCCAAGTCTTTCCCCCAATCACTTATGCTGACGAAGCTGAAGTTGAACTGTTCTATGAAGACCTACAAGACCTTCTAGAACTAAGATGTCCAAAAAAAGATGTCCTTTTCATCATAGGGACTGGAATGCAAAAGTAAGAAGTCAAGAGATACCTGGAGTAACAGGCAAATTTGGCCTTGGAGTACAACATGAAGAAAGGTAAAGACAAACAGAGTTACACCAAGAGAACATCCTAGTAATAGCAAACACCCTCTTCCAACAACACAAGTGACGACTCTACAAATGGACATCACCAAGTGGTCAAAACTGAAATCAGATTGATTATATTATTTGCAGCCATAAATGGAGAAGCTCTACTCAGTCAGCAAAAACATGACCAGGAGCTGATGGTGGCTCAGATCATGAACCCTTTATTGCAAAATTCAGACTTAAATTGAAGAAAGTAGGGAAAACCACTAGCCCATGCAATATGACATAAATCAAATCCCTTACAATTATACAGTGGAAGTGACAAATAGTTTCAAGGGACTAGATGTGACAGACAGAATGCCTGAAGAACTATGTACAGAGGTTCCTAACACTGTATAGGAGGTGGTGATCAGAACCATTCCCAAGAAAAAAAAATGCAAAAAGGCAAAGTGATTATCTTAGGAGGCCTTATAAATAGCTGAGAAAAGAAGTGAAAGGCAAGGGAGAGGAAAGATATATCCATCTGAAAGCAGAATTCCAAAGAACAGCAAGGAGAAATAAGGTAGCCTTCCTAAGCAATCAATGCAAAGGAATAGAGGAAAACAATAGAATGGGAAAGACTAGAGATATCTTCAAGAAAATCAGAGATACCAAGGGAATATTTCATGCCAAGATGTGGAAAATAAAGGACAGAAGTGGTATGGACCTAACAGAAGCAGAAGATATTAAGAAGAGGTGGCAAGAATACACAGAAGAACTATAAAAAAAAAAGATATTAATGACCCAGGTAATTATGATGGTGTGATCATTCACCCAGAGCCAGACAGCCTTGAGTGCAAAATCAAGTGGGCTTAGGAAGCATCAACTACAAACAAAGCAAGTGGAGGTGATGAAATTCCAGTAGAGCTCTTTCAAATCCTACAAGATGATGCTGTTTAAGTGCTGCACTCAAATGCCAGCAAATTTGGAAAACTCAGCAGTGACCACAGGACTGGGAACGGTCAGTTTTCATTCCAATCCCAAAGAAAGGCAACGCCAAAAAATGCTCAGACTACCACACAATTGCACTCATCTCACACACTAGCAAAGTAATGCTCAAAATTCTCCAAGCTAGGCTTCAAAAGTGCATGAACTGAGAACTTCCAGATGTTCAAGCTGGACTGAGAAAAGGCAGAGGAACCCAGAAATCAAATTGCAAATGTCCACTGGATCATAGAAAAAGCAAGAGAATTCCAGAAAAACATCTACTTCAGCTTCATTGACTGCACTAAAGCCTTTGACTGTGTGGATCTCAAAAAGTGTGGAAAAATTCAAGAGATGGGAAGACCAGACCACCTTACCTGCCTCGTGAGAAACCTGTATGCTGGTCAAGAAGCTACAGTTAGAACCTGCCATGGAATGATGGGCTGGTTCCAAATTGGGAAAGGCGTATGTCATGGCAGTGTATTGTCACCCTACTTATATGCAGAGTATATCATGTGAAATGCCAGGCTGGATGAAGTGCAAGCTGGAGTCAAGATTGCTGGGAGAAATATCAACAACCTCAGATATGCAGATTATACCACCCTTATGGCAGAGAGTGAAAGGGAACTAAGAGCCTCTTGATGAAAGTGAAAGAGGAGAGTGAAAAAACTGGCTTAAAACTTAACATCCAAATATCATGGCATCGGTCCTATCACTTCATGGTAATTAGATGGGGAAACAATGGAAATAGTGACAGACTGTATATTCTTGGGCTCCAAAATCACTGCAGGGGGTGCCTGCATCCATGAAATTAAAAGACATTTGCTTCTTGGAAACAGCGCTATGACAAACCTAAGCAGCGGATTCACAAGCAGAGACATTACTTTGCCGACAAAGGTCCATCTAGTCAAAGCTATGGTTTTTCCAGTAGTCATGGACTGTTGAACCAAAAAGAAGGCTGAAAGCTGATGAACTGATGCTTTTGAACTGTGGTGTTGAAGACTCTTGAGAGTCCCCTGGACTGCAAGGAGATAAACCAGTAAATCCTAAATGAAATCAACTCTGAATATTCATTGGCAGGACTGATGCTGAAGATGAGGCTCGAATACTTTGGCACCTAATGTGAAGAGCTGGCTCATTAGAAAAGACCCCGATGCTAGGAAAGATTGAAGGCATGAGGAGAAGGGGATGACAGAGGATGAGATGGCTGGCTGGCATCACCAACTCAATGGCCATGAATTAGAGCAAGTTCTGGGGGCTGGTGATGGATAGGGAACCCTGGTGTGTTGCAGTCCATGGGGTCGCAAAAAGTCAGGCACGACTGAGCAACTGAATTGAAGTGAACTGAAGTGTATTTAGTACATGGTATTATAAACTTATTGGAATTAAAACTGATATTGATTTTACTGATTTCAAAGTCCAACTGTCAGGCTGAAATGACTAGCACTTGTTCCCATAGAGATAGAAAGCATGTACCTTTCTCATCCTCAATATTATTCTAGAACAATGGTCTCTTTTTTGCTTCACAATTTATATGACTGAGCAACAAATGTGATTTGTTTAAAGTATGTTTTCTTTAATTGCTGCTAAAAATTCCTTCCACTATCACCACTGTACAGGTTATATTAATCTTATAGTATTTAGTATATTCACTTGCTATATTATAATCCAGCCTGTAAAACTGTATTGAATGACTTATGATTTTGAACATGTAAAAATTCTACCTTTTTTCTAGAGTATGTTATCCAGTTTTGACTTTAAATTCTCAATCTATTAATTTTTTTGTTTGTTTTCAGTTCCCTCAAAGATGGCTGAAATATTATAAAAGAAAATACAGATAAATCATATAAATCATATAGTATACTTTAGCATGAAAAGGACTAGTAACCACGGTTAACTATTACTGTTTACTGCTATTCACAGCAGCCTCAAATTGTTATTTACAGCAGAATCACTGCTTTATTCTAACATTTTTTTAATCTTAGCTTTGTGTGTTGGTATTTATTCATTTTTGAATTTATTTTGGCTTTAATGTTTTTTAGCTCTGCTTTCAGTATTCACTATTCTGCAGGAGCTCTAATATTTTCTTTAACATTTTACCTCCTTGTATGTATTCCCTTTTACTTCTTCAGCTCCCTGACAGATACCCAAAGATCGACAGCCCTGAAGTTCTGACCCTAGAAATCTATTTGCCCAACATAGAGAGGTCAGACCCCACTTAGCAGAAGAATCATAGAAAACACGAGTGATCGACACATCGACAATAACCAGCGCAGACTTCCTCCCCAGGCCCTGGTTGGAGTATGTTTGTGCAAGGCCAGGACCATACCTTCCCCAGTGAATACATTTGTTCTTCTTTTCTTTATTAAAATATTTTGAGTATTTTAACTCTATTAGAAGAAAGGGCTAGTTGCTTTATATTTATACGCAGTTCTTTCCAGATTTAAGCAAATGGCCAGCAGATATTCCTGATATATTTATTTCATTTAACAAGACATTTATTGACTGTACTGTTTCAATTGACATTTGGTTAGAATTTTGATAAAGATGCTTTAAAATTAATACAATAACTTTATTTAGGTTATTCTGAATTGTGATTTTTCTTTTCCATTTTCCTTTATTAAATTAATCAAAAAATACATTTTAAAATGTGAGAAAATTTTGTTAGAACTCATTCATGTGAAGAGTGGAACATTCTCACATTTGAAACAGATTACATGCACCAGAAGTCTGAGATACACAGTTGTCACTCTTCCTTTTTTTCCCCTCTCATACAAAATGGAAACCGTGGGAGATTTAATTTTTTTTGGCTCCAAAATCACTGCGGACAGTGATTGCAGGCATGAAATCAAAAGGTGCTTGCTTCTGGGAACAAAAGCTATGACAAACCTAGACAGCATATTAAAAAGCAGAGAGATCACTTTGATGACAAAGTTCCATATAGTTGAAGCTATGGTTGCTTTAGTAGTCATGTGCGGATGTGAGAGTTGGACCATAAAGAAGAGTGACTGCCAAAGAATTGATGCTTTTGAACTGTGGTGCTTGAGAGTCCCTTGGACTGTAAGGAGATCAAACCAGTTAATCCTAAAGGAAATCAACCTGAGTATTTTTTGTAAGGACTGATGCTGAAGCTGAAGCACCAATACTTTGGCCACCTGATGCGAATAGCGGACTCATTAGAAAGATCCTGATGCTGGGAAAGATTTAGGCCAGGAGGAGATGGGAATAACAGAGAGAGAGAGAGACAGTTGGATGGCATCACTGGCTCAATGGACATGAATTTGAGCAAACTCTGGAACATAGTGAAGGACAGGGAAGCCTGGCATGCTGCAGTCCATGGGGTCACAAAGAGTTGGACACGACTGAGAGACTGAATTGAACTGAACAGGGTGAATGTCACCTGCCGTTATCAGTAAAGAAAGGATATTGCAATCAGCAAGCCACCACAATGCAGGCACTCTGAAGGTGAGCCCTGAGGTAGCTCAGGATGGAAACAAATTCTGCCTACCATCTAGGAACTGCTATAGCCACCCCTGACAATGCCCAATAAGTAGATTCAAGATGAGAAGACAGGATACTGGCCCCAGATGCTGAGGGGCATGTCAAAGGAATGATTTCAATGAGCCCAGACTTTGTATCTTCCTATACATTAAAACAAACAAACAAAATGCTAATTTCATTAACTTGAGTTATCTGGCTTTCTTTAGTTAAAAATGGTCTTTTGATGTTCTGACTATCAGGCCTTTGTTGCAAACATTCCTACATATCCTGGTTCCCCTGCCTCGCTTAGAAGAATTTGTCAGCATTATTTGAAATGCTGTGTCCCAGGCTTGAAGTTCTCACAATGTCAGTTTAATAAAACATATCTCTCAACTTTTAGTTGTGTATTTTTTCAGTTTCCAGTTTTCCTGTTTTTTTCAAGTGTTCTAGTTCAGGATGGTGATAGGGACAGAGTAGAGGGACAAAGTAGGTAATTAAATAGTTAATCCCATTAAGGCATTAAGTAAAGAAAAAGTTTGAGAGATCCTTTAAGTTGATGATAACTAAAGAAAGTAAGTGTGCTTGACCACAAAACCAAGCAGGCTTGCTTAGCAACAAAACCATGTAACAGAAGCATGAGACAGGCCCCAAAACAATAAAACAGTGTTGGCATGAGGCCCACATCCTACCCAAGGAGCTCAATAAGTTAGGACATGCTCCTGTGCATGATAAAACAAAAATATAAGAAACAGGTGATATTATGTAAATTTTTTATTATTTTATACTAAAACCTGAGATGGTTTTCCATGTTTAGCATATGTTACCACACATCTGCCAATTTAGGTAACATCATGATAGTCCAGCTTGACCATGCAGGGACAAGAAATCTCCCTTGTCTGATGTGGAGCAGCTGATGATGCAAGCTTGATGGCTACATAAGAATGAGGAAGAAGGTGATCTTCTTCCCTTCCCTACTTTCCCTTTGATTATAAAACTGTAGCCCACTAAGTTCTTGGGGCAGGTCACCCTCTTGCCCACCTTCCTGTAAGCCTCACAGGCATTCTAATCTGGTAAATCACTTCTTACCTATAAATATCATTTTGCCTCTTACAGAATTCTTTCTGCACTGAGACATAAAGAACAGGAGTTCCTCAGAGTCCCTTGAGATACCTTTCTGCAGGTTCAGAGGCAACACAGGAGGCACCTAAATTCAGCTCCTTTAATAGACACATTGAATCTACAACCAACAAGGGACAAATGCCTTTAAAAAAATCCGGGAACTACCTGAGCAATGCTTATATGTCAGGTAGACAAGAAAATACCCACAGTGAAATAGGAAAGGCTGAGATAAACTCTCACCACACACTTCACCCTGTTAGGACGAAACTGGAGCCTGGACAGGCTCTAAGAGGCAGGCTAGGCCTGAGGTTCAGTCTCTAGGAAAGCTGAGGCACTGGGAACTCCCGCAGATAGTGTAGCTAGACCAATCAGAAAAATCCCGGTAGCCCCCCGCTCGGGCCAGACCCCAGCCAATCCAGATAGGGATGCGAGATTTAAAAGTCCCACGTGCGCGTACAGTTTAACTAATGAGCTATGCTGTTACAAAAACAAAAAACTGTCCGTATAAAAGTAAATAAGATTCAGAGCTGGGGGCCCTTGTCAGATTCCACTGTGCTGGATGAAACCTGGGCCCTAACTCGAGCTAGCAATAACCCCCTTTATGCTTTTGCATTGCTGTGGACGTCTTATTCTCTCAGTTTTGGGGACTCGGACTCTGGGCATAACATTTGGGGGCTCGTCCAGGATCCCTTTAACTGAGAAGAATAACACTCTCCCAGCAGAAGGGGTTTCCTCACTAGGAGGAGAGATCTCTGAACACCGGTGTTAATTCTGGTCAAGTCCAGCATAAGGCCGAGGCCCAGCATCATGCTGGGGAGGCGGCTGGCTCTGTTTTCTGGTTAAGTCCAGCGTAAGGCTGAGGCCTGGCATTGTGCTGGGGAGGCGGCTGTCTCTGTGGACGTCCTGCCAGGCACAAAATCTATCATTATTGGTGAAAAAGCCGAGACTGACATCCTGACCACTTGGGGTACTCAGGGGCCAGCTTGCCTGCCAATAGACCAGACCCAGCGGCCGCAACTGGGACCCTTTTGTCCCTGGTCTCCTCCTGATGGAGACAACTGGCCAGAGTGCCCCGACTGGTAAGAAACAAGAGACTTTATTGATCTCTCTCCCCTTCCATCTCTGTCTCCTCTCCTTAACCCTTCCTATCCTTCCCTGTTTTTCTAGTCCCCTGGTCCTGGACGCAAAAATCTGGTCAAAGGGCCCTCAGCCTGAGCTGAGGATTGGAGACTGATCACCCCCTCTTGGCAAAAAACTCAAATTCTGGTTCTGATTTCTGGTAGGGCCGAGTTCCAGTCCTCCCTTCTCTGGAAGCCCAGGGAAAAGTCCCGTAACACCTGGGTATCTGTAGGTGGCAGGAGACGTCTGTAAGGCCACCCCTTTTGCCCCCTCTCCTGCCTCCTCCCCCTTCTTCTTTCAACCTGGCTTCCTTTCCTCCCTTAAAATCTTTGATGTTACAGAAAGGCTTGGTGGGCTACAGTCCACAGGTCGCAAACAGTCTGATATGACTGAGCAACTTCACTTTCACGTTGATGAGGACGGCCGGGTTTATATGTGCGTGTTTTAACTCTGTGATCTGTGTAGTGATTTTTGATGGCCACTTTGCTTTGTCTGGCCACCATGTGGTTTAGACCTGCCGCCATTTGTTAGAACTTGATTTTTTTTCCCTGTGCCTTGAGACCAGGGCTCTCAGGAACACTTATCTAGACCATCTATAACTCCTGACACTGAGGAAAAAAAAAAAGACTTGAAGCTAGATCTTGCACTGTGTCTGTCTAAATATGTCTTGGTATGTCTCTGTCTCTGGGTAATATTTTTGAGGTTAATTTGTATATGAGATCCATTTATTTGGCTTAAAAAAATGTAAGTGCTTACAAATCAAGTAATTCTAAATTAAACAATAAATTCCAGGTTTATGTGAACTGGGAAATATTCAGTGTTAAATACCTGATATTAATGTTTGTGTGTTGACCTATTTAATATAGACATGTCTTGGAGTACTTAACGTTAAAAAAAAATATTTTCATTGTACCTAGGTTTAATATGTTAAATATTATATCTGTTACGTTTGTCAACAAGAAAATTACCTCAAGTAAAAAAAAAAAAACTTCTAAAAAATGTAAATGAGATATGAGCTTTTAGATAAACTCTATTAAGAATAATTATGCTTTAGGAATGTCTGTCTGAAATAATCTGTCCAAATTGGAGTAACTTGAATTGGGTTGTGCTAAACTAAGTGATGGAAGTTCACTGACTAGCTAGCTCATTTCCAAATAGAGTAAAATTTTGAAACATTTATTACTGAACATTAGTTTCCTCTTACAAAGAAGCTAAAGAAATTTGGGACTGCTAATGACTAAAAATAAGCTGGCGCAAAAACTTGAATTTGGCTTTTCTCTCTGTTAAAAGGACACACTTTCTTCAGATGTTGAACTGCATTTGACAATAGATTTAAGTTCATTTGCCTCTTAAATGGTCTGTTCTGTATTTGCCTCTGAAATCCCATGTTGTTACTTTGGCTGAGTGAATAGCTATTGTTTCACAGTGACCTATAGTCCCATCTGACTGAGTGCTCGAAACCTTTCTATTTGTTGACAAAACTTCCTACATCATTCTATGAAGCACTTTTGGCTTCTAGCTAACTTTGGGGTGCTTCAGAGGGCCCCTGAAGCATCCCAAAGAGAGATATTAAACTGTGTTTATTTGGTTGGTTAAATGACATAAAAAAGATTATCAAATGAGTAATACATCTGCTCATATTATAATGTAGGGTAAAATTACTAATACAGATATCCTAAAAATTATATGGAGTTCTTAATATTCTGATATGTCCTGGTATTTTAATGGAAAACCTGATAACTTCACAAAAGTTAGCAAAAGGACTAAATGAATCAGTGAATATGCTTATAACTTTTATGGTTTCTATCTGAAAAATTATGGGGTTGAATCTTATGTTTTCAGGGAGTAGGGGAAATCTTCCTCTCAAACTAATTATGACAATACTTAGGTAAAATTAAACATTATAAACAAAACAATTATATTTTCTATCTAACTCCTCCAAAAATTGGAAGTTCTTAGGTTTCCAGTAAGTTTATCAAATGAGTTAGGAAGGTTATCTCACGGATACAAAAATCTCAAGAAATTTTTGAGACCTTAAAAAGGGAAAAATTCACCTAGATTTGTTAGGCAAAATCTGTGATAAGCCTTTGGTGTGAGTTTCCCAGCCCTGTTTTATTTTAAAAGTTCAGTCTGAGACTCTATAAATGTTTCAGCAAAATAAAAAGCCTATAATCAATTATGGTTATAAAAATCATCAGACCAAAATCAGTAAAAACAGACCTATTTTGCAAACAAACTAGCCTTAATTTGGTTATATTTAATAAAAATAAGGGTAACTTTAAGGAAAAAAAGATATTTCGAAATGTTAAATACCAGTTTGTTAATGGAGGTCTGCATCTAGTAAGACTCATCTCTTTGATAGTTCTTTGCTGTTATGTGATGTTAATGTAAAATTTAATTGAATTCTTGAAGAACACCGTAAGTTTGTTTCTGAAGCTTATCTCAGTAATCTGTCTTTGGATGAAGATCAGATGCCCCATGACCTGCAACCAGGACTGGAAAAAGACATAATTTAAGGGACTGTCTCCAACATGAACAGAAGGACTTTTTTATCAGGAGAAACTACAGTACACCAGGATGAAAAGACGATGACATCAGAGGGAGACAGCTTCCCCAAGATGCTGGACCTGATTCGTATGATCATTTATGTTTTCTTGACTTCTTAGACCTTTGCAAATAAGTCAAATGCTTTTCTATCATAGGCCTGATCCTATGCTGGTTTTAAAAATCAATCCAATTGTTGGGTTTGTGGCCAATTACCTGTGTCTAGTTCTGGGTTACCTTGGTAAATTTCTCTACTACTAGACTCTAACTGGTTGGCCCTGAGAAAAATTACTTAAAAATTATAGTCATATTCAGGTCACTACAGTATTACTAAATAGGATCCCCTCACTGGGCCAATTAATAATGCCTTATCTGACTCTGGCTATAAATTTGAGCTTTTTTCTACTACCCAAGCTCAACCAGAACAAGAAAAGTTTCCACAAAGAAGAAAAAAATCTCCCACAATTATGGGATGAATTTATATAGATAATACCAGGCTACAATAATTTAGGTTTAAAGTCTCCTCTGTTGGAAAAAATAAATAAATAAGTAAACCATACTAAAGATAATCAGTCTAGTAACACTAAAAAACTGGGCTATGTGCCTTATAGATGGTGCCAATATATAATTTCCCTAAAAGAAAGATTCTACAAGACAGACTAAGTCAGATGACCTAAAGATATACTGGGCTACATCTAATGGAAGTTCTTAACATAAGTCTTACTTGTGATTTTACTAATACTGTTGGCTATGTTATTTGTGTTTCCCCTGTTTTACAAAATTGCTGTTTCTTACACTGTCCAATATGTGTGTGAGGCCTCTAATAGAACAATATATAGTCCCATATGAGATCGATGATGGTAACAGTGTAACTCTAGATACGGCAAGAAGTAGCAAGAGGGAATATTTTCCTGGACCAAAAAGCTAGTAAGACAGGTGGTCCAGAGAATTTTAGATACTGTTTCATGGCCTAGTCCAGTAATAGCACATTGAGTGGCCTGTTTACCTGAGAATGGACACTCTCAGCACCATGGGATAAAATGGTTATGAAGTGCCCCCTCATAATCATGGTCAAGTTTATGAGCAAAAGGGGCTCTGCCAACTGAAGACTGACACTCGCCATCTGCATCTAAAAAGATTAAACCATGGCCGCTGCAACTGCTGACTTTCAATGCCCCTGAAAGGAGTTCAGGGTGAAAATCAGGAATGAGGCACTCTGTGCTCTGAGAAAAACTGGCAGAACAGGCCTTCAGATAGTTAGATCTTTTCAGGAAAAGATTTTATGAGTCCCAATTCTTGCATCTTCTCATACCTAGAGAAACACTAATGTCATTAACGGTAAAATCTGCTTTGGCTATTAAGAAAAAGTTTACAATTAAAAGTCAAAATAGAATAGCTATGGTTCAGATATCCTGGGAAATAACTAGGTGATGCTATGGGTGTACTTTCAGATTAGACCTTGTATTGCTAAACACTTGAGTTTTCTGAGTCGTGTCAGGCTTGGATGCCACCATTTTCAAAACAATGTCTGCTGGAAGCTACTAACCTGACTTTTTATAAAACTAGGCAACTGGCTACATGGCTACAAGTCTCCCTGAAGTGCCAGGTCCAGACTGGGTTTCAGACCTATTCTTCTAAAAATAAATGAGATTAGGATTTTAATCATACAAGACTCAGATCCAAAGCTTGGAACTCAGAAATACTTCCGATTCAGTGTCTATACTCCAAGCTGGGGCAGTCCTATGCCCCATTTTGACAGGAAGTTACCACAGTCATAGTTGCCTAGTTCCCTAAAATTAAACCTGAGTGGGACTCTGTGGGTCTCTGGAGTGCAGATCTGTTTTGTGTTCTCCATTTCTTATCTGTAGGATATAGACTTTGTTCAGCCTCCTTGGCCTTCCCTGAATTCCAAAGCATGGATTCAAACAATTGCTCATCAGGGAAGGGAGGGGATACAAAAACAGAAACAATCAAAGGTTGGTACAGCCTCCAGACAGAGTCCTGGTTCCTACTCAAAGAAATATGCATAACAATGTCTTTGAGCCCCCACCCAGGTGGAAGATGGTAACTTCAGACTGAACATAAGATTCCTGGAGCACAGCTCTGTTGCCTCACCACCAACCCATCAGAAGGGGTCACAAAGTCTGCAACCCTCACCCCAAATGTTGCCTTCTGTTTCCAGGGACCAGAGATGACCATCCTGTTAGGTCTCCTGTTTGGCCCTTGTCTATTTCATCTCTGAGAGGGGCCAACTAAATTGCTGTTACTACAAGGGTAGAAGCTGGTTTCAGATGTGGAAAACCCCAACTTAGATCAGGTAGAGAGAGACTTCTGCTCTATTAGGCAGGCCTACGCCCATGCACAGGAGGAAGAAGTTACAGAAGAAAGAGACCTCTGCCCCAATTCCCAAAAAGTATCTTGAGTATGAAGTATCTCAGGGGGCTTATGTACTGCGCTAGGGGAAAAACGTTTTTTATGTAAATCACTCAGGGGTAATAAAAAATCTATGGCCAAAGTAAGGAAAGGGCTAGCCCAATGGAAAAGAGAGCAAGAGGCCCAACAGGGATGGTTTGAGTCCTGGTTCCAACAGTCCCCATGGTTAACAATGCTGATTTCCACCCTGGTGGGCCCTCTCATAGTGCTACTACTGATTCTCACTCTTGGCCCCTGTAGCCTAAATAGACTTATCGCATTTGTTAAGGAGCACATCAATACAGTCCAGGTACTAGTACTGAGGCAACAGTATCAGACCCTGCCCCCAAATAAAGAGGAAGATTCCTCTGTGTAGCTGAAGACAGGGGGGAATGTTAGGACCAAACTGGAGCCAGGACAGGCTCTAAGGGGCAGGCTAGGCCTGAGGTTTAGTCTCTAGGAAAGCTGAGGCATTGGGAACTCCCACAGGCAGTGTAGCTAGACCAATCAGAAAAATCCCCGTAGTCCCCCGCTTGCGCCAGACCCAAGCCAATCCAGATAGGGATGCGAGGTTTAAAAGTCCTGCGCGCACGTATGGTTTAACCAATCAGCTATGCTGTTACAAAAACAAAAAACTGTCTGTATAAAAGTAAATAAGATTAAGAGCTGGGGGCCCTTGTCGGATTCCACTGTGCTGGATGAAACCTGGGCCCTAACTCGAGCTAGCAATAACCCCCTTTATGCTTTTGCATTGCTGTGTATGTCTTATTCTCTCAGTTTTGGGGACTCGGACTCTGGGCATAACACACCCATGGCACAGAAATACATAGTAGAGAGGAAACTCTCAGTTGAGAGGAAACCCCCAGTTCCTCCCTGAGGAGAGAAGGGTTTGAGTCCAACATTTACTATCCTAACTTTTAAGATGTTTATCTTAAGAATGAACACATAGCTCTGAGAGCCACCAGTGTTTATGCCCATGAAATCCATGTGACTACAGCAAACAAAGGAAGAGTTTTTAATGGGCTCACAAGGATCAGCTCTGGCTAGTACCTCATGGCTCAGCAAAAAGGGTCCAAACAGAAATGCATATCTCCAAGTTTTTCCTTGAAAGAATATACTCCAAAAACTAATGCCCGGAGGTTAGGCTTCTAATTTAGCACATCTGTGTGGATGACTGTGCCTGTCGCCTGAGAATGCAGAGGTGAGTGGGCATTGTATTTACATTCTCCCTGTGCCCTGCTTCCGGTTGCCTGTGTCTCCCTAGAAGGAGACATTTGGAGCCTGGGCTTTTGCAGCAGCTGCCACTCAGTTCAAGGAAGGATAATCTCTTCAATGAATGAAGTCGGTAATACCAAATGGCCATGTGCAAAAGAATGAAATTGAAACCCTACTTACACCATAAACTAAGAAAAAAACATGTCAAAAGAGATTAGACTTGAAAATAAGACATGAAACCATAAAACTTTTAGATGAAAATGTAGGTGGTAAGCTACTTGACATTGATTTTGGTGAGGATTCTTTATTTTGGATTTGACACAAAAAGCAAAGGCAATAAAACCAAAAAAAAAGTGGGACATGTATCAAAGTAAAAAAGCTTTTACACAGTAAAGGAAACCATAAACAAAGTGAAAGGCAACGTACAGAATGGGAGAATATATTTGTACACGACATGGCTGATAAGGTTAAGTTAATGTCAAGAACTCAATAAAGAGTAAAGAACTCAATAATGGAAAATCAAAAAGTTCTATTAAAAAATTGGCAGAAGAACAGAATAGACATTTTTCTAATGAAGGCATACAAATGGTGAACAGGTACATGAAAAAAATGCTTAATACAACTATTCATGAAAGAAATGCAAATCAAAACCATAATGAGTCATCATCTCAGACCTATCAGAATGGCTATCATCAAAAAGACAAGAAAAAAAAGGTGTTCACAAGAATATGAAGAAAAGGGAACTCTTATCAATAACCTCAGATATGCAGATGACACCACCCTTTTGCCAGAAAGTGAAGAGGAAATAAAAGGCCTCTTGATGAAAGTGAAAGAGGAGAGCGAAAAAGTTGGCTTAAAGCTCAACATTCAGAAAACAAAGATCATGGCATCTGGTCCCATCAGTTCATGGGAAATAGATGGGGAAACAGTGGAAACAGTGTCAGACTTTATTTTGGGGGGCTCCAAAATCACTGCAGATGGTGACTGCAGCCATGAAATTAAAAGATACTTACTCCTTGGAACAAAAGTTATGACCAACCTAGATAGTATATTTAAAAGCAGGGACAATTACTTTGCTGACTAAGGTCCGTCTAGTCAAGGCTATGGTTTTTCCTGTGGTCATGTATGGATGCGAGAGTTGAACTGTGAAGAAGGCTGAGCGCCGAAGAATTGATGCTTTTGAACTGTGGTGTTGGAGAAGACTCTTGAGAGTCCCTTGGACTGCAAGGAGATCCAACCAGTTCATTCCGAAGGAGATCAGCCCTGGGATTTCTTTGGAAGGAATGATGCTAAAGCTGAAGCTCCAGTCCTTTGGCCACCTCATGCGAAGAGTTGACTCACTGGAAAAGACTCTGATGCTGGGAGGGATTGGGGGCAGGAGGAGAAGGGGATGACCAAGGATGAGATGGCTGGATGGCATCACGGACTCGATGGACATGAGTCTGAATGAACTCCGGGAGTTGGTGATGGACAGGGAGGCCTGGCATGCTGCTATTCATGGGGTCGCAAAGAGTCGGACACGACTGAGCAACTGAACTATAACTATGAGCTATGCGCACTCTTGGTGGGAGTACAAGTTGGAGTAGTCACTATGGAAAACAGTATGGAGGTTTCTCAAGATTTAAAAACAAAAAAACATATAATCCTCCAATCCCACTTCTGAGTACAGGTCCAAAGAAAATGAAATCAGGATATCAAAAAGATATGACTTCCATGTTTATTGCATCATTATTTACAATAGACAAAATATATTTGTGTGTGTGTTTGGTTGCCCAGTGGTGTCAGACTCTTTGCAACCCTATGGTCTGTACCCACCAAGCTCCTCTGTCCATGGAAATTTCCTGGCAAGAACACTGTAGTGGGTTGCCATTTCCTCTTCCAGGGGATATTCCAAACTCAGGGATGGAATCTGTATCTCCTGCACTGCAGGTGGATTCCTTACTGCTGAGCCACCAGGGAAGCCCATACATATATTTATGTGAATAGTATTCAGTCATGAGAAGGAAGGTAATTGGGCTATTTGCGGTGACATGAATACTAAATGAGATAAGCCAGACAGAGACAGAAAATGAAAAATACTACATGGAGTCATTTTAGGTGAACCTTAAAAAAAAAAAAAGTTAAGTTGAAACAGACTAGAAAATTTGTTGCATGGGATATGGGGTAGGGGAAATAGGGAGAGTTTGGTAAAATGTGCAAGCTTCCAGCTGTAAAAGTAGTAAAATCTGAAGACTGAAGGTTAAACAAGTCTTCTTTGGCGGCTCAGTGGTAAACAATCTGCCTACCAAAGCAGGAGACACAGGTTCAATTCCTGGGTTGGGAAGATCGCTTGGAGAAGGTAATGGCAACCCACTCCAGTATTCTTGCCTGGGAAATCCCATGGACAGAGGAGCCTGGCGGGCTACAGTCCATGGGGTTGCAAAGAGTTGGACATAACTTACTGACTAAACAACAACATGGTGACTACAGTTGATAGCAGTGTATGGTATAATTGAACTTTGTTAAGACAGTAGGCTTACATGTTCTCATTAAAATAAAAAGAAAAACAAAAATATGTGAGACAATAGATGTGCTAATTAACTAGATGGGAAATGCTTTCAGAATGTATACATATATCAAATCACCATTACACACACGTTTATATCTCAAAATTTCATGACTATCATACTTCAATACATGAAAAATAATTTTTTCAAATATAGAGACTCATAGAAATTAGAGTGTAAGAATAAACCCTAAGGATAGAGATTATTATCTATCTTTTGCCATCATGTATCCAAGAGCACAGAGTAAAGCTTGATACATAAAAAGCAGTTAACAAAATATCTCTTAAATTTAAAATCTAATGGAAAGTTACACAAAGTAGAAAAGTTTATTTATAACTTATAGTTTAATGAAATATTTTAAGAGTTTTGTTTGGAAATGTATAAACTAAGACTTTTTATAACCAAGAGGACTTCAGCCTTGTTTTAATAAGGTTTCCCAATTATGCAAACGATACATATTTTTAATTACTCATATTTCCCTGATATGCATTCAATTGCAAAGGCTTAAAAGCTACATGCTCTTAATAATTAGTTAATTCAAAATTTCAAAAGTGAGAAAACACAATTCCATTTGAAGTCTATCATTAGGAAGATCTGAGCTCCAAAATCACTGTGGATGGTGACTGCAGCCACGAAATTAAAAGATGCTTGCTACTTAGAAGAAAAGCAAAAAGATGGCTAATTGCTGAAGAATTGATGCTTCTAAACTGTGGCTGGAGAAAACTTTTGAGAGTCCCTTGGACTGCAAGGAGATCAAACCAGGCAATCCTAAAGGAAATCAACCCTGAATATTTAATGGAAGGACTGATGCTGAAGCTGATGCTTCAATACTCTAGCAAGCTGATGTGAAGAGCTGACTCACTGGAAAAGAGCTTGATGCTGGGAAAGATTGAAGGCAGGAGGAGAAAGGGGTGACAGAATCTGAGATGGTTGGATGGCATCACCAACTTAATGGACATGAGTCTGAGCAAACTCTGAAAGATAGTGAAGGACAGGAAAGCCTGGCATGCTGCAGTCCATGGGGTTGCAAAGAGTTGGACAAAACAGTCACTGAACAAAATTAGGAAGTTTTCAAAAATATAGAAAACTGTATGAGATTTATGCTTCATCCAGAGATACTAAATTATATAAAAAGTTCATGGATTCAGTATTTAATCTCTAGTATTAAGATCAGTTTTTTCTTTGATAATTTGGATCTGTTAGACTATTTTTATGATGATTTTATGTGCTGAATCAAAAGATACCTTTATATAACTGTGTGTATATATAAATATATAGCCCCCTAGTGGCTCAGATGCAGATGGTGACTGCAGCCATGAAATTAAAGGACGCTTACTCCTTGGAAGAAAAGTTATGACCAACCTAGATAGCATATTCAAAAGCAGAGACATTACTTTGCCAACAAAGGTCCATCTAGTCAAGGCTATGGTTTTTCCAGTGGTCATGTATGGATGTGAGAGTTGGACTGTGAAGAAAGCTGAGCGCCGAAGAATTGATGCATTTGAACTGTGGTGTTGGAGAAGACTCTTGAGAGTCCCTTGGACTGCAAGGTGGTCCAATCAGTCCATTCTGAAGGAGATCAGCCCTGGGATTTCTTTAGAAGGAATGATGCTGAAGCCGAAACTCCAGTCCTTTGGCCACCTCATGCGAAGAGTTGACTCATTGGAAAAGACTCTGATGCTGGGAGGGATTGGGGGCAGGAGGAGAAGGCGACGACAGAGGATGAGATGGCTGGATGGCATCACGGACTCGATGGACGTGAGTCTGTGTGAACTCTGGGAGTTGGTGATGGACAGGGAGGCCTGGCGTGCTGCGATTCATGGGGTCGCAAAGAGTCGGACATGACTGAGCGACTGAACTGAACTGAACTGAGTGGCTCAGATGGTAAAGAATCTGCCTGCAAAGAGGGGGACCTGGGTTCAATCCCTGGATTGGGAAGATTGTCTGGAGGAGGGCATGGAAACACACTCCAGTATTCTTGCCTGAAGAATTCCATGGACAGAGGAGCCTGGTAGGCTACAGTCCAGGGGGTCACAAAGAGTCAGACATGACTGAGCAACTAAGCACATACTATATATATATGTGTGTGTGTGTGTATACATATATATATATATATATATATATATATATATAAAATTTATATTCAGTTGATTTAATAGGCAAGACTTCACTACACTATGTTACTTTCCCTGATGGAAACTGTCTTGCAGGCAATTTCAGACTACTTAATTTAAACACTGAACATCTCATTTTGAATTCCAGTTTCAAGTCTGCCACAAATGCCTTAGGCACTGATTGGTGCAAAGCAAAGTGAAATACTGTAATTGGAAACTATAAAGAAAACTCACATTTATCTTGAGTTATTTTTTGCATAATGTAAAAGATATCTTATATATAAAAAAGAATTTTTTTTTTTTTTAAAGAGCTTAGACTTACTGGATTTGCTGAATAAGGATGGCCTATGGGGAAACGCAGATGAGCTAGTGTAGTTTTCAGGACCAGCCTAGACAAACTCAAAAGCACCCAACAATTGCTTTTGTTACTCTAGATCTTTCCTAGTTATTAACACTGCTAACTTTGATTTACTAATCACCAGTGCCCATATTTAAACACTTTCTTGGCAGTATCATGTGTTTCGCAATTTTTCTGACTACAAATCCTATCCTAAATTTTCAAAAGATGCTGTTAATTAATAAATAGCATTTTCACCAAAAACACTGGTACAATTAATATTCTATTTTGATTTTCTTTCTCTGCTTCCCTGCCTCTTTTCCTTCCTCTTTTCTCTCCTTTCTCCCTCCTTCCCTGCTAAACACCAGATATATTCATACTGAGGTAATTCCTAAATTATTAAACTGTAGTGAATGCAAAACAGAAGACCTATAGTGTATAATGATAAGATAGCACACACACACACACACACACACATACATACATATGATGGAATATTACTTAGCCATAAAACACCATTTGTTTTTGCCATTGCAACAACATGGATATACTTGGAGGGCATTATGCTAATGCTAAATGAAATAAGTCAAAGACAAATACTGTATGATATCACTTACATGTGGAATCTAAAAAATAAAACAAACTGCTGCTGCTGCTAAATCATTTCAGTCGTGTCTGACTCTGTGCGACCCCATAGATGGCAGCCCACCAGGCTCCCAACGTCCCTGGGATTCTCCAGGAAAGAACACTGGAGTGGGTTGCCATTTCCTTTTCCAATGCATGAAAGCAAAAAGTGAAAGTGAAGTTGCTCAGTCGTGTCCAACTCTTAGTGACCCCATGGACTGCAGCCTACCAGGCTCCTCTGTCCATGGCACTTTCCAGGCAAGAGTACTGGAGTGGGGTGCCACTGACAAACTAGTGAATATAATAAAAATGAAGCAGATTCACAGATATGGAGAATAAACTAGTAGTTACCAGTAGGGAGAGGAGCAACTTAGGGGTAGAGGAGTAAGACATACAAACTATTAGGTATAAAATAAGCTACTGTTGCTGCTGCTGCTGCTAAGTCGCTTCAGTCGTGTCTGACTTTGTGTGACCCCATAGACAGCAGCCCACTAGGCTTCCCCGTCCCTGGGATTCTCCAGGCAAGAACACTGGAGTGGGTTGCCATTTCCTCTAAGCTACTAGCATGAGCTTTAAATCCAATCAGTAGTGTCTTTTTAAGAAAAGACTTTGTTCTACCATATAACAATGTGAACATGTCCACTTTAATTAACTTTTATAAGCCTAGTTTTCTTCAAATATACAAGAATTTCTTTCTTCTTCCTATACACTGTTTTTGAACCACCAGTCTTCTGCAAAGTGAAAGTGAAAATGAAGTCAATCAGTTGTGTCTGACTCTTTGCGACCCTATGGACTGTAGCCTACCAGGTTCCTCTGTCCATGGAATTTTCCAGGCAAGAATACTTGAGTGGGTTGCCATTTCCTTTTCCAGGAGATCTTCCTGACCCCGGGATTGAACCTGGCTCCCCTGCATTATAGGCAGACGCTTTACCATCTGAGCCCCCAGGGAAGTCTTTTGCAAATGATCACACGTTTAGAATAATCTACCCAGTGGTACTCAGAGCCTGTGCATGGACTCCTGGGATCTAACATACATTCCAGGGTTCTATGAAGACAAAACGAGTTGTATAAAGACAGTAAGATCCTATGTGCATTTTAACTGTGTGGATATTTGCACTAAGAGTACACACTCAGTGGTGGTAATGCTTTCACGTGAATCAAGGCAGAGGTATCAAACTGTAACAGTAGCAACTGACTTTTTCACTATTATCATCTTGCATCTAAAGAGGGAATTCCCTTTAGAATGTCCTTCATGAACCAGTGAATTTATTAATTTCTTTAAATTTCATTCTCTCTTATTCATATGTTTTTAATGACATAGGAAGTCTATAATGAGAACTGCTGCAATTAAGGTGTACTGGCTGTCTAGGGGAAAAGCACTTGTTTGACTGAGCTGTGAGTTCAACTCGTCATTCTTTGATGGAGGAAAAAACTTTTTACTTTAAAGAAAAACTGATCAAATAGTTATTCAGACTTGGGAACTAACGAGATATTTTCTCATGAAAAGAATGAAGTTAGCCTGTTATTTCAAAGAAAACAACTGACAGTGATTATCTATGAACATTCAAGCTTTCAAGCAAAAAATTAGAATTTTGAAAATTATTTGTCCATTACTAGCACGTTAACCAGGCTTTCCTGGTGGCTCAGATGGTAAAGAATCTACCCACAATGCAGGACACCTGGGGAGATCCCCTGGAGGAGGGCATGGCAACCCACTCCAGTGTTCTTGCCTGGAGAATCCCAGGGATGGGGGAGTCTAGTGGGCTGCCATCTATGGGGTCACAGAGTCAGACACGACTGAAGCAACTTAGCAGCAGCAGCAGCCTCAGTTTTAATTTCTAATTAGTATGAAGATGTGTTAACATCCCATAAACAAAACCTCTTCAGTTTTCTCAATAACATGTTAAAATATAAAAAGAAGCTTGAGACCATGTTTAGAATTGCTAAACAAATGTCATGTCTGTATATAAGATGGTATTAAAACTTTTACTGTCATTTGGTTAAAAACAACAGGATAATTCTACACTTTGTACATTATATGAAAATGAAAACACAATTTCAACATAAGGATTTGTACCTTTCGGACAATGTTGTATCAAGTTATATCTCAAAAGTCATAGAAGTAAAAATACATGAAATTACAGGTATGTGTTGTAAATATAGGCATGTAGTCATCTGACTCTTTGCAACCTTATGGACTGTAGCCCCCCAGGCTCCTCTGTCCATGGAATTCTCCAGGCAAGAATACTGCAGTGGGTTGCCATGCCCTCCTCCAGAGGACCTTCCTGACTCAGGGATCGAACACACTATCTCCTGTGTTGGCAGATGGGTTCTTTACCACTAGTGCCACCTGGGAAGCCCAAATAGAGGAATACTTCACTTTATTATGCTTCTTTTTCTAATGCTTTGTGGATATTGCATTTTTTACACATTGAAGGTTTGTGGCAACCTTTCATTGAATGATTGTATTGGTGCCATTTTCCCAATAACATTTGCTCACTTCATGTTTGTGTCATATTTTCATAATTCTCACAGTACTTTGGACACCTGATGCAAAGAGATGACTCAGTGGAAAAGACCCTGATGCTGGGAAAGATTGAAGGCAGGAGGAGAAGGGATGAGAGGATGAGATGGTTGGATGGCATCAGCAACTCAATGGACATGAATCTGAGCAAGCTCTGGGAGTCAGTGATGGACAGGAGTTGCTGTAGTCCATGAAGCTGTAAAGAGTTGGACATGTCTGAGTGACTAAACAACTACAATAACACAATATTACATTCATAATATATTAGTTCTGGTGATCTGCAATCAGTGATCTTTGATGTTACCAGTACAACTCTCTGAAGGCTCAGATGATGGTTAGCATTTTTTTTTTTTTAGCAATAAAGTATTTTTAAATTAAGGTATATACATAGTTTTATAGACATAATGCTATGGCATATTTAATAGACTACAGTGTAAACATAATTTTTTATGCACTGGGAAAGTGAAAGTGAAAGTCACTCAGTTGTATCTGACTCTTTGTGACCCCATTGACTACACAGTCCATGGCATTCTCCAGGCCAGAATACTGGAGCGGGTAGCCTTTCCCTTCTCCAGGGTATCTTCCCAACCCAGGGATCGAAGCCACGAGGGAAGCCCATGCACTGGGAAAGACCCCCCCAAAATAAAAAATACAAAAGAATTGAGAATAACCCATATATATATATGAAAGTGAAAGTGAAAGTGAAGTCGCTCAGTCGTGTCCGACTCTTTGTGACTCCGTGGACTATAGCCCACCAGGCTCCTCTGTCCATGGGATTCTCCAGGCAAGAATACTGGAGTGGGTTGCCATTTCCTTCTCCAGAGGATCTTCCCGACCCAGGGATTGAACCCAGGTCTCCCACATTACAGGCAGATGCTTTAACCTCTGAACCACCACTTCCTGCCAATTTTATATATATACATATATAAATACATATAATTCCATTATATATAATGGAATGCTATTCAGCAATAAAAAGAAGGAAATCCTTCCATTTGTAACATGTTTGATACATACAAGGGTACAAGCAATATACTAAGTGAAATAAATCAGAGGAAGAATATATGATATACTTTTCTGGGTACAATATATAACATGGTTACTATAATACTAAAATAATTAATGATTCAGTTCAGTTCAGTTCGGTTGCTCAGTCGTGTCCGACTCTTTGTGACCTCATGAATTGTAGCACGCCAGGCTTCCCTGTTCATCACCAACTCCCAGAGTTCACTCAAACTCATGTCCATCGAGTCAGTGATGCCATCCAGCCATCTCATCCTCTGTCGTCCCCTTCTCCTCCTGCCCTCAATCCCTCCCAATGATTTTCGAGTCCCAAAAAATAAAGTCTGACACTGTTTCCACTGTTTCCCCATCTATTTCCCGTGAAGTGATGGGACCAGATGGCATGATCTTAGTTTTCTGAATGTTGAGCTTTAAGCCAACTTTTTCACTCTCCTCTTTCACTTTCATCAAGGGCTTTTTAGTTCCTCTTCACTTCCTGCCATAAGGGTGGTGTCATCTGCATATCTGAGGTTAGTGACATTTCTCCCAGCAATCTTGATTCCAGCCTGTGCTTCTTCCAGCCCAGCGTTTCTCATGATTAGAAAATCAGTATTGTAATTATATCAACATACATACTCTATCACAAAACTCTTAGTTTATTATTTGTTAGGAAAAAAAAAACATTTTTTTCTGACTACAGTGGTATTACAGTGAATACAGTGACTTTGAGAAGAGATATTTTATTTCCTTTTTATAATACCTTTATAACCCAAAAAGAATTTTTATAACTCTCAGAGGACCAGAGATAATTAAGACAGGGGACCTTTTATAAAATGTCCTCTGCAGAGTTTTACAGATGCCAAGGATTAACCCTGCCTAGTGGCATGACACCAAAGTCGAAGTGATTAAAATCCCCACTCCCATCCCCCACCACGGGTTCTGTCTCTAACCATTATACATTTGTTATAGGGAATTAATGATATTTTATTTATTGAGAAATTGTGTTTGAAAAAGGTTTTAAGGTTTTAAATAAATTTTATAGGAATTCCCCAGCCTGATATGATTGCTTAATCAATTGCTGATATGATTGCTTAAATCCCCTGATTTAAATATTATATATACTTAAATATATATGGATACAGTCAATTTGTGTTACATTATAATTTTTAGAAAAATTGATTTGCTTTTGTTTAAGAGATTAGGTTTAGGAGTATTAAGTCTCACCAGTATGATCAAAATTGCAATGCAAATCAAGAAGTATTCTGAACTCAAAGATTTAAAAAGCAAAACCCCTCTAAATATGGAGTATTGATTAGGTACTGAAAAACAGTCATGCAATACATGGTGTCAACATCTGCTGAGTGCTGTTCAGGATTATTCAAGGCAAATTGTTAGAACCAGCTCTCAAGAAAAATTGCTGAAAATTGTAAATGCTGCTTCTAATAACATTTTGTAAAAGCAGCACTCAAAGAGATGAAGCTGACTTTTAACACTGCAAGGTTACTACTGTACTCTCTCACTGATCTTGCTCTTTCAGAGCTCTTCATTTTAAAATCTAAGATATTACTTTAATATAAAATGCAATACTTACCAATATCACTGCCATGAACACTATCTTACCTCAATGCTTCTTTAATTTCTACTTCCTTAAAGAATAGTATTTCAATATTACTTGATGCTTCATATATATATATATATAACAGCTGCAGACAAAATAAAAGCTCCCACCAAAGCTTTCTTTCTATACCTAAAGGACTGAGAAAGGAACAGCCTAGCAAGAGGGAAAGATTTAGGCATCCATTTCTCTACTCCACTCAAAATCTCAAGAAAAATAAAATTAAGCATTGTGGTGCTTCTGTTACCCAGGGCAGCAAAGACAAAGGCAGGAGCCCAGACTTTAACCAGACTGCAATGACAAATACCAATCCTCCACTCTGGGCTGGGTGTTACTGGAGAAGGACAAAACTAGCCAGGGCTCACCACAGGCATGAAGGAATCCCTGCCTCCCCGTTCTTTCTCCTGCTACACAGAGATTCTGGAGAGACTACGTGGGGATCCTTGACCTCTGTCTCATCCAACAGGGTGAGGACTCCTTGCCCTTTGACTGGAGAGTGTCAAAGGAAGCTAGCTAAAAGAGAAAGTTTAAATAAGATCCACAGTCTCATAACATAATACCCCCAAATGTCCAATATAGAAATAACCAATTCAATTATATCCAACATAGAAATATACAATCCAATTAGAAAATGTGCAAAACATATGAAAAGACATTTCATTGACTAGGATATGCCCCTAGCATGTGAATACAGGAAAGATGGTCAACATCATTGCCTATGATGCAAGTTAAAACAGCAATGAGATTCCACATCATACCTATTTAGAAAGTCCATACACAGAACAGTGAAAGGAAATGCTGGTAAGAATAGAGGAGAAATAAGTTCTCATACATTAGAGCTAGGAATATAAAATGGTAAAGCATGCTGGAAAACAGTTTGGCAGTTTCTTATAAAACTCAGTATGAGACTGTCATATAATTAAGTAATTGCAAGTATTTATTCCAGAGAAATGAAAATTTACCTTCACACACAAATCTGTACAGTAATGCTTTATGACATCTATGGTTATAATAGTGAAAATTGGAAACATCTCAGATAACCTTCAGCTGCTGACTAGTTAAACAAGCTGTGATGTGATTTATGCCACCAAATATCATTCATCATTAAGAAAGAAAAAAATTATTGATACACACAAAAATCTGGAGGAAGCTCCAGAGGATAATGTCGAATAAAAAATGTCAATTCCAAAGATTACCTATTATATGCTTCTATTTATTTAACATTTTTGAGGTGATAAAATTATTGAAATACAGGAAAGATCATGCATTAAGGAGGGGGTGTGTGAATAATAGAAACAGGTGCAGCTATAAAAGTACAGTATGACTGATGCCTTTTTTAATGAAAACATTTGCATCATGATTGTGTCAACATTAATATCCTGCTGAGATTTTACAGATTTGAAAAATGCTGCCTTTGGAAGGAATGGGTAGAGGATACAAGGATTGTCTCTAGATTATTTCTTAAAACTGCATGAGAATGTATGATTATTTTAAAATAGAATTTTAATTTTAAAAAGCTTCAGCACTAATTTCATTGTATTAATGCTAAATGATTCTAATAAGCAACATGTTTACCCCAACAAAACTACCAATGTAATTCATCATTTGTTATAGTCTTCCATTATAAAAAAATTTGAAGCTTAATTTACATCACATAAAACGTACAGAGATAAACCCATGCATCTGTGGTCACCTAATCTATGACAAAGGAGGGTAGAATATACAACGAAGCAAAGACCACCTCTTCAATAATAGTGCTGGAAAAACAGGACAGCTACACATGAAAGAATTAAACACTATAGACCAAAAAATACTCAAAATAGATTAAAAACTTAAATGTAAGGCCAGACAGTATAAAACTCTTAGAGGAAAATATAGGCAGAATACTCTTTGACATAAATCACAGCGAGATCTTTTTTTGACCCACCTCCTAGAGTAGTGAGAATAAAAACGAAAATAAACAAACGGGACCTAATTAAACTTAAAAGCTTCTGCACAGCAAAGGAAACCATAAATAAGACAAAAGACAACCTTCAGAATGGGAGAAAATATTTGCAAATGAAGCAACTGACAAAGGATTAATCTCCAAAACATACAAATAGCTGACGGTGCTCATTATCAAAAACACAAACAACTCAATCAAAAATATAAGCAACTCGATCAAAAAATGGGCAGAAAACCAAAATAGACATCTCTCCAAAGAATATATACAGAAGGCCAACAAATTCATGAGAAGATGCTCTACCTTACTAATTATTAGAGAAATGAAAATCAAAAGTACAATGAGGTATCACCAACCACCTGTCAGAATGGCCATCGTCAAAAATGTATAAAACAATAAATGCTGGAGACGTTGTGTGGAGAAGAGGGACCCCTCTTACACTCTTGATGGGAATGTAAATTGACACAGCCACTATGGAGAATAGTATGGAAATTCCGTAAAAAACTAAAACTGGAACTACCATATGACCCAGCAATCACATTCCTGGGCATATACCCTGAGAAAACCATGATTCAAAGAGCCATATGCACCCCAGTGTTCACAGCAACATTGTTTACAATAGGTGGGACACTAACACAACCTAAATTCTATCAAAAGAGGGATGGAATGAAGGAGATGTGGTACATACATGCAATGGAATATTACTCAGGCATAAAAAGGAATGAAACTGGGTCCTTTGTAGAGAGGTGGATGGACATAGAGACTGTCATATAGAGTGAAATAAGTCAGAAAGAGGAAAACACATATTGTATATGAATGCATATATGTGAAATCTGAAATAAAAATGGAATAGATCACCTTATTTACAAAGAAAAATGGAGATACAGACCTAAAGAACAAACGTGGATTCCAAGGGGGTAACAAGCGGGTAAGATGAATTGGGAGATTAGGACTGACATATATACATTTGATACTAATGTACAAAAGAGATAACTGAGAACCTACTCTATAGAGCAGGGAACTCTACTCAGTGCTCTGTGGTGACCTAAATGGGAAGGAAATTCAAAAAAGATGGATATTTGTATATGTATAGTAGATTCATTTTGCTGTAGAGTGGAAACTAATGGACATGGCACCCCACTCCAGTGTTCTTGCCTGGAGAATCCCAGGGACAGTGGAGCATGGTGGGCTGCCGTCTATGGGGTCGCACAGAGTCAGACACGACTGAAGCGACTTAGCAGCAGCAGCAGAAACTAATAAGCATTTTAGAGCAACTATATTTAAACAAACTTAAAAACAATTAAAAATTTGAAGCTTGATTTGCATAACATAAAATGTACAGATTTTCACTGTACATATTACTAAATTTTTAAATGCGTATACTCATATAACTCTAGTCAAGACATTTCTACCACCCATAAAATTCCTCTATTTATGTCATTTAATACAAGCAAAATAAAATATGTATTTCCATTTTGGTATTCCTTAGATTAGTGCACTTAACTCCTAAATCTACATTTCATTAAGATTGATCACTTCATCTTAAATGTCAACTGAGCTTTAAGAGGGTGTGTACAAATTTGAAAATCAAAGCAACTCAGTAAGTGAAAGACACCATTTAGAACCAACCCCAAATGTATTGTTATCTTTTTCTATCATGTCTACTGATTGTATTCATGTTTATATTCAGATTTATTTTTCTAATGCAACTTTACAATTAAAAATTACATTTATCATCTTTGTGCAGTTTCTACGCAATCAATAAAGAAGGAAATGGTTACCAACTTTACAGTTGTTTACTCATTAATCTAAGGTATTCTGAAATATAAACTTTTATATAAATATATAAATAATAATGTTATACATTCAGAAATTATTTGTTGTATAAATTCTTATATGGCACACAAAAATATTTCTTCTTCAGCATATGGTAAAAAGATGCTTACACTCTCCAGTTAAAACAATCATGGCATTGTTTAGGTAAACTGTAAACTCTACTTAAGTTACTTTATCCCCAACTGGAGACACACTTCAAGTAAATCAGGGGCACCAAACATAATATTTAGTTTTGCCATAGATATTCCAATCTCAAGTTGATAATAAATGACAAGGCAGATATTACTCAAACATTAAATCTCATATAAAAACTGTTTTTCATATGTAGATGGATATTATCTCTAAAAATAGATGACAACGAGTACAGTATATACTTATCCATTCATGAATTATATGAGCATTCTACATTATTAGCAGTGATAAATTCTGATACAATTTTCAGGAACTATGTTTTCCGTAACAATACAAAGCCAATTCAGAAACGCATTTCAGTGTGCTAAAAAGTGTTCAGTTTTTCTTCTCTGCCTACTTTATATATGAATTTATTATTTATAAAAATTTAAAGATTCTTTATTTTGTATAAAATTTATATTAGATATGATAGTATGTCTCCGTTGGTAAAGAATCCTCCTACAATGGAGGAAACTTGGGTCCATCCCTGAGTCGGGAAGATTCCCTGGAGGTGGGCACGGCAACTGACTCCAGTATTCTTGCCTGGAGAATCCCCATAGGCAGAGGATCCTGGCAGGCTATAGTCTATGGGGTCACAAAGAGTCAGACACTACTGAGCAACTACGCACAGCACAGCACAGCATGAGTGTAGGAAGAAATTAAAGGTTCTATTTTTGTTTTTCACTTGCATTTTGCTGATGAGGCAGTCTTTGAGTCAGCCTTCACATTGGTATAAATTAAGGGCTCAGACAAATTTACTGTGAAAACCAACACAAATACGGACATTATGCTATTATTTTTCCATACTCAAAAGAGAAATATATTTGAAAATATAACAAGAAGATTAGAACAAATCAATATTCATATTTATTACCCTAAGTGAAATACAGTTTAATGTTAATTTCAAAGCAGTTTGTATCCAAAATATAGTTTTTATGCAAAAGCTTTAGACCTTTCAAAGTAATGGAGTTGAAGATAAAAATAGGAAAGATACATAATTCATTGCAGCAGTTTTCCAAGAAATATTCTACATTTTCCAGAAAATATATACTTACAAAAAATGAACTCTCTTTAGGATATTAGAATCTAATCTTGCACAATAGGTCAAACATGATGAAAGGCCTTAGTATGAAGCCTTGTGAAGCAAAACTTGAGACAATGATATTGAAGTGACTTAGTTTTGTTGTTGCTGCTCAGGCATTCAGTTGTGTACGACTCTTTGCAACTCCATGCAGCAGCATGCCAGGCTTTCCTGTCCTTTCTCACCTCCCAGAGCTTGCTCAAACTTATGTCCATTGAGTCAGTGATGCCATCCAACCATCTCATCCTCTGTCGTCCCCTTCTCCTTTCGCCTTCAAACTTTCCCAGTATCAGGGTCTTTTCTAATGAGTTGGCTTTTCACATCAGGTGGCCAGACTACTGGAGGGAGCTTCAGTTTCAGCATCAGTCCTGACAATGAATATTCAGGGTTGATTTCCTTTAAGACTGACTGATTTGATCTCCTTGCAGTCCAAGGGAGTCTTCTCAAGAGTCTTCTCCAAAACACAGTTAAGAAGCATCAATTTTTTGGCACTCAGCTTGCTTTATGGTCCAGCTCACATCTGTACATGACTACTAGAAAAACCACAGCTTTAACTAGATGGACCTTTGTCGGCAAAGTAACGTCTCTGCTTTTGAATATACTGCCTAGGTTTGTCATAGCTTTTCTTCCAAGGAGCAAGCATTTTTTTTTTTTTCCTTTCTTTTTTTTTTTTTTTCCTTTTTTTTTAAAATTTTATTATTTTTTTTTAATTTAAAATCTTTAATTCTTACATGCATTCCCAAACATGAACCCCCCTCCCACCTCCCTCCCCATAACATCTTTCTGGGTCATCCCCATGCACCAGCCCCAAGCATGCTGCATCCTGCGTCAGACATAGACTGGCATTTTTAAATTTCATGGCTGCAGTCACCCCCTGAAGTGGTTTTGGAGCCCAAGAAAATAAAGTCTGTCACTGTTTCCATTGTTTCCCCATCTATTTGCCATGAAGTGAGGTTGTTGATATTTCTTGAGCAATCTTGTTTCCAGTTTGTGCTTCATCCAGCCCAGCATTTTGCATGATGTACTCCGCATATAAGTTAAATAAGGAGGGTGACAATATACAGCTTCAACATACTCCTTTCCCAATTTTGAACCAGTCCATTGGTCCATGTCCAGTTCTAACTGTAGCTTCTTGACCTGAATACAGGTTTCACAGGAGGCAGGTAAGGTAGTCTGGTATTCCTATCTCTTTAAGAATTTTCCATAGTTTGTTGTGGTCCTACAGTCAAAGGCTTTAGCGTAGCCAATGAAGCAGAAGTAGATGTTTTTCTGGAACTCTCCTGCTTTTTCTATGACCCAACGGATGTTGGCAATTTGATCTCTGGTCTCTCTGCCTTTTCTCAATCCAGCTTGAACATCTGGAAGTTCTTTGTTCAAATACTGTTGAAGCCTAGCTTGGAGGACTTTGAGCATTACCTTTATAGCATGTGAAATGAGTGCAATTGTGTGGTAGTTTGAACATTCTTTGGCATTGACCTTCTTTGGAATTGGAATGAAAACTGACCTTTTCCAGTCCTGTGGCCACTGCTGAGTTTTCCTACTTTGCTGGCATATGGAGTAAAGAACTTTAGCAGCATCATTTTTTTTAGGACTTGAAATAGCTCAGTTGGAATTCCATCATCTCCACCTCCATTAGTTCATCAGCTTATAGTTGAAGAAGCCAACAGTGAAGCCAAGATTCTGTTACTAAAATTATTGAGGTTTCTATGAGGCTTAATGAACATTTGTTGGGGTTTATTAGGTAAAACCGGCTTCCCAGGTGGCACTATTTGTAAAGAATCCCCCTGCCAATGCAGGAGACACAAGAGACACAGCTTTGATCCCTGGGTCAGGAAGATCCCATGGAAGAGGAAATGGCAACCCACTTCAGTATTCTTCCCTAGAGAATCCCATGGACAGAGGAGCCTGACAGGATTCAGTGAAACATAAATTTTGAATCATTTTAACATGTCTCTTGGGTAAATGTGGAATTTAATATTTTTAAACATCTACTAAAATCCAGTATATAGTAGTTTATTAAAACATACAGTTAAATATTTAAGAGAAAATGAAATCTTTTTTTTCATTTTCATTTTCAGAAAGAGAAAATTCCTAATGAAATGAGTCAATTTTTCTGATAGCAACAAGCATAAGTAATCGATATATGCTATTAAATGTATCATAATCTAAATGCATTCATTCATTTTTTTATTCTCTCACATAATCCATAATGAAAGATGAGTTAGAATAACCAGAGGGATTAATTAAAGAAGGACGATCCTTGATACTGCATCAGCAAGAAAAAAAGATAGCCAGTGGAGTTAAAAACCTCATCACGGTTTATCTTGGCAACATTCTGAAGCATATATAAAGAAAGACTTTTTACTATTTCTTAATCACTGAAAATCATCTCTTTGGGAATCACAATTGACAAGGCCCATCATAAAAGCTCATGTTAGAAAAGATAAGTCAGCTTACTTAATATATACAGAAAATGTACCTATTTGTACCATCTTCAGCTCCAAAGTACACATATGGTCATAGAAGGGAATTTTTCTTTTTGATATTAGAATAGGTGCAAATGGGGTGAAAAAAATTAAAAAGAAGGGGAGAGCCCACAAATAACAATCAAGTACATCACAAATGAAAGAATTTCCATGGAACTAGTAACAGTTAAATAGTAGATCAATACCAATGCTAAGAAGATGTCAATAAGGAAAGCATAAGACTCCAGATGCTCTTGTTACTAAAAAGCAGATTCAGGGATCACCATCTGCAGTACTGTGCTGCCAAGGACATCTTGTATATGGCCACTGGCACTGGCTACAACGAAGATCCATATTAAGAAAACATCAAAAAGGACCACATGGCAGATACTTCCCTGATACCAGGAGACCAGTTTAACTATAGTTCTCTACATGATGCCAGCTTCCTCTGATGTAAAATTGTAACACTGGGCCTCATACATCAGTCAGTGAATTTGAGCCATCATTTAATTACTGCATAATCTACCTAAAAAGACTGAACCAAGACTCTAGGCATTGCAGAATTGAGAGGAGAATACAAATGAATACAAATATTCATAAAATAGTGATATTACCTTGCCTTATGGCGATTGTTGAGTACAATAACTAAAAAAGACCCCCCAAAATTTTTTTAAAATCTAACTCCATGATTAGGTCCAGGCACAGAGGCTATTTATATGAATGAAATAATAATAATAACAACAGTAATCTGAATTTTCTCAGCTCATTAGTGTTCTTAGAATTTTTTTGTGTCTTTGATGGTCAGAAACAGTATCACAGATTTTTAGTATCTTTCTTATGAACTTTTTAGATGCTGCTTTGCTTATCCACTGCCACTGCTCTTACTGCTTTTCCATCAGCCTCTGCATTGGCCAGTTAAAGATTTTGGTTTGCTGTAGCCTCGGATTGAGCTTCCCAGGTGACGCTAGTGGTAAAGAACTGGCCTACCAAAGCACGTTAGACACAGGAGACCTGGGTTTGATCCCTGGGTCAGGAAGATCCCCTGGAGGAGGGCATGGCAACCCACTGCAGTATTCTTGCCTGGAGAATCCCCATGGACAGAGGAGACTGGTGGGCTACCGTCCATAGGGTTGCAAAAAGTTGAACACTACTGAAGGGACTTAGCACATACAGCCTTGGATATGACTCCATGATCCTGGCTGAGGCAGTGGCAGACGCCACAGTCTCGTCTATCATTCCATCACCACCCTACCTGTGTGTTTGGCCTTCGCTTCTTCCCTATATCTCTGTATATGCACTTGAGATCTAATTTGACAAAGCTAAGCCTGATATGTATTGATCTTCCCCTTTATACTAGGTGGGAACAAAAAGGTTAATCTTAGTTCAAAGATTAATACCAATGACCACTTGGCTTTCATTCATGGTTGATTATATGTGCAATGCAAACAAATATATCATATCCCAGACTAATAGATACAGTGAGTGGACATAGTTCCTGATGTCTTGCTAGCTTTCCATAGGGTGGAAAATAAGTTCCTGCTAGCTGGTCCCTGCAATCCATCAGAGCAAGGAGCCTGCAGGGAGGAAGAGTGTTACACAATGGTCTGAGCAACTGTACACGTTAAGCAGCCCTCAAGGGTCTGCTTAAGACCTTCAAGCAAATTCCATGTTAGGCCACAGTCATGAACTTCCTTGTTCTCTTTCTAAACAATACATTGGATCCACTTGCAGCCCTGAACAAGGTTTTCCACTTCAGTACTATTTTCTTACCCACTTTATTCTCAGAGAATACAATCTGAATGGTCTCCCAGCCAAGTATTAACCAGGCCTGACTCTGCTTAGCTTCTGAGATCAGACAAGCTTGGGAGAGTGCAGGATAGTATGGCCATAGACTTCTACCTCAATAGTGTTGTACAATAGATACAGTGGCCCTGGAGCATCTCTTTTCTAAATTCAAAAGGTTTGTGTCCCAATATTTTATAGTTATTTTTGTGTGTGTGCGAAGAAACATTTTTTAATTCTTACTGCTACTACTCCCCACCACTGCACAGTCAGTTGCGTATTCCTGTGACCACCTGGTCCTCAGAATCACGCTTCCTGGATGACACACCAAGGCTCTCCCTCTAGGTCAGATCTTGAGCTTGTGTCTCTCCACCTCCCTCACCCTCCACCATAGGAAGCATCGTCATAAGAAAGCTTGTCAACAGCCCTACAAACAGAACCAGCTCTAGTTTTCAGAGGAAGCGACTTCTCACTCATGAAAGGTTTGTGCTCCCTTTGCGGCAGTTGACCAGATGAAATTCAACCAGCATGCAAGTAAGTGAGTTTAAGACTGGGCTTAAACTCAGATAGCTTTGGAAAGAAGGTGTTGATGTAGTGTGAGGTTCAAGAAATGTCAAGCTAGGAAACGTTTAATTTGCATTCCAGGTTTGCCAGTTATGAAGGGTGATATCTTGAACACTTTTTTTGTTTGTTTGTTTCATTTTGGAGTCTTATTTTTCAAATTTGTAAAAGGGAGACAGTAGCTATTAATATCTCACAGGCTTTATTTTGTTAAATAATTTTATCATAATCTTGATGAAATACTTAGCACAACATCTGGCCTCTTCTATATCTTCAAGAATTCTTGGTTGCTGCCAGAGAAACTGTTATTTCTATAACTAATTCAACTTTTGATATTCTAACACTTCTATTACATGACTGAAACAATATTTTCACACTAGAAAGACTACTATTATTTGGTATCATTTCTAGTTAAGGGTAAAATAAGTTAGAGGCCCTCATCCAAATATCAGCTTCCAAAGGGATATAAAAAAATCAGTCTTATAATGACCCAAGGAGGTTACAGAATTACAGCAATTTTCATCCTCAGATGAAAGACCAATTGTTACGGGTTACATCATAACCTTCCAAAACAGATGTTGAAGTCCTATTCACCAGTACCTGTTGTGACCTTATTTGAAAATAGGATCTTTGCATATGATCAAGTCTGACGATATCATTAGAGTTGTCTCTAAGCCAACATGACAGGTATACTTAGAAAAGGGGGAATCTGGACAGAGAGATAGATACGTACAGATGGAAGATGGCATGAAGACAAGGAGAACTTTGGAAGCTAGGAAGAGGCATGGGACAGATTCTACCTCAGAAAGAACCAACCCTGCTGACGACCTGATTCAGACTTCTAACCTCGAAAACTACTTGGAGACAATACATCACTGTTGTTTAAACCACTGGTGGGTTTTTGTTAGAGAACCTTTGTTAGAAAACTAACAAAATACATACTGTGTTAAAAAAAATTATTCCACAAATAATTTACTGAATGCCAGACAGACTCTCAAATATTAAATTAAGAGGCTGTTATTATTCTTAGTGTATTGGACTCTTATGAGTTTGAGCACCTAGGGAAATTCCCCAGAACTCAATTCCTCCTGCAGAGACTCAGAAAGTAACTTTGATGTGCATTTAACAATTAGAATAAGATTCTGAATTTGGGGTGGAATATTATTAAATTCACCTCAAAGTCCTCTCCTTTATCATAGTAAACAGCATAACACTGAACAATATTGTGTACAAAGGGAATAATGTGAACAACATAATGGGAGTAATGCCACATATTATACAATAGTGTATATGTAACACTTATAATAAAATAGCAATAGTATAATCCAGAACTCCTTCAGAGCAAAGAAAAAATCAAAGGAAAATGTGAAAAATAAACTATTCAAAATGTTCACCACTGAAGCAGAAAGGAAATGAGAATCTGCCAGTCATTGTGGACAAAGGTGCCAATATGAATGCGTGGCAAGACTACGGTTATGTGCTGAAGCAGAGATACAGAGCGCGACCCTCGACAAGGTTCTACACCAACAACCTAATTCTCCATCAACAGGAGCAGATGAATGCACAGGCATCAAATCCTCTCTACAAAGGCATCTCAAGGATGCCTCAGCACGCAAGTATGTGACATGAATGAGCGGACCGAACTGAACCTCACCAATGTGGGCTATGCTTGTTTGATTTCAATTTCCACTGTGGAATAAAAAATGAGTGTAGGAAGAGGTATAGAAATAAGCTTTATAGTCAGCATTACCTAACATAAAGGGTCAGGAGTGTAATGAGAAGTACTGAATTAACTTGAAAGCATAGGTGAAAACGTCTGTGTTGAAATATAATCATCTGCCTTATCAAGAGTGTCCCGGTATCTTTGGTTGTAATTTGAAAGCAGCTATAATTTTAGTTAAATGTATCATCAGGAAATCACAACCTCCAGTGACCGCTGCTGTCATACAGAATCAGACCAGCTCTTTTCATATATGAGGAAGTGCGTCAATCAGTAGCATGCCATGGTGACCACTTAGATTTTAATTTAACCTGTTTTAAGATTCTCAGAAAGTTTAAACCTCTCATCTCTGTCATTACAATACATTTCTGTGCCATTGCTACAGGGCAAAATCATTTGGAGGAGAGCTCTGAAGTGCACACTAAGGACAGAATTACCTGGGCTCCAGTTCTATTTTTCCTGGTGTGTGTATTCTTTTCAAGGATACTACAAAAGTGATATTTCAAATCCCTCCAGCAGCATCCACTGGAATCATCTTGGGGCAGGCAGAATATGGTAGCTTTATGAATATTCATAGCAGCACATGGCCCATTACGATTTAGTGTGCTGTGCAAAATACAGCTGCCTTTGCTCCAAGCCCACCAGGAGAGCAGAGGGTACTTGTTTTAAGTGGTCCCCAAGGTCAAAAACTAGTTAGCAATTTCACAGTTAGAAAATTATCTGTCTCACTATTCACGTTAAAAGCAGAGTCTCTTCTAAAGCATTCAGGGATCTATAAACTGACTTCACTCTTTGCTACTAAAAATGAACTTTTTGAAGATTGATGAAAACAAAAATAGACTACATAGGCAATTTAGCTCCTTTCATGTCTTCACTTTTTTCTGTCCTATATTTATTTTTGAGGAATATTTATATGATGACAGGTTCAATGATTTTAAAATAGAAAATATGCACTCTGTTAGGAGTCCATTGTTAACAGAAATTCAATCATGTCAGGACACAGCATAACCTAGCAGATATATATCATTAAACAAAGAAACAGATGCTTTCCCTTATATTATAGTTTACACTTTTGCTTATATTTGAGAAAGTTACCTTTCCACCTTTATTATAGGGGACTGGAATGCAAAAGTAGGAAATCAAGAAACACCTGGAGTAACAGGCAAATTTGGCCTTGGAGTACAGAATGAAGTAGGGCAAAGGCTAATAGAGTTTTGCCAAGAGAATGCACTGGTCATAGCAAACACCCTCTTCCAACAACACAGAGAAGACTCTACACATGGACATCACCAGATGGTCAACACTGAAATCAGATTGATTATATTCTTTGCAGCCAAAGATGGAGAAGCTCTATACAGTCAGCAAAAACAAGACCAGGAGTGGACTGTTGCTCAGATCATGAACTCCTTATTGCCAAATTCAGACTGAAATTGAAGAAAGTGGGAAAACCACTAAACCATTCAAGTATAACCTAAATCAAATCCTTATGATTATACAGTAGAAGTGAGAAATAGATTTAAAGGACTAGATCTGATAGACAGAGTGCCTGATGAACTATGGACAGAGGTTTGTAACATTGTACAGGAGACAGGGATCAAAACCATCCCCAGGAAGAAGAAATGCGAAAAGCAAAATGGCTGTCTGAGAGGCCCTACAAATAGCTGTGAAAAGAAGAGAAGTGAAAAGCAAAGAAGAAAAGGAAATTTATACCCATATGAATGCAAAGTTCCAAAGAATAGCAAGGAGAGATAAGAAAGCCTTTCTCAGTGACCAGTGCAAAGAAAGAGAGGAAAACAACAGAATGGGAAAGACTAGAGATCTCTTCAAGAAAATTAGAGATACCAAGGGAGCATTTCATGCAAAGATGGGTTCAATAAAGGACAGAAATGGTAGGGACCTAACAGAAGCAGAAGATATTAAGAAGAGGTGGCAAGAATATACAGAAGAACTGTAAAAAAATAGCTTCACGACCCAGATAATCATAATGGTGTGATCACTCACCTAGAGCCAGACATCCTGGAATGTGGAGTCAAGTGGGCCTTAGGAAGCATCACTATGAACAAAGCTAGTGGAGGTGATGGAATTCCAGTTGAGTGATTTCAAATCCTGAAAGATAATGCTGTGAAAGTGCTGTACTCAATGTGCCAGCAAATTTGGAAAACTCAGCAGTGGCCACAGGACTGGAAAAGGTCAGTTTTCATTCCAATCCCAAAGAAAGACAATGCCAAACAATGCTCAAAGTACCACACAACTGCACTCATCTCACATGCTAGTAAAGTAATGCTCAAAATTCTTCAAGCCAGGCTTCAGTAGTATATGAACCATGAACTTCCAGATGTTCAAGCTGGTTTTAGAAAAGGCAGAGGAACCAGAGATCACATTGCCAACATCTGCTGGATCATGGAAAAAGCAAGAGAGTTCCAGAAAATCATCTATTTCTGCTTTATTGACTATGCCAAAACCTTTGATTGTGTGGATCACAATAAACTGTGGAAAATTCTGAAAGAGATGGGAATACCAGACCACCTGACCTGCCTCTTGAAAAACCTGTATGCAGGTAAGGAAGCAATAGTTAGAATGGGACATGGAACAACAGACTGGTTCCAAATAGGAAAAGGAGTATGTCAAGGCTGTGTATTGTCACCCTGATTATTGAACTTCTATGCAGAGTACATCATGAGAAACGCTGGGCTGGAAGAAGCACAAGCTGGAATCAAGATTCCTGGGAGAAATATCGGTAACCTCAGATATGCAGATGACACGACCCTTATGGCAGAAAGTGAAGAGGAACTAAAGAGCCTCTTGAGGAAAGTGAAAGAGGAGAGTGAGAAAGTTGGCTGAAAGCTCAACATTCAGAAAACTAAGATCATGGCATCTGGTCCCATAACCTCATGGCAAATAGATGGCGAAACAGTGGAAAGAGTGACTGACTTTATTTTTGGGGGCTCCAAAACCACTGGAGATGCTGATTGCAGTCATGAAATTAAAAGACGCTTACTCCTTGGAAGGAAAGTTAGGACCAACCTAGATAGCATCTTAAAAAGAAGAGACAGTACTTTGTCAACAAAGGTCTGTCTAGTCAAGGCTATGGTTTTTCCAATGGTCATGTATGGATGTGAGAGTCAGACTATAAAGAAAGCAGAGCACCAAAGAATTGATGCTTTTGAACTGTGGTGTTGAAGAAGATTCTTGAGAGTCCCTTGGACTGCAAGAAGATTCAACCAGTCCATCCTGAAGGAGATCATTCCTGGGTGTTCATTAGAGGGTCGATGTTGAACCGGAAACTCCAATACTTTGGCCAGCTGATGTGAAGAGCTGACTCACTGGAAAAGACCCTGATGCTGGGAAAGATTGAAGGCAGGAGTAGAAGGGGATGACAGAGGAGGAGATGGTTGGATGGCATCACTGACTTAATGGACAAGAGTTTGAGTGGGCCTGGGAGTTGGTATTGGACAGGGAGACCTCATGTGCTGCAGTTCATGGGGTTGCCAAGAGTTGGACACGACTGAGCGACTGAACTGAACAGATTATGATATAAAAAATAACGACTTAAAGTTTAGTTTAAAAGGAGATTGGTTTAACAGAATGAGAAGGCAAGCACAGACTGGGAGAAAATGTAAAAGACTTATCTCATATAGAACTGTTACCTAAAATATACAAAGAATTATAAGTACATGAAGAGTCTACACAAAAATGGGAAAAGAAGTGGGTCTCACCAAAGAAGACATGCAGATGACAAGTAAGCATATGAAAAGATACTCAGCATTATATATCACTGCTGCTGCTGCTAAGCCGCTTCAGTCGTGTCCAACTCTGTGCAACCCCATAGACGCCAGCCCACCAGGCTCCCCCGTCCCTGGGATTCTCCAGGCAAGAACACTGGAGTGGCTTGCCATTTCCTTCTCCATGGAATTACAAATTAAAACAATGATGAGATACTACTACACACCTATTAAAATAACCAAAATCCAAAACATGACAACTTGATATGCTGGGAAGGATGTGGGATAGCAGGAAGTTTCATTCATTGCCTTGAAGATAGTTTGGCCGTGCCTTACAAAACTAAACATATTCTAGCAATACAATCCAGCTATCATGTTCCCTGTTATTTACCCAAATGAAATGAAAACTAATGACCACAGACACACCTGCAAACAGCTGTCTACAGCAACTTTATTCAAAATTACCAAAACTTGGAAGCAACCACGATGTCCTTCAGTAGGTGAATGGATAAATAAACTGCAGTACATCCAGACAGTGGAATATAATCAGTGTTAAAAAGAAAATGAAATATAAATTCATGGAAAGACATGGAGGAAACACTTAGTGAAAGAAGCCAGTCTAAAAATGCTACGTACTATGATTCTAACTATGCGACATTTGGAAAAAGGCAAAACTATGGAGACGATAGAGAAATGTTGGTTTCCAAGGGATGAGGGAAGGGAGGATGAACAGGTGGAACACAGGGCATTTTCCGGGCAGTGGCTCTACTCCGTGTGATACTACAACAGTAGCTGTGTACTATTACACATTTGCCAAAAACTAGGAAATGTACACGGAAAGTAGACCCTAATGTAAACCCTGGACTTCGGTGATAACGATGAGTCAGTGGGTTCACCTATAGTAATAAAGTACCACTGTGGTGGAGGATGTCGTTAGTGGAGGAGGTGGTACTTAAAGCTCTGCAGTTTGTAGCAAAGTTTTGCACAATAACAGCTGACATTTCCAAAGACCAAGAGCATATTCACTCATTGGGAAACACTGAAAGGAAACCAGAAAGGCCTTCGAAGTATGAAGAAGTAGATTTTGTCACCCTCGGCCTTGTTTATTACATTAGGAAAGATAAAACTGTGAAAAGGTATAGAACTGAGTGCTGATATCTTGCTTAGCCCTGGAGGCTAGTTAAAGTTCGGATTGCCAGATTCTTCTTCAATTTAGATAATGGTTTCAAAATAGCATAGTCAATTAATTTAAATGTCATTAAATATATTAGCAAAGTGATAATCAACACTTTTATTTGGTCCATATCGTTTTGTTAAAATCAGATATCCAACCTAAACTTCAATTAATCTCAATTTCCCAATACAAAAATGTTACTCTCTGTATTCATTCTTAGCATATGGAAACATCAACACAGGTGTGAAAAGGGACTCATACTGGTTGGTGGCTCAGAATGTTATTTTTACACAATGAGGTCCTTTCAATAGGCACGCCGACTGTGAGATTCACTGCCAACTCCCATTCACAGCACCTCCTGTATTTCTTGTAGATGATTCTCTCACGCTGATAACTTGTCTGGTAGCAGTAGTGTCAACAGCTAGACCCATAGGATATATCTCTTCAATTCTAATGACTTCCATTCAGAGCTACTCTGAGTTTTAGCATTTTGCCCTTTTTAGAAAGAATATAGCTTTCTCCAGCTCTCACTCTCAGCAGCATTTGTGATATCCTCAATGAATCTTACCAGCTTCAGTTCAGTTCAGTTCAGTTCAGTTGTTTTTGCGACCCCATGAATTGCAGCACGCCAGCTTACATTTGTCTAATTCCTTGCATAGCCAGGTCTTGCTACTTACACTGTAGTCTGCAGAGCCTTTTAGAAATGCAGAATCTCAGGCCCTACCTAGAACTACTGAATCAGAAACCATACTTTAACAAGATTCACAGGTGATTCATTTGCCATTAAAGATGCCCTGATATAGGCGGTTAGTGGGGCAGTTTCAGTGCCATGTTTAAAGGCCAGTTCATGCCAGTCCCTGAGGAATTTTTGAGTGACAGCTTGCTTCAGAACTCTTCAATGACCTAATACATACAGGCTTTAGACCTGCAAAATATTCAATGTAAAGTTCTAATAAACCTAGCTTAAATACATCCTGTAAGATTTTTCTTTTTAAGGACATTCTGTGAACAAACTTTCTATAAGTTATGAAAACTTGTCAAGAGTCACTCTAAAAAATTCCAGAGCAAGCAGTAGTCATTTAATTCCAGTGCCAACACTAATCTTTGTCTCAGTATGCTTGGAAAATCACTTCTAGAAAACCATTTCTCATCTACTTATTCTCATATTTTCTTTCTCAGTGCAATTCTGAGCATATAATGAAGAGCAAATATATGATGATTGGAGAAAATAAATAATCAAGCTACACTATTCTGATACTGAAGAGAGGAGCACAGAAAGATGTGGATGACAAGTGCCAGGGATACAATATTCCTCCTTGAAAGAGTGCAAGAGAAAATCATTTGGGGCATAGTGCTAAGAAAAGACTGGTTTGCCAAAGCAGTCATTGATACCAACAAAGCAGGTCCTCTGGTGTATTCAGACAGCTTTATTTAAAAAGTGGTTTCTAAGAATTTCACTTGCTTAAAAAAGCAAAATGGCTGTCTGAGGAGGCCTTACAAATAGCTGTGAAAAGAAAAGACGCAAAAAGCAAAGGAGAAAAGGAGAGATATAAGCATCTGATGCAGAGTTCCAAAGAATAGCAAGGAGAGATAAGAAAGCCTTCCTCAGCGATCAATGCAAAGAAATAGAGGAAAACAACAGAATGGGAAAGACTAGAGATCTCTTCTTAAAAATTAGAGATACCAAGGGAGCATTTCATGCAAAGATGGGTTCAATAAAGGACAGAAATGGTATGGACCTAACAGAAGCAGAAGATATTAAGAAGAGGTGGCAAGAATACACAGAAGAAATGTACAAAAAAGAGCTTCCCAACCCAGATAATCACGATGGTGTGATCACTCACCTAGAGCCAGACATCCTGGAATGTGAAGTCAAGTGGGCCTTAGAAAGCATCACTACAAACAAAGCTAGTGGAGGTGATGGAATTCCAGTTGAGCTCTTTCAAATCCTGAAAGATGATGCTGTGAAAGTGCTGCACGCAATATGCCAATTTGGAAAACTCAGCAGTGGCCACAGGACTGGAAAAGGTCAGGTTTCATTCCAATCCCAAAGAAAGGCAATGCCAAAAAATGCTCAAAGTACCACACAATTGCACTCATCTCACACGCTAGTAAAGTAATGCTCAAAATTCTTCAAGCCAGGCTTCAGTAGTACATGAACTCTGAACTTCCAGGTGTTGAAGCTGGTTTTAGAAAAGGAAGAGGAACCAGAGATCACATTGCCAACATCTGCTGGATCATGGAAAAAGCAAGAGAGTTCCAGAAAAACATCTATTTCTGCTTTATTGACTATGCCAGTCTTTGACTGTGGGGATGACAATAAACTGTGGAAAATTCTGAAAGAGATGGGAATACAGACCACCTGACCTGCCTCTTGAGAAATCTGTATGCAGGTCAGGAAGTAACAGTTAGAATGGGACATGGAACAACAGACTGGTTCCAAATAGGAAAAGGAGTACATCAAGGCTGTATATTGTCACCCTGCTTATTTAACTTCTATACAGAGTACATCATGAGAAATGCTGGGCTGGAGGAAGCACAAGCTGGAATCAAGATTGCTGGGAGAAATATCAATAACCTCAGATATGCAGATGACACCACCCTTATGGCAGAAAGTGAAGAGGAACTAAAAAGCCTCTTAAGGAAAGTGAAAGAGGAGAGTGAAAAAATTGGCTTAAAGCTCAACATTCAGAAAACTAAGATCATGGCATCTGGTCCCATCACTTCATGGGAAATAGATGGGGAAACAGTGGAAAGAGTGACTGACTTTATTTTTTGGGCTCCAAAGTCACTGCAGATGGTGATTGCAGCCATGAAATTAAAAGACGCTTACTCCTTGGAAGGAAAGTTATGACCAACCTAGATAGCATATTCAAAAGCAGATATTACTTTGCCAACAAAGGTCCGTCTAGTCAAGGCTGTGGTTTTTTCCAGTGGTCATGTATGGACGTGAGAGTTGGACTGTGAAGAAAGCTGAGTGCAGAAGAACTGATGCTTTTGAACTGTGGTGTTGGAGAAGACTCTTGAGAGTCCCTTGGACTACAAGGAGATCGAACAAGTCCATTCTGAAGGAGATCGGTCCTGGGTGTTCATTGGAAGGACTGATGCTGAAGCTGAAACTCCAGTGCTTTGGCCACCTCATGCGAAGAGTTGACTTATTGGAAAAGACCCTGATGCTGGGAGGGATTAGGGGCAGGAGGAGAAGGGGACGACAGAGGATGAGATGGCTGGATGGCATCACTGATTCGATGGACGTGAGTTTGAGTGAACTCCGGGAGTTGGTGATGGATGGGGTGGCCTGGCGTGCTGTGAGTCACGGGTCGCAAAAAGTCTGACACAACTGAGCGACTGAACTGTAAAGTGATTAGATCTTTAATGATCTAGCCATGGGTACAATGATTACTTCACCTTTCTAGTAAGATGATTAGATTTTCTAGCTTGTCTGATGCAGGACCTTCAAAAAACCTGCTTTTATATTTTTTAACGCTTTGGAAAAAGTATCATCTCAGGCAGACAGATGCATATACATTTTAATTTTTTCTAAACGTGCTGTAAGCAAAACTATGTCCTATTTTAATGGAATATTTATTACTTTTAATAACTCTAAAAGGCTTTTATAACTTGTGTTTTCTTCAAACTGTAAAGCATAGCAAATTAGTGTTTCCCAAAATGGTTAAACACTTAGAAATGTAGACTGTCTATGTCATGTAGAATGTCATTATACTCTACTCATGTGGTGTCCTTAGTATGACAGAAGAGTCAATGATTTACAGTGCTGATAAATACAGTGATTAGCATAAGCTCACTAATGGTACTTTTCATAAAGGGACTATATTATTAAAGATGCTGATTAAAACTCATGAGATGTATATTTTCTGTCAGTAACTACATATACCAGCCCAATCTAATACTAAACATATGATATAATCTTCAGTTATTTTGATGGCATATTCAACGAGGATTTAATCTCTCAATTGAGTATCTCAATGGAGGTTATTCTTCCCATAAAAATTGTCTCAAATAAAGCTCCCTTTGGCTAATAATTATTCAGTATATCCTCTAATTATTACCAACTCCACTGAAAAGTAATTTATCACATATGTCACATTAATAACCTAAATTTTAAAGCCAATTCAATATTTACAAAATAATATGAATTAGCTATTAAATTACTATAAATAACTTTATTAGTGCCTGTTTAACAGTGTTGAATACATTTTTCCTTATATAATTAAATATAAAATAAAGATCTATCAAGAAATTCTATTATAATGATTCTAAATAAATGAATACTTTTAATTTATTGGTAAGTAGATTTGCAAAGGGTTCAAATGAATATCATATCCACATCAAAGTCATCTTTCTAAATAAGTACATCAGTGTCTAAAATAACCAGAAATGCCCATTAGCTTTTCCAAATGTAAACGAAATCTCCAAATGTGGTGATTTATTTATCTAGGATACTATTATAAAATATCAATATTCTTATTTCTTCTAATATATCAGGGATTTATTTGTATCAAGAATGGATTAGTCACAGTAAGTTAAATGTATACAATCTTTGCAGAATCTTATCCTGAATTTGATTATAGCTCTCACATCTCACAGTAGTTATGCAATAAAAACACTGTGAACACAATTTGTGTATATACAGACCCATTGCTCCTGGGGTAAACTCAGGGTTAAGTTTCTGCCAGCTTCTGTTCACAACGTTTTTGTCAATTTTTCAATGTATAACTGCTTTATGCTTGTTTCTCAATTTAACACATCATATCTAGTATGTATTTTTGATTCACTGACATTCAACTTGTGAGCAGCAGCACTGTAACTCATTCTGGAAGGAAACTTATGTAAAACACATGCATTTTCTTGTAAGCTTAGGAACACTGATGGTAGAGTATGAGAGTTTCCACACCAAAGCACAGTCTCCAAGTCCCTCCTCAGCTAGGAATGTCCACCTGAGGTGATTTAAATGTTCCTGAATTCCCAAAGTACTGGGAATATTGATCTTGAAGTTACACACAATTTTTGCAGACAAATTCACAAAACTGCCAGTAATACAGATCAATTGTTTATTATTAAGATGTGCAATTTGGGGCCAGCAATCTTCAGGGTGAACTAAGGAAAGAGATTATTTATGATCAATTATTTGAGTGACTGAAGTGGCTCAGTCATGTCTACTCTTTGCAACCCCATGGACTGTAGCCTACCAGACTCTTCTGTCCATGGGATTCTCCAGACAAGGGTACTGGAGTGGGCTGTCATTTCCTTCTCCAATGATCTCTTATAGCAGTACAGAAACAAGATGGAAGGAGGGTCCCCTGGATCCTGGATAAACCTTAAATTCACATATTTCAAGTAATACTTTTTACCAAAAATAATGATTTTAATTTAAAATACTTAAAAATCAAATTTCTAAATGTAAGCTTTTTGAGAAGAACTATCACATCTCTTAACAAACCAAATTGATAGCTTTGGGAGTGCTCTAAATGTGTGTGCGCTCAGTCGCTCAGTTGTGTCTAAGGCTCCATGGACTGCAGCTCGCCAAACTCCTCTGTTCATGGGATTTTTCAGACAATACTGGAGTGGGCTGCCATTTCCTCCTCCACGGGCTCTTCCTAATCCAGGGATCGAATCCACATCTCCTGCGCTGGCAGGTGGATTCATTACCACTGAGCCACCTGGAAAGCCTAGTGCTGCACATATATGTGTCCTAATAAAAATACAGTGTAATAGTTCATGTTTGGTTGTACATGTATCATATGCTGAATATGTTACATCACTCAATCTATAATTCTAAGTATCTTCTGCTACCCATTATATGATTGACCTTATTGTTTATGAGTAACTACAATTGTTTTCCTTTAACTCCACCAGATTAAAAACATTAAAATGAATTATTCTTGTATAAGATTTAAAGAAATTATTGATAAGCTTCTTGGTAAATATATGTTCATTAAAGCTCTGTTTAGCCCCAAACTAAAAAAAATAAATTATTATGACTAAAAGTATTTACTGTAACAAATTTGAAGTGAAAGTAGTAAAAAAATACCTATATTAAGCAATTAATAATTATATATCATAATATGATAATAAGGATGTGTTGATTCTTTAGGATCTAAGAATCAAAACTATAACATCTACATCTTCATTACAGAAGTATTTACAAACTTCTCATGTCTTATCTCACAAATACACAAATATATTATAAGTTTTAATCATAAACACTGATGAATATCATCAATGTGAGAGTAAAAACCGCACAATAAATGTAAGATTTCTTGTTACCTGAAAATTATTAGAAAAAAATGATAAAACATAAGTGTACAATATTGACATATTGTTTTTTAGCAAATTGATGACTATGGCAGAAAAAGACAGAAATAATAATTTATAGTAGTAACAAGAAATTTTGATAAGAACAAAAACATCAATGAGAAAATGTCATTGCAAAATATTCATATATAGGCATTAATCCAGATTTTTAAAAAAATCTGATAATAACCATTTAAAATGACTGGGCATTATTTAAAAAACCACCAAAATTATTTCCTTATTGCAATTTACTCTGAAGAATACTTTCTTGATGAACAGTTATTTATGTTAACACAATTTGAATTAAAATATTTTGGTTTTATTAATATAAACACAAATAAAATATACTTAAAAATTCAAAATATATATCAGATCACTGTGTCAGTGTTAAAATAATACTATGCTTTCTCTATAATATTAATTTAAAATTGCACTCTGGAAGGCTTCCTGGTGACTCAGTCATAAATAAATCACCTTGTAATGCAAGGGACACTGGATTCAATCCTTGATCCAGGAAGATTCCACATGCCGCAGAGAAACTAAGCCCCTTGCCACAGCTATTGAGTCTGTGCTCTGGAGCCCAGGAGCCATAACTACTGAGCCCACGTGTGGCAGCTACTGAAGATGGAGCAGCCTAGAGCCTGTGCTCAGGAACCAGAGAAACCAATGCAGTGAGAAGGCTGTGCGCTGCAACTAGAGAGTAGCCGCCACTCAAGCAACAAGAGAAAAGCCTGGGCAGCAGCAAACACCCAGCACAAAAATAAATTAATTACTAAATAAATTTTTAAAAATTACACTAGAGGTGGGAAACACCAATCAGTGTTCATGATGACACTTTTGTGATTTGTATGTAACAATTTGGGTCACAAAATCACTACCATTTTTCATACCACCTAAAAGTAAGCTAATATAATAAGGTTTATAAAAAGAGTTGGGGAGTTTTTTGGCGGTCCAGTGGTTAAAACTCTGTGCATCTAATGCGAGGGAGCAGGGGGCAGGTTTGATTCCTGGTCAGGAAACTAAGAGCCCACATGCCATGTGGTGTGGCAAAAAATTAAATAAAAAAAACAAACATTAAAAAGTGGTCATGATCTCTTCCTCTTGAGAGTCCCTCGGACAGCAAAGAGATCAAACCAGTCAAACCTAAAGGAAATCAACTCTGAATACTCACTGGAAGTGCTGATGCTGAAGCTGAAACTCCAATACTTTGGCCACCTGATGGGAAGAACTGACTCATTGGAAAAGACCCTGATGCTGGGAAAGATTGAAGGCGGGAGGAGAAGGGGGTGACAGAGGATGAGATGGTTGGATGGCATCACCAACTCGATGGACACGAGTCTGAGCAAACTCCAGGAGTTAGAGATGGACAGGGAAGCCTGGGGTGCTGTAGTCCATGGGGTTGCAAGGAGTTGGACAAGACTGAGCGACTGAACTGAATTGAAGGTCCACTTTATTATTTTCCCCTGTTTTTTGAAAGGCTTTTCCCATCAAACTACATTTTTCAAATCATAAGAAATTTGCTTTCTCAGTTTTCAGCATTCATTGTTTTTAGTGTGTGATCATAGGTAATTTTAAATGGGTCCAACTACAAGCAAACACATTGTCTTTTAAGTATTTGTGTTGGTTTGTGAAGCTTTATTATGTGTACAATTTGGTTGTTGTACAGCTTTATTGTGGGTACAAGTTGGTTTGTGCAGCTTTATTGTGGATACAATTTCAATTAAACTTTTTGATATACTAGGAAAAATGATGACTCTCCACTAATGTCTTAATTTAATAAATCTGCTTGCTCATGATTTTAATTGGATTAAAAGCCAAATCGAGATATTTGCTCAATCATCATTCCTCTCAGAAACCTACAGTATCATTGTCTTCAACCTGTAGACATTTTGCAGAATTACTCTGGTTAATGAGCTGATGAACTCAAGATGTGACTTTCACATATCCACTGTATGATCACACTCTCAAAGTTTTAAGTGGCACATAGTATAACCCGAACCATTCCATGATACTTATTTCTTCCAACTGCTGGGCTATCTTAAATTATAAGAAACTCAGTGATGATGTATCAGAACATGGCAATACATATTTCTCCATATTAAAAGGATTCTCTTCTCTTATGTTGATCTCACAAGGCACAATATGATTCCTATTGAACAAGGAGTAGAAGGAGGAATATATCAATATGTAAATGTTCTTCTAACAAATAAAAATATTTTCCTTAGATAAATATGTATGTGTGCATGTGTGTATTTTGCCAGTTAAAAACTAACATTGTTTCTGTAAATAATTCAACACTAAAAATTTCTGGTTTTCAGTGTAAATACAAAAAAAATATGATAGCAACAATCTCTAATGTAAATTCAGCCAAATTCTCTCTCTCTAAACCACAAAAGTAACCCACCTTTTCATGGTTTATCAAGAAACACAAGGCCCAGTTTGTGTTTGCTGTTGGTGAAGAGGATAATCAATGTCTTTATAAAAAAATAAATAGCATTTACATTTCATGGGTTTTGCTATTCTGAATGATATCTAAGAGAAATTAAAGTAAATAACTAAATGGGTCACTGAACATTAAATGACAATTTAGAATGAACTGAAATGTGTCATAAAATTCACACCTGCTCCCATATATATTAAAATGTATTACAATGGTTTGTGAAGAACTCTCTTTATGTCTTATTACAGAAATAAAGCTCGATTTCTATGAGATAATAGCTTAAAATTATACCTATTTTCCAATTACATTTTTATGTATAATATAATTAAGAATGAAAAAACTTTCTTCTACATCTGCTATTGCTATACATCAAAACCCTTTAATTTCATTATCACAATATGCATATGGGATAACCTCATTAAAAACATTGCTGATTTCTTATTCTCAACCCTGGAATACATATTAGGTAAGAAAGTATATGCAACATGAATATAATTTCATTGCATAAGCTATTATTTCTAGGGTCTTCCCAGGTGACTCAGTGGTAAAGAATCACCTGCCAGTATACGATACACAGGAGACACAGACTCGATACGTGGGTTGGGAAGACGCCCTGAAGAAGGAAATGGCAACCCACTCCAACATTCTTGCCCAGGAAATTCCACAGAGGAGCCTGGGCTATGGTCCATGGGGTTGCAAAGAGTCAGACACAACTAAGTGACTGGGCATGCACTCATGAAAGTAAATATTTCTACCAACAATAACATTAATTTCCATCAATATTTTTAATTATACAGGAGGGCATTTGCCACTGGGAAGAGTGACTTGCAACAACCTCATTTAACATTCTCCAAAAAGCTTATTCTGTACCCAAAACTGAAGCATTAAAAATGTATGCGATTTGGGTAACAATACAATAATTAGGGCTTCCCTGGTGGCCTAACGGTTAAGAATCTGCTTGCCAATGAAGGGGAAAGAGATTGGATCCATGGTCTCAGTGGAGATTAAGCCCATGAGCCACAACAGCTGAGCCTGTGCTCTGGAGCCAGGAAGCCACAAGAGATGCCACTGCAATGAGAAGCCCATGTGCCACAACTAAAGAAAGCCCACACACAGCAACAAAGACCCAGCACAAACAAAAATAAATAAATAAATCTAAAAAAATCCCAGCAAAACATGAATTAGATAATCATATCCTTTTCAATTTGGATTATTATAAAACCTAATCTCTTTCCTGAGCATGCAAATACTCAAACTTCTAAATTATTTTTCAAGTCTTGGATTCTTAGGGTGTGTGGTTCAGATGCTTTTCTTGTCTGTGTACATCTCAGTTTATAGGCTTCCTCGGTAGCTTAGGCCGTAAAGAACCTGTTTGCCAGTGCAGAAGACATAGGAGACGCAGGTTCAGTCCCTGGGTTGGGAAGATCCTCTGGAGAAGGGAATACCCACTTCAGTATTTCAATCTGGAGAACCCCATGGACAGAGGAGACTGGAGGGCTACAGTCCATGGGGTCGCAAAGAATTGGACACGACTAAGCAACTAAACACACACGCACACGCATACATGAATACACATGCAAGCTCATGTGTTCCTATAGAATGGAATGCTAAACATTAGTTCTTCAGCCTGTTTGATTAATATCAGAAGTACATTTTGCAGGAAGAGTCATCATAATTCTTTCTCAATGTTTAGGCAGATTTTTACGTTTTACAGAGCTCTTGGAATTAATTCCAAGAATGGAAAAGATGAATCATACAAGGTAGCCCTTCACACAAGATTAAAATATATCTGTCCATTAGAAAGAACAAAATACTTTTCTAAATTATATATTGCAGACATTCTGTTCCAAAGAACTTTGAAACTATTCAGAAGCTAAAATACTAAAATTTACTATTAGATTTTGATTCACACTGAAAAATCAATTACTTGCCCTTGACAAAGCCTTTTATTATTTCCAAATGATTTTAGCCACTGAAAAGAAACTAAAAAAAAAAAAAAAATTAAGCCAGAGACAGTTTTAATCTGCAACTGCATCATTCCAAAATATGTGAGATAATACTGAAAAGGTCAAATTTGCTATAATGCTATAATAAAAGCCATTCTTTGGACTTCTTCACAATCGAAGTCACCAAAAAACTAGGCTGAATACCAAGAGGTTTAAATATTCAGCTTTATATTCTTTCTTCAGCAACCTGACATCATATTGTAGACTTGTTCAATGTGTTATTATATTGTTATTTTATAAAATAAACTATTTGAAATCATATAAAGACATTCTGGTAAAGCTCTGAATCTTACATTACAAACTGAACAGATTTATATTTAATTTTGTAGTATTAAAGAACAAAAGAATCAGATTTTACTATACTAGTAACAAATATATATATATATATAGTTTTCTTTTTTATTTCATGTGTATATCAATTTTCTAAGAGTTGTCTTCATATATAGATGGCACAGTTTCTAACTCATAATAAAAGAATTGTGGAATTAGTGCCAGAATACCATTATTTCAAGTGTAATAAAACTAAAAAATAAAGTAAAAGATAAAGCAGCAAGATCATTAACTGGAGAATTTTACATAGAAATTGTCTTCTGTTGTCATTTAAACAACTGATATGTTTGTGAATGGTCCATTTTAATAACAGCAATTGTTACTAAAACAGAAGAAAATACACCTGGCTGAAACGTACTAAAATTAAATTTTCATTTGTTGGTTTCTATTTATAAGAAAGTTATATTCTAGAATTTGTTGGAAGTACACTAAAACCAAAATTCCGATTTCAATTTTCCATGATCTTATAATCAGGCTTAAATTGAGAGGATAAAATCATCAGAAATAATTCAAATTTAAGGAAGAATATGGCAAATTCCATATGGGTGACACACACACAACAAATACATTAGTTAAAATGGTTCAATAGTGGATATACGTGTATATGTCTAACATGAAAATGATACACAATTTTTAAAAACTTCTTCTCTTAAATAGAGTAATAATTAAAGCAGAACCCACATGATACCAAACTCTATAGCTAATCAAAATTTAATAAGAATAATATAATTCCAATTATCAAGTACTTTCTACATTGCAAACCTTTAACGAGTACCATTATAAATGTTAATGCAGATTTCTATAATAACTTGGTCAAGTAGTTATTATTATCCCCACTTTCAGATGACATGACGGAGTTGTTACAAGTTAAGCTATTTGCCAGTCTTGTACAGTTAAATAGTCAAACAAGAACTAAAACCCAGTCCTGTTTGATTTCTACTTTCATGCATTTTTACCTGTGTCACACTGTCTTGGAGAAACAGTTCCCAAACTTTTCCATGCATTTCCAGAAAGAGCCAGAAACTCACCTATTCATCAACAAACTGATACATTTCCCTAAGTATCCTTTCCTAAATACCCTGCCTAAGAATACAGAAAACAATACTTGGTCATCTTTCGGAAAGTTCTGAAGAACGGCTCTGGTGGCAAGTGCTTCTTTCTCTAATTTATAATTTGGGTATATTCAATTTATTCTACTTAATATAATATTTCTTACCTTTTAAATTCTTTGTTTCTTTTTGCTTCTGTATATAATTATTAATTTTTAACTCTAAAAGTGTCTCTCCATAAAATTACTTGTGTGAATTCCCACTGGCATGCTACTATTTCATTAATAAGAAAATGCCCAACCTGCTGGCAAAAATCTTTAAAATAAACTTTGAGTTACTGAACTACTTTGGTTTCAAGCATTTGATTTTATGAGTTCATTAATGAATGTTAATATTTGTCATTGAAATTTACTACCTGTATTTTTGTGCCTCTTAGCACTGTGAGTTGTTTTATATACTAGTGATTTTTATATCCTATTGGTATTCCAAATTGAGTTTGGTTGTAGAAATGACATAATTATCTTATTTTTATTAGATACCTCCTCATAGTAGTTTTACACTATTTTGTTTTCTTCCATAGTTCATCAACTACTAAACCTAAGACAATATGTACAACAGACTAATGAATGGTTCTGCTTGCCTAAATCTACTGTGGTTTCATAATCATGAAAATATTAGGTCTGAATTTCCTAAATTTCTAAACATGATAAACAACTTTTTGAAGAGTTCTGATTTTCAGCACAACACACAACACTCCAGACTATCTTATTTCCAAAAATGTAAAAAAGAAGAAAACGTGATACAATGCCATACCTCTTCTGCAGCTATTGGAATATATTCAACTGATGAGGTTTCCATCATCATAATTCAGTTTCACTGCTTTATTCTGCAATCTCTTGCTCTCTGTATGTGGTTAGGGCTTCCCTTGTGGGTCAGCTGGTAAAGAGTTCCCCTGCAATGCGGGAGACCTGGGTTGGGGAGATCCCCTGGAGAAGGGAAAGGCTATGGCTCCAGAATATTGGCTTGGAGAATTCCAAAGGTGTTGAAAAGAGTCAGACACGACTGAGCGACCTAACACATTTTTAAGCTTTATGTATTATTTTTCCTGGAGTTGTTCTTGTTTTTTTGAAGATTTCAAGGAACTCAGTACTGTCCATAAAAGGAGGTAGGGGCTGAGTTTAAAAAATTTATTTTAGAAATTGAATGTATTAAGAAAACAATGAAGATGAAACCTTGAAAATGAAAGGCAGAGAACATCAGATGCTAGTGAGAATGTGGAACCACAGAAACTAATCCATTGCCAGTGGGAATGGAAAATGGTCCAGCTGCTTTGGAAGACAGTTTAGCAGTTGTGGTAAATATACTCTTCATAGGATCTAACAACTGTGCTCCTTGGTATGTACTCACAGAGTTGAAACAGTGTGTTCACAAAATAATCTGTAGACAGATGTTTCTACCAGCTTTATTCATAACTGGCAACCCTTGAAAGCAAACAAGATACCCTTCAGTAGGTGAATGAACAAACAGTGGTACATCCAGACAATGGAATTTCACTCAGCACTGAAAATAAACGAGCTATCAAGTCATGAAAAAAACTTGGAGGAACTTGTTTGGTGGAAAAAAAAAAAAAAAGGCCAATCTGAAAATATTACATGATTTCACGTATACAACATCTGGAAAAGGCAAAGCTTTTTCCTAGGACACAATCCTTTGGATTCCAAGACCATCTGGTTGGGTCCCCACTGTTAACATATCATAAAAAAAAAAAAAAAAACACAACACTTTTTCTCCCCCTTAATTCCCAAGTCTCCTGAATTCACAGCTTAGTTTTTCAGCTGCTTTGTCCAGAGGGTTGAATACCTCAACTTGAAAAGATGTATGAATGCTAGATTCACCTGACTTTCTCTGGTCCTTTCTAAGGTCATAGTCCCTACTATCTCAATTAAGTACAAGTGCTCAGACACTCAGTCGTGTCCAACTCTTTGCAACTCCATAGACTATAGCTCGTCAGGCTCCTCTGTCCATGGAATCTTCCAGGCAAGAATACTGGAGTGGGTTGCCATTCCCTACTCCAGGGTATCTTCCTGACCCAGGGACTGAACCCACATCTCTTGTATCTTCTGCCTTGGCAGTGGGATTCTTTATCACTAGCACCACCAGGAAAACATGAGTATAAGATTTTATTCTCTATTTTTGAGTCTGTTTCTGTTTTGTTTTGCAGCCAGAGAGGAGAAGGATGAATGAATGAGTGAAAGTTGCTCAGTCATGCCCGACTCTTTGCGATCCCATGGACTATACTGCCCATGGAATTCTCCAAGCTGGAATACCGGAGTGGGTAGCCTTTCCCTTCTCCAGGGGGTCTTCCATATTTCAGGAAGATTCTTTACCAACTGAGCCACCAGGGAAGTCCAGTAATATTGGAGTGGGTAGCCTATCTCTTCTCTAGTGGGATCTTCCTAACCCAGGAATTGAACCAGGGTCTCCTGTGCTGCAGGTGGATTCTTTACCAGCTGAGCTACCAGGGAAGCTGGATAGAAGCAACAAAACAGATGAAGGGGGTTAAGCTGTCCAAACTATCAGCCATAAAATAAGTAAGTCATAGGGAATATATATAGAGAGAGGGAATTTGGTCCATAATATAGTAAATTCAATTCAAATACTGATAGAATTCAATTGTACAGAACATGTCCACTATTTCAGGCTCTTAACTTTATTAAATATGAAAAATTAGTAGAACTACTTGGATAATTCTCATTTTATTTAAAAATTCATTATCAGTAAATTAGGTTAACAATGCCATTTTGTAAGAGGCTATGGTTGCATTAAAAATTGAAATGAGAACAATGATCTGAAAAACTTCATTTTAAATTATTACTTAGCTTCATCACTGTGCCTATGGCTGGACAATCTGTTTCAGAGGCCACAAAACTTACGAAATGGATACAGAATAATCTCCTCAAAAAATTAAGCAAGGACTTCCCTGATAGTCCAGTGTTTAAAAATCCACCTGCCAAATCAGGGGACACAGGTTCCATCCCTGGTCTAGGAAGGTCGCACGTGCCTTTGGGCAACTAAGCCCACACCACAACTACTAAAACCTGCTTGCCTAGAGCCCATGCTCTGCAATAAGAGAGACCCACACACTGCAATGAAGTGTAGTCCCTGCTCGCCGCAACTAGAGAAAGCCCACGTGCAGCAACAAAGTCCCAGTGCAGCCCAAAATATAAATAAAATTAAAAATTAATCAAGATCTTTCTTATTAAAAGAACTACAAATATAATCTAACTTGCATGACACTTTTACTAACTAAGTAAACTGTTTGCCCTAAAGACTCTGTTTTTCCATCTGAATGAATTTTGGTCAGTGTGTGTGGGTGTGTGTGTATAAATGGGCAGTGAAGTGTAGAAATGGAAGGTAAGAAGAAGGTTAAATTAGTTGCATTTTTATTATACACAAATACATACTAAGAAACAATGATGTAAAAGCTATTGAAAATACTTGTAATTGGCATTTTATGAGGCTTTAGGGTACACAGAACACATTTGATTACACTTCACAGATTGATTATTGACCCTGTCTAACATCTTGCTTACATTTGTTTACCCATATTTTACATAAATGAAACAGCTTTCAAGTCCATATGGCTTCTGTGTATTGTATTGCTATTCACTGTAGCATGAACATATAGAATATCTTTGACCTTCCATATTCTGTGTTGGAAATAAAAATATTGTTTGAGCACGATGCTAAGTGCTTCAAAGTACAGGTTTCACTTGGTCCAGGAATGGGCTCAATGACAGAGTAGGAAATATACTGCAAAGTGAAGCCTGCTGATTCTCTTCTCTTAGTCTCAGTCAATCACCTCCTCTCCACTACTTCCTTCCTCTTCATCTCTTCCTCTTCCCATCTCTTCTCCCACATTCCTCTCTGATGAGCATAAAAACTCAGTAGTTTTCATATGAAGATAAAATTCATGGAATCAATGTGTTGATTTGATCATTCATCAACCATTTATTGAATGACTATTATAGGCCAGGCTGTGTTTCAAATAACTCAGGAAAGCAATGGGTTTTTTTACATTCATGTACATAACATATTCCATTGTTTTAAATAAAGCTCTGTTAAGATTATTTGGAAAGAGAATAAAAAAAGAAAAAAAAAACCCCTTATATTAAGAAGTCATTTCTGAGACAGAATAATGAAAGTAGAAAATTATATAAGTCTGTTCTATTAGCTGAGAACTTAAGTACTGTTCTTAATTAATTGACAACCTTATTATTGCTAGTTTAATATGCTCACATTCATCAGATATTAAAAAACTTAAAAGAATTTCTGATTCACTCGACTCATCAATTTTTAAAATCTAACTCATGCCTTTGGTTATATTTCTTCATTTTTCTTGAATCTGAAGACTTCTTTCTGATTCAGCAGGAAAATCATTTAATGCCTAATTTGTTGACTTTGTTGAACTACTTTTGACGACTTTTGGTACACTTCCTACAGGGATTATGTAGGTAGGTTTACAAGGCCATGATCCTTTCTCCTCCAAATCCCTAATGGCCACTCTTTGATGAACATACAGCACAACACAGGCACATACACACACCCACGTGGAGACACACAGACACCTGCATACATATACACACCACTGGATTGAAAGACAAAATCATTTAAGGGACAATACATCATGCATAAATGATCTCATTGCATTACATGCTCCTGCGAACTGTTGGTCGTATTCATCTGAGATGAGTATACAGAAATTTCTGAGGTTATTTGAGAGCTAAGCTTTCTTACTAGCAGCAGGACAATATTTTAGTAATACACTAAACAGTGACAGAATGCGGTCCACTGGAGAAGGGAATGGCAAACCACTTCAGTATTCTTGCCTTGAGAACCCCATGAACAGTATGAAAAGGCAAAATGGTAGGATACTAAAAGAGGAATTCCCCAGATCAGTAGGTGCCCAACATGCTACTGGAGATCAGTGGAGAAATAACTCCAGAAAGAATGAAGGGATGGAGCCAAAGCAAAAACAATACCCAGCTGTGGATGTGACTGGTGATAGAAGCAAGGTCTGATGCTGTAAAGAGCAATATTGCATAGGAACCTGGAATGTCAGGTCCATGAATCAAGGCAAACTGGAAGTGGTCAAACAGGAGATGGCAAGAGTGAATGTCGACATTCTAGGAATCAGCGACTAAAATGGACTGGAATGGGTGAATTTAACTCAGATGACCATTATATCTACTACTGCAGGCAGGAATCCCTCCGAAGAAATGGAGTAGCCATCATGGTCAACAAAAGAGTCCGAAATGCAGTACTTGAATGCAATCTCAAAAACCACAGAATGATCTCTGTTCGTTTCCAAGGCAAAGCATTCAATATCACAGTAATCCAAGTCTATGCCCCAACTAGTAATGCTGAAGAAGCTGAAATTGTAGGTCCTCGATGAAGACCTACAAGACCTTTTAGAACTAACACCCAAAAAAGATATCCTTTTCATTATAGGGGACTGGAATGCAAAAGTAGGAAGTCAAGAAACACTTGGAGTAACAGGCAAATTTGGCCTTGGAATGCAGAATGAAGCAGGGCAAAGATTAATATAATTTTGCCAAGAAAATGCACTGGTCATAGCAAACACCCTCGTCCAACAACAGAAGGGAAGACTCTACACATGGACATCACCAGATGGTCAACACTGAAATCAGATTGACTATATTCTTTGCAGCCAAAGATAGAAAAGCTCTATACAGTCAACAAAAACAAGACCAGGAGCTGACTGTGGCTCAGATCATGAACTCCTTATTATCAAATTCAGACTTAAATTGAAGAAAGTAGGGAAAACCGCTAGACCATTCAGGTATGACCTAAATCAAATCCCTTATGATTATACAGTGGAAGTGAGAAATAGATTTAAGGGACTAGATCTGATAGATAGAGTGCCTGATGAACTATGGAATGAGGTTCGTGACATTGTACAGGAGACAGGGATCAAGACCATCCCCATGGAAAAGAAAAGCAAAAAAGCAGAATGGCTGTCTGGGTAGGCCTTACAAATAGCTGTGAAAAGATGAGAGGTGAAAATCAAAGGAGAAAGGGAAAGATATAAGCATCTGAATGCAGAGTTCCAAAGAATAGCAAGAAGAGATAAGAAAGCCTTCTTCAGCGATCAATGCAAAGAAATAGAGGAAAACAACAGAATGGGAAAGACTAGAGATCTCTTCAAGAAAATTAGAGATACAAAGGGAACATTTGATGCAAAGATGGGCTCAATAAAGGACAGAAATGGTATGGACCTAACGGAAGCAGAAGATATTAAGAAGAGGTGGCAAGAATACACAGAAAAACTATCCAGAAAAGATCTTCACAACCCGGATAATCACAATGGTATGATCACTCACCTAGCCAGACATCCTGGAATGTGAAGTCAAGTGGGCCTTAGAAAGCATCACTACAAAGAAAGCTAGTGGAGGTGATGGAATTCCAGTTGAGCTCTTTCAAATCCTGAAAGATGATGCTGTGAAAGTGCTGCATTCAATATGCCAGTAAATTTGGAAAACTCAGCAGTGGCCACAGGACTGGAAAAGTCAGTTTTCATTCCAGTCCCAAAGAAAGGCAATTCCAAAGAATGCTCAAACTACTGCACAATTGCACTCGTCTCACATGCTAGAAAAGTAATGCTCAAAATTCTCCAAGCCAGGCTTCAGTAGTACATGAACCATGAACTTCCAGATGTTCAAGCTGGTTTTAGAAAAGGCAGAGGAACCAGAGGTCAAATTGCCAACATCCGCTGGATCATCGAAAAAGCAAGAGAGTTCCAGAAAAACATCTATGTCTGCTTTATTGACTATGCCAAAGCCTTTGACTGTGTGGATCACAGTAAGCTGTGGAAAATTCTGAAAGAGATGGGAATACCAGACCACCTGACCTGCCTCTTGAAAATCTGTATGCAGGTGAGGAAGCAACAGTTAGAACTGGACATGGAACAACAGACTGGTTCCAAATAGGAAAATGGAGTACATCAAGGCTGTATATTGTCACCCTGCCTATTTAACTTCTATGCAGAGTACATCATGAGAAATGCTGGACTGGAAGAAGCACAAGCTGGAATCAACTTCACCAGGAGAAATATCAATAACCTCAGATATGCAGATGACACCACCCTTATGGCAGAAAGTGAAGAGAAACTAAAAAGCCTCTTGATGAAAGTGAAAGAGGAGAGCGAAAAAGTTGGCTTAAAGCTCAACATTCAGAAAACGAAGATCATGGCATCTGTTCCCATCACTGATGGGAAATAGATGGGGAAACAGTGGAAACCGTGTCAGACTTTATTTTGGGGGGCTCCAAATTCACTGCAGATGGTGAATGCAGCCATGAAATTAAAAGTCGCTTACTCCTTGGAAGGAAATTTATGACCAACCTAGACATCATATTAAAAAGCAGAGACATTACTTTGGCAACAAAGGTCCGTCTAGTCAAGGCTGTGGTTTTCCTGTGGTCATGTATGGATGTGAGAGTTGGACTGTGAAGAAGGCTGAGCACCAAAGAATTGATGCTTTTGAACTGTGGTGTTGGAGAAGACTCTTGAGAGTCCCTTGGACTGCAAGGAGATCCAACCAGTCCATTCTGAAGGAGATCAGCCCTGGGATTTCTTTGGAAGGAATGATGCTAACGCTGAAATTCTAGTACTTTGGCCACCTCATGCAAAGGGTTGACTCACTGGAAAAGACTCTGATGCTGGGAGGGATTAGGGGCAGGAGGAAAAGGGGACGACAGAGGATGAGATGGCTGGATGGCATCACAGACTCAATGGACGTGAGTCTGAGTGAATTCTGGGAGTTGGTGATGGACAGGGAGGCCTGGCGTGCTGCGATTCATGGGGTCGCAAAGAGTTGGAAACTACTGAGTGACTGAACTGAACTGGAACATTGCCCTTGCATCTTTCAAGAATTTGTGCAGTTTCCAATGTAAAAGGAGTTATAAAATCTTGAAAATGTAATTTTATTATATGCTTTAATAATAAAGTAAAACTGATATCAATATATTCTAAATTTTTATATATATATTTGTACATTTTCCATTTCTTGAAATGCACATTTTTGAGGTTACTGGAAATGAGAAACATCTTAAGGAAAAGAAGTCAAGATATAAAGCATTCATCTTTACCCTGAGCTTTCGGTCTACTAACCTGCTGCTGCACATACAGCTTATAAATTAGTGTCTTGGGGAACTTCTTTGGTATTTCATTTTAATAGTGCATCTTGGAGAATATATTTGGATCGTGTATCACTGACATTTAAATTTTGACCCCTATAGAAATGAATTTTCAAAAATATGTCAGAAGCCTAGATAATATAAATCCTTTTTCATTGTAGAATAATAATACTCTTGCCACTAGTTGCTTAGATATTCTCCAGTAAATCTAAGATAGTTTGGGCATAAATAATCATGGGTCAGTACAATTCATCATTAATGTTAGTACAATCATTTTTGGTTGAGAATAAAATCTAGACATGATCTTAATTTGATAGAGCTAGCTAGAAGTAAATACACTTTTCTAAAGTAAATTTAATAACAAGATATGTGTAAAATGTTTGTTCTATAGATGCATTCAGATAAAACTGGGCTGAACAACATGAATTAAATAAGTTTTATGTCTATATAAACAGTTATAACATCATAACTTTTTAAAAATTTTGCTAATTTCAAAATGTAATATCACTGAAACAATCTGGTGTAATAAATTGGGTTAATGAATAAGGATTGTCATTAGCTGAGCAATAATACATTACAAAATCATACTTCCTTTTTACTAATGCAAATACTTTATGAGAAGAGTTCCATAAAGTGATTACTAGAAAATGAATATCATATTACTCAAACCTGAAAGGAATTCAACAACTCTTTAGTGAATTCAGTTGCGTGGAGGTAACTTAAATGAGCTGCATTCATTTTAAGCTATTTCTACCTATTTTATGGGCTTCCCTGGTGGCTCAGTGGTAATGAATCTGCCTGCCAATTCATGACACGTGGGTTCAATCCCTGGGTTGGGAAGAATCCCTAGAGAACGAAATTCCATGGACAGTGGAGCCTGGCAGGCTACAGTCCATGGTGTCACAAAAGAGTTGGATGTGACTTAGTGACTAAGCAACAATAACAACATCTGTGTTATAGCTTATCCAAGTTTGCGGCCATGAATAAAAGCTCACACATTTAATCCTTCAAATGGAATAAGACTATGGGAAGGAAAGAAAGCTCTTTCCATTCAGGTGTTCCACCCTTTGCATCAAATCAAACTAACCTTCCCAGGGACAAGCACAATTCCGAGCCACATTGCCACTATCACATCTCTTCTGTCTCAAGGTTCAACTCCCCTGGTTTTCCTGAATGGATCTGGAAAAATTCGATTGCTTGATAGTTTAACCAGCCAGATCCCAGATGCCTCTCTCTCTAAAGCTGATATTCTTCCCATGTTCCTTTTTTTTTTTTTTTTCAGGGAATGAAACCAACTTCTACCTACATCAATCAAGAAACCATCACTAACATTTCTTTCTCCCTCACACTCCAGTTTTTGATTATCAAGTTTTGTCATATGTTACCTGTACTTCTTGATTCTATTTTTCTCTTTCTATCTTCATCATCATCATTGGATTCAAGTCCATCATCTCTCACCTGGGCTACTATGATAACTTCTCAACTGCTCTCTCTGCATTTATTCTGTTCTTTAGCTAAATCAGTTTTTGTGCTATATCCAGAAGGATTTACTTGAAATGTAAGTATAACTCTCTTCTATCACAGTTGCAAGGAACTGAATTAATCATACTCCTTAGTTCAGGTGATATGATCATAGTTTTATGAAAGTTTCTTTCTAGTTTTACTTATTTATTTCTTTCCATTTATTCTGTATTCCTGTGCTATAGGCAGGGACATTAGTATTGCTAATATCCTAATATTGTTGATAGCAGCCCATGAACCTGTAAGAATTCTTGCAAAATATGAAAAGTTGTTTTCCCTGCAGGTTATGTGTATAAGCCTGAATGTACATATTCTTTCACAAATAGTATTGTACTATAAACCTAATTGGGGGCTTCCCTTGTGACTCTGTGGTAAAGAATCTGCCTGCCAATGCAGAAAAAGCAGGTTCGATCCCTGGGTCACAAAGATCCCCTGGGGAAGGAAATGGCAACCCACTCCAGTATTCTTACTGGGAAATACAATGGACAGAGGAACCTGTGGGGGTACAGTCCATGAGGTCACAAAGAGTTAGAAATGAATGGGTGAATATACAACCATAACATAAACCTAATTCCATTTCTAACTTTATTTTTTCACATAGCATAGTGTTCTTAATATGTTACCACATTGCTTTAGATTCTTTTGGGTTCATTTTTCCTTGCTCTCTAATTGCTGCTGTTGCTAAGTCACTTCAGTCATTTCCGACTCTGTGCGACCCCATAGACGTCAGCCCACCAGGCTCCCCCGCCCCTGGGATTCTCCAGGCAAGAACACTGGAGTGGGTTGCCATTTCCTTCTCCAATGCATGAAAGTGAAAAGTGAAGTCTCTAATTGCTACACAGTTTCAATAAAATGAATCCACCACATCTCACTTATCCAGCCCTGGAGAACTGATACCAATACCCTGTTACCAAAAGATCAACCTACATGAATGGCATCCCTATAAAGACATCTGTTTGACCAACTGCCTCAATTTGAATGTATACTGAGAATGCAATATTTAGGTCACAAGATACCTATACATATTTTTAAAACAGTCCTAAATAATTCTCCAAATGTCTATAGCCATTTAATTTCTCATCCACTGTACATAACTGTGGTTTATCCTCATATCCCCATCTGATAATATCAACTATGACTCATATTTGCTAAACATGTAGTATAAATATATATCTCATTTTATTTGTAGACATTGGCATATGTCAGATTGCTGACAATATTTTGGGATTTGAGGCCCCATTTTTCTAATGATTTTACTATCAGCTTTTGGTGTTGGTGACTTGAATTACAACTATATTCATTTTGTCTATCTTAGCAACATAAATGTCTCCTATAAATCTATCAAATGTCTGATAACTTCATATTGCTATCATTTGCTGAAATGAATTCTCATGTTATGTTCCTTTTAGAGTTTAATTTTCCTTTTTGTTTACTTTTTAATTTAATAAATATTTGGATGTAAATATAGCATACATACAAAATTTATGTCTTGGGTCATTATTTAGATTTAGAATATACTTTTGGTGGACAGACCCCTTTAATGTAATGAATTGTGACTATTTGTACTAGTGTATCTAATCTTCGAAGTTAATGTTTCAATTTTATTGTAAATGTATGGATTTTCTTGATGGATGTTTACATAGTGTGCCTTTTTTCATCCTTTTCCTTCCAATCTCTCTGTTAGTTTCTTCTTATACTTTAACAATATTTGCCCTTTATGATAAAAATATGAGCTACCTTGTTGAATTTGCAATTCAAAAAAGGTGTACTCCACTATTGTATGTTGAGTATATGGATTTTCTAGTCAAAACAATCACATACAAACTGGCTCCTCCCCTACGTCTTTAGAGGAGTTCCTTAGAACTTAAAGGCTTTCTCCCAGGCTATAGTCTTCAGTAAGACTGAATAAAATGAGCTCATGGCTACTCTGTTGTATTTTTAAGATCACATTTGTTCCTTTGTACTTATAATTTAGTAGAGATATTCCTGTCTCAGGTCCCTTGCTAATGCTCCTTCTGATGGAAAGCAATTCCCTAAGTTTTTCACATGGCTCACTCTCTCAACTCTTTAAGGTCTTAATTTATACTTTGCTTTCACAAAGAGTCAGACATGACTGAGCGAATGAACTGAACTAACTGAACTGAGCTTCTCAGTGATACCTATCCTTCAAAATGCAACTCATTCTCATCCTAATTTTCCTAAGAACATGTCACTGTCTAGCATACTATAGAATTTATATATTTTTTATTATTTCTCTCCATCACTAGAATATAAGTTCCTTGAGACCAAGGATATCCAGCTCTTTCACTCACTGGTTTGTTTATTTCCATCATGTAGAACAGTGCTTGGCATATATTTAGGACCCCAAAAGATATCTGTTAAGTGAGTGAATGAATGAAATAGAAAGCTTACCAGAAATTTAAAACAAGTGATGAGTGGCACTGAACACTGTCTTTTTAACAGAAATATATTTAAAGTCAGAGAAGAAGAAACCTCTGCTTGCTACACTAAAACCCTAGAGATGAAACTCATAGAGTCTTCAGCATGTTAATCTTATTTTCCATTCTACCACTTGAACTATGAATATTCATTTTTATAAGAGCTATGAATTCATTTCTCCAAATCTTTTGGGAAAATTTAAATTCCAGGGATATGCCATTGTGGGCTTATAACTTTTCTCCTCAGTGGAATTCTATCCAATATCTGTCTGAGGAGCATGACTTCAAGCAAAGCACCTTTCTAGTTAAAACAGATTACATTGCAATGCCTGCCAAGTTGATTGTGAAGTTTCAGACTAAATTATTTTAGTAGATTATAATCTTCTAAAAGTATTTATTTGAATAATATTCTTCAATTACTCTGATTTAAGATAAAATGAAAATGGGTTCACTATACTATTTGAATAAATGCATTTTTGAATGCTTAAACAGAATTAGGGCTGACCCACAGTGTAAAGAGACAATTAGGTATTTTGTCTTATTATTGCATAAACTTCAAATAAAATGTGTATTATTAATTGAAAACAAAAGGAACACACTTAAATCCAAATACTAGGCTTTCTATTGTTAATAGAGCACACTCAAATTCTTTGCGCTCTATCACTGCATTGTTCCTGCATTGCTTCTGCATGGAAGGTGGATTCTTTACTGCTGACCAACCGGGGAAACCCAAAACAATTGTATTCCCCCCCCTCCAAAAAAAAAAACCAGATATCAATATGCAAAATAAAATAGAATTCGAATCTCTTCCCTTTTGTTGACAATCAAAATTAAATACAGAGAAAGAAAATTATACCCAAAAAGGACAGTCAGCTTGGCTTCAAGAGTGTTTAAATGCTCTACAGGTTGGTGAAATCAGTTATTAGTTTTTAGGTAAGTGAAATTTTGTTGCATTCAGAAGATGATGAATAGGGCAATTTTATATGAAAAATTCATTTTTCTTTTGGATAAAGGCAATTAACAAACACAGATGGCTGCCTGAATTACCAGGTGAATTTAGAAGGAACTATATGTAATGAATGATGCTGTTTTCTTCCTTGAGGACTAGTTGTTGCTTACCTTGAGACTATAAATGGATGGGTTCTATCTGCTTGATTATGTAAGAGGATGTGATGATTTTCTGTCCTTGCAATTCTTTTAGTGGATTGCCTATGATACACATCACATTCTAAAGTGATGTTTACTCAGCAATAAAGCTGTTAAATTTCTCTTCTACTTTGTGGAAGGTTTTTGCTTGTTGGCTTATTTTATTGTCAACTCTATTTCCACAACAGGCCCAAAGGTCACATTCTAAAGAGACTGCACAACAAAGAAGGATAGACTCAGTTCTTCATAAGAGCCAAAGAAAAACTGAGAGCAAGTTTTTTTAGAGAAAGTGAAAGTGTCAGTTGCTCAGTGTGTCTGACTCTTGTGACCCCATGGACTGTAGCCCACCAGGCTCCTTTGTCCATGGGTTTCTCCAGGCAAGAATACTGGAGTGGGTTGCCATTTCCCTCTCCAGGGAATCTTCCTGACCCAGGGATTGAACCTGCATCCCTTGCAACTCCTGCACTGCAGATGGATTTTTTACCAAAAGCACCACCTGGGAGACCCATAAAATAAAATAGGAATATTCTAATTAAATTTCAAGTTGCTTCTTATTTTGCCCTAAATCTTCAAGCTCTTCAGATTTTGTGCTAAATCTTATATATTGGAATAAAAACAGGCCTGCACAAATTCTATGTTGGGAGTGAAAAAAATTGAGCTACAATGTAATATGAAAAGCTCACATGCCAGGGTCCAGGCCCAGTGGATCCAGGGTAATTTGAAGCAGGGACGGCGTCGGCAATCAGATACGATTATTTATTTAGAGATAAGAAGAGAGATTAAATGAGAATAGTGTAGTGAAGAAAATAAGGGAGAAAAGATGCTGTATTCCTTGGTTTACACAGGAGACCAATAAAGCCCCGAGACAAGGGACTTGCACCATCTACGTAGGCCACCGGTGCCCACTTGAATAGTGGAGGGTGCCCTGCCTTGGGCTCCCTGTGTGGGTCTTAGAAGCCAGGGCAAATAAGTAGACACGGAGAGCCTCTGTGCTCCAGAGGGGAATTCAGCCTGAAAAGGAGAGAACGAGAAAAGACAACACAGGGGAAACCAGTCTTTCCAGGAACTGGTCCAACTCTTTATTTTTCAGGAGAGCTCTTATACTTTAAGTTGTACATAGAGATCAATGGATAATACAAAGTCATGCAGGGTCAGCAGTCCTGACCCTTATTGAGACCACGCTTTTGTTCTGCATTGCTTCCGATATACAAAGTTCTCACATGACTTAGATCATCTTCTGGCCAAGAGGCCTGCTAACGTTTTATGACCCTTTCTGATGATGATTAGTCAACCAGAAAACTTATTTTCTCCAAAGGTGATTTTTCTTAAGTCAGGCACCACCCTCCGAAGGCACCAAATAAAGTTGCATTCCTACAGGGAAAACGTGCAGTGGGCTATAATCAAGAAAAGAATTTACTAGCCTAAGGTCTAACATGATTAATATCAAAGGTTATTGCTTATTTTTCCTATATGCTAGTTATATCAATTAATGTATATAAGGGACAAGGGATATGGAGACTTAGCAGCAAATATTGGCTCAATAACAAAACCTTCCACCAGTATATTTCTAACAACCCACTAATACTACACTAATAATCTCTAACTTCTCATAAGACTTTGTATTTAGAAAATTTAGAGCATCTCGTGCTTCTCATGGTTGGGAGGCTGTGAACAATTACATGTGTGGTTGCAAGAGGCCAGATAAACTTGTCAGGCAGGCTAGAAAGCCATCAGGGGAGTTTTTGGATTGAAACACTCTTGTTACACCCAGGAGCCTTATTAACTGGAGCTCTAAGTTAACTTTTTTCAGAGAAAGGTGGTGGGGGACAGTCCCCAGTAATGTCAGGAGAGTAGGTGGAAAGCATAATGCAGTAAGGCAGGCAGACTCTGGTTTGGGGGTGAATGCTTGAGAAAGTCCGGGGGACCCCTGAGGCCTGATCCCACCTTTGCGTATGTCAGGCCTCTTTCCTCATGACCTTTGCCATGGGCAGGACTCCTCACACTGGCTCCCAGCACTCACAGATGAAAAGGACATTAAAAATACTATATTTAAATTAATCCAAGTTCTTAAGAAAGATGTTGGAGTCAAAGATAACATAATTCCCCACCAACAGTAATGGGATTTTAGGAGAAATGCTCAAATAGGTACATTTTCTTTTACTCTCAAAGGATAGGGTACCCCTTGATTATATCTAGGAATATCAGCATAGTCTATAGATTATTAATAATAATCTAAAAATTTTGAAAGGCTTTTACATTTTGTATGATAAAAGTTGAAAACAATAGCTGAACTCTTGAGGATAAATAAAATAAGTTGTGAACCTGGGATTTCAGTCAGAAACACTCCTGGCATATGAAACATTTTATGCTATATGCATTCATCAACATATTAATAAACCAGTTGTCATTAATACTGACAACTAAAATTTAGCCATGTTAATGAATTTTTCAAGACCTTTAGGTATTTCCCACACTGTTTGGAAATAGGCTGGATCCCTAATTTTTTGAGTACATAGATGCTCAGGAAGCAGAGAGCTGGCCTTGAATAGGAGACACTGGAAACAGACAGAAGTTGAATGATTAATTATTGAAATATAAAAAAGTGGTTTATACATCAAGCAGGTTAATCAGTTAGTTACCTATGTAAAACTTTCTAACTATATAAAAAATTCCTTTTTGCCTGCCATTAAATCTATCTATCTATCTATCTATCTATCTATCTATCTATCTATATTCTTTTGGTGTGTTCCCTGATCATTTATCAGTTCAGTTCAGTTCAGTCACTCAGTCGTGTCCGACTCTTTGTGACCCCATGAATCGCAGCACGCCAGGCCTCCCTGTCCATCACCATCTCCCGGAGTTCACTCAGACTCACATCCATTGAGTCCGTGATGCCATCCAGCCATCTCATCCTCTGTCGTCCCCTTCTCCTCCTGCCCCCAATCCCTCCCAGCATCAGAGTCTTTCCCAATGAGTCAACTCTTCGCATGAGGTGGCCAAAGTACTGGAGTTTCAGCTTTAGCATCATTCCTTCCAAAAGAAATCCCAGGGCTGATCTCCTTCAGAATGGACTGGTTGGATCTCCTTGCAGTCCAAGGGAATCTCAAGAGTCTTCTCCAACACCACAGTTCAAAAGCATCAATTCTTCGGTACTCAGCCTTCTTCACAGTCCAACTCTCACATCCATACATGACCACAGGAAAAACCATAGCCTTGACTAGACGGACCTTAGTCGGCAAAGTAATGTCTCTACTTTTGAATATACTATCTAGGTTGGTCATAACTTTTCTTCCAAGGAGTAAGCGTCTTTTAATTTCATGGCTGCAGTCACCATCTACAGTGATTTTGGAGCCCCCAAAAATAAAGTCTGACACTGTTTCTACTGTTTCCCCATCTATTTCCCATGAAGTGATGGGGCCAGATGCCATGATCTTTGTTTTCTGAATGTTGAGCTTTAAGCCAACTTCTTCACTTTCCTCTTTCACTTTCATCAAGAGGCTTTTTAGTTCCTCTTCACTTTCTGCCATAAGGGTGGTGTCATCTGCATATCTGAGGTTATTGATATTTCTTCCAGCAATCTTGATTCCAGCTTGTGTTTCTTTCAGTCCAGCGTTTCTCATGATGTACTCTGCATAGAAGAAGTTAAATAAGCAGGGTGACAATATAAAGCCTTGACGTACTCCTTTTCCTATTTGGAACCAGTCTGTTGTTTCATTTCCAGTTCTAACTGTTGCTTCCTCACCTGCATACAGATTTCTCAAGAGGCAGGTCAGGTGGTCTGGTATTCCCATCTCTTTCAGAATTTTCCACAGTTTATTGTGATCTACAGTCAAAGGCTTTGGCATAGTCAATCATTTATAGATCCTTGTAAATATGCAAATCATAGCTGATTCTCAAAATATAATGTTTACAATTTAAGAAATTAACAACTTTAAGAAACTTTAGAGATTGTCTAACTTCATGCTTCTCAAATTTCATTAATGACTCCTCTAGGTGCTTGTCAAACACAGATTTTCAAAAGCTCCCTTCCCTGAAGATTATGTTTCTGTAAGTGAGGAATGAGTCCTGAGTATTTATATTGTTAGTAAGTATCCTCGGTAAGTCTTACCATCAGGGGTATATAAGGGAAAGTTTATTGAGTTCAAATTTCCCTTTGTACACAGTGGCCTGCCCAAGGGTACATAGTAAGTTTCACAGTAAAGAGTAGAACCCAGATCTCCTGAATTGAGATTTGGTGAGTTTTTCACATTCCCACACTCTTAAGTTTTCTCACTGATACACAAATCTGCTTGTATTATCAAAATCCAAACAGTAATAATAATCTTAGAAGAACATGAGCACTACTCGCAATTTCAACATGAAAAATTACTTCAACATGCAGTTGTGTTGGAGGAAATTCATTTTCAAAGACTAAAGGAAAAATATGAAACCTAAGTCCACAGTGTTTGGTTATAAACCATTACACTACAGTTTATTTTAGACTAATTAATTCCTAAATATGTCCCTCTTTAAAATAATTTATAATACACATCATAAAACAGCTCTATAAATCTGGAAGTTGGTCTACAGTTTTCTTTTTTTTTTCAATCTAGGCCATACCCAGGAATAAAATCTAGTCCTTTAGATGCATACTTGATGCATGCCATTTAAAGATCTGTCCAACTAAGATTGTGCCAGTGATTTAACATAAAACAAATAAAACCAGTCTCCTTCAATAATGCCTTAGAAAGATGTCCTTGGATATAAGAAGTCTGCCAGATTAAAATATGCAGTAACTTTGCTATATTATAAATAATCTTCCCCTGAGAAAAAGTCAATGGCCTAAACGATTTTCACACCCTCCCAATGTATTTTTAGGGAGTAGAGACATGGATAAAATTCATTATTCTTTTAGTGGTCTCTCAAGAAACAAAATTGTTTGTTGAGAAGCTGTTGACAAGGTGCCACCTGGGACATATTTTCAATATTTTAGGAGTTTACAGCTCAAGTGTTTTGGATTTGATGGACAATGATAACAGCATTTTAGGAGTGGTGCTGATGTGAGAGAAGCCTATGAATTTCTCTCAGAGGGTTATTTTTAGTCAGAAAATCCAGATGGATAAGAGTGATGTTTTACTTAATAACAATGATATGCCGAACTGAAAATATTATAATGGCACCACTAGTACTCAATTATAGTACATATTAACTACCATTAGAAATACACTATTATAGGCAATCACCTGATGCTAACAGTATCAGAGAGAGAGAGAGAGAGAGAGAGAGAGAGAGAGAGAGAAGTCACTCAGTTGTGTCCTACTCTTTGTGACCCCATGGACTGTAGCCTACCAGGCTCCTCTGTCCATGGGATTTTCCAGGAAAGAGTACTGGAGTGGGTTGCCATTTCCTTCTCCAGAGGATCTTCCCAACCCAGGGATCGAACCGAGGTCTCCTGCACTGCAGGCAGACGCTTTATTGTCTGAGCCACCAGGGAAGCCACACTAGTATCAGAGACGTCATCAAATAAAGAGCCAAGCTGGCACTGTGAAACAGACTTGAGATATGAAAGGACCTATTTCTGAAGTCTGTTTCTGCTACCTATTCCTTAGATGAAAAGTTACTTAATTCTCTTTCAATTCTTCACCTGTAGGATAGGAATGATATCTAGCATTATAAAAGCTCCAATGAGAAGGATATGTATACTTTCAAGAATATGGTAAGAATTTGATATCTAGGAGCTGGTATGAAATCAATTTTCTGCTTTAATTTTATCATCAGTGTAGGATTTTGTAAGCATATATATATATGTTGGCTTGTAAGCATATACATATATGTTGTTGCTCAGTCACCCAGCTGTGTCTGACTCTTTGCGAACCTGTGGACTGCAGCACATCAGGCCTCTCAGACCCTCACCATCTACCGAAGTTTGCCCAAGTTCATGCCCATTGCCTTGGTGATACCGTCCAGCCATCTCATCCTCTGACACTCTCTTCTCCTCCTGCCCTCAATCTTTCCTAGCATCAGGGACTTTTCCAATGAGTCAGTTGTTCACATTAGATGACCAAAATACTGGAGTTTCATGTACAGTTTCTATACTGGAGTGTGTATATCTATCTATCTATCTATATACACATATATATTATTTAAAATATATAAATGAAACATATATTTATATAATAAATTTATATTTCTTTATTTTATAAGTATATGAATAAATTTTAGGTAGATTTATCTATGTGAGTAAATATATACACACATATATTAATATTTACATATATGTTTACATATATATGAAGATAGAGAAAATATGTTGATCTAACATTTATTAGAAATAGTACCTTTACTATATACATGCTCACAGACAGAAATTACCAAAATATAACTTCTGTTTGATTTGTTTTCTCTGTTATATTATACCCTAGGGAAATGACTTATGGAATATTTCAAATAAACAGCACACGACTCAGGTATTAAAATTTCTTTGTTTCCTGAAAACAGAAACTAGACTACAAAAAATGTGTTTTTATGTGTCACACAACCATAAACATGACAAATGTGAAAAGGTCAGCTTATCTCTAGGGTAAATAAGCCTCCATCCAATTACTGGTCCCAACTCTATGCCAATAGCCTGAGACATGTTGGCCTCTCCATTAAAACTGCTTCATGCATCCTTATTCCTCCCCCATGAAACCTGAATTTCTAGGCCACTGGAAATGGTAGATGTATTTAGGACAAACTGATGGTTTCAGCACTCACTGGCTTTGTTAAGTTTGTGCTTCTGTATTCTGGCCTCAGAAGTTTTCAAACAACTTCCTATGTTATAAATGTTTTAGTAAAACTATTTTAAAATATTTAGCATTATTAGGAAGTTTCAATAGCAAAAAGGATATCAAGAGCATTGTATTTCCTGCATAAGATTTTGTGCCCTTGTTTTGTATATTTGTTTTCAATTAGCAATTTGTCATGAACAAATATTCAATAAACCCATAAATTTTTCCAAATGTAAAGGTGCCTCATTTCTATGTAAATATTCATTTTAAGGGTTTATCAAAAGAGATGTTTCTAGCCTTGGTAATACACATTTAGTGTATCTCTAATTAATTGTATTATAAACCATTATACAATACACATTGTTATATAAATGTCTTTGCATCTATTAGAGAGTTTATATGTGAGAAGCAAATTTTTTGGTATGCATCTTGCTTTCAAATATTGAGAGGTATTGTCCATTGAAATTAAAGATGGACACATTAACTTAAATTTCCAATAATGGTATATGAGCTAGCCAGTTTTCCAGCACCTTAGCCACTATCACTTATTAAAAAATATTGTTCTTTTGCAATTAAATAAGTGCTTTGCTAAGATTTGCTTTGAAGATGGATGATTTTGAGAATATTTTGTTACATTATTTATTAGTTTTCAATGTATTTCAATTCTCATGTTGGGAAACATATTATATTTTAAAATATATTAATATTATGTTACAAATTATCTGTGATATTAAAGAACATTAGATATTAGGAATCCATAAAAAACAGAACACCTCATAGCTTCCTCTACTTTTCCTCATACAATTTCATGTCGTGAAAATTCAGGATTTGCTGTCCCTGTGTTTGCAAGCATCTCTCCTTTGGGGTCTTCTACTCATTAGTCTTAGAATACATTGATTTTATTGTTGACTCTCTTTTATCATTGACTCTTATGTCACTGAAATAATCAGTTATTTCATTATCTATGTTTACAAATGCCTTAAAATAATACCACATATATGTCTGTGTGTATATATATATATATATATATATATAAACCATTGTGCTTATATGTACTATATTATATACATTTATGTCTGCATATGCATATGCTTTATTACACTCTTCAACTTTAGCTTTTTGTATAGCAGTCATGTCTTACCAACATATATCACAGTGTTTAAAATATTGCATTTCCTCAAGAAGTACTGGTTGTGAAAACACTGAGTCAGTTCTTTAAGAAACTTTAGAGTAAAACCACAATGATAACTTCATTATGAGAAAGAATTTGTCACAACAAATATTTGAATAACAATCATTCCACAAGGACGTTATACACAAAGTAGTTTATAGCACAACCTGTGAAATCCTTCACAGAATGTTAGAAAGTTGGAATTTGGTTCTTGTTATTTAACAGTGCATTCGAACTATGAAAACAAGTTCGATTTTTGTCTTGATGACTACAGAACATTGGGGAATTGACATATTGAAGTGCTCTCTGGCAGTCATATGGTTTCTAATGACAGCTTCCCTACAGGGATCTTCTGTTCATGAAAGTAGCTATTACTATTCACAGTTGTTGTAGCTCTTGTCAGCCCAGTGAAACTTGAGAATGTTGTAATCAATGGCAATTGAAACTGCTAATAACATTAAAATTTAATTTGGACACAGGTACCACACACAAGTGCTTTAGACAGATCTCTTGGCACACTGCTGGCACATATGAAACATCCAAGCATGTTAATAAATGAATGCTTAATTAGGAAGAACAATTAAACAGGAAAACAATATAAAACACATCAATTTTCTCCCTAGATGCAACAGTACTGAATCAAAAATTGTTATATAACAGTCACTTAACAAAATGAATGAAGCAGGGATGAAGGCATATTATGTTCCTAGGTGGCAATGAAAGACAAGTGCTCAAAACTTGAAAGCAAGCAAAATATATATTAAAATGAACTATTTTCAGTCTAGCACTCAAAAGGAATTTTGTGCCAATTTGACCTTTTATTATTGTGTTTGAAAATGTTAATTTGGAAAACGCTCTTATTTCTTTCCTTGTAATAATAGCACACATTTTCAGGTTCTCCTTTTCTAAAAATTATTATTGTATACTAAGCATGTTTGCATTTGCTATAAATGTAACAACTAACTTTAGCAATAGCAAAACATAAATTCAAGAAGATATTTTCTCTAGTAATAGGCAATTTAATTAAATTTTATCTTGAAGTAATTATAGATTCACAAGCAGCTTGTAAAAAATAATACCGAAAGTTCCTGTCAACACTCTATTCAACTTCCCCATCAATAACATCCACCTTATAAAACTACTAAAATGTCACAACCAGGATGTTGATATTGAGCAGAAAAGATACAGAATGTTTCCATTCCCCGAAGGATCCCACATATTGTCTGTTATGATCACATGTTTCTCTCCTGACTCCATTCCTTCATAATCCCTGCAAACATTAATTTCTTTTCCATTACTATAACTGTCATTTAAAGAATATTATGCAAATAGAATCACACAAACTTCAACTTAGGGGGGATGGTTTTTACACTGAGCATGATTTTCTGGAGATTCATCCAGGATTTTGCATATATCAATAATTTCTTTTTATCATGGAGTAGTATTCCATAGTGTGGGTGTGTCCAAGTTTGTCTTACTATCAATCTACTGAAAAACACTTGGGCCATTTCTAAATGCTGACTGCTGCAAAGAAAGCTACTATAAACATTTATGTACAGGTTTTCTATGAACATAAATCTTCATTTCTCTAGGATAAGTGCCCATGAGTGCAATTACTTTGGTAATAAAATGCTTAGTTTTGCACATATATTAAAAAAAAACTGGCAAATGAATTTCCATAAATTTCTTACCATTTTACAGTTCAACCAACAATGCATGAGTAATCCAGTTTCTCTATATTCTTGCCAGCATTTGCTAGTGACATTATTTTCTTTTTAATATTAGCCATTCTGGAAGGTATGCAATAATATAATTGTGGTTTTTAACTTGCACTTCTCTACATCTAATAACATTTAACTTCTTTCAATGTGCCAATTTTCTCTCCATATATTTCCTCCATCAAAATTTTTGTTCATGTCTTTTGTCCATTTTCTACTTTGTGTGTGTCTGTGTGTGTGTGTTTAGTGGTCAGTTTTGACAAAAATGTGTATATTTCAAATACTACACTTTTCTCAGGTAAGTGTTGTGAAATATCTTCCTTCTGTCAGTAGCTTCTCTTTTGACTCATTTAATGTTCTTTTGCAGAGCAAAAGTTTTTCATTTTGATGAATTCAGCTTATAATATTTCCTTTTAAAGATGACCCAGAGAGATGTTGTGGGGAGGGAGGTGGGAGGGGGGGTTCATGTTTGGGAATGCATGTAAGAATTAAAGATTTTAAAATTTAAAAAATAAAAAACTAAAAACAAAAATAAATAAAGATCATGATTTGGTGGCAAGCCAAAAATTGCCTGGCCCTAAGTCCTAAACATTTTTCCCCATATTTTTCTAAAAGTTTTACAGGGTTACATCTTATCCTTAAGACTGTGATCAGTTTTAGTTCATTTTTGAATGCCTGAAGCCTAAGTTAAGGTTGTTTTTTTGTTTGTTTGTTTTATGTCCATGAATGCTCAATTATTCCAATGCTATTTGTTGAAAATGGTATCTATCCTCTATTGACTATTTATACCTTATTTGATTTTTTCATCAGCACTATTTCTCAACAGAAAATGCTGTACATTTTAAAAAACATTTTCACCTAAGTGTCTGGTTTTTGAGTCAATATAATTATGTTACTCAATTTAAAAATAAGCCATTATATTATTAGAAGCAAGTTCACCACTAATAATATAGAAACACTAACAACCTGTAATGTTTATCTTATATCCAGCAATTTTACTGGATTCATCAGATATAGGAATTCTTTTCAAAATTCCTTAGGATTTGCTTCATAGGAAATTCACATCATCTGACAGTGAAGACTGGTTTCTTTCTTCCTTTGCTATCTGAATGTCTTTCTTGCCTTACTGCACTGGCTCGAGTTCCAGCACTACTCTAAATGAGTGGTGAGTGGGAACACCATTGTCTTGTGTCTGATCTCTAGAAGAAAGCATTAATACTTTCATAGTAATGTTTTTCTATAGTTTTTTTTTAAATTTTCTTTATTTTTATGGTTAGGTAGGTAAAATAGAGAAAAGGAGTCCAAAATGGCGATGGCTAAAAGACAACGAAGGGAAAAGCCTGCAAAAATAGAACAAAAGAAGGTCCGAGGACCGGAGTGAGGACCTCAGGTAAAATAAACACACTCCTGCCTGGCCCAATTTACATAGGACAGGCCCAGGGAGAGATAAACATATAAAGAGAGGAGCCAAAGCCAGCTCTCTCTCTCCCATTCACTGGGGTGCTCTTCTCTTCATGTCTTTGGATCGACGTGCCCTCACGCCTCGAAGATGGATTTTCCTGCTATTTCTGAAATAAAATAGAGCTATAACACTGAGCTGTAACACTGATTTGTCTGAGAGGTATAACATGGTCCTTTTGAGACCTGAGAGCTATAACACAGTCTATCCAAGACCCGAGAGCTGCGACACGCCGAGGGGGCTTCAATGTCTGTCACTTCAAATCTTTGTTGTGACGAGACAAAGAACCGAGGAACATACACTCGCGTGACATTATCACTTTTTCTCAGCTGTATGGATAGGTAGATAGTAGAGCAACATAGCTTCCTATTAGCAAATGACAGAATAACTTCATTTTTCACCAGGTGAAACCTACAAATTCAGTCCTATACTTGTCTTTCCCTTTGCTTCTTGAGGCAGATATTAGTGTCATTTTGTATTTGTGAAATACATTAAAAAAAATTAATGTCTTCTTCTGTCTTGCTTGTAACTGATTCTAAAATTTCTGAGGTAAATCAAAATGTTTTCTTAAAAAATTGTATTTCCTGTTTTGTACTTAGCTTTCATCTTCCTAGCACACTTTTAATATATAACTACTAATTGAGTAGTATAGAAGTAATACCATTTACATGTGAAAGCAATGACTGTATCTTATGAAAAAGATTATGTATGTCTTTAAATTGTTTCAGATCCTTTATTTGTAATTTGATTTGCAAATAGCTCCATTTATATGTTTCTTTATATGGTTAACTGGTCACAACATAAAGAAAAAAACACCAACAAATTAAAAAGAAAGTTAAACACCAATAATTTGACCTTTGTAAGGAAGAAATATCTAGCTAAGTGATAATGTTAAATAGCTCAATCACTGTTGAATAACGATTAACTCTAAGAGAGGTAGTAAGTTGTACACACAGTTGAGACAGGTACAAAATGTGAAACAATATGTGAGACTCAAGAAATCTTTTACATCTAGTTTTAAGATATTATTTTGCACAGGAGGAAAATATGGTGCACAGTGTTTTAACAAACTCTAACTATTAATACCTTTAACAGAAATGTGCCTAAGTTAGAGAGGGCCAAAAATAAAAGTGTTTGGTTACCAAAAAAATCATGAAGCATTGATATTAAGTTTGTGTAATGCTTCATTTGAAGATTTTAAGATGTTCTTTCTGACCATATTTGAAATAGTATCTTGATATTTGACAGAGAAACTTTGACATGAGTGTACAATGCAGTATTTACTCTGTCAAGCCTACATTCGTTGTTTTGTCATCTGTAAAACTGACTAGCCTAATTTCTCATGCCTGCAATTAATTTCACATAAATACATGCCATTAATATTTAACAGTGACTTTCACAGAAATCTTCATTTTTTTTCACATAATCTTGATGTGTTCTGCCTCTTCTTTATTTCTAGAGCTGCTGTTGTTGTTAAGTTGCTGAATAGGGGCTTCCCAGGTGGTTCAGACGGTAAAGAATCTGTCTGCAATGCAGAAGACTCAGGTTCAATCCCTGAGTTGGGAAGATCCCCTTGAGAAGTGAATGACTACCCACTCCAGAATTCTTTCCTGGGAAATCATGGACAGAGGAGCCTGCTAGGCTACAGTCCATGGGGTCACAAAGAGTTGGACATGACTGAGCAACTAGATATGATACTATGTGGCGAAATAATTTTGGTAGTTGAGGTAAGAATAGCTGTAATTGTTTTCTCTTCGAGGAAAGATGTCTCAGTTTTCAGAACTAGATTAAAGAAACGAATAAAGAAACTTCTGCACAAAGAGTTCAACTACACAGAAAAACTATAAACCTACATTTAAAAATACCATTTACTCCAGTGTGTTACCTTTGAATTACAGTATTTGATTTTTCTCTGATTATAGTTCCACATAGTTGATAAGAAATTATTTTCTTTTGAGCAAAACATGCATATCTAATTCTCAAACTGGTTAGTGCATTTCTTGATCTCCTGGGACCCTTTGGTTTCCCATGGGATATTCAGTACAGCTGCTAACTGTTCCCAGCAGTTTCATTGTTCTGAGGGTGTGAAAGGCATATTGCACCAATTCCTCATATGCGAACTGTCTTTTTTCAAGAGGTTTCTATTTTCTCTCCCACACTGAAACAGGAAGACTTCTCTGACAGATGTATACCACATACACAAAAACTGAGCTTCAGCTTCTACTCTGTGCTCGTCTTGAATGAAGTTTGTGGTTGCAGGAACTTTTGTTTACGAGACACAAGCACAGTCAACTGCCCACTTGCACTCATGAAAATTTCTGAACTCTGTCTTATTATTTTCAAAATTCTAAGGTATTTCATCACTACCTTCCTAAAATGAAAGGATTCATTTGTAGTCAGTACCAGGTGTATAAATTTCATGTAAAACAAAACATTATGAAAATTCTCAGCAGACTCTTCCAAGATAATCAATCAGCTCTTCTTTTCATAGACGATGTAATGCTGGATTAGAAAAGACAGTGTAAGTATGAAGCAGGAATTTGGTAAATATGGAACTGTTTATAGATATTTTTGGGTATATGATGCATAATTTCAATTATTAGTGTTTACACATCTACTTTAATTTCAAAAACTCTTGATAATGATATGTCACTGTCTATCACTGAGCTATTGAAAATAGTAGCCACAATTTATTTAAGGTTGTGTACATGTGCTAAGTCACTTCAGTCGTATCTGACTCTTTGTGACCCTATGGACTGTAGCCCACCAGGCTCCTTTATCCATGGGATTCTCCAGGCAAGAATACTGGAAGGGGTTGCCATGCCCTCCTCCAGGGGATCTCCCCAACCCAGGGATCGAACCAGCATCTCTTATGTCTCTTGCATTGGCAGGTGGACTCTTTACCACTAGCACACCTAGGAGGCCATGGTTATGTTATCTTAAAAGCTTAATTAAAGTTAAAATGAAAAATTAAAATTCAGTATCTCCATCATGCTGGTGGTATTTCAAGTGCTCAACAGACATGCATACTAGTGAACACAGCACAATGGAGCATTTCCTTCATTTTATCAAGTTCTTTTGGACAGCCTATATCTACAGCATTTTTAGGTTATTAACATGCTACATTTATACTGCTGAAAAGATTGTTCTTGAAATTCTTAAAAATTCTATAAATTAGTAAAACAGTAAAAAATAAAAGAGGTACCATTCAGAAATACACTGCAAGCAGCAGTACTTGTACGACTATTTATCACGTGTCAACTGAAATATTTCAAAAATGACTGTAAATGTAGCTGAGAGGTGACTCCTCACTTATCTCATGTGTGCTTAGTCACATAGTCATGTCCATCTCTTTGTGACCCCATGGACTCTAGCCGGCCAGGCTCCTCTGTCTGTGGGGATTCTCCAGGGAAGAATACTGGAGGGGCTTGCCATGCCCTTCTCCAGCGGATCTTCCCAACCCAGGGATGAACCCAGGTCTCCAGCACTGCAGGCAGATTCTTTACCATCTGAGCCACCAGGGAAGCCTCAGAATGCTGGAGTGGGTAACCTATCCCATCTTCAGGGAATCTTCCCCACCCAGGAACTGAACCTGTGTCTCTTGCATTCCTCGCAGATTCTTTACCAGTGGAGCTACCAGGAAAGCCCTTATCTTATAAATAAATCAAAATTCTCAGTCTGATAAAACAGATCCAAACCTAGACCTTATGTTGTTCATATACATGATATTCATGTTCCAAGTCCACTCTGTGGTATGTTTTATGGAGAATAGTAAGAGGAGATTGATTGATACCACATTTGTTAACACATACCAAATGAATCACTGTAAACCCATGACTTTCTCAAGTCTTAGATAGAAGTGATGATTTTTGACAATGAATTTGTAAATGAACTACACCATCTGCACTTATTGTCTTTATTCTCAGAGGCTGCTCTCCTAGAGTCACAGAAAGCAGACAGTACAGGACTTTAGTAAAAATATTATGTAGGATCATAGTTAATATGTGTATGTGTATGTGTGTGTGTGTGGACTCCTCTTCAAGCCACTTCTTTCTCTTAGTCCAGGATCTCATATAGATTATGAGGTAGGGTGGTATAGAGCCACACATATCAAATAAACGTCATACACACTAACTTTGTCTTCATCCAGCTTTGGGACTATTAGTCACTCAGGGCCTTGATTTCCTTTAAAACAAACTCTCTCAGTGATTATCAGCTTTATGCCACTGACCCCTTACTTCAACACAAACAAAAAACTTCACGCTAGACTTCCATTAAGAACTTAGATGAGAAAACAGATATTTGTACTGGAAAGAAGTTGAGAATGACCTCCTTTCCTGGCCCATATTCTTTTTCTGTTCCCTTCTTCCCCCAAGTTGATAAAAACTGGATTGATGGCACCCAGTCTTATGTAACAAAACAAAACAAAAAAAACAACAAACAAATAAAAATAACAAAGATAAAACTCTGAAATTGTGATATATATAAATGGACATTGGGTTTTCACACATGGAAAGGGACTCAGATATCACCCAGCCTAATATCCCAATATTATGGATGAATAAATTAAAACCAAGAAAATCAGAACCATCTAAACCAAAAATGGCTTATAATCTTAATTGAATTATTTGCCATCAACATATTTCTGTTTTATACTGATGTACTTTATATGAATGATCATTATCATTTAATTTTTAGAGAAACAACAGTCCAGCAGATGTTTAGTCCAGCATATATGTGGATTTTATATTTAATATCTATAATGTTCTAACTGTTTGCATTATTTGGATCAAATTATTTGAGCATTAGTTTTTTCCCTTATGGTCCTGCAGCCATATGCTGAAGGGCAAGTAAGACACACCTGGGGAAAGCCCACTTATAACTCATTCCAGCACACCTGCTTGGTTCTTTCTACCTATATGCCCTGTGTTCCTGCTGACTGCAATTTTACTAATCCTCTGACCTCATAAAGACTGCCAGGGGCTGGCATGCGTGAGCAGCATGAAATCAAATGTGCCATATTGTTTAGCATCTGTTCCTAACTCCCCATGAAGTTTTCTTTGCAAACAGCACAGGGCTGTCAGCTTCAATCAGCTCCGCAGCGAACTCGAATAAGAAGCATTAGTCTTCATCCAGAATTGCTCTTTACATGACATACCTTCACCTATGAATGCAACGGAGAGGTTTAATGCTAATGTGCCTATATTACCAAAAGAGAAATCCCTTAAATGTTGCAAATATTTCTATGTGTTTAATGAGATCTAAATGTTAAGTATTTGTCCTGGGACAAACAGCACACTTTTTAGCAATTATTGTATGTTTATTTTTTTTGAAATGCTTCACTGAAGGCTTTGATAAACTCGACTTTAACGCCTCAAGCATTCCCTTACTCTCCTCTTCATTGTAAACAAAAATAAAATTAAAATGTATTAGCGCCCCTTTGCAGAAACACATTTCTAAGATTTGTAATGCACTGTGAAATTGGTTTTATTTGAGATTCCTATCAGGAATAGTAAATAAAGGAAAATTATTTCATAAATTAGGAATGCACAAGAGCTTCATAATAGGCAATGCCTACTTTTAGGTTTTTAACACATAAATATGTCAAAGTTTAAACATTCTTAATCTGTCAAATAGTTAATCAAAAACATAAATATCCCCACATTTCCCAATATATGAAACACTTATTTGCATATTACACAATTATAGATAATCATTTGAATGCTCATAAAAATTATATGCCTGTTCTTAAGATATCTAAGGAAAACCATTGTGGAGATAAAGGAAAAATATATTTTATTAACCTAAAACATTTCTTCTTACAATCTGGTCCCAAATAACAGTAATATAAAGTGTATTTTTTGTTTATAATTTATGATTTTCTCACAGACGATTCAACCAATGAACACTATTTTTTCCAATTCAAAGGTTTATTTTTTTGTTGTCGATAAGAAAATCATCTGACTCTGATCAAGTTTTTATTTAGTAACAACTTTTATAAAATTAATTAAATATTTTCTGAGCATTTTATTTTTTAAATTTAATTGGAGGGCAATTGCTCCACAATGTTGTGTTGACTTCTGCCATACGTCAACATGAATGAGCCACAGGTATACATACATCCCTGCCCTCTTGAACCTCCCTCTCACCTTCTTCTCTACCCCACCTCTGCAGGTTGTCACAGGGCGCCAGGCTAAGGTCCCTGCTCTATACAGCAACTTCACACTAGCTATCTATTTTACACATTGTAATACATATATTTCAATGCTACCTTCTCAATTTGTCTCATCCTCTCCTTCCCTTGCTGTGTCCATAAGTCTGTTCTCTATGCCTGAGTTTCTATTCCTGCCCTGCAAATAGGTTCATCAGTACCATTTTCCTAGATTCCATATATATGTGTTAATATACAGTATTTGTTTTTCTCTTTCTGACTTACTTCACTCTGTATAACTGGCTCTAGGTTTGTCCACCTCAATAGAACTGACTCAAATATGTTCCTTTTATGACTGAGTAATATTTCATTCCTCACTGCAAAACTCAGGCTTAAATTGAAGAGAGTAGGGAAAAAAATCCAAGCCATTCAGGTATGACCTAAATAAAATCCCTTATGATTTTACAATGGAGGTGACAAATAATTCAAGGGATTTGATCTGGTAGACAAAATGTCTGAACAACTATGGACAGAGTTTGGTAACACTGTACAGGAGGCAGTGACCAAAATCATCCCCAAGAAAAAGAAATGCAAGAAGGCAAAGTGTTTGTCTGAGGAGTCTTTACATATGGCTGAAGAAAGAAGAGAAGTGAGAAGCAAAGGAGAAAGGGAAAGATATACCCAACTGAATGCAGAGATTCAGAGAACAGCAAGGAGAAATAAGAAGGCCTTCTTCAATGAACAATGCAAAGAACTAGAGTGAGAAAGACTAGAGATTTCTTAAAGAAAATTGGAGAGAGCAACAGAACATTTCATATAAAGGTACAATAAAGGACAGAAACAGTAAGGCCCTAACGGAGGCAAAAGAGATTAATAAGGGTGGTAAGAATACACAGAAGAACTACATAAAAAGAGGTCTTAATGACCAGGATAACCATGATGGTGTAGCCCCTCATCTAGAGCCTGACATCCTGGAGTGTGAAGTCAAGTGGGCCTTAGGAAGCATCACTATAAACAAAGCTAGTGGAGGTGGTGGAATTCCAGTTGAGCTATATAAAATCCTAAAAGATGATGCTGTTAAAGTGCTACACTCAGTGAAAGAAAGAGAAAGTTGCTCAGTGTGTCTGACTCTTTGTAACCCCATGGACATACAGGGGCATGAAATTTTACAGGTCAAAATACTGGAGTAGGTAGCTCTTCCCTTCTCCTGAGGATCTTCCCAACCCACGGATCAAATCAAGGTCTCCTGCACTGCAAGCAGATTCTTTATCAGCTGAACCACCAGGGAAGCACAAGAATACTGGAATGGGTAGGCTATCCCTTCTTCAGCAGATCTTCCCAACCCAGGAGTTGACCCAGGGTCTCCTGAATTGCAAGCAGATTCTTTACCAGCTGAACTACCGGGGAATCTTGCTGCACTTGCTATGTCAGCAAATTTGGAACTCAGCAGGAGCCACAGGACTGGAAAAGCTAAGTTCCAGTCCCAAAGAAAGGCAGTGCCAAAAAATGGTCCAACTACCAGACAACAGTACTCATTTCACATGCTAGCAAGGCTATGCTCAGAATTCTTTAAGATAGTCTTCAGCAGTATATGAATAACAACTTCCAGATGTATAAGCTGGGTTTAGAAAAGTCAGAGGAACCAGAGATAAAATTACCAATATTCTTTGAATCATAGAGAAAGAAAATTCCAGAAAAACATCTACTTCTGCTCCATTGACTACACTAAAGCCTTTGACTGTATGGATAACAACAAACCATGGAAAATTTTAAAGAGATGGGAATATCAGACCATCTTACCTGTCTCCTGAGAGACCTGTCTCTCCTGAGAAACCTGTATGCAGGGCAAGAAGCAACAGTTATAACCTTATAAGAAAAGGACTGGTTCAAAATTGGAAAAGAAGTATGACAAGACTGTATATTGTCACCTGTTTGCTTAACTTATATGCAGAGTACATCATGAGAAATGCCAGGCTGGATGAATCACAAGCTGAAATCAAGACTGGTGGGAGAAATATCAACAACTTCAGATATGCAGATGAAAGCACTCAAACGGCAGAAAGTGTAGAGGAACTAAAGAGCTTCTCGATGAGGGTGAAAGAGAAGAGTGAAAACCTGGCATAAAACCTGACATTCAAAAAACTAAGATCATGGCATTCAGTTATGTCACTTCATGGCAAATAGAAGGGGGAAAAGTGGAAGCAGTGACAGGTTTTCTTTTCTTGGTCTCCAAAATCACTGTAAACAGTGACTGCTGCCATGAAATTCCAAGCTTTCCTTGGAAAGAAAGCTGTGGCAAACCTAGACAGCATATTAAAAAGCAAAGACATCACCTTGCCAACAAAAGTTCATATAGTCAAAGCTATAGTTTTTCCAGAAGTCATGAACAGATGTGACAGTTGAACCATAAAGAAAGCTGAGCCCTGAAGAATTGGTGCTATGGTGTTTAAGAAGACTCTTGTGAGTCCCTTGGACTGCAAGGAGATCAAATCAGTCAATCCTAAAGGAAATCAACTCTGAATATTCATTGGAAGGACTGATGCTGAGCTGAAGCTCCAATACTTTGGTCATCTGATGTGAAGAGCTGACTCATTTGAAAAGACCCTGATGCTATGAAAGACAGAAGGCAAAAGGAGAAGAGGGCGGCAGAGGATAAGATGGTACAGTAGCATCACTGACACAGTGGACATGGTTTTGAGCAAACTCTGGGAGACAGTGAAGGACAGGGAAGCCTGCTGTGTTGCATTCCAAGGGGCTGCAAAGAGTCAGACACAGTGATTGTACAACAACAAAATATTTCATCGTATATATGTACCACAACTTCTTTAGCCATTCATCTTCCGATGGATATCTAGGTTTCCGATGGATATCCTGGCTATTGTAAATAGCATTTGTTTTCACATTCACATTTCAGATCATTCTTGAATGTCTGGCATTTAGAAGATAACATTTAAACGTATTAAGTACAGATGTACTCTTGTGACTTCTTTGAAGGGGGAGTGAGGTTGGCATATTCCTGTAATAATGTAGGGGTCACTATGGAATATTAAGTAATGAAAATTAGTCATCAAAAGCAGTTAAACTACTTTGAAACTATATATAGTTTAAATATTTTTATAAGGCATGATTTTAATAGTACTGAGTAGTGATAACAATATGAAGAAAATTAACTTATGTGGAAAATTAATAGTCTTGACCATAAGGGATAAGTGAGGTTCTACTATATGTATATAGATGAGACCTAAGTGTTCATGGTAGCTGGCAGTCTAACTGGCAGACATGTAGTTGGCTATATGTCAGTTAATAGATCCTCCTTTTTTTTGCTTTCCAATCCCAAATTTTGTCTCCTTTCCTACTAATTTATTTCCTTACCAACTTAAACTCTAATCATATCCAAACTTCTAAGCAGCATAACTTATAGCTACTAGATTGTAGTTTCATTAATGCAACTAACATCATATTAGAAGAAACTAAAAATTAAATAATATTAAAAGATATTTTGATCTCTAAGGAAGAACTTAACAGACTCTATGAACTCAGCTTTAGTTGAATAAATATCTTAATTAAAATCCCAAGTACAAAACTTGATTTAAAAGAGCAGATTTTTATCACGTAAAATTATATAGAAGCAATTATTTCAATGATTTCAATAGAAAATCTTTTCCTTCTAGCAAACAATATACGTTACAAATCTTGCCAGGTAATTGTTTTGGTTAAAAGACAAAAAAAGGAAAACATTGTGAAATACTTGGATAATATTATAAAAGGACCTTGGAGGCCCAGATATGTCTGTGTGTCCAAGGCAAAGCATTAAAAATCACAGAGATATTTAGATCATGGAGAAGAAAATTATGTGTGTGCCAGAATATGAAAAAAATAAGTTTCCATTTCAATAATATATCTACTCTCAAGGAGCAGAAACTTGAAATGTTCAGTTAAATCTAAATGGAGTTTTAGAGCTCTTCAGTAGAAAGTTAAGTGGAAAATGAAGAGTTAGTCACTTAGTTGTGTCTGACTCTGTGACCCCATGGACTATAGCTTGTCAGGCTCCTCTGTTGATGGAATTTCCCAGGCAACAATACTGGAGTGGATTACCATTTCCTTCTCTAGGGGATCTTCCCGACCTAGGAATTGAACCTCCCTTTCCTGCATTAAATCCACGGATTCTTTACTGCTGAGTCATAAGGGAAGCCCATATATTTATAATAACCACACTCAAAAATAAATCACACCTATTCTGGGTTAATTAAAATATTTAAATGTCTAATCTAATTAATTTACATTTTAAAATAATTTTTTGAATAATACAGAAGCTTACTGTTTATTACTGATTTAAGCTGACCAATAAAGTTTTTTTTTAATTTTATGCTACTAAGTAATGTGAAGTAATTTAGAAATATGAAATAAGTGATTGCTTCAAAGAAATTCATGATGATATAATTTTGAATCTCTAAATGCAAAATTTAAAGGAATGCAGTGTGTGGGGAAGACCCCAGTCAAGGTATCAGTCAGATTCATTTTAGGAATCTAAGTGTACTGTTTTATTGGTCAATATATTTTTTCTCTTCTTACATTATAGCTTTTATAATTCATAGCTACTGATTAGTTTTAACCACATTAATAAAAAATGCATCTTCTTTATGAATAAGAATAATTATTGAATTAATTTGAATAGCATTCAGAAATGTTCCAGAAGTATTTCTGTGTGAGATATGGCTATCTGAACCTAGATTTTCAAGTTCTCAGGGTGACTGAATGCCACAAAAAGAATAATGTGTTAGCAGAGCTCTTGAAAACAAAAATGAGAGCAAGTACAAAGGGGAGAAGGCTGCTAAGAAGTAAGAGGCCCTGGGCCTTGTGAACAAGGCTGGCGGTCAGAGGCAGGTGTTCAGCACGAGCAGGCAGTTAGTCTAAGGGCACCACAGCAGCGCACCGAATAACATGGGAAGACACGGGAGCTAAGCTCAACAGACCTACGTAGAAGCGACCGACCGGAGGGAACTGTGGTTGAAATGTCGAGACCAGAGAAATCTGGAAGTGTCCGATGGAAGTGGAGGTTGGATGCAGGAGGCATTACGAGGGAGCAGCTATGTCTATTGGTAGAGAGAGTGGAGCTGGTGCACAGAAAGAAACTGGGATAACTGGAGGTTCATGGAAAAGATAGTAGAGCCACTTCACTCCTGACTGCCTAAGCGCTCTCGGTTTTTCAATATTTGAAATGAGACAAGTGATTATTTTCTCCTCATACTTAAAGGTTTCGAGGGGAGACAACCACAGTTTAATTTTTACAACTGTCATTTGCATTATTTGCTTTCCTTCCATCATTCATCCAATAACTAAGTACTTATTGATCATCTAATAATGAGGGCCACTTTGTAGGCATGGGAAGATAAATAAGAAGCTATTTTAGTTTTGAGGTGTTCACCCTTTAGGTTCAGGAGGCAAAGACATCCTACTCTAAATTTGTTTGGCAATACTGCATAATAATCAAATTTTCTGAAAAGAAAAATGCAATCTATTAGAATTATATAACTCATTTCATTTATTACTTTTTTTTTCATTTACATCTATCATCAGATTGCTCAGTGCATTCAGGGTTGCTCCAAATGTTTTTAAGATGAGTTTACAGCGACAGTGAAATGTCAAGATACCTCTGGAGACATTTTAGGGACTGGTCTAGGGATATTAATAATCTTAAAATAATGAATTAGATTAGCTCTAGGGATATTTAGAATTTTAAAGTAATGAATTAGAAATGAATTAGATAATAATCTAACCGAGAGAAAAATTCATGAACTGAGATTAAGCAGTAGTGCTTTTGTAAAATAGTATCTTGGGATGAATCTGTATGAAGGGTACATTGGGATTCCGTACTTCTTTTACATATTTTTATAGTCTTAAATTATCACAAAAAATAAAATAATTAGACAATGAATTTATAAGGCAGGGAATAATTTGACAAACATCAGTTTAAAAAACCCTAAAACTGGTGAAATACGTTAAATCTCAGTATTGACTTTCAATGTCATAAAATAATAAACTGTCAAAACACTCTACCAGTTCCGTATTTCATCCATAGTATTTTTCTGAAAAGTATAGTATGTATGAGTAGATCATATTTCTCTTTTTAAAACTGTACTTTAATTGAAAGGTACATTTCTACCCAAAGACCCAGCATCAAGTCAATCATAGAAATAAGCACCACTTCATCATCTATATTCATGAATATGCCCATGAAGTAAGTGTATGAAGTAAGTGTAAAACAATTGCTGTTATGCTTGAAATTGCTATAAAATCAGAAAAAGTGACCTGAAAATATTGATTTTATGAAGAGTTTTAGTTCATAACGTAAGCATACAGCATGATGAAGCACTAACATGATCTCAAAGTAAGGATCTAGTATTTGAAGACAAGATCTACATCTAATTCTTCATGGCTTCTACTGAACACAACTGGTTCCCTCGCATGTAGGCATCAACAAAATGTTTCAATTTAAACGTGAATGGAATTTTAGAAAAATCATTTCCATAATATCAGATGTGGAAGCTTTCTAAAGAATTTGAATTGGGTTTTTTCTTTGAGCAAATCATTATTATGGGAAATGGAGGCATTTAAATAATATGCCTTTGATCTTCACCTATGCCTAAAATATTGTGTATGTGTGTGTGTGTACAGAAGGTCATAATGCACATTTTAACAAATCAAGGACTTTCAATACTTCTCCCATTCAGGCTCAAACTCATCATCAGTTACTGACAAGATACAAGTGCTGCAAGAAAACAGGAGCAATGCTTTTTACCGTCCCTCGGTTTTCACTGCCCAGCAGAGGAGTGACACTTATACAGCATTTCACTTATAATATAGGAAGCTATAAAAATTATTATGTAGGTCGTAAGCCAAAATCCGATAAAAGGAAATTCAGAACAACCCTTTGAACTGTAAAAGTAGGCAGTAACCTTCCTAAACAATAGAAGCATTTTTTGGGGGGGGGGGAATGATTAGTTATAATGCATATCAGTTCCTTAGGTGAAAGTGAGAAGTCAAAGAGTCTCTCAATCGTGTCCAACTCTTTGTGACCCCATGCATTATAACTCACCAGGCTCCTCTGACCATGGAATTCTCCAGGCAAGCATACTACAGTTCCTTAGCTATCACTGACTAAAGCTTAATTAAACTTACTCTGTATCTGCTATTTGCCAAGCACTGGAAGAAACGCTTTCGAGCAGTATTTCATTTAGCATTCATGCAATATTCACAAAAATTCTATTAGTTATTTAACGTTTAACAGAAGAGACAACTGAGACTTACAGAGGTGAACTAATCTGCTTATGGTCACACCTGTCATTTGTTAAAATTTGAACTCAGGTCTGTTTCTTATAGGTCCAGACTCTAAAGCAACTACCTGCCAAAGCATTTTGAAGTAAAGAACGCCTTAAAAAAGATTTCCTGGCGAAACTATTACATCAGAAAAACTGTAAGTACTCATTTCAATCCTCTAAACATGATGAGAATTTATGTGGTGATGAGCATGGACAACTTCAGCTCACAGGCTGCAAGGAAGACTCTTTGTCTGTCAGTCATTAACTTTAAGGCTCTGGCTTCCTTGGCCTTTGGTTACTGGCTTTCTTTCTCAATACCCCATTTTGCAACAAAAAAACTGTACCCAGAGGCTTTAATCATTGCTTTTATGCTCATTAGAATTGGATAAAAAATACTCATCTAGAGAAAGCAAATAACTGAATGAGTAACTAAGAGAATATGAGTGGGAGACTCTTCAAGATTCTGCTACCATCAGTCTAAATTAAATTTAGGCCACAGAAACCGGAATCCATTCTCACTGATTACTAAACACAAGTATCCTGCATTTCATACTTTCTGCCAAGAACAGAATATTTATTTATACTTAACAAGGACTGAAACCTATATAATTATGGAATAAAATGATATGCAACACCCACAGAATGGCATGTAAAATATTTTTGAAATGATCTGTATATAATTCAAGGACTGAAAACTTCTAGCAGTTTGTTGCTGCTCCTGCTGCCGCTGCCGCTGCTGCTGCTGCTGCTAAGTCACTTCAGTCGTGTCCGACTCTGTGCGACCCCATCGACGGAAGCCCACCAGGCTCCCCCGTCCCTGGGATTCTCCAGGCAAGAATACTGGAGTGGGGTGCCATTTCCTTTCCCAATGCATGAAAGTGAAAAGTGAAAGTGAAGTCGCTCAGTTGTGTCAGACTCTGCGACCCCATGGACCTCAGCCCACCAGACTCCTCCATCCGTGGGATTTTCCAGGCAAGAGTACTGGAGTGGGGTGCCATTACTAAGTATAAATTAGTTATAGTTATTAGTTATACTGAGAATGATAATATGTATCTTTTTGATTGTTTTTCTTCACTTTCATTGGAGTACAGCTGCTTTACAATGTTGTGCTAGTTTCTATTGCACAGTATACTGAGTTGGCTATACATGTAATCCCTCCTTTTTGGATTTCCTTCCCATTGAACTCACCAAAGAGCACTGAGTAGAGATCCCTGTGCCATACAGAAGGTTCTCATTAGTTATCTATTCCATACATAGTATCAATACTGTATATATAGTTTTAACTAACTTTTAGGTTGATTTTATCAGACTGATGTTGATCATTTGCCATCAAGATTTTCCCTCCCTGGATGCCCTTGGATGGTCCAATCAAATTATATGAAGTATGAAAATCAATATAAACTTTATCAATATTTTTTATTCCAAAATAACAAGTAATGAATATATCATAAGACTTTAAAACTCATTTCATATAGTCTTTATTTGATTTGTGAATTGCTAAGCATCTGATTTAATCAGTAGTCAGTTTAAAACCAGAATGTGTTAATATTGATTAAACTAAAAATATACTAACTCTTTCCTTGTGGCTCAGCTGGTAAAGAATCTGCCTGCAATGTGGGAGACCTGGGTTTGATCCCTGCATTGGGAAGATCCCTTGGAAAAGGGAAAAGCTACCCACTCCAGTATTCTGGCCTGGAGAATTCCATGGACAGCCCATGGGGAGGCAAAGATCAGACATGAATGAGCCACTTTCAACTTCACTTTTCACTTTCATAGTAACTCTAGCTTGATTACAGATTTCCATAGGAGTCTAAATTGAAGAACATTATGCCAGTAAATGTTCAGTAAATATGAAGGGATGGAGCCAAAGCAAAAACAACACCCAGTTGTGGATGGGACTGGTGATAGAAGCAAGGTTCGATGCTGTAAAGAGCAATATTGCATGGGAACCTGGAATGTTAGGTCTATGAATCAAGGCAAACTGGGAGTGGTCAAACAAGAGTGAACATCGACATTCTAGGAATCAGTGAAATAAGATGGACTGGAATGGGTGAATTTAACTCAGATCACCATTGTATCTACTACTGTGGGCAGGAGTCCCTTAGAAGAAATGGAGTAGCCATTATAGTCAACAAAAGATTCTGAAATGCAGTACTTGGATGCAATCTCAAAAGCGACAGAATGATCCCTGTTCATTTCCAAGGCAAACCATTCAATATCACGTTAATCCAAGTCTATGCTCCTACCAGTAAAGCTGAAAAAGCTGAAGCTGAACAGTTCTATGAAGACCTACAAGACCTTCTAGAACTAACACCACAAAAGATGTCCTGTTCATTATGCTGCTGCTGCTGCTAAGTGGCTTCAGTCGTTTCCGATTCTGTGTGACCCCATAGACGGCAGCCCACCAGGCTCCCCCATCCCTGGGATTCTCCAGGCAAGAACACTGGAGTGGGTTGCTATTTCCTTCTCCAGTGCATGAAAGGGAAAAGTGAAAGGGAAGTTGCTCAGTCGTGTCCAACTCTTCGAGACCCCATGGACTACAGCCTACCAGACTCCTCCATCCATGGGATTTTCCAGGCAAGAGTGCTGGAGTGGGGTGCCATTGCCTTCTCCGTCCGTTCATTATAGGGGACTGGAATGCAAAAGTAGGAAATCAAGAAACACCTGGAGTAACAGGAAAATTTGGCCTTGGGGTACAGAATGAAGCAGGGCAAAGGCTAATAGAGTTCTGCCAAGAGAATGCACTGGTCATAGCAAACATCCTCTTCCAATAACACAAGAGAAGACTCTACACATGGACATCATCAGATGGTCAACACCGAAATCAGATTGATTATATTTTATGCAGCCAAAGATGGAGAAGCTCTATAAAGTCAGCAAAAACAAGACCAGGAACAGACTGTGGCTCTGATCATGAACTCCTTATTGCCAAATTCAGACTGAAATGGAAGAAAGTGGAGAAAAGAACTAGACCATTCAAATATGACTTAAATCAAATCCCTTATGACTATACAGTGGAAGTGAGATATAGATCTAAGGGACTAGATCTGATAGACAGAGTGCCTGATGAACTATGGATGGAGGTTCGTGACATTATACAGGGGACAGGGATTAAGACCATACCAAAGAAAAAGAAATGCAAAAAAGCAAAATGGCTGTCTGAGGAGGCTTTAAAAATAGCTGTGAAAAAAAAGAGAAGTGAAAAGCAAAGGAGAAAAGGAAAAATATACCCATTTGGATGCAGTTCCAAATAATAGCAGGGAGAGATAAGAGAGCCTTCTTCAGCGATCAATGTGAAGAAATAGAGGAGAACAATAGAATGGGAAAAACTAGAGATCTCTTCAAGAAAATTAGAGATACCAAGGGAACATTTCATGCAAAGATGGACTCAATAAACGACAGAAATGGTGGGGTCCTATCTGAAGCAAAAGATATTAAGAAGAGGTGGCAAGAATATACAGAAGAACTGTACAAAAAAGATCTTCATGACCCAGATAATCATGATGGTGTGATCACTCACTTTGAGCCGGACATCGCGGAATGTGAAGTCAAATGTGCCTTAGGAAGCATCACTATGAACAAAGCTAGTGGAGGTGATGGAATTCCAGTTGAGCTATTTCAAATCCTGAAAGATGATGCTGTGAAAGTGCTGCACTCAATATGTCAGCAAATCTAGAAGACTCAGGAATGGCCACAGGACTGGAAAAGGTCAATTTTCATTCCAATCCCAAAGAAAGACAATGCCAAAGAATGCTCAGACTACCACACAATTGAACTCATCTCACACGCTAGTAAAATAATGCTTAAAATTCTCCAAGCCAGGCTTCAGCGATATGTAAACCATGAACTTTCAGATGTTCAAGTTGGTTTTAGAAAAAGCAGAGGAACCAGATATCAAATTGCCAACACCCGTTGGATCATCGAAAAACCAAGAGAATTCCAGTACTTCTGCTTTATTGACTGTGCCAAAGCCTTTGACTGTGTGGATCACAATAAACTGTGGAAAATTCTGAAAGAGATGGGAATACCAGATCTGCCTCTTGAGAAACCTGTATGCAGGTCAGGAAGCAACAGTTAAAACTGGACATGTAACAATAGACTGGCTTCAAATAGGAAAAGAAGTGTGTTAAGTCTGTATATTGTCATCCTGCTTATTTAACTTATATGCAGAGTACATCATGAGAAAAGCTGGGCTGGAGGAAGCACAGGCTGGAATCAAGATTGCTGGGAGAAATATCAATAACCTCAGATATGCAGATGACACTACCCTTATGGCAGAAAGTGAAGAAGAACTAAAGAGTCTCTTGATGAAATGAAGGAGGAGAGTGAAAAAGTTGGCTTAAAGCTCAACATCCAGAAAACTATGATCATGGCATCTGGTCTTATCACTTCATGGCAAATAGATGGGGAAATAGTGAAAACAGTGGCTGAGTTTATTTTTCTGGGCTCCAAAATCAGTGCAGATGGTGATTGCAGCCATGAAATTAAAAGATGCTTACTCCTTAGAAGGGAAGTTTTGACCAACCTAGACAGCATATTAAAAAGCAGACATTACTTTGTCAACAAAGGTCCATCTAGTCAAGGCTATGGTTTTTCCTGTGGTCATGTATGGATGTGAGAGTTGGACTATAAAAAAAGCTGAGTGACAAAGAATTGATGCTTTTGAACTGTGGTGTTGGAGAAATCTCTTACAAGTCCCTTGGCCTGCAAGGAGATCCAACCAGTCCATCCTAAAGGAAATCAGTCCTGAATATTCACTAAAAGGACTGATGTTGAAGCTGAAACTCCAATACTTTGGCCACTTGATGCAAAGTGCTGACTCATTTGAAAAGACCCTGATATTGGGAAGGATTAAGGGTGTTAGGAGAAGGGGACGACAGAGGATGAGATGGTTGGATGGCATCACTGACTCAGTGGACATGGGTTTGGGTGAACTCCGGGAGTTGGTAATGGACTGGGAGGCCTGGGATGCTGCAGTTCATGGGGTCACAAAGAGTTGGACACGACTGAGTGACTGAACTGAACTGAATGCCAGGAAAAACAATTTTATAGTGTTGTTATTTTCTGAAATTATTAATGAGATAATTATATGAATAGAATGAATACATATATTTGGATTAATCACTTTTATGGGTAAATTGTTAACCAGGGCAGTATAGCTGAGAATAGCTTGTCAATTAATGGATATAATGATGAAAAGTTATTTAATTCCAAATGCACAGTGAAACTGAGTGGTCAAAGAAACCAAGTGAAAGTGAATGTCATTCAGTCATGTCTGACTCTTTGCAACCCCAGGGACTATATTATCCATGGAATTCTCCAGGCCAGAATACTGGAGTGGGTAGCTGTTCCCTTCTCCAGGGGATCTTCCCAACCCAGGAATTGAACCTATGTCTCCCACATTGCAGGTGTATTCTTCACCAGTTGAGCCATCAGAGAAGCTTCAAAGAAACCAAATCTATTGCAATTATACAGTAACTCATAAGAAATGGGGTACAGCCCATTACATATGTGCCCAATGTCATAATCCTAGGAAAAGTTTCAGTGGCCAAGAAAGAGTTAATTGTAAAATCCCTTCATAAGGTAGTAGGAAAAAATGGACATACATTTTAAGAAGGATATTAAAGGGTTTTCCAGTGTCCCAGATTATGCCTAGAACATGTAGGTGCAGCATTCAGAAAACAGCAAGAACAATAAAAACCTGGAGTATCTGACAACCCTGACAAATACTAAGTAGGTGAAAGCTGCTCAGTCGTGTCCTGCTCTTTGTGACCCCATGGACTATACAGTCCATGACATTCTCTAGGCCTAAATACTAAGTAATTGGCCCAATTGCCTATTTCAGGAGTGCTAGTCCCAAGATCTGGAATAAAATTTACGTAAGAATTAGAAAATATTAACACAGAGCTAAACCAGTGTTTGTTGAATCTGAACTCATATCCTACACTAAGGATGTTATCTTTTAATGGAGTAATGACTTTTTGCCAGGCATTGTATTATGCTTTACTGTGTCTTTTTTTTTTAATTTTAATTTTTACTTTATTTTACTTTACAATACTGTATTGGTTTTGCCATACATTGACATGAATCCACCATGGGTGTACATGCATTCCCAAACATGAACCCCATAACATCTCTCTGGGTCATCCACGTGCACCAGCCCCAAGCATGCTGTATCCTGCATTGGACATAGACTGGCGATTCATTTCTTACTTGATAGTGTACATGTTTCATGCCATTCTCCCAAATCATCCCACCCTCTCCCTCTCCCTCTGAGTCCAAGAGTCCGCTCTACACATCTGTGTCTCTTTTGCTGTCTTGTATATTGTATCTTATAGACTGAGGCTAACATTAGCTATTAGCTAACATTCAGTCTATAAGACACAATGCAGTGTAATGCAATAAACTCGTCTTCCCAGGTGGTGCTAGTGGTAAAGAATCTGCCTGCCAGTGCAGGAGATATAAGAGACTTGGGTTCGATCCCTGGGTTGGGAAGATCCCCTAGAGGAGGGCATGGCAACCCACTCTAGTATTCTTGCTTGGAGAATCTCTTGAACAGAGGAGCCTGGTAGGGCGTGGTCAGTAGGACTGCAAAGAGTTGGCCATGACTGGAGCAACTTAGCACACAAGTACCAGATAAACTAGGCAGACAGAAAATATCACAAAAATCTTTAGCAGTCTTGGATGACTTTAGTTTGGGTCTTACCAGGTCTTGAAATTACTTCTGATCATCAGATGTGCTCTCAAACCCTCCTTAGTGTCAGAACTAGTCATATTCACTTTGATAATCTCTTGACCTTACCTTGACTGAACTTGCATTGGATATTTAAGAAAAAGAAAAATCTCATCACAGAATATTTGAGATCTAATTCATTACACACTGGAGGATTAGATATATTTCAGAAGTTATTGCTATTGAGCCTGTACCTTAGATTTTTAAAAATGACATCTATAAATGGATTTGAGATTGGTGCATTTGTGTGTACTTTAACCTAGCTTCGGAGAAGGCAATGGCACCCCACTCCAGGACTCTTGCCTGGAAAATCCCATGGACGGAGGAGCCTGATAGGCTGCAGTCCACGGGGTCACTAAGTCGGACACGACTGAGCAACTTCACTTTTACTTTTCGCTTTCATGCGTTGGAGAAGGAAATGGCAATCCACTCCAGTGTTCTTGCCTGGAGAATCCCAGAGATGGAGGAGCCTGGTGGGCCACCATCTATGTGGTCGCACAGAGTCATACAGGACTGATGTGACTTAGCAGCAGCAGCAGCAGCAGCAACCTAGCTTAATATGCAAAACCAAGGATACTTAATGAAAAAAATTATGCCAACTGTATCAAACTATAAAGTTTTATATATATTTTAAGGTACATATTTAATATTACATATCAATACTTTTTTGGTCTTTATGGATATTTTCCCCCTGTACTTATATATATGAGCAATATCACATTATAAATTATGACTTCTATAATTACTGAGAAATTAGATAGTGAGTAGAAATGTTTAAGATGTAAATGTAAAAATATCTCTATCTTTTGTGAATTATGAAAATTTTAATCCAAGATGCAGCATTATTTAAAAAGTATGGTTATAAATAAGTATTGACCCTCCACATAATATCTAATAGCATCTGGATATTCATTTTATACATACATATGAACATTAGTGTTTATGTTCATTCTTGGGAAGCATACAAGCAATCCTCAGGAAATGTCATTTCTTTTCTGGCCATGGTGGTATTGTTATAACCTATACCAAAAGCAAAAATAGCAGACATGCATAAATTTTAAATAATTAGTTTGTCAGCAAGAAAATTTATTTTCCATACTCTTCAAGAAGAAATATCAATAAAGTAGCTGCGCAGGTTCACAAAAACTCAGATTTTTTTAAAGGCAAAATAGTTGAGTTTATTATCAAAGAGCTCTATATTTGAAACATGTTCAGTTGCTAAACCCTATATGTAATAATAGTTAAGTGGCTTTAGAGAGAAGTAACAGTTTTTCAGAACAGGCTTATTAGCAAAGTTCTATTTTTCTTGCAGTTCTGCTTTAGAATCATAGAATATTAGTGGCACTTTATTCTCTTTGGGTGAAGAAGTGGATAGCAATTTACTAACCCCAAATTCTCTTATTGCATTTAAGTCCTTTGATAAATTCCTTCTTTTTCTACTTCAGTATGTATTTGCCCCTAGCCACTTAATACTGCAGCCAGCTTATATGAAAGGAAACCAAGGTTCAGAAAGTTTTAGTATCATGCCAAATATCTTAAAAATGTCAAGGCCAGTAATGAATTCAGAACATCTGACTTCAGGGCTCATTCTGTTAACCAGTTGACAGAAATTTCCAAGATTTAAAGACTGAACAAATTAACTTATCTAAACGACTGGATCAGTCAGAAAGTATCATGCCCTGTTATGTATGGAAACTCAGAGAAAAGAAAGCCCAGAAGTAAACTGACAGTATCATCTCATACAGAGGAGCATTAACCTTGGTCAGTGAATGTTTCTGGCATTTTCATCCTGTTGACCCTACAGAGTGAATTCATTTTACTCTACTTCTGTTCTTAGGGCTATAATAGAAAATTTGGAGTATGATTTCTATATCTGCCCACTAGGAGAAACAGCAGTAGACATTGAGTCTTCTGGTATCCAAGACAGTTATATTTTAAATTTATTGATGTTTGCCTTCTGAGTATAAGCATCAGGGTTATAAGACAGTGAATGTGAATTTAATACTGAGTAATGGACAACCTCTAGGTGTGATAATATGGTCAGTTTTCCAAGCTTGTGAACCTGAAGGCTATAACGTAAACTGAGATAAATTCATGAAATAATAAATACTATTTTGTATCATTTATTTACCCTAGGCAAATGCAGCACACACAGCCGTATATACATACACACACTATAATATCAATGTTACAAAGGATATGAGAATTCCTGGCTTTATTTTTCATGTAACTTTTCTACAGTAGTAATCCACAAAGCATACTGCCTCAATATCTAGGTTTATAATCAATGCTAATAATCAAACATATATTTTGTAAGCAATGTCCAGATAACAAAAGGCATACTGTTGCTACTAATGATATAAATGCTTTTTCAAATCCTCTAAATTCATGATCTTAACATTAAATGTAAATATATATGAATAGCTTCTAATTTTATCTAAAAAAATCATATTACTTGGTTAAAAGTGATTTAAATATAATGCTATTGTGTTTATATGTCTATACAATTTTCCAATAAGGCACACAAGAAAGCATTTACAATAATTTCTTATTTCTATTATCACTAAGCAGCTGAAAGATTATCACTCTTAGCTCATTATTTAGACAGAAGTTATTTATCACTGAGCATTATATTTAGGGTCTGTATATTTTCTTACCAAAGTAAGAATAAAGAATTCTCTGAATTCAAGTTTAATATGATCCATTTAAATTACCTTAAAAAGCAGAAACATTTAGCAGTCATCTTCATAATTTTAGAGCATTTTTTGTAAATCTTTCTATTTCTAATTCCATTTGCTATTAAGCACTAAAGTATGTTATAATGAGAAAAGTTATACTTATAAATTGCCTATCCAGTTAAATATAATCATTACTAATTACTTCCCAATTACCTCCTTACTCTGCTGCTCTGTTCTTTTTTAGACGTTCACCTCCTGTTTTCCATATTGAGAGGTTTTGATTGTGTGGCACTTCATTAGTTTTATTGGTTGTGCATCAAATTCGGACCACTTGCATATTTGATGCTTCTTCAATTTATTTTTCTGAATAAACTCTGTGGCTTTTTATATCTGTAAAGCTTATAAACCTAGCAAAATGTTTTTGAATATGAAGATATTGAAAGTTCAGTTTATGAAAGGGGATATATCTAAAAAATAATTGTAGAATCTGCAGTGTTAAGCACTGAGTAACTTTTCCAATTATCTAATTTGAAGCGGTATATGTTTTCCATCAACATTTTGAAATGAGTATCTTTTCCCTCCTATGCACACGTGGCCCTGTGCACTTAGTCACTCAGTCATGTCTGACTCTTTTCGAGCCCACAGATTGTAGTCCATCAGGCTCCTCTGTTCACGGGCAAGAATACTGGAGTGGATTACTATGCCCTCCTCCAGGGGATCTTCCCAACCCAGGGATTGACGGCACCTCTCTTATGTCTCTTGCATTGGCTGGCACCACCTGAGAATCCCTGGTCCTAGTGGTTCACTTCAGTCCAGTTGCTCAGCTGTGTCTGACTCTTTGCGACCCCATGAATCGCAGCATGCCAGGCCTCCCTGTCCATCACCAACTCCCGGAGTTCACTCAGACTCATGTGGATCAAATCAGTGATGCCATCCAGCCATCTCATCCTTGGTCATCCCCTTCTCCTCCTGCCCCCAATCCCTCCCAGCATCAGAGTCTTTTCCAATGAGTCAACTCTTCGCATGAGGTGGCCAAAGTATTGGAGTCTCAGCTTCAGCATCATTCCCTCCAAAGAAATCCCAGCGCTGATCTCCTTCAGAATGGACTGGTTGGATCTCCTTGCTGTCCAAGGGACTTTCAAGAGTCTTCTCCAACACCACAGTTCAAAAGCATCAATTCTTTGGCGCTCAGCCTTCTTCACAGTCCAACTCTCACATCCATACATGACCACTGGAAAAACCACAGCCTTGACTAGACGGACCTTAGTCGGCAAAGTAATGTCTCTGCTTTTGAATATGCTATCTAGGTTAGTCATAACTTTTCTTCCAAGGAGTAAGCGTTTTAATTTCATGGCTGCAGTCATCATCTGCAGTGATTTTGGAGCCCCCAAAAGTAAAGTCTGACACTGTTTCCACCGTTTCCCCATCTATTTCCCATGAAGTGATGGGACCAGATGCCATAACGTCAAAAACCTCAGACACGGAATAGTTCTGAGTGTATAGTGGCTAAGCAGAACTATTCTAGAGCTACTAACCTTCCCTACAGACAGGAAATGTAGGCATGGTGGTGCTCTTCCTAGGCTTCCAAAGAGTCCATTTTATGTCTTTTTATTTCTTAATAATGATTCAGAAAAATGTACTAGTACCTCTTTTTCTCACAACAATGTAATCACACTTCACTCAAACTTTCCCAACTCAGTTGATTAATTAGTCAGAATTTCACATGCCAGTTTGTTAACTGAAATGTAAGTGGTTCATTAAATGCAACTTTATGAGAAGAACTATCACAAAACTCTAAACTTTTCTTGCTCTTTTTTTTTTTTTTTTTTTGTCTTTGAATTTCAGAAACAGCCATTTTTCTACACTGGCATTCCACACAAAGTATGCGCTGTGAGCATTAGTGTGTAAGTTGGAAAAAATGAAAAGGAGCACAGCAGGGTCTGGGGATTGGCCCATTCCTTTGTTTTCTAAAAATTACCTTTACAACAAACAGCTATCTGAAGTGGTAGACACGGACTAGCTTATAGAAATACATTTCTGCAAATGCAAATTATGAACATGTATTTAAGTAAGCATTAAGATGCCTGAATGGAATGAAAACAATAGATGAACAGTAAACGGAATGTGTTTAAAAAACAGAGGAAAAAAAGACAGTTTGAAAAAGATGCTTTGTTAAAGAATAGGATATTAGATAAAAAGCCAAGAATTACAGAATAAAAGAAAAGAAAGAATTTGGAAGTTTGTAGACTATAACCTCATTTGAAGTTTAGTTGTTCAAATATTCTGGATATGCAATAAGAGAGGGAGTAATTAACTCAAAATTTCAACTTTAACTTACCTGAATCACATTCCAAAAGCATTTTTAAAAGTGTGAGGATAAAAAAAATAGTACAGTAAGGACAATACAAAGTATGAAAAATGGATATTTAGGTTTTCTGTACTTTACATAACTGATTAAACTTCTTTATGTGTGTCAATTTCTATGGGTGAGGTTGAGGGTAGGAGAGTGAGGAAGGGTAAATAATCTATAATTTTCAATTAAAGTTACTTCAGTTTTTAGTGTCAATAGTTTCATAAGTGATCAGGACAATAGTTAACCAAGCCATAGTCCAAATTTATATCAGAGTCATTTCTTGTGATGATCAGTGAGCTTAAAGGAAGCTTAAGTGGTTATATCAAGTTGGGTATGGGGGCTTGTCATGCAATGTGGATCTTTTTCTTATGTTTGAGAATACTTTCTGGCTCATAACAATTATGGCCATTGCCTTGCCTTGTTTCTGGACATTCTACTGCCACCAGACCATATTTCACTCTTGGTGAATTGTGTGAGTTGTGATTTTGGATGCCTGGATGCCATGATCTTCGTTTTCTGAATGTTGAGCTTTAAGCCAACTTTTTCGCTCTCCTCTTTCACTTTCATCAAGAGGCTTTTAGCTCCTCTTCACTTTCTGCCATAAGGGTGGTGTCATCTGCATATCTGAGGTTATTGATATTTCTCCCAGCAATCTTGATTCCAGCTTGTGTTTCTTCCAGGCCAGCGTTTCTCATGATGTACCCTGCATAGAAGTTAAATAAGCAGGATGAAAATATACAGCCTTGATGTACTTCTTTCCCTATTTGGAACCAGTCTGTTGTTCCATGTCCAGTTCTAACTGTTGCTTCCTGACCTGCATACAGATTTCTCAAGAGGCAGGTCAGGTGGTCTGGTATTCCCATCTCTTTCAGAATTTTCCACAGTTTATTGTGATCCACACAGCCAAAGGCTTTGGCATAGTCAGTAAAGCAGAAATAGATGTTTTTCTGGAACTCTCTTGCTTTTTCCATGATCCAGCGGATGTTGGCAATTTGATCTCTGGTTCCTCTGCCTTTTCTAAAACCAGCTTGAACATCAGGGAGTTCACGGTTCATGTATTGCTGAAGCCTGGCTTGGAGAATTTTGAGCATTACTTTACTAGCATGTGAGATGAGTGCAATTGTGCGGTAGTTTGAGCATTCTTTGGCATTGTCTTTCTTTGGAATTGGAATGAAAACTGACCTTTTCCAGTCCTGTGGCCATTGCTGAGCTTTCCAAATTTGCTGGCATATTGAGTGCAGCACTTCCACAGCATCACCTTTCAGGATTTGAAACAGCTCAACTGGAATTCCATCACCTCCACTAGCTTTGTTCGTAGTCATGCTTTCTAAGGCCCACTTGACTTCACATTCCAAGATGTCTGGCTCTAGATTAGTGATCACATCATCAGGATTATCTGGGTCATGAAGATCTTTTTGTACAGTTCTTCCATGTATTCTTGAGGGCATCAGAATTCCAATGGAAGTCATATGTTCTCTTAACATACTAATACCCATTCCCTTGGAAGCCTACAAGAACTCATATTTCTTCAGCATCACATGGTTGTTGAGTGGGATTTAAGACGGTATCTATCTATCTATCTGCCTAAACATGTCAAATACATTTCCACGATGTTTTAACAACACATATTAATGTGAGGGCTCTCTGTAAGGCTCCCACCAATTCAAAGAAGTGGCAAGATATAATTGGTGGTCAACTATTTTGTTAATTTAGTGGTGCTTCAATAGCCTATTCTTTTTCTTCCTCCAAGTGAGGATCAGGAAACAGAACACTTTTCTTTTGTGAGTGTAAGTTCTAAATCTTACCTACTTACTGCTTAGTAGTTTAAGTGAAAGAAAATGCAAGGGGATTTTCCTGGGCTAGTAAGAGTTGGTGCAAATTGTCATGTATGTTTGCATAGAAAGGTGAGAAGACCATCTAATGAAGAGAAAGACCTTAAAAGAATATGGACTTGTGGGGGTTTAAAACTTTAAGCCATATTGTCTATTATTTTAATGGATTAAAAGTAGCTGCTTGAGGTAGACTAATGATTTTTAGCTATTAACCTGCAATTTAATATAAACAAAGAGATATCCTTTAGACTAAATTGGAAGCTTTTTCATTATTCCGTACTTGCACAGCCTTTGAAATAGTAATTTCTTAGTGATTCTTAGGATGTGTGAGGTTTCCTCTTTGATGTCCCCAGTTTACTGGTTCTTTGGGTAATAAGGCATAGTGAGAGGAGGGTAACACTGCCCCTATGAGGGACAGTGGCCTAATGGTCACTGACCTTGTTACGTGATACAGATGAAATCACTCCTCAGTACCAAGTTGTCAGAACTTGACAAAATAAAGCTCAGAGTTTGAGAAATAAAGATATATTTAAAAAATAAAAAGCTTAAGAGCCCTAGCATCTGATTTCCTCCAGGTAACTTCTTTCACTTTTTGAGTACTTCATGAACTGGTAAAACTTTTTAATCTTCTTCTTCTTGTCTCTCCCTACCCTCCTCTCTCTTACTATGCCTTATTATCAAAAGAACCAGCAAACTGGGGGCAATACAGAGCAGTTACTTCAAAATATGAGAAAACAAACATGTTGATATGAACCTAAATATTCAGTTGTGTCATTGAATGCCCTCATTCATCTGAGACTTGCAGACAGAAAATAATAACACCAGAAAAAGTGTTTGTGAACTCTAAAAAGCTGTTATAGTTGCTATGGAGGAGGATAATATGGGCAGCTAAGTTATATTTACTTATCAGGATAAAAAGGGAGTATAAAATTGAGCAGATTAAAATAGAGAAAGACCTCTATTAACAAGCACAATTGTTTTTATTTTTTTTATCATAGAGTTATGAGGTGAGTCATCAATCTGACTCCTGTACTCCTCTCCATTATAAATGGTTCATGAGAGATACTCCCAAAAAGTGGTTAGACCAACTAGACGTCTTTCACTCTGACAAAATATAATTAAAAAGTATGTCAAGATGGTCCATCTTCTATATCTTTTTAAATAAGCATTTTCTTTTGTTACAAAAGTTTAATTATTTAGATATATCAGCTTTTCCTCCATCCCACATTTGTTTTTGGTATCTTGTTTAAAGCCATGTTTCTTCTATCTGATTTCCGTGTTTAATTGAGGTGATTTTTAAAAATTTATCTATTTGGCTGCACCAAATGTTAGTCAGCTCCTTTGTCCTTGGGATTTTCCAGGCAAGAATACCAGAATGGTTGCTGTTTCCTAAGGCCTCATCAAATCATTTAAAAGTCTTCAAAGAAAAGTAGATTGATCTCTCCTGGGGAAGAGGATCTCCCAGCCAACAGTCTTTGGACATGAATCACAACATCAACTCTTCCTAGGGTCTGCAACCTGCTGGGCTGCCCTGCAGATTTTGTACTTGCCAGCCTCCAAATTGTGTGAGCCAGTTCCTTATACTAAACCTCTCCCTCTTTCTCTTTACCTCTATAAATATCCAATAAATTCTGTTTCTCTGGAGACTACAACAAAAGAGGGGACAGGACAGACAATTGTAAAGGTCTTCAAGGAAACCAGACAACTCTGAGACTGAGAGAGGATTCGGCAGGCAGATCAGTGGGACTCTTCAGCCGGGAAATCACTCCTGTGATTTATTCACAAGCAGGAAAATTTTGTGTGACTGATATGCTTTTTAAGTCTAGGAAAAAATTCCTGATTTTCCCTCTGCTTATGTTTTCACAATTTACTATCTTTCTCTTTAAAATTTTCTGTCTTGAGTTGGATCTCTTTTCATTACATTACATGAGCATTAGCATCTTATGAGAACTTTATTTTTGTGGCTGAATATTATCTTCCTACTATAAACTTTCATCTTTGATCTCTTTATTTCTAACTTGAAAAGTTCATTATGCACAAAGTGTCTATTTTATTATGTCTATATTACATTTCTCTTTACTATCTTTATATAGCTCTTCTATTTTTTCCCCGTATCTGGGGGATTGTTTCCATGATTTGTCCTCTGTCTCACTGACTTGATTTTTCTATAAAAATACACAATTTTTGTCATGTTCAATAAGAATACATTTTCAGTTTCTGTTTAATTAGTTATATTGTTTAATTTTACAACATTCTGATCTTGGTGATCATTCATTCACTAGAAAATTACTTTTCATTATTTTAAATTAATAATAGCAATAGTGAGACATTCTTCTGTTTCCTAATTGTATTATCTCTTAAAAAAAAATTCTATCCAAATAGGTAGGAAAATGCTCTTCTCTTTTAAAATAAAGTTTTTGTCTGCCATATGTTGTGCTTTGGGTTTTTCTCATCCATGAACAGAGGTATCTACATAGATGCCTAGGCTGGTCTTGGCTGCCATTTATGATTGTTTGAAAGTGAAAGTTGCTCAGTTGTGTCTGACTCTTTGTGAACCCATGGACTATATAGTCCATGGAATTATCCAGGCCAGAATACTGGAGTGGGTAGCCTTTTCCTTCTCCAGGGGATCTTCCCAACCCAGGGATCAAACCCAGGTCTCCCACATTGCAGGCGGATTCTCTACCAGCTGAGCCACAAGGAAAGCCCAAGAACACTGGAGTAGGTACCCTATCTCTTCTCCAGGGGATCTTCCTGACCCAGGAATTGAACCAGGGTCTCCTGAAATGCAGGCGGATTCTTTACCAACTGAGCTATAATGGATTGTTTAGGTGCTATTAACTCCATCTGTCCACAGTAATATCAAAAATTAAATAATGTCAGTGTTCTCTGATAGATACTTAAGAGATGCTATCCAGTTCTATAACCCCCATGTATACACCTCATGTAATGCAGGGATACATTTGCCTCTTTCATTTGGTCATCATGAAGGGTATAGGGCACCTTTGGAAAATTCAGTAGTCTTCAGTAAGGAAAAAGATGAAAACCCTTTTATGCACTAATGTATTTTTAGGATATTATGTCACAGAAACCAATGAAAATTTTATAGAGATACTTTAGCCAAAATTCTATACCCTGCACTAATATTTGGCCTTAAAAGTACAAAGGAGAGTTGTCCAGATTGTCACTGAGAGCACTGTCTCTTTATACACAAGTTCTTTTTCATGTTTCTGAGTTAGGGCAATTTAGGAAGCACGTTGAGGATTCTATTAAATCTAGTTGGTGTTCCTAGCATATGATTATAAAAGCTATTTCATCATATATCTCCATTAATTAGGATAACTAAATAAATATCTGAAGTATTTGGTTTACATGTTTTCATTTGCAATATTATGGATTATTTCTTTGGTATGTTTTATGAGTAATTTTTTGAAAATTTGGACAGCAGTCATTCTTAAATCTCTTTTAAGGCTATATTTTTTCATTTAATCATCAAAATGTCCAATAAATTAGCCATTAATACCATTATTTTAAAAACAAAAAAATGAGACTGACCCATATACTTGTCAAATTCATTTAACTAGAAAGAGGAAAAACCAGAGATTGAATACAGGTTTAAGTCCAAATGCTGAGGTCTTACACATTTTATTATATTGAACGGTTTTCCTTTAACATGTCCATTCTGCTTGTAGATTTTATATTAAAATATCTGCATTTCATATGTCTGTGTGTGTGTATGTGTGTGTGCTTTGTTGCTCAGATATATACGACTCTTTGAGGGGTATACACATAAAGTATAGCCTGCCAGGCTCCTCTGTCCATGGGGATTTTCCAGGCATGAATACTGGAGTGGGTTGCCACGCCCTCCTCCAGGGGACCTTCCCAACTCAGGAATCGAACTCAGGTCTCCTACATTTCAGGCGGATTCTTTGCCATTTGAGCCACCAGGGGAGCCCAAGAATACTGTAGAGGGTAGCCTATCCCTTCTTAAGGGGATCTTTCTGATCTGGGAATCAAATTGGGGCCTCCCACTTTGCAGGCAGATTCTTTATGAGCTGAGCTACCAGGGAAGTTCTCATATGTATAAACATACCATAATCATTCTATATATAATCAAAACTAAAATTATATTAGTATTTCAGAAAGCCTTAATTTCTTGCTCCCAATCCTATACTCACTTTGATTAGATAGATTTATGTTCAGACTTGTTATATTAAAATTCCTAGAAACTTGTTCAATTATTCTACTATTTTTTGACTATCAAAATTGTCATACAGAATAATTGCACTTTGGACATTCTTAGTATTCTCTGTGTCTCTGCTGAATTCTTAACACCTACTCCACCCTTTGTTAAAAGAATTACTCAAAGACAGCTGTAAAAAATAGAGTGTAGGTCATTACCCTGGGTACATAATTTATTTATTTATTTATTTTTTTAATTTTAAAATCTTTAATTCTTACATGCATTCCCAAACATGAACCCCCCTCCCACCTCCCTCCCCATAACATCTTTCTGGGTCATCCCCATGCACCAGCCCCAAGCATGCTGCATCCTGCGTCAGACATAGACTGGCGATTCAATTCACGTGATAGTATACATGTTAGAATGTCATTCTCCCAAATCATCCCACCCTCTCCCTCTCCCTCTGAGTCCAAAAGTCTGTTATACACATCTGTGTCTCTTTCCCTATCTTGCATACAGGGTCGTCATTGCCATCTTCCTAAATTCCATATATATGTGTTAGTATACTGTATTGGTGTTTTTCTTTCTGGCTTACTTCACTCTGTATAATCGGCTCCAGTTTCATCCATCTCATCAGAACTGATTCAAATGAATTCTTTTTAACGGCTGAGTAATACTCCATTGTGTATATGTACCACAGCTTTCTTATCCATTCATCTGCTGATGGACATCTAGGTTGTTTCCATGTCCTGGCTATTATAAACAGTGCTGCGATGAACATTGGGGTACATGTGTCTCTTTCAATTCTGGTTTCCTCGGTGTGTATGCCCAGAAGTGGTATTGCTGGGTCATAAGGGAGTTCTATTTGCAATTTTTTAAGGAATCTCCACACTGTTCTCCATAGTGGCTGTACTAGTTTGCATTCCCACCAACAGTGTAGGAGGGTTCCCTTTCTCCACACCCTCTCCAGCATTTATTGCTTGCAGATTTTTGGATCGCAGCCATTCTGACTGGTGTGAAGTGGTACCTCATTGTGGTTTTGATTTGCATTTCTCTAATAATGAGTGATGTTGAGCATCTTTTCATGTGTTTGTTAGCCATCCGTATGTCTTCTTTGGAGAAATGTCTATTTAGTTCTTTGGCCCATTTTTGATAGGGTCGTTTATTTTCTGGAGTTGAGCTGAAGAAGTTGCTTGTATATTTTTGAGATTAGTTGTTTGTCAGTTGCTTCATTTGCTATTATTTTCTCCCATTCAGAAGGCTGTCTTTTCACCTTGCTTATATTTTCCTTTGTTGTGCAGAAGCTTTTAATTTTAATTAGATCCCATTTGTTTATTTTTGCTTTTATTTCCAGAATTCTGGGAGGTGGATCGTAGAGGATCCTGCTGTGATTTATGTCTGAGAGTGTTTTGCCTATGTTCTCCTCTAGGAGTTTTATAGTTTCTGATCTTACATTTAGATCTTTAATCCATTTTGAGTTTATTTTTGTGTGCGGTGTTAGAAAGTGATCTAGTTTCATTCTTTTACAAGTGGTTGACCAGTTTTCCCAGCACCACTTGTTAAAGAGATTGTCTTTACCCCATTGTATATTCTTGCCTCCTTTGTCTGCTGATGATTGGGTTTGCATTTTTGTTTTGTTGTTGTTTAGATGAGGCATCCTGCACAGGGTGCTGCTGGTAGTTGGGTGATGCCAGGCCTTGCATTCAAGTGGTTTCCTTTGTGTAAGTTCTCACTTTTTGATACTGCCTAGGGTTAGTTAGTGTAGGGATTCCCTGGTGGCTCAGACAGTAAAATGTCTGCCCACAATGCAGGAGACCTGGCTTATATCCCTGGGTAGGGAAGATCCCCTGGAGAAGGAAATGGCAACCCACTCCAGTACTCTTGCCTAGAAAATTCCATGGATAGAGGAGCCTGGTGGGCTACAGTCCATGGGGTCGCAGAGAGTCAGACACAACTGAGCGACTTCACTTCATTTCAGAGTTAGTTCTGCTTGATCTCTGGTCAGGAACAAAGATTCCACAAGTGGTTTGTTATGGCATTAAGTGAGATTAAAACAAATACTCAAAAACGAGAAACCAAAGATGAACCCCAGACAAACAGGAGTTACAAAATCAGGCAAATAGTCATTAAAATAATGGGATATGCATATAGACACCCATTAGCAAAATCAAAACAGTCCAAGAAAAATAAAGTACAGTAAATTGACCCAGCCAACAAAGGAAATAAAAAATTAGATTTACTATTTAAGAACAAAACTAACTAAAGCACAAACTGGAAAACAAAACTAAAGCAAGCTGCCAAGTGTGGAATAAAGCAATGAAAATAAAACTAACAAATATGTTGAGAGGAAAGGAAAGAAAGAAAAGAAAGAAAGAATAGATATGAAAAGTTAAATAGAGGTAGTTAAAGAAGATTTATATATATGAAAGATTAACTGGATGGGGAAAAGAACAGTAGAAAAAGCAAAGAAAGAAATGTAGAAAAAATAATAGGTTTAAAAATTTAAAAAAGAGAGAGAGAGAGAAAAAAAAAGAAAACTCCACAGAACTGCAAAAGCCCAATGTAGAGCCAGAGATTTATAGCAACAATAAAAAATGTGACTGAGAAAAAAAAAAAGATCAAATGCTTAATTAGATTTCATAGTGCCAATAAAATGGACAACTACAACAGATGGGGGAAAAAAGAAGAAAAGAAAAAAAAATCCAAAAGAATCTACAGAACAAGTCAAAATATAAGAATAATAAATGTTTTTCTGAGTCACTGCTGTCAGAGTCCTTTCCCTCGCTGGGAGTCATAGTCCACCTCAGCTCCCTAGGATGCCCTCCAACACTGTACTGGTCTCTGGAGGTGATGCTGGGGCAGCTCAGATACTAATCTTGTCCTACTTTCCTGTGTGTTCTTGCCTCCAATGTCCACAGCTATCAGAACTAGTGTGCTTTCTTTTGTGAGAGCTCTCACTGTCCTTTTATATATTCCATAGACACAGAGTTGGTCTAGTTGATGGTGTAGATTTTATCTGCAGCTTGTATAGCTGGTGGGAAGGATTTGGGTCTTCTTCCTTAGCCACACTGCCCCTGGATTTCAACTGTGGTTTTATTTCCACATGTGAATTGTCCACTGGGGTTTGCTCCTGAGGTTGCCCTGGGAGACTTGGATCTGTCCCAGTGAGGGCCAGGTGTGGAGGTGGTGCAGCTGCGTTGGACACAGGGGTTCTGGCAGCAGCAGGTAGTCAGGGGACTTGGCGGCTAGGGCAGTAGGAAATATAGTGCTGTAGAAGGGTATGGCAACCAGTATTGGCCAATATGCTCCAGTAGTCTTGCCTGGAGAAACTCCCTGACAGAGAAGCCTGGCAGGCCACAGTCCACAGGGTTGCAAAGTGTTGGACATGACCAGAGCAACCTTGTGTGAGCAGATGCAAGACTTTTTTTTTTTTTTTTTACCTGTGGCAGCTCTGTCCCAGTGATGGTTGAGCGTGAAGTTGATGCAGTTGCTTGGCTTGCAGGAACCCTGGCGATGCCAAGTGTGCAGGGACATGAACTGCCTCTGCTGCAGGAGTTATGGCCCTATCAGAGTCATTTTTTGAGCTTCTGGTAGCTGGTGATCAGAAGGCCTCTTTGGTCAGTCTTTCTCCATAGCTCTGCCCATTCAGGCACTTAGAAGGCTCCTTTGCCTGGGGTCCTTCTCTGCAGATTGGTGCATCAGTCACTTAAAGGGTCACCCTGGGTGGGGTCCTACTCTGTAGTTCAGGGCATCAGGTGTTTGATGGGCCAGACTCTCTATTGTTCAGCTGTCGATGCTGGCATGTAGGCAGAGAGAGGCTATGGTGATGGCTCCACCCTCTATGCATGACTCAGCAGTTTTGTCTTGCTTCCATGGCTGCCTGGCTTTCCACCACAGGCATTTCCACCATAATCTCCTCCCTCACATCCCTTTGATCCATCTCTCTGCAGTCAACAGCAGCTCTTGCTCTGGTATTGTTCCACAACCCCTAAACTCCAGCTTGCAGCTGCTCCACCTTCTAAAGGACCTGAGTCCCTGTCCAGGGTATATGTGGCTGCAGCAAGGACTGTATGATTCTCATTCCATTTAGGCTGCCACAGATCAGCTGTTTCACTCTCAGCCTTAAATGTTTCTCCTCTGACTCAGACAACTGCCCCAGTGTGGGGATCGGACCCCTGCTTCAGTTCCCCCACTCACCGGGGGCAGGTCCAGTCCTACTTACACTCCTGTTTTTCCTTTGTCTAGTTCCTTTGTCCTACCAAGTTTTGTATGGTTCTATATATTCTTTTCCATTGGTCAGATACTCCTTTCTGCTCTCAGCTGGTGTTCTGTATGCACTTCTGTGTCTGAAGGTGTATTCCTGATGTATCCGTGGAGAGAGATGTACTCCACGACCACCTACTCCTCTGCCATCTTGTTCTCTCCTGCCAACACACCTTTTTGAGTAATATATGATCTTTCCCAAAACCACTGGCCACAAAGTCTGCCCTGTTTTTATGTTGTGTATTTCAATTCCCTCCTTTTTAGCCCATGTCTGAGAAGTGGCTTTGCTTGTTCTGCAAAGCTTCTTGTTATACACATTTTGTTACACCAGGAACCATAGGGAAATACAGAATTGCCAAAGCAAGGACTGTCCATTTAAAGTTAGGATGATGTAGGAGATTTCCTTGGCAGTCCAGTGATTAAGACTTCACACTTCCACTGGCGGAAATGTGGGTTGTATGTTTGGCCAAGAATCCCATATGTTAAAAAAAAAAAACCACCAAAACCTTAGGTTTGTGTAAATGAAGCATTGAACAAAAAATCATTTCCCTGTTAAAAATAAAAAAAATAAAGTCTGCAACATGCCATAGTAATCAATCAGTTAAAGCTATAAACTTTCAGGCTTGATACAGCTTAAGGGAAGTATGACTTAAATACACATAGCAACCACTGTACATCTAATCACAAAGCTGCCAGCACTTAAATTTAAGGAAAGAGGATTTATAGATATAATTTATTGCATAAGCTTTGAGTTCTTTTATATTACATGTTTAAAAAAATCATTTAAGACTGATTTTGCTTTAAAAATTGAATTAAAAAAATTTAAAGGTGCTTGGGAAATTGTAGGAAGTATACAAAAAGCAGAAAATCAAAACCATGAGCACTATGCACAAATAAAGGAAGATCACTTCCCTGAGAGCAAATAGAAGTTATTCACTTAGATTTTGCAATAAAAAGGGAATCAGTTACTATCACGTATGTGATCACGTATGTGTGGTGGAGCCTCAAAGTCATACAGGGGCTTTCCTGGTGGCTCAAACAGTAGAGAATCTGCCTGCAATGTGGGAGACCCTGGTTTGATTCCTGGCTCAGGGAGATCCCCTGGAGAAGAGAATGACTACCAACTCCAGCATTCTTGCCTCAAAAATCCCATGGACAGAGAGCCTGGTGGGCTACAGTCCATGGGGTCTCAAAGAGTTGGACACGACTGAGCAACTAACGCTTTCACCTTCTCAAAGTCATACAGCAAAGTGAGAAGTATTAGGAGTGAAAACAGAAATATGCTCTCAATTCACGCTGTTGACTTGGGGAAACTAAATGGGGATTAACTAGCCTTGAGACATTTTATGTTATTGCTTTGATTTTCAAGTTTCAAGTTCAAACTTGAGGCAAAAGATAAGGAAACTGAAAAATAAAATAGAAAAGAAAAGATAAGGAAGCAGGTAGTCATCGATTAAGTCCTGTATCCTCTAGGATAATCACTACAGAGGTTGTGGACCAGAATTTTGTTGTCATTGGTGGTCTTATTGTTGCTCATTTGTCACTAAGTACACTTAGTCTTTTCAACTGTTAATTTTAACTGGTTTCAAATGTCCATTGAGAGCCTATAGACATTTCTCAAAATCAGTTCCCTACATGATCTTAATCTAGATATATTATGAAAGTGAAAGTTGTTCAGTCCTGTCTGACTCTTTGCAATCCCATGGACTATACAATCCGTGGAATTCTCCAGGCCACAATACTGGAGTGGGTAGCCTTTCCCTTCTCCAGGGGATCTTTCCAACCTAGGAACTGAACCAAGGTCTCCCACATTGCAGTCAGATTCTTTACCAGTTGAGCCACAAGGGAAGCCCAAGAATACTGGAGTGGCTAAGTAGCCTATCCCTTCTCCAGTGGATCTTCCTGACCGAGGAATCAAACTAGGGTCTCCTGCATTGCAGGCGGATTCTTTACCAGCTGAGGTATCAGGGAAACCCTGATACATTATAAAAGGTAACTTTTTGGAAAAAGAAAAAAAAAAAAAGATTATCTTCTTTAAGAACTCTGAACCATTACTACACTGGAGATATAGCACTGGTGAGGCAGGCCCTTTAAAATTATTACCCATATAAAAATAAATACATAATCTTGGATATATCTAGTAAGTAACAAACAAAAACCTCAGAAGTACAGGGCTTCCCTAGTGGCTCAGTGGAAAAGAATCTGCCTGTCAACCAGGAGATGAGGTTTCAATCACTGGGTTGGGAAGATCCCCTGGAGAAGGAAATGGCATATTTCAGTATTCTTGAGGGCTACAGTAGGACACCTCTTCATGGATCACAGTCTTGTCAAGGAGAAGGGGCTTACATAACCCAATGAAGCCATGATTCATGGTGTGTGGGGCCACCCAAGATGGATAGGTCACAGTGGAAACTTCTGACAAAGCGTGGTCCAGTGGAGGAGGAAATGGCAACCTACTCCAGTATTCTTGCTGTGAGAACCCTGTGGACAGTATGAAAAGACAAAAAGATTTGACACCAGAAGATGATCTTCCTGGGTCAGAAAGTGTCCAACATGCTACTGATGAAAAGCAAAGGGCAATTACTATTAGCTCCAGAAAGTGAAGCAGCTGAGCCAAAATGGAAATTATGCTCATTTGTGGACATGTCTGGTGGTGAAAGTTAAGTCTGATGCTATAAAGAACAATATTGCATAGAAATCTGGAATTTAAGGTCCATGAATCAAGGTAAATTGTTTTTGGTCAAATAGGAGATGGCAAGATTGAATATCAACATCTAAGGAATCAGTGAACTAAAATGGTTTATCCATATATCTATTGCTGTGGGCAAGATCCTTTAAAAGAAATGGAGTAGCCATCATAGTCAACAAAAGAGTCTGAGATGCAGTACTTGGGTGTACCCTCAAAAATAACAGAATGATCTTGGTTTATTTCCAAAGCAAACCACTCAACATTACAGTAATCCAAGTCAATGCCCCAACAACTGATGCCGAAGAAGTTGAGGTTGACCAGTTCTGTGAAGATCTTCAACAACTTTTAGAACTAACACCAAAAACAGATGTCCTTTTCATCATAGGGGACTGGAATGCAAAAGTAGGAAGTCAAGAGGTATCTGGCAAAAGACACAAGTTTGCCTTTGGAATAGAAGGGCTCCAAGGGCAAAGGCTAACAGAGTTTTGTTGAGAGAACATGCTAGTCATAGCAAACATGCTTTTCCAACAACACAAGAGAAGGTTCTACACACAGACATCACCAGATGGTCAATATGGAAATAAGACTGATTACTTTCTTTGTAGCCAAAACTAGATAAAATCTATACAGTCAGCAAAAACAAGACCTGGAGCTGACTGTGGCTCAGAACATGAGCTCTGTATGGCAAAACTCAGGCTTAAATTGAAGAAAGTAGGGAAAACCACTAGGCCATTCAGGTATGACTTAAATCCCTTATTATTATACAGTGGAGTTGATAAGTAGATTCAAGGGATTAGATCTGGTAGACAGAGTGCCTAAAGAACCAAGGACAGAAGTTAGCAACATGGTAGAGGAGGCAGCGACCAAAACCATCCCAAAGAAAAAGAAATGTAAGGCAAAGGGGTTGTCTATGAGGCTTTACAAATAGCTGAGGAAAGGAGAGAATTGAAAAGCAAGGGAGCAAGGTAACGATATATCCAACTTAATGCAGAGTTTCAGAGAATAGCAAGGAGAGACAAGAAGGAAGAAGGCCTTTTTAAATAAACAGTACAAAGAAATAGAGAAAAACAATAGAATTGGAAAGAATAGAGATCACGTCAAGAAAATTAGAGATATGAATGGAACATTCCATGCAAGGATGGTAATAACAAAGGACACAAATGGTAAGGACCTAACAGAATCAGAAGAGATAAAGAAGAGGTTGCATGCATGTACAGAATAACCTCACAGAAAGGTTTTAATGAACCAGAAGACAATGATGGTGTGGTCTTTGACCTAGAGCCAGATATCCTGGAGTATGAAGTCAAGTGGGTCTTAGAAAGCATTACTATGAACAAAGCTAGTTGAGGTGTGGAATTCCAGAAGTTGTTGTTGTTGTTTTTAATCCTAAAAGATGATGCTGTTAAAGTGCTGTACTCAATATGTCAGCAAATTTGGAAAACTCAACAAAGTCCACAGAACTGAAAAAGGTCAATTTTCATTACAGAAAAACAATATCAAAGAATGTTCAAACTACGGTACAACAGTGTTCATTTCACCAGCTAGAAAGATAATGCTCAAAATCCTCAAGCTAGGCTTCAGGAGTACCTGAACTAAGAATTTCCAGTTGTACATGCTGGATTTAGAAAAGGCAAGGGAACCAGAGATCAAATTGCCAACATCGATTGAATCATAGAGAATACAAGGGAATTCTAGAAATCATCTCCTTCTGCTTCATTCACTAAGCTAAAGCCTTTGACTGTGTGGATCACAACAAACTGTGGAAAATTCTTAAAGAGATGAGAGTACAAGGCCACTTTAGCTGCCTCCTGAGAAACCTGTACGCAGGTCAGGAAGCAACAGTTAGAACCGGACATAGAACAACAGACTGGTTCCAAACTGGGGAAGGAGTATGTCAAGGCTACATATTGTCACCCTGCTTATTTAGCTTATATACAGAGTACATCCTGTAGAAAGCAGTCTGGATGAATCACAAGCTGGAATGAAAACTGGGGAGAAATATGAATGACTTCAGATATGCAGATGATATCTAATGGCAGAAAGTGAAGAGGAACTAAAGAGTCTCTTGATGAGAGTGAAAGAGAAGAGTGAAAAAGCTGGCTTGAAATGCAACATTCAGTAAACTAAGAGCAAGGAACCCGGTTGCATCACTCCATGGCAAATAAGGGGAAAAAGTGGAAGCAGTGATAGATTCTTTTTGGGGCTCCAAAATCACTGTAAACTATGACAGCAGCCATGAAATTAAAACATGCTTACTCCTCAGAAGGAAAGCTATGATGAACCTAGACAGTGTATTCAAAAGCAGAGACATCACTTTGCTGCCAAAGGCCTATACAATCAAAGCTATTGTTTTTCCACTAGTCAAATATAGATGTGAAAGCTATACCATAAAGAAAGCTGAGCACTGAAGAATTGATGCTTTTGAACTGTGGTGCTGGAGAAGACTCTTGAGAGTCCTCTGGACAATAAGAAGACCAAACCACTCCGTTCTAAAGGAAATCAACCCTGAAGATTCATTGGAAGGACTAATGCTGAGGCTCCAATACTTTGGCGACCTGATGCAAAGAGCTGACTCATTAGAAGAGACCTTGATGCTGGAAAGACTGAAGGCACAAGAAGGAGGTGGCAGAGGAAGAGATGGTTAAATGACATCACTGACTCAATGGACATGTATTTCAGCAAACTCCAGGAGACAGTCAAGGACAGAGGAGCTTGGCGTGCTACAGTTCCTGCGGTCAAACTGTTAGACAGCACTGAGTGACTGAAGAACAATAACTATAGCCTTAGTACAACATCTTAGAAATGAGTTAAAATTCTGGCTCCACTGCTTACTAGCCACATGTTTTGGACAAGTTAATTTAACCTGTGAGGATAAAAATAATACCTTCTGCTATAGAGAAATGACTTAATATGTGAATAATACGTAGCTGCTATGATTTATTCGCTCAGTTGTGTCCAGCTCTTTGGAAACCCATGGACTGTAGCCCACCAGACGCACTTGTCCATGGGATTCTCCAGGCAAGAATATGGAGTGGGTTGCCATTCCCTTCTGCAGAGGATCTTCCCCACCCAGGGATTGAACCTGGGTCCCCAACATTACAGGCAGATTCTTTACCAGTTGAGCCACCAGAGAAGCTTCCCAGGTGGTGCTAGTGGTAAAGAATCCTCCTGCAAATATAGGAGACATATGAGTAGTGGTTTGATCCTTGGGTCAGGAAGATTCCCTGGAGGAGAGCATGGCAACTCACTCCAGTATTCTTGCCTGGAGAATCTCATGGACAGAGGAGCTACAGTCCATAGTGTCTCAAAGAATCAGACACGACTGAAGTGACTTAGCACAATTACTGTTTATAATTTTATTATTATCCATTTTATTTAATATAGTTTCCTCAATAACTGCAATGAGGTAATTTATTCATTATAGTTATTCACCAAACTGAAGACTATACTGAGCACTTGGAAAAAAAAACAAACAAACATAATCCCTACCACTTACTATGGTTGGGATTCTATGATCTTGACCATCTATGATACTATGTGATTAAATAAAAACAGAGTAACTAAAGCTACCATTATAAAAAGTAAAAGTTTCCTTGAAAGCAAACAGATTTAACTATTAATACTCACTGTTCTTTTTAAAGGATGTATTTATATTAACAGGGAATGTCTCAGTCTATGCTTAGTTGGCAAACAATTTCTTTTCATGGCTAATGGCAACTGTCCATTGTTACATATATTTAATTCCAGATTTGCTATACTCATTATTAACTTTACTAAAAAACTCAAACAGGACATATCTCTTAGACTTCTAGAGAAATAAATCTTTCAACAATTAGGCTTCCCTGGTGGTTCTGATGGTAAAGAATCTGCCTGCAATGCAGGAGACCTCGGTTCGATCTCTGGATGGGTTGGGAAGATCCCCCGGAGAAGGGAAAGGCTACCCACTCCAGGATTCTGGCCTGGAGAATTCCAAGGACTGTATAGTCCATGGGATGGCAGAGAGTAAGACATGACTGAGAAATTAATCCTTCAACAATCAGGATTATAAAAGTCTAATTCTTCGTATTTGTAAGGAGGGCATGTTACACTAGCTAGAGGCCAGAGAAAGTAAACACCTTAAAGTATTAAATATAAATCCAAAACAACCATCTCTAATTCCCACTCCCAATTCTGCTAATTACTGGAATGTAAATTATTGAATTTACATTAAAAACGTACCTGACCTAATTTTATTAACACACTCAGCTTTATCTGAAGGCTAATTTCTATTCTGGTTCTGATCTACAAAGAATAAGCAGAAAAAGCAAAAAAACTCAAGGAAGACTTAAGGCACCTGGAGTTTAGAATATCCACATCATACACTGCTCTTTTCCTTCCTTCCTCTCAGGCACAAACATTGGCCAATTAGTTCCTGGGCTTCATTTGAGAAACCAACGAACAAAAGTTCAGGAGAGGTTTGCACCACTGACACTGTTCCATTCAGCTTGGAGTTTCAGTAATTTAGAGTCAGGTTATTATTTGGAATACTTAATTTTGTAATCGCTCAAAATGAAGGTTTTTATTTTCTGCTTTTTGTGTTGGTTTATGTACAAAAATGTGACTGTGAGCGTGCACTGATTGTGCAGTCAAGAGGCTGTCAGTCATATACATACTAAGGAAACTTGTCGCTCAGGTGCTAAGTCATGTCCAGCTCTGTGACCATGTGCCCCATGCACTGTGGCACAGCAGGCCTCACTGTCCCTCACTATCTCCTGGAGTTGGCCCACCTGCCCACTACTGCACACTACTCATACTCTGTATAAAATAGACAACTAGTAGGAACCTACTGTATAGCACTACTCAGTGCTCTGTAGTGGTCCAAATGGGAAGGAAAGCCAAGAAAGAGGAGGTATATGCATACGTGTAACCGATTCGCTTTGCTGTACAGCAGAGACTAACACAACATTGTAAAGCAACTATGGGCCAGTGACATTTTTTTTTAAAAGAGGCTGCCTGGATTATGCTGGACTTCAAGGACAGGTGATTTGCAATTATAATCTTGCTAAACAAATACCAAATTATCAGCATTATGGAAAGTAATGTTTAATAATTAATCACCAGTACCCTACCAAAGTGATGCAGAGTCATGGATTAAATTTTATACTAATAATTTTTATATTTGTTTATAAATAACATTTTCCAAAACAGAAGCTTTATGAAACAAAATTCATAAACACAAGTTTATGAAACAAACATGGTAAAATGACTTTCATCAAAGTTTTTGTTGGATATCTAACTGAATTATAGGATTTCTTTGAGAATATAGTTATATAATTGATCAGAAATATCAAAGCCTTGGGCAGGTAAGGGGGTAAGGAACTACAGCTGACACTAAGAGTGTCAGTTGTCTTTGGTAGAAAGATGCTATGGTAGCAGTTATATTTTTCTAAAATGAAAAAAGAAATTGAGCATCTCCATACTTGTTACAGGAGGAAAAGAGAACTAATATGAATCACATGTTAATTTCTTTCAACAATTTGAAAAATTAGGATTGTATAATTATAGCTTATCATATCTCAAAATGAATCTCTACAGTTATAGACTTGTATCACAAAGACTTGGATTAAAGGAATACAGAAGAATTTCAGGGACAACATTCAATATAGAGAATGATAACAAAGACAGTTCTAACTTTTACATAATCTTTTCTCTAAGGTGAAATACCAAAATACAAAGTATCAACAGGTCACTGAAAACATTAAAAACACATTTTAAATTAAAAAATATAGAAATCAGCCAATTACAGTCTATGTTGTCTACAAGGAATAATACAAATAGTTGAATTGACCGGAACAGTATAATGCTCCTGGAAGAACTCAAGATTCATAGTTTAGTGAAGAAATCAAGGGAATATATTTATTCTTTACTCTAGATATGACTAAGCAAGGCATTCTGCACTAGAACACCAGAGCTCTCATAAGTACAAGAATATGGTTTTGTTTGATTTTTTAAATGTATACACATTTATATTGTATATATGACATTAATCTATTTTCTTTTTTATGGCAATTTTAGGTTCACAGTAAAGTGTAATGAAAGATACAGAGATTTTCATATACCCCTGCCCCTCTATTATCAACTTTCCAACCAGAGTGGTGCATTTATCACAACCGATGAGCCTCTGTTAACACATTATTAACCAAACTCTATACTTGCTTGATTTCTTTGATTGGTGAAATTATATAAGGCATCAGCAATTATTGTTTGCCTCTAATCTCAGTATTCCCCCATTTGGGAGATACTTAAAATACTTAGGCTAATGAGTTATAAAATTACTGAAGTATTAGGTAAATTAATAGTAGGAAATTGTACAGAGATAGAGAGAAATGATTCCCAGGGAGAATTCATATCCACGATCTTAATAAAACAGACCACTGACATTTACTTTTTGGAAGGGAGAAAGTACAAATAAAAGTGTTTACTTAACAATTTATTATCTTTAACCAGTTTATATAAAATAAGATTACTATTAGAAAATTACTTCAGAGTACTAGCACATTACATTTGTTATTTTAAATGTGATTTTTAGGAAGATCTGATTGATGAATTGATGAATATATATTTCTATATTTTTAATTTAAAGTGTATTTTAATGAATATATATATTCATTGATGAATGTATATTGTTTATTGGCCTCATGAAGACAGCTTTTCATACACAACATAGATTGAATTCTAAATAGGAGTTTGGATTGGATCAGTTTAGTTCAGTCACTCAGTCATGTTCGACTCTCTGCGAACCCATGTACTGCAGCACGCCAGGCTTCCCTGTCCATCATCAACTCCCAGAGGTTTTTCAAACTCATGTTCATTGAGTCAGTGATGCCATCCAACCATCTCATCCTCTGTCATCCCCTTCTCCTCTGCCTTCAATCAGGGTCTTTTCCAATGAGTCAGTTCTTCCCATCAAGTGGCCAAAGTATTGGAGTTTCAGCTTCAGCATCAGTCCTTCCAATGATTATTCAGGACTGACCTCCTTTAGGATGGACTGATTGGATCTCCTTGCAGTCCAAGGGACTCGCAAGAGTTTTCTCCAACAACACAGTTCAAAAGCATCAATTCTTTGGCCCTCAGCTTTCTTTAGGGTCCAACTCTCATATCCATACATGACCACTGGAAAAATGATAGCTTTGACTAGATGGACTTTTGTTGACAAAATAATGTCTCTGCTTTTTAATATGCTGTCTAGGTTGGCCATAGCTTTTCTTCTAAGGAGCAAGCATCTTTTAATTTCATGGCTGCAGTCATCATTTGCAGTGATTTTGGAGCCCCCAAAACTAGTCTCTCACTGTTTCCACTGTTTCCCCATCTATTTGCCATGAAGTGATGGGATTGGATGCCATGATCTTAGTTTTCTGAATGCTGATTTTTAAGCCAACTTTTTCACTCTCCACTTTCACTTTCATCAAGAAGCTCTTTAGTTCTCCTTCACTTTCTGGCATAAGGGTGGTGTCTTCTGTATATTCGAGGTTATTGGTATTTCTCCTGGCAATCTTGATTCCAGCTTGGATTGGATAGAATATATCAGAAAAATAAATGAAGGAGGTAGTGTACACAGTGTTTGTGGTAGAACTACATGAAATTTGCTATTTTACAAGACTTACAAGTATATTTTGAATTTGAAAGTGAAAGTGAAAGTCGCTATCATGTCTGACTCTTTGTGACCCCATCAACCATACAGTCCACGGACTTCTCCAGGCCAGAATACTGGAGTGTGTAGCTGTTCCCATCTCCAGGGGAATATCCCCAACCCAGGAGTTAAACCCAGGTCTCCTGCATTGCAGACAGATTGTTTACCAGCTGAGCCACAAGGGAAGCCATTTTGCATTTAAACAAAAGTAAAGAATATTTATAGCAAAATTATCAAGTCAACTGAGTGAAGCCAATTGAGTGAAGCCAATTGAAGTCAATTGAGAAAGCAATACCTTGTTTTCAAATATGCACATTTTACACTGCAGGTATAGGAATCAGCCCTGGTCAGTGATAGGAAGATTCAAGTACTTTCATCATTAAGGAAACATAACCAGGGCAGTCAGGTTAGTCTTCTTCCCCCAAGGCAGGAAAAATGAGGTCAAAAGTTTTGTTACACAGCTTAACCTGGTTTCCTAGGGACTAATTTCACTTTCATAAAAAAATCATTGATGAGGAAAATTAAAATATTTCTTGATCTAATATTCAATGGCTCATAACTAAAGATTAGATATCTAAATAGGTTTTCCAGGTCAATAGGAGTTTTCTGATGCACTTGATATTATTTTTAGAAGACAGACATCAAAACAATTTACTGATCTAGGATCAGGTGTATCTGGTAAAATATGGATTGGCAGGTTTAAAAGTCTAATTTCATCCTAAAAAATAGCTTGTTGTCTCTGAAAATTGAATGCTTATTTCTGTATTTTCTTAAGTAAAACCAGACAATTGATGTAGTACTATTTTTAAGTTCCCATTAAGAATTATTTCAAAAGGTCTTAAAATATTTAGATTTTCATTAATAACCCATACTGATGGATTTGATTTCAGAAAAGAAAATAAGCCATTCCATATTGAGCATAGTAAATTCACTATGATTCACATGAATTTCTTCTGATCATAAGATACATAGGCACTAAATAATGTTTACTGAAAAATGCAAAAAGAAAATTGGTAAAAGAAACTTACAAGAGCACCATTAAAAGATAACTGATATTTAATACTTTGCTTTTTACTTAATATATGCTTCTTTGCAGTTCTTTTTAGAGATGATATGATATTGCATATTGGCTCATTTGGTAAAGAATCTGCCTGCAGTGCAGGAGATCAAGGTTCAATCCCTGGGTCAAGAAGATACCCTGAAGAAGGAAATGACAACCCACTCTAGTATTCTTGCCTGGGAAGTTCTATGCACAGAGGAGCCTGAGGGCTGCAGTCCATGGAGTTGCAAAGAGTTGGACACAACTGAGCAACTAAGGCAGAACCAGTGTTGCATTTGCTAGTTTAAATGTCTTTTTCACTTGGTGCTGTAGCATAAATTTTTTTCAAAATCACTGATATGATATGATATGGTTAGAGGGCACCACAGACTCAATGGACATGAATTTGAGCAGACAGTCGAAGACAGAGGAGTCTGGCGGGCTACAGTCCATGCAGTTGTGAAGTGTTGGACATCACTTAGTGACTGAACAACAATATTGCATGTGTAAGTTTATTACTATAACCTTAACTTTCTCTCTTGTTTAAATCTTTATGCTGCATTTTTACATACAGAAGGAGCTCCTATTTGGACATAAATTTTTATCTACACTTTTATGATTTTAGTCTACATATCTGATGTTATATAACTCTAAAGACCTGGAATTCTAAAAAAATTGATATAAATTTCAAATTATTCTTTATAAAGGAAAGAAAAAAATACATTTGTCTTGTCAAGTATGGTTATTCAACAACTTTATATTGTCATTTCTTTTAATAAAAGTGAAAGTTCCTCAGTCATGTCCAGCTCTTTGTGATCCCGTGAACTGTAGCCTGCCAGGCTTTCCTGTCGATGGAATTCTCCAGGGAAGAGTACTGGAGTGGGTTGCCATTACCTTTTTCAGGGGATCTTCCTGACCCAGGGATCAATCTTGGGTGTCCCGCATTGCAGGCAGATTCTTTAAACCATCCAAGCCATCAGGGGAGCCCAAGTGTGTTGTGTGAAGTGAAATGAGGTCACTCAGTCATGTCCAACTCTTTGCAACCCCATGGACTGTGGCCTATCAGGCTCCTCCGTCCATGGGATTTTCTAGGTAAGAGTGCTGAAGTGGATTGCCATTTCCTTCTCCAGGGGATCTTCTTGACCCAGAAATCGAACCCAGGTCTCCCGCATTGCAGGCAGACGCTTTACCGTCTGAGCCACCAGAGTGTGTCGTGTATTTGCATCTAAATACACATATGCACATGCATATGTGTATATATATATATATATATATATATATATATACACACACATATATACATACATATATTTAATATAAATATGTTGAATATGCAATATTTCTATGATTAAACTAGTACTAACAGAAAATATAAGCATATACTAATTTGACAAGTTTGAAAATGGTAGTTAAACATTGACAACGCCAAATGCTTTTGAAGTCATGGAACAACAAAATATCACATTCATTGCTGGAGGAAATGCAAAATGGTACATCCACTTCATATAACTATTTGGCATTTCTCACAAATGAAACATTCCTTCCATGTGATAACACAATCATGCTCTTTGATATTTAACTGAAAGTGTTGAAAGCTTATGTTCACAGCAAAATCTGCATGTGGATGTTTACAGGAGCTTTATTCATGATTGCCAAAATCTGGAAGCAAGCCAACTGTCCTTTAGTAGGTGGATGTATAAATAAATTGTGGTATAATTTAGTTATTTAGCACTAAAAATAAATAAGCTATCAAGCTATGAAATGCATGGAGAAAACTTAAATGCATTTAACCAAGTTAAAGAAGCTGAAAAGGCTACATGGTGTATAATTTCAACTACATGACATTCTAGAGAAGATAACACTATGGAGGGTTGCCAGGTTTGGAGACTATGGGCCTTGTCGGGGGCGGGGGGGGAGGTGAGTGAATAGGTGGAGCCTAGAGGATTTTCATAGCAGTGAAACTGCTCTGTATGATACTATAATGTTGAATACATGTCATTATATAATTGTCCAGAGCCCCAGAATGTATAACATCAAGAGTGAACCCTACTGTTCTATACATCACAGATGTATAGATGTATAGAACAGTCTTTTGGACTCTGTGGGAGAGGGAGAGGGTGGGATGATTTGGGAGAATGGCATTGAAACATGTATAATATCAGATAAGAAATGAACTGCCAGTCTAGGTTCCATGCAGGATACTGGATGCTTGGGGCTGGTACACTGGGATGACTCAGAGAGATGGTATGGGGAGGGAGGTGGGAGGGGGGTTCAGCATTGGGAAAACGTGTACACCCGTGGCAGATTCATGTTGATGTATGGCAAAACCAATACAGTATTGTAAAGTAAAATAAAGTTAAAAAAAAAAAAAAGAGTGAACCCTACTATAAACAATGGATTTGGGGTGATAATGAGGTATCAGGTGGCACTAGCGGTAAGGAGCCCGCCTACCAATGCAGGAGATGTAAAAGATGAGGGTTTGATCCCTGAGCCGGGAAGATCCCATGGAGAAGGGCATGGCAACCCACTCCAGTATCCTGGCCTGGAGAATCCCATGGATAGAAGAGATTGGTGGGCTGCAGTCCATAGTGCTGCCAAGAGTCGGACATGATAAGCAACTTAGAATGCACGCACGATGTGTCAAGGTGGTGGGGATGTTGATGGTGTATATGTGTGGGGTCAGAGGGCATGTGGTAACTCTGTACTTGCTGTGAATCTAAAAGTAGTCTAAAAAAACAAGCCTAATTGAAATTCTAAAAACAGATGTTTAGCTGTTGTTTTAATTGCATTTAACATGGCAGTGAAGTGGAGCCCATTCATCATATGAATCTTGATGCACATGTGACTTTCTAATAGAAGGCTCAGACCAGAGTGATGACGGTCAATGAGTTTGGGTCTTAGACATCTAGAGGTCTTGATTATATCTACGCTCTTCCTCAGAACTTCTAACCTATTTAAAAATGGCTAGTTTATTGGAGAAAGAAAGATATGTGATCCAAGTGAAATGACTGTCAAGTATGGGATGAGTTAACCTAAACCATCCAAACTACAAGCTGACTAGGATAGTTGACTGCAGACCCATGAGGAAGCCATACCAACGTTAGATGATGGAATTGTCTGGTTAATCCACAGATTTCTGAGTTAAATTAACGTTGATTATTTCAAACTACTGGGATTTGCGTCACTACGTAACATTCTTGTGGCAACAGGTCATTAATGCATTGACTTTGATTAAAATGCCTATTAGTATATGAAATGCTGAGCATGCCTATAATTCAAACAGGGCTCACATTTTTTATTTGTAGAAATGGAACAGAAAAGTTATAGCAAGTATCATTACTCTATAGTTTGCTAACATTAATATGCTATGAATATGATAGTGAATTAAAAATATAGCAATGAAAGATAAACCAATATTAGCAGACATTAAAAAGAAACCTCACCCATTTCAAATTAAGGAGAAAATACTCAATTTCTTGCCCCTATACGGATATATATAGATACAGGGGCTTCCCGGGTGGCTCAGCAGGCAAAAAATCTGTCTGCCAATTCAGGAAACACAGGAGATGTGGATTCGATTGCTGGGTTGGGAAGATATGAACTTATAAAATTACTGTCAAGTAATAGAATATTGTTTACATAGAAAAATTGTATTTTGGTTACACTGACAACAGTTAGAACTGGACATGCAACAACAGACTGGTTCCAAATAGGAAAAGGAGTACATCAAGGTTGTATATTGTCACCCTGCTTATTCAACTTATATGCAGAATACATCATTAGAAATACTGGGCTGGATGAAGCACAAGCTGGAATCAAGATTGCTTGGAGAAATATCAATAAACTCAGATATGCAAATGACACCACCATTATGGCAGAAAGTGAAGAAGAACTAAAGAGCCTCTTGATAAAAGTGAAAGAGGAGAGTGAAAAAGTCTGCTTAAAGCTCAACATTCAGAAAACAAAGATCATGGGATCTGGTCCCATCACTTCATGGCAAATAGATAGGAAAAACAGTGGGAACCATGGCTGACTTTATTTTTGGGGGCTCCAAAATCACTGCAGATGGTGAACTGCAGACATGAAATTAAAAGACACTTACTCCTTGGAAGAAAAGTTATGAACAACCTATACAGCATGTTAAAAAGCAGAGACATTACTTTGCCAACAAAGGTCCATCTAGTCAAGGCTATGGTTTTTCCAGTGGTCATGTATGGATGTGAGAATTGGACTACAAAGAAAGCTGAGGCTGAAGAATTGATGCTTTTGAACTGTGGTGTTGGAGAAGACTCTTAAGAGTCCCTTGGACTGCGAGGAGGTCCAACCAGTCCATTCTAAAGGAGATCAGTCCTGGGTGTTCATTGGAAGGACTGATGCTGAAGCTGAAACTCCAATACTTTGATCACCTCATGTGAAGGGCTGACTCATTTGAAAAGACCCAGATGCTGGGAAAGATTGAAGGAGGGAGGAGATGGGGACAACAGAGGATGAGAAGGTTGGATGCATCGCTGATTCACTGGACATGAGTTTGAGTGAGCTCGGGGAGTTGGTGATGGACAGGTAGGCCTGGTTTGCTGCAGTCCGTGGGTCGCAAAGAGTCGGACATGACTGAGCAACTGAACTGAAACTGATGTGTCAATAACATTGACAGTAGAATGATTCATAAGTAGTTGGAGCAAATTTGGCCTGCTGAGTTAGATAAGCAAACATTAAAATATTACTCTGTCACTTTTTAATTATGTGAATTTGGGGAAAGTTTTTTTATTTTAAAGTAGAGATAATAATATGAATTTCATAGGAGTGTCATATTATGTAAGATAAACCAAAGCACCCTAACAAACTGTGGCATGAATACTTTCCTTCTTTACTAATACCAATTTCTGTTTCTTTAAGTACCTAGACAGCATATGGAAAAGCAGAGGCATTATCTGTCTAGTCAAAGCTATGCTTTTTCAGTAGTCATGTATGGATGTGAGTGCTGGACTATAAAGAAAGCTCAGTGCTGAAGAATTGATGCTTTTGAACTGGTGTTGGAGAAGACTCTTGAGAGTTCCTTGAACTGCAAGGAGATCAAACCAGTCAATCCTAAAAGAAATCAGTCCTGAATATTCATTCATTGGAAGGACTGATGCTGAAGCTGAAACTCCAATACTTTGGCCATTGATGCGAAGAACTGACTCATTAGAAAAGACTCCGATGCTGGGAAAGACTGAAGCCAGGAGGAGAATGGGACGACAGAGGGTGAGATAGTTGGATGGCATCACTGAATTGATGGACATAAGTTGATCAAGCTTCGGGAGCTGGAGATGGACAGGGAAGCCTGTTGTGCTGCAGTGCGTGCGGTTGCAAAGAGTAGAACCCAATGAGCAACTGAACTGAAGTACCTACGTATTTACATATTTTGAATAAATTTATAAGTTATTCTTGGGCAAATCTGAATATTTTGAGGTTTTTGCAGCTCACTAACCAGATCTCTTAGAGAAATATAAAATGTTAATATCACTTTTAAGTCATCAATCAGGACTGAAGCATATCAGAAAAAATAGAAAAACAGAATTCAATTCATATAATTGCAACTCACCAGAAGTGAGATTAAAATGCATATTGTAGTGGAGATATACACAGGTTTCAAACATCATTTAAGCAGTTTGCATTGCTCCTTAGTAATCACACATTTTGGACACTAATGAACACTGAAAATAAACACTTCTTTATAATGAGTGCACATACACATACAATATGTGGGTCATGCTGATATTTAGGTTTCACACTTCCCTCCTCCAACTAAACCTAAAACTATTATCAAGACATAATCTTGGTCAGTTTATATGAAGACTTTTAACAAATGTCCAGTGCTTTTTTAGATTAGATTAAGTTAAATCTAGATCAAGAAGAAAAAAGGGGATATGAGAGATAACAGAGGCTTAGCCTGTTTCAAAGTTTCTTAAACTCAGAAATACACAAAATTTAAAATAGCAGAAATATGTGATTTGCAAGAGAACAGATATATACAGTAATTCTTCAATGACATTGTTCAGTAGAACTTATAAGACAAGTTGAAATACAGTCGAACACTGTTGAAGCTGTATTATGAACCATCATGCATGCTTTGTGAAGGAAGAAGTCAGCTAGCCCAAAGGTGATAGCCATTAACAGATACAAACAGCTTCTGAAACAGTATAATTATTTGCAAAGGTGCTTTAATGATGAATTTCTGGAAATACTTAAAACTGAGTATCAAACTATTTAGCAAACTAAATTGCTTATAATAAATTGTACTAATACGTTGTATCAGTAGTATTAATTTACTACACGGTGCTAACATTTTTTTGATCTGGGAATGAGTTTACAAACTAACAGGAAGGTCAATAGTGAAATTATTAATAAATTCATATGAATTCCTGCCCAAAAGATGACTTTTATTTAAACAATATATTTGCTTGGAAATAACAAATATGACGTTAAAATTATGCTTTTCAAAAACAAATGGTTGCTTTTTTTCTTACAAAATAGCAAAATGTTAACCCTTACGATGATTAACACTGTTCCATTTTAAAACTTAAATTTTCCCCTGAATTTCCTACTAAATTAGTCAACTTACATAGGTCATACTATATGCTACTGTTTGTGAAAACAAGCATACTGCACTTATTACCTCAAGTTCAATGTGGTCTAACATATTTCAGTGTCTGGCTGCAAGTCACCCACATGGGCAATGATTTTATCTTTCTGAACTTCCAGCTTCTCAGTGTAAAACAGGCACTAAATGAAATCTTTCCATCTTTCTATACTATTATACACTCTAATAAACATAGGAACTAACAAGTCTGTACTTCTATAACTTTTTATTCAATGACTCATTTCCTCAATTCTTTCTTTTCTCCTGCAAAATACCTGGCATTCTCAGTTCAGTTCAGTCGCTCAGTCGTGTCCGACTCTTTGCGACCCCATGAATCACAGCACGCCAGGCCTCCCTGTCCATCATCAACTCCCGGAGTTCACTCAGACTCATGTCCATGGAGTCCGTGATGCCATCCAGCCATCTCATCCTGGGTCGTCCCCTTCTCTTCCTGCCCCCAATCCCTCCCAGCATCAGAGTCTTTTCCAATGAGTCAACTCTTCGCATCATTCTAATGTAACTGTATTTAATTTAGCACATGCTATGTAAAACTCATGGTTTACCTTATGTCTCTGTTTTTGTACTTTAATTTGGTAAAAGGAATGACTGCTTGGTACTTGTTTGAACTTGGATTAAAAAAAAAGTGGCTACATTTTTCTTTATAAAGGCAAGGAAAGAAAATGTACTGCTAGGATAAGACTAAGCATGAAAGATTTCATCTGAGAGGGACAATTTGTCAGAAAATTATGAGGAGGTACAAACAGAGGGTTATAATGGAAGCAGTCTTGCAACATTAACTATAGCATTCACTCTCATAAATTCTGTAATAAATCCACACACACCACATTGAGGGGTGGAACAGACCGGATGGTTTTCCAGCAGGCGTGCTCCCACTGCAGGCACTCCCACATGGAGTGGTCGTCATGCCACAGAAATTATGCACCCCACTTCACCTTGGCTTGGAGTGAGCACCTTGATTCTCATACTGAGGAATTAATTGGGAAAATGGAAATGGCAGCTCAGAATAGTGGACAAAAGCTATGATCCTAAATCACCTTCAGAATGGGTCTTTCATCATGAGCAATTAGTTACTCCTCAGCAAAATACAGTTTAATGAGGGCAAAGACTAGATTGGAGTCACAGGGATAAAATAACCTTTGTGAATATCATTGTCCCTTTTATAAAGGTGCCATTAATAAGCATCATCACTCTATCCAGAAATTAAAACGAACACTTGTTTTGCCAAACTCAAAAGTATAGTCATGTCTGGAACTTACAGAGGAGTTTTCACTGTTCTAATTACTGACTATGAGAGATTAGGTACATTTCCCCCTTAAATTAAAATAGTTGTGGTGATCGAGTATCTTTTGTCTAACAAATTTTAAATGTACTTAAAAAGCAATGATGTCATAGCTATACATCTAATGGTACTGTGTGAATGCCCTAAAGTAGACAGGAAAGTAAATTATTAAATGAAGAATTTTGAATTAATTTAATTTTAACTGAATTTTGTTAAAACATTAATGCAATGAATGGTGACAGAAAGAGCATGAACTTTAAAACTGTAGAACCCCAGGTTCTATCCTTGCTCATCAGTGTGACCTTGGGAAATTTATCTAATTTCATTTACCTCTGGGTCTTCAACTGCCAAAGGGGATATAATATTTACTTTGCAGTGTTGTGAAATTCAATAAGGTCTGGTCTATAAAGCATATAATCTGGCTGAATACAAATCAGATGCTAAATAAATACGGCTGCAAAGCATCTCCAACATCACTCTCGGATCTAAAGATTATAGCCTAAGGGTTATAATTCAGGGTGTTACAAAAATAATTTAGAATGCAGTATCAATCAAGTAATCATTTAAAACTCGGAACATTAAAGAAACTCAGAGCATTTAGGATCAAGAACAGAAATCTCACTCTATCTTCCAGTCAGTTTTTAAGTGCTTTAATTGTCAAAATGGTTCAAAATGAAATTAGTTCTCTCTGGAAAATGAGCTCCCTCATTCAGACACAGCTTCCCTGGTGGCTCAGACAGTAAAGAATCTGCCTGCGATGCAGGAGACCCAGGTTCTATCCCTGGGTCAAGAAGATCCCCTGGAGAAGGGAATGGCAACCCACTTCAGTATTCTTGGCTGGAAAATTCCACAGAGAGATGAGCCTGGTGGGCTATAGCTCATGGGGTCACAAAGGGTTGGACATGACTGAGAGACTAATGCTTCATTCAGACAGGACAGTAGGGTTTCTTTCAGGTAATGCTAGCTTTCAATCTAAACATCTTGGTGTCATCCAAATCATGATAATGTTTAACAGCTGAACTGTTCCTCTTAAAAGTTTTTGGTAAAGATTTTATATAACAGCATGAAATTAGAATATCAAAAGAAGTCTTTATTATCCTTTCATCATGCCAAGGAAATAAAACATTTTTTCTGATAAAATGTACACTATAAAAAAGCTCATTATGAATAACTAATAAGGCATGGAAACAATGTTTGTCACTGCACATAGCTGGCCCTGAGTACTTACTCTGAGGCTCTATGTTAAGCACTTCGGTACGAGTTCACTCACTACTTCTAATATCTCTGTGGGTTAACACTAATTGACCATTTTGCAGATGAAGAAACTGGAGTTAGAGAAGTTAAGTGACTCACACAAGACCATCCTTCTAAGCAGTAGTACTAGAGTTAGAATGGGAATCAGGCTGTCTCAAAGCTCATGCTCTTAACCTTTATGCATATCATTAGTAAAAACAAGATTATAAACACTTTGTTAATACCTGTGTTTTTAGATCCTCTTATGCTTCTAGTACTGTGTTATGCTCAATGTTAATAGAATCATTAACTCAGATAATGCATGGGATAACTGAAATAAGAATAGCAGAAATATGAGTTATAATTATAATAATGGTGAAGTCTTAGCTGTTAGGATATGACAGGCATTTCTGAAGAACTGCCATTATTTTCATTGTTTTGATATTTACAACAGTCTAATAAAAATAACTTTGCACCCATTCTACAGGGTAGGAAACTGAGCCACAATTTAAATAATTTATTAACTGTAGCTAATCAGTGGCAAAATCAGGATTTGGATGCAAAGGTCTGGTCCCAAGTTCATTCTATTAACCATTGCTTGATGGATGATGAGAGGTGTTTTTGGAAATACCAGCAATCTGAGGTACTATTGACACCAATTTTCTATGGGAAAACATCTTACCAATGTGTCATAGAGACTCAAACTATTTCCCTGGTTATATAATAATTGTGATTATAGAAATGAACTCATATTATGTTCTTAAATTGTTGCATACACAAAGCAGATGGTGATATATCTGTAGGTTTTTGAAAGGAATAAGCTTGGCTATAAAGAGCATGAGCTTCAGAAGTTTTTAAAGTCTGATTCTGAGTCTGTTTTTTATAGCAACTCTGTGAGAAATGCAAATAAAAACCCACATCCCTGCTTTTGCCCTGTGGACCATTTGAATAAAATTCCTCCCCTTTTCTACTTTCTCCTGTTATTCATCCCTTTCATTTTTTTTCAGTAACTGGAGACTAATTTATAATCACTGGGGGCTTATTTTGTGTGCTGTATCTTGTATTTTTTAAATAAAAGTAAATTCAGGAAATCACTAATATCCTAAATATGAGACCAAGTTGGGTCAACAGATTTCTCTAGAAAAATCTCCATATGCCCTTGATTTCAATTGTTAAATGAAGAGACTTTCAAGGAAGGTGTGTCGATTGTGGTGGGCAGGCTGAGGCTTCATAGTAGCAGGTACCTTCCCAAGAGAGGTTAGAAGTCAGGAAACACAGTTATCTGATTCTCACACATGAGGTTCCAATTACTTTTTCTAGAGGGATTGTAATAAGTGATGGCACAGAGGGTCTAGGGTTTGATGGCAAATTACAAGTAAATTACAAGTACTTGCCAGCCTTCAGTTCAGTTCAGTGGCTCAGTCGTGTCCGACTCTTTGCGACCCCATGAATCGCAGCACGCCAGGCCTCCCTGTCCATCCTTAATTACTAATAGACCTTGCCTCAAGAAAGATGAAGTAGGATAGTGCAGAAGTGAGCATTTACACAATGGAGTATTACTCAGCCATTAAAAAGAATTCATTTGAATCAGTTCTGATGAGATGGATGAAACTGGAGCTGATTATACAGAGTGAAGTAAGCCAGAAAGAAAAACATCAATACAGTATACTAACACATATATATGGAATTTAGAAAGATGGCAATGATGACCCTGTATGCAAGACAGCAAAGGAGACACAGATGTGTATAACGGACTTTTGGACTCAGAGGGAGAGGGAGAGGGTGGGATGATTTGGGAGAATGGCATTGTAACAGGTATACTATCATGTAAGAATCGAATCGCCAGTCTATGTCCGACGCAGGATACAGCATGCTTGGGGGTGGTGCACGGTGATGACCCAGAGAGATGTTGTGGGGAGGGAGGTGGGAGGGGGGTTCAAGTTTGGGAACGCATGTTCACCCATGGTGGATTCATGTCAATGTATGGCAAAGCCAATACAGTATTGTAAAGTAAAATAAAGTAAAAATAAAAATTTTTAAAAAAATTTAAAAATTAATTAATTAATTAAAAAAATTAAATTAAATTTAAAAAATCCAAGCTTTTTTTTTTTTTTCTTCTTCATGAAAAGAAAAAAGACTGAAAGACTGATGGAGTCAGTAAGAGCTAGTAATTAGAACTTCAAAGGACTATCCTTTCACTGAAAAAGTATCTTACCTAAGTGCTTTGGGACTCTGGGAGAAAGTGTGCTCTGCATGTCTTCTTATCAGGAGAGGCTGATCAGCTTGACTGAATGACGTGAAAGGACTCAAGCAATGCCATTCTGGTACTAAGTGAGGGTGAAATTTTAGCAAAAAACAAAAAAAGCCCACACATGAAAATTGAAACTCATCAGCATCTGAAGCAGTTTTACAGAAAGAACTAGTGGAAAAAGCACGACATTCCCTGGTGGCTCAGATGGTAAAAGTGTCTGCCTACAATGCGGAAGACCCGGGTTGGATCCCTGGGTCGGGAAGATCCTCTGGAGAAGGAAATGGCAACCCACTCTAGTACTCTTGCCTGGAAAATCCCATGGACGGAAGAGCCTAGTGGGCTACAGTCTATGGGGTCACAAAAAGTCGGACATGACTGAGTGATTCACTTTCAGTAGAAAAGACCTTTAAAAATTATAAATGGTCAACCAAAATGTATTACCCACTATGTGCCTGGAAAAGATAACAGGATAAATGAGATAATAAGACCTGGTTCTGCTCCTTGAGGGATTCCCACATTATGGGACTTTGGGAAAGCCAGTGGAGGAGACAGTACCTATTTAGATGAACCATAATTATATAATGAAAACAACACTACAGAGATGATATATATGACTAAAAATACATGTATGGATAAATCTGCCAGAAAGGGATACCTAAATTAATAAACAAACCAACTAATTAAACAGGTCTACATGAAATAGCTGGCTGTCAGATTTCTGGCTTAAGAGGCAGGGGTTTAGCTTAGCTGGCACTCTCTGTTATTGCTTAGGAGAACAAAAGAACCACAACATTGTTAATAGGCTATATCCCAAAACAAAATTGGTGTTAAAAAAATTTTAAAAAGGAGAACAAAAGAAACCCTTATAGGTTGCCAGTGTGGTATCAACCGATCCCATCACGTTAGGGATAAAATTTGACATTAAAAACCAATATTTCTAGAGATCCACTCTAAACTCTAGAACCTAGAAAAACTCTTGTACAAGTGCAATCACACTTATCAATATACAAAAATGTTCTTAGCATCACTGTTTGTGAGAGCAAATTAAACCACAAAAATACTTACGAAGCAACTCAGAAGGAAAATTGATAAATAAGTCAGTTATATTAATAATGAAATTTATAGCAGTAAACAAATAAATTGTAGGAATAAACATTAACAGGGATAAGCCTCACAAATAGATTGTTGACTTAAAAACAATATAGTGTATGAGGTTTACACACATACATGCACTCACATGAACTAAATAAAGTAACAACAAAAAAAATGTGGTCCTATATAGATAGAGTTAGGAAAGAGGAGAGTGAAAATGTTGGCTTAAAGATCAACATTCAGAAAATGAAGATCATGGCATCCGGTCCCATCACTTCATGGGAAATAGATGGGGAAACAGTGGAAACAGTGTCAGACTTTATTTTTTTAGGCTCCAAAATCTCTGCAGATGGTGACTGCAGCCATGAAATTAAAAGACGCTTACTCCTTGAAAGGAAAGTTATGACCAACCTAGATAGCATATTGAAAAGCAGAGACATTACTTTGGCAACAAAGGTCCGTCTAGTCAAGGCTATGGTTTTTCCTGTGGTCACATATGGATGTGAGAGTTCGACTGTGAAAAAAGCTGAGCGCCGAAGAATTGATGCTTTTGAACTGTGGTGTTGGAGAAGACTCTTGAGAGTCCCTTGGACTGCAAGGAGATCAGCCCTGGGATTTCTTTGGAAGGAATGATGCTAAAGCTGAAACTCCAGTACTTTGGCCACCTCATGTGAAGAGTTGACTCATTGGAAAAGACTTTGATGCTGGGAGGGATTGAGGGCAGAAGGAGAAGGGGACGACAGAGGATGAGAGGGCTGGATGGCATCACGGACTCGATGGACGTGAGTCTGAGTGAACTCCAGGAGTTGGTGATAGACAGGGAGGCCTGGTGTGCTGCAATTCGTGGGGTCGCAGAGTCAGACACTACTGGGTGGCTGAACTGAACTGAACTGAGGAGATATTGGTAAAGTTTATTTTTCCAACTAAGGGATGTGGCACAGATGTTCATTTCAACATTTATTATTGTTATCAATATTACCATTTGTGCCTTAAATACATATTGTATATATATTTTGGGGTAAGAATATATTTTACATTAAATAAATAAAAGTGTTAATAATGGGAGCTTTCTGTACTACTGATGTAGGTAATCACGTTTGGGCCTGCTTTCCTGGAATATGTTAGGTCTTAAGTGCAGGTGCTACCAGGAATCATTAAACTTGGTATTCAGAATACAAAACTGATTTTTCAGTGTAGAAGTAAATAAAAACCACTGCATAGACTATGAAGCATTCCCTGTGCTCAAGGTGGGCCTATGGAAAGGCACAAACCTTAGTGAAATGAAGAGCTAGTAGTTTTTCAGTGCAGGTAACATTAAAGATGGATATTTACCCACAAACATTGATGAAGGGCTAATCATCTGGAAGGCATCATGCTCTGCCTTGGGAATACAGTAGTGAAAAAAAGCATCAAAACCCTAGGCCTCATGGAACTTACATTCCATCTGTGGAGAGGGTAACAGACAGTAATCAAGGTCATATAAAAAGAAACCATTTGGCAATAAACACACTAACGTGAGGATAAACAAGCAGTTAAGAACGAATGAAATGTGGCTATTTCATATTTAAGCTTCACATGTGCATGTGTGCTAAGTCACTTCAGTCATGTTGATTCTTTGCGACTCTATGGACTGTAGCAACCCACTGGAGCGGGTTGCCATGCCCTCCTCCAGGGGATCTTCCCAACCCAGGGATGGAACCCACATCTCTTATGTCTCCTGCACTGGCGGGTAGATTCTTTACCACTAGTGCCACCTGGGAAGCCCAAGCTTCATGTAAGTCTATCCATATCCATAGGTTCAGGGTAGGAAATAAAATGCATATAGGATGAGGACACAACTTTTATAAATATAAGAACTGGCTGGATACATGGAGATGAAAAAGTTCATTCCAAAGTAATGGTTCTATTAGAAAGTGAAATGAAGAAAATTGTGGGGGTAGCAAGTCTGTAGATGGACACGCTAACAAATGACAGCATGTTGCAACACACTTTAGCCATCTCAGGTAGATTGCAAACAGCTATGGAGAAGATATCACTCGGTTAATGATGACGATAAAGTATGGGAAAATGGTCACAAGGGTGAGATGGGGTTACGTGCTGTGTCATTTACTAAAGTATTAGAAGGAGCACAGGATTTAGGACTCAGAAAAAATGCAGTATTTCATATTTCCCCCAAATTGTCATTAAAGATATTTAGCTTTAAAAAAGTCAGTAAGTGGAAATTTAAATATAGCATTGTCTCTCCGGATCATCCCCATGCAGGATGCTTGGGGCTGGTGCATGGGGATGATCCAGAGAGATGATATGGGGTGGGAGGTGGGAGGGCGGTTCAGGATTGGGAACTCATGTACACCTGTGGCGGATTCATGTCAATGTATGGCAAAACCAATACAGTATTGTAAAGCAAAATAAAGTAAAAATAAAAATTAAAAATAATCCAGAATGACACACTAAAAATTCTATCCGTCCTTAATAAACCAAAATTTAAAAATATATGAAAAAGAATATATATACACATGTATAAGTGAATCACTTCACTGTACAGCAGAAATTAACATTATAAATCAAATATCCTTCAATAAAATAAACTTAAAAAAAATAAAACAGGAAATTGAATTTCATATAATTTTCCTGATTCATAAAGTGCTGTTGTTAAATTTTTAATCATATTGAAATATAAAAAATACTTTTCTGTTGTATTAACATTTTAAAAGTTACTGTATATTTTTCAAGCAGTGTGTAAAGTCCTCATAAATAGTGTGTATCAATTACATCTGTTTCAATGACAGTGCCTTGAAAATAGTTTATATTAAACTGTCATTTTTTAGCTTGTTTTTTAAAAAATAAATATAGTATTGTATGCAATATCAACTATAGAAAGGTACACTAAAAGAAAAGAAAGTATGATAAAAGATAGTGACTCCACAGCCAACAGCCATAAACAGAAAGATATAAAAAGGTTGATCATCTTCTAAATATATACTTTTAAATAGATAATAAAGAAAATATTTGAAATGAAAAAAGTATGCGGCAACTAAAGAAACCAAAGGAATTGCATAAGAATGTCTCTCACATATCTGCATTTTTAGACATTAAAATACAATATGACCCAGGATCTATCTATCCTTGATGTTTATATGCGTCTGTGACTACATGCTCAGTCATGTCTGACTCACTGCAACCTCATGGACTGTAGCCATCAGGCTCCTCTGTCCATGGGATTTCCCAGGCAAGAATACTGGAGTGGGTTGACATTTCCCTCTCTATGTAAATAAGTGTATATATGTGTGTAAGTGTGTTTGTATACATGTATTCGTGGATATATGTGTGTGTGTCTATTTGTGTATTTATGTGTTGTGTGTGTGTACTATAACATACTGTGGTGTTGATAAATTAATTGATAAATTAGTGTCAGATCCAAAGAAAGGAATTAGGATCCTGTGATTAGAGCTATAGACAGGGAGACTGCAACAAGATATCAAGATATCAAATAAAAACAAAACTATCCAGTCATTTAATGGGACGGTTTGCTTATCATCCGAATGAGGGTTTGAGCAGATACTGAGTGACCAAATGGAGGGAACGGTGTAGAGAGAATGCTAGAAACATGTGGGTGGTTGAACTAAAAATGTCCCAGCTCCTTTTCTGGGATTTTCTTTCATCCAACATTCATCCCACTCATCATACAAGTTCCTAAGAATTTTTTTTAATTTATTCAACTAACTGATTGTTTCAGTTATTCTCCACATCTGGGTACTCTTGACTTTCCAGTCACAACATTCACGACTTTCCTCTTCATCTTCACTCGTAAACGGCACTTAACGTGCCCATACTTTCTTTTGCTGGCGAGTTAATGTGTCTAATCAAATTAAGTTGCAGTTGGATGCCACCAACTTTTACTCAGTACTCTCATGACTAAAAAGGATACTTCATTATTATATTCATTTTCAATTTTCAAATATAGCACTAATTCACTTACTGTGAACACTTGAACCAAGAAAAGACTATTGCCTGGGCAGAATGCCTGGTTTGATAGGTCTGCTGGATTAGTCCATTATATTGAATCACAAAGATAATAAACAACCAAATAGTGACAACAAAAGCATATAATTGGGTTATACTGATCTTGAGAGAATGATGTTTCAAAATCTCTCCCTTCAACTCATGCCTACACTCATCAACTCTCATAGCCAGGAAATGATTGTTTCTATCTCTCCTCAGTTTTTCACCCTGTAGTATAAAGTCATTTCCTTTGTCTTGATTCTCTGCAGCTCGGTATCTCAATAGCAAAGTGATATTATTTTCCACAAAATGAAAAGCAGAATAAGGTCGTATCAGCCATACAGATCATGTGTAATACTGGCCATAATGATGGACTTCAAGATGCACCATAAAACAGGTTGGCAGCTACACCTGCTGTGCTGAAAACACAATATTTTGATAGCAATAGCATGCCCAGTTTGCTCAAATAAAAGATGTTAACAGCCACATATTTTCATGTATTAGATGGCAACAGTTATAATGAAAGTGAAATACATTTTGTGCAGATCAATAACACTCCCCAAACAACTTACACACTATTTACTATTTCTTACTATAGTAAGGCAAGTGGTTTTCGGTATTCATGCTAGAAATAGATGTAGTCCTAATGTACCAGTGAAAACATTAAATTGATTTTTTTTTTTTTACTGATCTAATGTAAGATGATTACAAATTATTTCACTTTTCAACTACATATAACTTAATCTAATGTATAGTATTCAGGACTGCTAAAATCTGCATATACTTTAGTAATTTGGATTTTTCCTAAACCATTATGAGTCACTACATGGACAGAGTATGTTACTTTACAAAAATTATCTTGAAACAATAATTACAACCTTATATTTCCATTTGTTTCAGATATACATAAATAGCTTACATAGCTAAAGGAAGGATAGCCCTCTGTTTTGATTATAAAAAATAAAATGTGATTTAAGAAATAAGAAGAGAAAGATATGTCTAAAATAAAAGCCAAGACTCCTATAGAAATAAACTCCTTTTCATTATCCCAAGGAACATGTTGACATTTACATTTTGGCCAGCTGGGGTTCAAATTAAATAGCTCCATAGGTAACAGAGACGGCCTGTGTGGATCCTGAGGACAGAGATGACTGTTTCAATTATTTTCCTTGATTGGCTTACCAGCCTTGGCCTCAGCATGTGGCAAGGTTTTGGGAGGCTGATGCATGAAGCCATGTAATCACTCATTTAAGTTTATTTCCTTAATTAATTTAAACATGCTTCAGAAATGTACATCTCAAAATTCCTGCAGCCTGGTCACTGCATAGAATCAAGACTCCCTAAGGTGAGAAAGTTGATCCTATTTTTCATGAACTTTTAAAAGATGTCTTTTAATGGAGAAAAATAATGGTTAAAACTCTAAGACTTGGAGAAAATTCTACTCTTCCTCTAAGGAAAAAAAAACAAACAGTTTTTTAAGAAAAATGATGTTGAAGAAGTTGCTATTAGCAACTGGGAGGAGAGGGTGAGATGTATGGAAAGTGTAACATGGAAACTTACATTATCATATGTAAAATAGATAGCCAATGGGGAATTTGCTGTATGGCCCAGGAAACTCAAACAAGGGCTCTGTGTCAATCTAGAGGGGTGGGATGGGGCGGGAGATGGGAGGGAGTTTCAAAAGGGAGGAGATATATGTATACCTATGGCTGATTCATGTTGAGGTTTGACAGAAAACAACAAAATTCTGTAAAGCAATCATCCTTCAATAAAAAAAAAAAAACTAAAAAAAAGAGCATAAAAAAATCTGCAGGGGTGTATACATTGTCCATACTGTGTGATATATGAATTGTAAATGAAGCCCAGATAATGATTAAGTAAACATAGGAGAAGAGCTCAGAAGAACAAAAAGACTACAGGTAGAGCTGCTGCTGCTACTGCTAAGTCGCTTCAGTCGTGTCCGACTCTGTGCGACTCCATAGACAGCCCACCAGGCTCCTCTGTCCCTAGGATTCTCCAGGCAAGAACACTGGAGTGGGTTGCCATTTCCTTCTCCACTGCATGAAAGTGAAAGTGAAAGTGAAGTCGCTCAGTCGTGTCCGACTCTTAGTGACCCCATGGACTGCAGCCTACCAGGCTCCTCTGTCCGTGGGACTTTCCAGGCAAGAGTACTGGAGTGGGGTGCCATTGCCTTCTCCGGCAGGTAGAGCTCTACAGGTAGAGCTAGTGAGTGTCAAATACTCACAAGGTTTTTTTTTTTTTCCCCCGAGGAGGTGGGTGGGTACGGGGATGAGCCAGCTCCTGAGACAGCTCCATAATGCTTCAAATGTGTTACCAGAGCCTCATAAAGCTGTCATTCTGCTAGCAGCCTCCAACTCCACTTCTAGCCATCCACAGGCTCACAGGCCTTGATCAGCAACACTGAACTTGCATGCATGTCTAGGAAGCACTTATTTTCTCCAGTTCTAAAGCACATTAATCCTGCCCATCTCTTTCTCTTTCTTTTCTTGCAGGCGCACCTTTCAAAAAGTACACTGTATTGGAAAAAAAATGGAAACCTTTGCTCAGCTCTTTTTTCTTTGTGAGCATATGCTGTTTTATCATGATTTGCAGAGTTTTACTGTTTCCTCTTTGGAAGCTTAGGCCACCTGCCCCCCAGGCTCCTACTGCACACAACTGCAGTGCCCTACACTGTGGACAGATGCTGAACTCATTTTCTCTTTTGAGATTCTATTTCTAGTTAGAATTAGGTATTAGTGAAGTCAGAAAGAAACTACTCTTGCTAAATCAATACACAGCAGAGTTTTGTTTTTTTTTTTAAGGCAGCCCCACATAGGAAGATCAGTGAAGTTAAATAGCCAGCTTTACCTGCACCCCTGAGGATACAGAGTTCTAAAGAATAACAGCAATTTGGTCAGCAAAGAAATATACCTGCTTGGATGTGAAGATATCTGAAGTCTCTAAGCAAAGGCAGAATGGCTTAAAGGCAGAGTAGAGAAATTTAAGAATTTAGCCAGTAAACATGAAATGGGCTAAACTAGACTTTGCAGAAACAGCTAATTTTGTCTTATCTGCAGAACGGATAAGATATCCTCAGAGGTTTACTGTTCACAGTCAAGACTCAGGCAAAATTCATCTATGGATTATATAATAGTTTGGCTAATTATTAATTTTCATAAGATAGCAATTTAATTTCTAGTTTATCTTTTATTTACCATAAAAGATGGTATCTGATAAAATAAGATACCATGCTCTCTGATAAGGTAAGATTCCCATCTGATGATAATTATAGATATTGTTTGATGCAGCCCAGGAAAATTCCAAGGTTTAGATTTGACCATGCAGTATATTATCTAAAAAGCAAATATAGAGTGGTATATAAAGTATTTCCAAGGAACTTTTGATTTACAATATTAGTTTTAATGTGAAATATTGTTTCTAAAAGTAGACTAATTTCTTAGACTTCCAGGTTTAGCAAGCAATTCATGCTGACCAATTAAAAGTTTTCTAACATCCTAATAAATCAATATACTATGCTGTCTCCTGCTCCACACCCTCTACACTCAAATGGCAGGTAGTAATATATGTGTATTATAATTATATTGAATGCAGTCATAAAATATCATGTGACAGTCTTCAAAATTCCAAGACAAACTTATAAAGATTAAGATGAATAACTTTCAATTAAAAACTAATAAAGCTATATCTTCCTTGAACCAAAGCAATAGTTATTAAATCATGGTGGTACTTACCACAGTGAAGTTCATCACTTTCAAAATCCAGATTGTCATGGCTAAGTTAACTATCATGGTAACCAACAGCAGAAGGACAAAGAAGTATAAGCACCTCTTTCGCCATCCATAAATTCCCACTGGGTAAAGCTGTGCGTTCTCAGCCTTTGGCAGGTTATTCTGTTGTGTTGCTAGTATGTATTGTTCTCGCGTCATCTGAGAAAAAAGGAAAAGAAGCATTCAAAGATAAAGTCAATGACTTGTTAAATCAAAAGGCACAACATATCTAAGAATAATGGGCAGTGGGTCCTCATTAAGATGAGTAATGAAAATTAATTAATTTGTTTAATTAACATTACAAGGTTGCAAACCCTTCAAATTCTTATCATCAGTTTTGATTTTTGGAGTTATTTAACTACCTGTTATATTTCTAAAATACAACATTCTAAGATTTTTAACATTCTTAGATACTATATCTCTAAGATACAGTATTTCCAGTGGGATTTGCCCAATCTTAACATTAGCTTTTCTCTCAGGAGTCTGTGAAGATTCTCAGCTCTACTTCCATTTACCTAAAACCTAGCAACTTTATGATCAGCTGTGCTACTCTTGGAATAAGTTTCACCATTTTTGGAGTAGACAGGCCAACTGTATCATAATGCATTTTGGGGACTTTATCTAAAAACGCAGGATATAATTAGCTCAGTGTATGTGCTTTAATAAAAAGTCAGTGTGTTTGGAAAAACCTATGGAGAGAAAATCACTTTTATTTAGAATTATATAGATGTGCTCAGTGCTCAGATGCTCAGCTGTGTCTAACTCTTTGTTAACCTACGGACTATAGCCCACCAGGCTCCTCTGTCCATGGGATTCTCCAGGCAAGAATATTGGAGTGGGATGCCAACTCCTCCTCCAGGAGATCTTCCCAGGGAGGATCAAACCCACCTCTCTTATGTCTCCTGCATTGGCAGGCAGATTCTTTACCAATAATGCCACTTGGAAAGCAACTATGTAATTAAAACATATTTTTAGAACTTTGTTGATTATTTATTTTGGTTGCATTTTGATGAGTTATCAGTATAAAATTGATCTCTGAAAGAACAAACTGCATATTCACTATCCTGTAACATAACATGCTGATATTAGGAAAAGTCAGTTCTGGAAAATGGGATATGATATTCTTTAGTGGTATACAAATTTAGGTGTTAAATGAATTTTTTCAAAGAGCAAATACATTATTTACTGTCTGATACAACCTACATAAATGGATAAGAAATGTTAATGCATATGTACTGGGTGTACAATTTTCATAACAATGTATTCATCACCTGGAGGATGGAAACTTTAATTTTTATAAAATATGATTTTCTATAGGACAATAGTTGCACAGCTTATTTTTTCCTTTTTAGGTTTTTCTCAGATTTCTTGTGCATGCAATGAATAATTACTATATCAACAGAAATACTGCTGAATAAATCATACAACAACTAAAAACCACATTAATAAAGAATCAAAATTATTGGTTTAGTCCCAATATATAATGTGAAATTATTAATTTATGATATTTATTGAATCAATCCTATACTAAATAAAACGTTGAACTGTATATTGAGAAATGCAGAAACCCCATGTTATATGGCTTTTTCCCATTTTCTTTTTATTTTAGAGCTATAATTTCAAATTACATTAATGCACTGTTAAGTATTATCTTTCCAATTTTTTATGAGTGATATATATTAGGCTGCTACTGATAAATCACTTCAGTCATGTCTGACTCTTTGTGATCCCGTGGACTGTAGCCCGCCAGGCTCCTCCATCCATGGGATTCTTCAGGCAAGAATACTGGAGTGGGTTGCCATTTCCTCCTCCAGGGGATTTTCCCAACCCAGGGATCAAACCCAAGTCTCCTGCATTGCAGGCAGATTCTTTACTACTGTTCCACTTCTAACTAATATAATAAAAATGGCTTCTTATGTTAAATTATAATTTTACATGTATTAGAACTAATATGACTAAATGATTAAGAACAAACTCTTTCATAATATAAAAAATTACCTTTTTTATTGTCATTATTATTATCTGATTTAATCTTTAACATTTCCTTGAAAGTACCAAAAAGCTTTACTTCCTAATTCCAGTTAGAGGGGTGATGTCTAACTTACAATATGCTACGAAATGTAAAGCTACATAACAGGTGACAACATATCACAGTAATTCACTTTGCCTAAAGATTTTGGTGGAGCTTTTATAGTTCTGATAATGGTTATGATTACAAAGTAGAAAACTTATTAATAGGAAGAGGATAAAGGGAACACTAGGGACTGCCACAGTTAAAGGGAAGAACAGGGAAGAGCCTTGTTCTTGAAAAGAGGGAGCACGGACATGACAGGGGAGCAGAAGAGTCCAGAAGTCTGATCGTGTCCAGCTGACAAGAGACCATCCCCCGTGAAGCTGGTCTCTGAAGTCAGAGTAAAACAATATGACTATTCAGACCAGCCATTGCCTTTAATCTCACAATGCAGCAGACTGCCTTTTTAGAATATTCTATTCCTACAAATTCCATTTAGACATGAAGGTGAGAATACCATTCTTTATAAAAGAAATGAGAACTTAATAAGTCTCTGAAATAAAACAAATACACATTACAAAGAAAATAGTCCTTCAGTAACAAAATTGATTTTTTGGGAAAACAACAGAAATTCAGTATATATACATATCAAAAGTCTCTAACAATTTGAAAAAGCAAATAGCATACAAAAGGCCAAGAGTAAAGGTTGTCAAGAAAATGAAAAATGTGTTAATTAAAACTTTTATCAATTCGAGAAATTCTAACTTTACTTAAGAAAGTATCACAGTTTTGCAGTTTATTTCATACCAGATTTTATGTCTAATAGCATTCATTAGAATCAAATAACCAAGTCTTAGTTAATGTCAAGGAAGTCTTCAGCCTTCTTGGATTCCAATGTTCATCAGTTAATGTTCACATTAAGATAAATGCATTTACTTCTGTCTCCTTTAATTCAGGGCTTCCCTTGTGGCTCAGATGGTAAAGAATCCTCCTGCAATGCAGGAAACCTGGCTTCAATCCCTAGGTTGGGAAGATCTCCTGGAGAAGGGCAAGGTTAACCACTCCAGTACTCTGGCCTGGTGAATTCCATGGACTGTATAGGCCATGGGGTTGCAAAGAGTCCAACTTGACTGAGCGACTTTCACTTTCCTTTAATTCTGGGGAAAGAAAGTGAAAGTGTTAGTCAGTAGTTGTGTCTGACTCTTGCGACCCCATGGACTGCAGCCCGCCAGGCTCCTCTGTCCACAGGGATTCTCCAGGTAAGAACACTGGAGTGGGTTGCCATGCCCTTCTCCAGGGAATCTTCCCAACCCAGGGATTGAACCTGAATCTCCTGCATTGCAGGCAGATTCTTTACCATCTGAGCCACCAGGAAAGCTCAGATCAGGAAAGGAATGATTTAAATTTGGGCTTTGCTCTTGCTTTTACAAAGAAATAGGTTTTCAAAACATGAGTACAATTTCCAGCAAGATGTTATGAGGTTAGATGAAAGACGCATGGGTCAACAGAACCAGCTGCTGTTGCTGCTAAGGCTCTTCAGTGTCCGACTCTGCGACACCATCAATAGCAGCCCACCAGGCTTCTCTGTCCATGGGATTCTCTAGGCAAGAATACTGGAGTGGGTTGCCATTTCCTTCTCCATAATAGAACTAGACCTTGTGAATTTTTCAATTCCATGCTTTTTCTCCAAAGGCATGGAAAATACGGTTTTCAGAAAGGGTTATTTTGTTTAGTATTTTTAACAACTTAATGTACAAAGACTAGAAGAGAATGAGTTAATCATTAATCACTAATGACTTAAACATAGTTCATCACTAATAACTCACCTCTGGAGAATTCTGGTAAAATCTACTTAAGCTGGATGGAATGGGAGAGAAATTAGAGTATCAGAGTCCATTGGCTATTATTCCCCTGCCTCACAGAAGGGGATAACTGTCCAACACATTAAGTCCAAGGGAATGTTATGAATATTCTAATCTACATGACTTATTATTTAGTTGTTTTGTATATACTCAGGCCAGGGCACAGAATTTGAGACTCCAGGCAGAAGTAGGCCTTTATTTGATAAAATATTTTTTTAGTGACAAATATGTGTAGGTAGAGTTCAAGTCTGCAGCACTCATGAATTTCAGATAGTTAGGGAAAATACAATAAAAAAATAACATATAAATATATAAAATAGCACATCAAATAGTAATGTTCTCTGAAGATGAAAAATACAACAGTATAATGGATTCATTATACAAGTAATGGAATATTAAATAGTGATAGATGCTATGAAGATAATACGCATGGTGTTATAATGGACAGGAGAGGAACTACTTTAAAAGTAGTAGAAGAATGCCTCACAAAGGATGTAACAGATAAGATGAAACTAAAATGATGGCTATCTTCTATGAAGAAAATTTCAAAAGATCTTTAATGATCTATTTGAAACCCTAACTAGAAAAAAAAAAAGAAGAAGTGGAGAGTATGGACATTTTTTGAGGAGTAGAGAAGAACAAAAGAATGGGATTTCAGACGCGAATATGAAGTCTGTTGTCAGAGTATTAAATCAGGGACCAGAAAGAGTTTATCTGAAGGATGTGAAGTTGCTCAGTCATGTCTGACTCTTTGTGAGCCCATGGACTGTAGCCCACCAGGCTCCTCCATCCATGGGATTTTCCAGGCAAGAGTACTGGAGTGGGGTGCCATTGCCTTCTCCAGGGGATCTTCCCAACCCAGGGATCAAACCCAGGTCTCCCACACTGCAGGCAGATGCTTTACCATCTGAGCCACCAGGGAAGCATCTGAAGGATATGAGAGAGAAAGTGGGAAAGCAGTGAGGGTACTTAAATTGGGGCCGATAGTCGAGGTGACAAACCTGGGATACTAGCTGAGTTGTGCATTCTCAAAGATGTGGTGGACAAGGAACTAGTGTCAGTGACAAAAGATCAGCCAGGCAAAAAGCTTCCCTGACAGCTCAGTTGGTAAAGAATCCGCCTGCAATGCAGGAGACCCTGGTTCAATTCCTTGGTCAGGAACATCCACTGGAGAAGAATAGGTTACCCAATCAGGTATTCTTGGGTTTCCCTTGTGGCTCAGCTGGTAAAGAATCCACCTGCAATGTGAGAGACCTGGGTTTGATCCCTGGGTTGGGAAGATCCCCTGGAGAAGGGAAAGGCTACCCACTCCAGTATTCTGGCCTGGAAAATTCCATGGACCGTATAGTCCATGGGGTCGAAAATAGTTGGACATGACTGATCAACTTTCACTTTCAGGCAACTGGGGGCAACAAGGTGGGAATACATTTGTTGTTGTTTACTTGCTAAGTCATGTTTGACTCTGTGACCCCACTCACAGAAGCATGCCAGGCTTTCCTGTCCTTCACCATCTCTCGGAGTTTGCTCAAACTCATGTCCATCGAGTTGATACCATCCAAACATCTCATCCTCTGTCCGTCCCTTCTCTTCTTGCCCTCAGTCTTTCCCAGCATCAGGGTCTTTTCCAATGAGTCAGCTCCTCACATCAGATGGCCAAAGTATTGGAGCTTCAGCTTCAACCTCAGTCCTTCCAATGAATATTCAGGGTGGATTTCCATTGAGATTGACTGGTTTGATACTCTTGCTGTCCAAGGGACTCTCAAGAGTTTTCTCCATCACCACAGTTTGAAAGCTTCAATTCTTTGGTGCTCAGCTTTCTCTACGATCCAACTCTCACATCTGTACATGACTGCTTTGAAAATCTCTTTTAATTTCGTGGCTTCAGTCACTGTCCTTAGTGATTTTGGAGCCCAAGAAAAGAAAAACTGTCACTGCTTCCACTTTCTCCCCTTCTATGTGCCGTGAAGTGATGGGACTGGATACCATGATCTTAGTTATTTTATGTTGGGTTTTAAGCCAACTTTTTCACTCTCCTCTTTCACCCTCATCAACAGGCTCTTTAGTTCGTTTTTACTTTCTGCCATTTAGAGTGGTATCATGAGGTTGTGATATTTCTTCCAGCAATATCTGAGGTTGTGATATTTCTTCCAGCAATTTTGATTCCAGCCCAGCATTTCTATGCAGAGATGTACTCTGCATATAATTAAACAAGCAGAGTGACAATATACAACCTTGTCACACTCTTTTCCCAATTTTGAAGCAGTCACGTTTTCCATGTTCAGTTCTAAATGTTGCTTCTTGGTCTGCATACAGGTTTCTAAGGAGACAGATAAGGTGGTCTGGGATTCCCATCTCTTAAAGAATTTCCCACAGTTTGTTGTGATCTACATAGTCAAGGACTTAAGCACAGTCAGTGAAATAGAAACAGATGTTTTTCTGGAACTCTCCTGCTTTCTCCATGATCCAGTGAAAGTTGGGAATTTGATCTCTGGTTCCCCTGCCTCTTTGAAACCCAGCTTGTACATCAGGAAGTCCTTGGTTTTCACATACTTCTGAAGCCTAGCTTGAAGGTTTTAGGGCAAAACTTTACTATCATGTGAGATGAGTGTAACTATAAGGTAGTTTGAACATTCTTTTTGGCATTGTCCTTTGAGATTGCAATGAAAACTAACATTTTCCAGTTCTGTGGCCACTGCTGAGTTTTCCAAATTTGCTGACGTATTGAGCACAGCACTTTAACAACGTCATCTTTAAGGATCTTAAATAGCTCAGCTAGAATTCCACCACACCCACTAGCTTTATTTGTAGTAATGCTTCCTAAGGTCTGCTTGACTTTATACTCCAGGATGTCTGGCTCTTGGTGAATGAGCACACCATCCTGGTTTTCTGAGTCATTAGAAACTGGCATAGCTCTTTTGTATACTCTTGCCACCTCTTCTTAATCTCTTCTGCTTCTGTTAGATCTTTACAGTTGCCCATTTAAAGCTGTCCTTTACTGTGCCCATCCTTGCATGAAATATTCCCTTGAGATCTCCAATTTTCTTGATGAGATCTTGACTCTTTCCATTCTGTTGTTATCCTCTTTGTATTGTTCATTTAAGGATGTCTTTTTATCTCTGCTATTCCCTGGAACTCTGCATTCAGTTGGGTATATATTTCCCTTTCTCTCTTGCCTTTCACTTTTCTTCTTTCCTTAGCTATTTGTAAAGCCTCCTCAGATAACCACTTTGCCTTCTTGCATTTCTTTTCCTTTGGGATGGTTTTGGTCACTGCCTCCTGTACAGTATTACCAATTTCTGTCCTTAGTTCTTCAGGCACTCTGTCCACCAGATGTAATCTTTTGAATTTATTCATCACCTCCAGTGTATATCCATAAGGGCTTTGATTTAGGGCATACCTGAATGGCCTAGTGCTTTTCCCTACTTTCTTCAATTTAAGCCTGAATTTTGCAGAAGGAGCTCATGACTGAAACCACAGTCAGCTCCAGGTCTTTTTCTGCTGATTGTATAGGGCTTTTCCATCTTTGGCTGCTAAGAACAGAGTCAATCTGATTTCCGTATTGACCTCTTGGTGATGTCCATGTGTAGAGTCATCTCTTGTGTTGTTGGAAGAAGGTGTTTTCTAAGACTGGTGTGTTTTCTAGACAAAACTCTGATAGCCTTTGCCCTGTTTCATTCTGTACTCCAAGGCCAAACCTTCCTATTACTCCAGATAGCCCTTGACTTCTACTTTTGCTTTCCAATCCCTTATGATGAAAAGGGTATCTTTTTTGGTGATAGTTCTAGATGGTGTTGTAGGTCTTCATAAAACTTGTCAGCTTCTTTAGCATCAGTGAATGGTGTCTAGACTTGGATTACTGTGATGTTGAATGGTTTGCCTTGGAAAGGAACCAAAGCATCTCAGTTTTGAGATTATACCCAGGTACTCTATTTCAGACGCTTTTGTTGACTATGAGGGCAACTCCATTACTTCTAAGGGATTCTTGCCCACAGTACTAGATATGATAGTTATCTGAATTAAATTTGCCCATTCCCATCCATTTTAGTTCACTTATTCCTAAGATATCTATGTTCAATCTTGCCATCTCCTGCTTGACCATGTCCAATTTATCCTGATTCATGGACCTAACATTCCAGGTTCCTATGCAATGTTTGTTAATATAAATTTATTTATTTTAATTGGAGGCTAATTACTTTACAATATTGTATTGGTTTTGCCATACACTGACACGAATCTTTCCAGCATCAAACTTTACTTTCACCACCAGACATATCCACAATTGAGCACTGTCTCTGCTTTGACCCAGTCATATCATTCTTTCTTGAGCTATTAGTAATTGCCCTTCACTCTTGCCCAGTACATACTGGACAGCTTCTGATCAGGGGGGCTCATATCCCCATGTCATATCTTTTTGCCTTTTCATACTGTCCATGGGGTTCTCTATGCAAGAATACCTAGTAGGTTGCCATCCTCTTCTCCAGGAGACTGTGTTCTGTTGGAAATATCACTATGGTGTGACTGTTTTGGGTGGCCCTGCATGGCATGGCTCATAGATTGATTAAGGCAAACAATAAGACAAGACTGTGATCCATAAAGGGTGTGTGTGTGTGGGAAACAGACAGGTTATAATGATTATAATTCAACAAGAATAATTCTTCATCTTAGTTATGTACTAGTATCCTGACTCACATCGGCGTACAGAAATCTGAAATTATCTGTGCTGTGGTTAAAGTTTGCTCTGAGATTCCCTCTTCCACAGCCTACTTAATCTGAGGCTCTGTCACCACAAACTTGCTTTACTTGAATTTCAGCGTATAGGTATAAGTACCATTTCTCTTTTCCAACCCCATAGTCTTTCCTCACTTTCAGTAAGGTTTTATTATTTACTTTCTAAAATTGGGATTGGAGGAACGAGGGCATTTTTGAATAAAATTAGATATGGCCTCTCTCTGAATATGCAGGAAAAGCTACAAATCATTTGCCATGTCTTAATATTTGTGAGAAGAAAGAAAGAAGAGAAGAGACTAAGGGAGATTACAATGCCTGAAATAAATGTTTGAAATTGCGATTGACTAAATTAAGGGTAAAAATAAAAGCTATAAATGAAATGCTCTGTTTTATGGGAGAAATATTGTGTGAAAGGATGATCGAGTGACCCTGTCATACATTTGTATCCTCAGGACCCTAATATCGACAGGGTTTGAACAACTTGAAAGCGGCAGTGAGAACTGAGAAGTATGAAAGTGGATTGTAAATCGTCACTTTTCAAAATTTGAGTTTTATCAGGAAGAGAAAAGGCACTCTAAGACTTTACCCAAAGCTTGAGGACAGTAGAAAATTAGTTTAAGTCCAAGTATTGAGAACCTATTTTCTTCAGTCTAGATTATATCACTAAATTGTCAATCGGATGATAAAGTTGTAAAAAGAACTTAATTTTATATTTCAAGTCATATAATTGATTTGTTTTTAAAATACCACATTTTATAATACTACTAATACAATGTTTTATAATATTATTAATAAAACACTTTTATAATACTACACACATCAGTACTGGATATAACACAGAGATTTATATAGCACATCTGAAAAGAAAAAGCACAAAGACTGGAAAGAAAGAGCAAATTATTTTTTAGCTCACAATTTCATTCCTTAAAATTAAAATATAAATTAAGAATCTCTTTTCTGTTCAGACTTGCTCCCTGTGTTTCTGTTATGGGAAATATGAATATAAAAGAGAAGCATGTGTCTTCCAGAAAATAAGCTAGATAGTTTGGGAAATTGCTTTTAATTTCTGATTACAAAGCTAGCACTTGGCACATTCACGAAGCAATATGCAACATCTTTGTGACCATAAAAATTGAATCTCAGTTCCAAAACCCCTTAACTTCCTCACTGGGAGTAGCTTAGATTCCAGGAGAAATGGTAAATCATGTTGATGTCACTGCTCATTAACTGTTGATCATGTTAGATTTAACACTACAATTGTCTGTTATTTGTTCAGATAAGGAATGGACACAGCAAGTAAAGCGCAGTCTCAGATTTTTGTGCCAGGTTGTAATCCCCGTCTGGCCATTCTATTCTGTGCATCTTAGGGCAAGTCACTCAGCCTTCCTCTGCCCCAGTTTCCTCAGCTCTCAAATGAATATTACATTGACTTACATAAGAACAATGTGGGAGTAGAAAAGTAGGATGCTAAAGTTCTCCTTCTCTTTTAAATGGTAAAAAGACTCATTTTAAAAACACCTGATCTTCCACCTCATAGCTAACAGTCCCCTCCTTCAGTGCTGTGTTAAGTATTTATATTGGAATTCATTTTAAAAGACATGCTGGAAATATCATTAAAAAAACAAGATGCTTGAAGTGTCCAAATTGTATGGTGTAAACTTTACACAGTAGAAAGGCATTTTGTATTCTGTTCCCAGAAAATGAGTCTCTAAACAGCTACTAATGTTGAGAGAGAGTGAAAACAGTACCGTAAAGTCCACTTACCGTGGCAATCGGAAATTCTCCCTATCTGTGATACTTGATTCTCAAAGGCACATTTCAACACAATGACAGTCAAATTTTGCTATTTAAGAAAATGTCCTTTTTTTCCAGTTGGTTTATGGAAAATGCTGTAGTCAGGTTTTACAGCCTGGAAAAGAAGCAGCCTAGCAACTGAATTTCAAGAATGATGAAAGATATCTCAGTCAAATGGTGCTGCCTCTTGAGATAGGAAATAGAAGAGGACTCTAGCCAAGTCTGACAGTAAAAAAGAAACCCAAATAGACATTAAAAGGGCAACACATTCTCAGATGGATAGAAGTTTTAGAAAAATGTGGACATTCACAGAGAATAACCCAGTCGTTGTTCTGAGCTTATTTTACATACTTCATGCACTCTAAAAGGAAGCACTTTTATATAGAAAATACTTTTCCAGTAGTTAATTGGATGAAAACTCCCCATCACAGTTTTTGGCATTTATTTAGTCACAGATGTGGATTTAGGCTCCTCATATTGAAGTCACTCAATTCTCAGACCCCCTCATGCACTATTAACAGAAAAACTTAGCCATTAAAGTGATTTTGAAGGAGCTGGAAAGTCTTTTGCCTACTCATATTTGTGTCATCATTGAGGGATAAAACAACATGGGTGGCTGTGAGCAGCATTCACACTGAGATCACAAGCACGAGAAGCTGGTTGGCAAGCACTGTTACACATGCACAGCAGGAGAAAAGGGAAAAAAATCTTTAAGGAAAAACAAATTTGCCAGAAACACAGCTGGAGAGCTTAACTGGGAAAGTGGAAAGCCCACACTATTTAAAGCAACAAGGATCAACAGGAAAACATGCAAGAAAAAGAATGGGGGAAAAGTAAGTCTTATGGGCTTCTGTTCTAACAGCAAGCAGAAAAACTTCCCAAGAACAAGAAAGATAGAACATGGCTTCCATAGCCCTGGTGATTAATTGGAAAGCACCACTGTTTATGAAAAACCTTGCAAACACATTTCAAGGTGCTGGAGAAGACTCTTGAGTGTCCCTTGGAAAGCAAGGAGATCACACCTGTGAATCCTAAAGGAAATCAACCGTGGATATTCATTGGAAGGACTGGTGGTGAAGCTGAAACTCCAAAATTTTGTTCACCTGATGCAAAGAGGCGACTCCTTGATAAAGACCCTGATGTGAAAGACTGAGGGCAGGAGGAGAAAGGGTTGACTGAAGATGAGATGGTTGGATGGCATCACCTACTCAAAGAACATGAGTTTGAGCAAACTCTGGGAGACGGTGAAGGACAAGGAAGCCTGGCATGCTCCTGTCCATAGGGTTTCAAAGAGGTGGACTTGACTGAGCAACTGAACAACAATCATCTGGATGAAGATAAAGCCACTGAGCCAATAATTAGATTTCAGATCGCTCAGTTTGTTATAAGTGGGGGAAAAGGTAAGGTCCACTTTTCATGTAACAAGTAAGTGGCAGAGAGGAAATGCATGCCAGTTTAGCAGTTGATGGCTTGAAGGAAGGTACAGAGAGAAGCCTGATTAGCTGTCATGAAGTGAGGCCAGTGTGGACAGCTCTCTCCATCAGTGCTGGAGAGATGCCCCTGGAGGCCTGGACCTGATCCTCTGGCAGTCTCTCTGTTGTATCTCAGCAGGGGCCACACAGGAGAACATGGACCAGAAGAAGAGGCAAATACTTCATCATCATTACTCCTACTAATCTTGGCCAGGCATACCTAGATCATGAGTATAACCTGTCTTTCCCCCAGAGGTGAAAAATGGGAAGATAAAAGGACTGGTAACACTTTAGTTTTGGTTTTTATACCAGAAATCAGGCTTTTTCAGTGCTGGTATTAGAAATTTAAATAAGATTCACTGGTTACTCTTCTCAGCTGAGGCGCTTAGGTGAAGGTCTATGTGCTGTAGTCCTTTGCTATTCCATGGTTTCATGGTTGTTCCTTGTCTTAGCTGATGAAGAGCAGCAGAATATGCCACAATGGAACATGCCACTTTGGCACGTTGATTATTTTGAGCTGTCGGCACTTGAAAAACAGCAAATACAGGGAGACAAATACTGGGAGTTTCTCCTGAACTCCCAGTCTCTGCCTATAGATGGATTTAGCAAAAGCAACTCAGTTGTCATAAATTCCCTCCCCAGGAGTTGCACCAACCAGGGAAAATTGACTCATGTCACAGGAAAGGAGACTAGAAATGACATTACACCCAGATCCACTTTGTCACAAACGATTCACACCTCCCATCTGTTCTTCTAAGGACCCATTTGTCTTTCCTAAACGTCATTTACTCTCCTCTAAGAAACCTATATTCCCCTTCTCTTTCTCTATTAAGATGATGTTTAAACTTGAATTCTAAGCCACCTCTTTGAATTACTCACATTTCCCTAGGCATCTCTTAGGTATATGAGGGATACATCTTAATAAAATTCTGTTTGTTTTTGTCTCTGGTTAATCTGTTTTTTATTATAAGATTTTCAGCCAAGAATGCATAAGGGTAGAGGAGAAATTATTTTTCCTCCTTTACACTCAGAATAAGATTATAAATCCCTTAGCTTAGAATTCTTTTATAGTCATCCAAGCACCAAACAGAGTCAGATATGCTATAAATGATAAATTGAGATTAATACCCACTTTTATTCAATACCTGCTCCTTGCTAGGCATTCTGCTGGTAGCTTTATTGTTGATTCAGCTGAAATAGAATTGATTTTTGTATTAACTCAGAAAAGGGGCACTTTAGGAATCATAATAGTGCCATTTAGTATATTACTGTTACATCCGCAGGCATCATTAAATAACTCAATAAATATTTGTTGACTCTATGGATAGATAAATATATTTAGAAAGCATATAATTCACGCAATTGAAAACATATTAGGGAGCATGGTGAGAGTGAATGGAATGTATGTGATTCAAAATAATACAATTATGGATATATTTTTCCATTTGTAAACTGGAAAAGCTATATGCAGCTTTTTCATGTCTTCAATGGGTCAAATGATATGTCAGGGATGGTAGTGGGGGCTTCTTGTGACAATGATCCTAAAAAATGCATCTCAAATTTGAACTTCAAATGTAAGCACCAGTTCTGAATCTATAGCACTCTAAATTTGGAATCTTCTGAATCGAATTAATATATTAGATAAAATTGAGTTATTTATTCAGCTGATTCTATTGATAATACAATATTTCAAGTCACTGTACTTAAAAAATGAAGACTTTTATTGATGCTTAGATTTTATCTTTCTTTCTTGGAATGCAGAGCATGCAGGTCTATGTCTCTTTATTTTTCATATTTTCCACATATATCTGTATCAGTCCATATTGTCAGCATTCTATTTTAGGATTTATCGTAGCAAGATTATATTAAAGGTTTCCAACTTCTGACTTATTTCTTGCCCTATTGCTCAGTCTCAAGATGTATTCCCAGAGCATAAATGTCATCGTGTTTATTCATATATTAAATAAAGTCAGTTTAGCACATTCTACTCACAAGGCATCTTTCAGGAAGGTTAGAGATGCAGCAATGAAGAGGACAGGCAACAACTCTTTTGTCACATATCCCCTGCCCAGGAATTTCATCAGCCTGGGAAGATTGATTCTTGTCACTGGAGAGGAGACTAGAAGTAAACACTATACTGAGACACACTGTCAAAACTATCACAACTTCCATTCATTCTTCTAAGGGCTCGTTCATCTTCCCTAAAACCTTTAGGTGGTAAGGTACGGTGAAGTTGCTCAGTCGTGTCCAGCTCTTTGCGACCCCGTGGACTGTAACCTACTAGGCTTCTCCGTCCATGGGATTCTCCAGGCAAGAATACTGGAGTGGATTGCCATTTCCTTCTCCAGGGGATCTTCTCGACCCAGGGATCGAATGCCAGTCTCCCACATTGGAGGCAGACACTTTAACCTCTGAGCCACCAGGGAAGCCCCCTAAAGGTCTACAATCCACTGCCCTTTCCCTATTAAGATGGTATTTAAGCCTAAATTCTAAGCCACTTCTTTGGGTTATTTGTTTTTCTCTGATATCTCCCAGCTATGCCTGGGGGATGTTGTTGTTTAGTTGCTAAGTCGTATCCGACTCTTTGTGACCACATGGTAGCCCACCAGGCTCCTCTGTCCATGAGATTCTCCAGGCAAGGGTACTGGAGTGAGTTGCCATTTCCTTCTCCGGGTGATCTTCCCAACCCAGGGATCAAATCCTGCTTGCCTGGTGGATTCTCTACCACTGAGTCACCAGGGAAGTCCCATGCATGAGGGATACATGTTAATAATCGACTTGGTTTTCTCTTGCTAATCTGTCCTTCATTACTAGGGTCCCAGCCAAGAACTCAGAAGTGTAGACAGAAAACTATTTTTACTCCCTTACACTATGAACACTTGGCCACAGGACAGGGCACCAGCTGGCTGCACACAGCGGTGGTTTGTGTTCCCACCTGACCTCCTCTGTGCATTCTCTGTGTAGTGACCAAAGTGCTTCCTCCAAAGCTTGCATAGAGATGGACCTCCATATTCTCCCACTTGTTTTTTCATTGCATTTTATATGTTATTTTTTCAAATTTTAGAATTGTATTTTCTCTAGAGATCTGAAGAGCTGTGTTTTAGGCCACAATACTTAATCTAGGCATCTAACCTGATGATCTGAAAAGGCCATGGCCCTATTATAAATTGGTGACCTTTGTAAATTGCATTTAACTAGTTTAAAAATACCCATCTTACCATCAAGAAACTGTACAGATTGAAAGTTTGACTAGAAGAATAAAAAAGAAATGTTTAGAAGCATGTCAACTGCTGGTTCTAGGAATGACTGAAAATATCAGCATCCAGGGTGAACACTGATACATATAAATATACACTTATGTCCATGTATATATAATTTACATCTCTATATAAATACACTTATATTGTAATACATTTGTATTATTTACTTATTGCACATAGTAATTTGGAAAAGGTAGGTTGGAATGAATAGGAAAAGAAACAATAATAAAGTCACCTGTTTAAAATACTCAAAAATTGAATTTAAAAGATCAAAAATTCACATATTTTAATTCATTTGAATCATTATATGAGTTTAAGGATGAATTACAAAGTACTCATTCATCACATTATTTCCATGATCTGGTATTAAGTGGACAGCAAGAAGATCAAACAAATCAATCCTTAAGGAAACTGACCCTGAAAACTCATTGGAAGGACTGATGCTGAAGCTGAAGCTCCAATACTTTGGCCACCTGAGGTGAAGAGCTGACTCACTAGAAAAGACCTTGATGCTGAGAAAGATTGAGGTGGAAGGAAAAGAGGGCAACAGAGGATGAGATGGTTGGATGGCATCACCAATTCAATGGACATGCTGGACAAACTCCAGGAGATGTTGAGTGACAGGGAGACCTGGCTTGCTGCAGTCCATGGGGTCACAAAGAGTCAGATGTGACTGACTTGGTGACTGAACAACAATAACAACAGTATTAAGGTGAAATTACACTAATGTGTGGTCCAGGGCCATCTGCAGAATTTGCATTTTAACAGTACTTCAGTGCTCCCTATTAGATGTATTTATGCCCAGCTTGTGTTTGGTCATATTCCTAAACTAGAAAGCTAACTGTTTCTATTTAATCTGAAAATAAAGCTAAATGAATTAGCTTATTTTCCTAGTACTTGCCCAAATTATTTTCTATTAAAAATGAAAAACAATCCTTTTCAGTGAAAAAGGAACTACACAGTTTAACACTATTGATTCTTCATTCAAGGGAAAGAAAGAGAACAAAAATAATAATAAATGATCTCATGGAGATTGTCATGCACTAGACACTAACGTCCAAGTGTTACTCATTTAATTCTAACCACCACTTAGAACGAGAAGCTATTATATCACTTTTAATAAGCACATTAAACATCTTTGATTCACATAAAGAGGAATCTATCCTCTTTTACCTTTGCTTCCCAGCTTTCTCAACACATCATGTGGAAAGTCCTTCTTACGCTAATAAGCACATTAACTAATTTCTAGCCTTTCCCCTCAGAGAAAGAGCTGTTAGAGGAGTTTTTAGTCAAACAACATGTCTGTAGGTAAGATATAATAACCTTGCTTTGTTTTTGTTGGATTTATCTTTTAATATACTGTCTTTTGGCAGGTGCGATGCGTTTCCAGTTTACTATATTGGTCTGAAATTTCCTTTAAAATAGCTTTATTTACATAGAAGTAAGTATATGTGTTATATAAATATGTGGAGAGCCATGACGTTTATAGAAAGTGACTAATGTTTGGAAAACAGAAGTAAGAAAAAGTTTTTCTCACTAGGCTGAAAATTGAATGGACTAACTGTGGGAAGGTGGCTCCCCAGAAATGCAGGAACGGGGTAGACCCTGGATACCCGTAAGGAAATTTACACAGTGCTCCCCAGGCTACACCACGGGAGGACTAGAAAGGTGCTTTGGTCTTGAAGCTCCGGGGAGCCATGGTTCCTACAGCAGCAGTCCAAGCGATTCTGATAAGCTCCATGAGAGTAGTAAGCGCCTAGGAATTTGATGGGTCTAAGAATCACTCTCTGGATAGGATACAAGGTGGCTTTGGAGAAGTAGGTTGCATATAACTTTTATAAAGTAAAGTGAAAGTGCTGCTGCTGCTAAGTCGCTCCAGTCGTGTCCGACTCTGTGTGACCCCATAGACGGTAGCCCACCAGGCTCCCCCGTCCCTGGGATTCTCCAGGCAAGAACACTGGAGTGGGCTGCCATTTCCTTCTCCAGTGCATGAAAGTGAAAATTGACAGTGAAGTCGCTCAGTCGCATCCAACTCGTTGCGACCCCATGGACTGCAGCCCACCAGGCTCCTCCATCCATGGGGTTTTCTAGGCAAGAGTACTGGAGTGCTAGTCGCTCAGTAATGTCTGACTCTGAGGCCCCATGTAACCTGCCAGGCTCGTCTGTCCATGGAATTCTCCAGACAAGAATACTGGAGGGGTAGCCATTCCCTTCTCCAGGGGATCTTCCCAGCAAGGGATCGAACCCAGTCTCCCACATTGCAGGCAGATGCCTGAACATCTGAGCCACCAAGGAAGCCCCATTTTACTTTTAAAGATTTTAATGAATTAAGAATAAGCCAGGGTGGTGGCATTTTGGGCAAAGAAAAAGCAAGAGAATAGGGATGCAAAACTGGTAAATTATATTTGGAGAAACTCAGACTGTGTAGAAAATACAAAAGTAACTTCTTGAGAATCAACCTATCAAAAACATGAAAAGAAATGGAAATAGATATGATTATTTAAAAACAAGAGAATGGTTTGCTGTCATATTTATAGAATTAATTTATCAGAATATTATTATATACTAAAATTTTGAATTATGATAAACCATTTCTGCTTCTAAATGGAAATGAATTCATATTAATGAGTGAAGGGTAAAGAACAAAATTTTTGAAAGAGTAAGCACAGTGTTTACCTTACCAGATATCAAAAGAATTATTATAAAGCTATATTTAACCAGGTGGTGCTGATTCAAGGGTGGAAAAGTAGATTGCTGGAACATAACAGAAGTTTCAGAAATAGACATACATAAATGGTTAATTTGAAGTTTTGGGGAATACCAAATGTTGGAAAAATATGAAGAAACAGGAATTCTTAAAAACTGCTAGTGGGAAAATGCCCTGGAAATTTATTTTGGAAAGAGATTAAGAAAATACCTGTTAAGCTAAGATTGAAGGCAGGTGGAGAAGGGGATGACAGAGGATAAGATGGCTGGACGGCATCACTGACTCAATGGACATGAGTTTGAGTAGACTCCAGAAGTTGGCAATGGACAGGGAGGCCTGGCATGCTGCAATCCATGGGGTTGCAAAGAGTTAGAGATGACTGACTGACTGAACTGAACTGAACTGAACTGTTAAGTTGCAATTGTTCATGCCCTATACCCCAGAATTTCCTTATATATATAATAGAAAGTCCCAAACATTTAAAACATGTGCAAAAGATGTTTTGCAATGCTGGAATATTGGGAAAAAATCATATAAATGCTCATTAATATATATGTGTGTGTGTGTGTGTGTACACACACATATATATTCCTGGAGAAAGAAATGGCAACCCACTCCAGTATTCTCACCTGGAGGATCCCAGGGACAGAGGAGGCCTGGTGGGCTACTGTTCACGTGGTCACAGAGTCAGACACAACTGAATGACTATATATATAATATATGGCACCCCACTCCAGTACTCTTGCCTAGAAAATCCCATGGATGAAGGACCCTGGTAGGCTGCAGTCCATGGGGTCGCCAAGAGTCGGACACGACTGAGTGACTTCACTTTCACTTTTCACTTTCATGCATTGGAGAAGGAAATGGAAACCCACTCCGGTGTTCTTGCCTGGAGAATCCCAGGGACGGGGGAGCCTGGTGGGCTGCTGTCTATGGGGTCGCACAGAGTTGGACACGACTGAAGTGACTTAGCAGCAACATATTTAAACAGAAGCCTCCCTGGTGGCTTAGACAGTAAAGAATAAGCCTGGAATGCAGGAGATCTGGGTTTGGAAAAATCCCCTGGAGGAAGGCATGAAAACCCACTCCAGTCTTCTTGCCTGGAGAATCCCCTTGGACAAAGGAGCCTGGCAGGTTACAGTCCATGGCGTTGCAGAGTCAGACATGACTGAGTGACTAAGCATTTAACATATTTAAATGTGCATTAAAATAGAAATATATATATATGTGTGTGTGTGTGTGTGTGTGTGTGTGTGTGTGTATGATAAAGAGTTGAAAAACACCAGTGAGTTAAAATGAATTGTGATGGTGGTGGTTTAGTCACTAAGTCTTGTCCAACTCTTGCAACCCCATGGACTGTACTTTGCCAGGCTCCTCTGTCCATTGGATTCCCCAGGAAAGAATACTGGAATGGGTTGCCATTCCTGCCTCCAGAGTATCTTCCCAACCCAGGAATCGAACCCCGGTCTCCATTGTAGACAGATTCTTAACTGACCCAGCTATGAATGTACTAACATTCATAGACAGCAGCTAATACAATGATAGATGACAAAAACAAACAATACCAATATAATCACATATGTGTTAATACACAGTTATGCCCATATGCATAATCCATAAACATTTCAGGACAATTACTAGCTCTCTTCTCTCTACATGTGAACTTGTACATATTTGTGCTCTATGTACCTTTCCTGCAAAATGAGAGTGATAAATATGTCTAGTATTTAAGTGTACACTGAAAATATATAGACAAATCTAAAATGAAAACAGGATGAGGAAAAAAGAAATGGTGAGGGTTCAAATGTGTTTACTATTGCTCCAAGAAGAAAGTCTGTCCTGGGCTGAGCTTCCTAAAGGGAAACAAAACAAAACAAAACAAAACAAACAAACAAAAAAACCCTGAAATTTGTAATCAAGGTAAGAGAGGACCTATCTACTGCCTAACAAGTGGAGCTGTGTAGTGTACTCGAAAGAGGGAATATATAGGAGAGGTGTTAGTCGCTCAGTCATGTCCTACTCTTTGCAACTCCATGGACTGTAGCTGGCCATGCAATTCTCCCATACAATCTGCCCATGCAATTCTCCAGGCAAGAATACTGGGGTAGGCAGCCATTCCCTTGTTTGAGAGTTAACTAAGAGGTGGTTAAGGTAATTTATAGGAAGGGAACATTTATTATTCATCCATACATAAGAAAAATGGCCACACTGAGCTCAAATCAAATTCTAAGAGCTTATTTTATGCCCCTGAAATGGATTCCATCAGATAGTCTCCTGGAAGCAGTGACCTGAGGTGACTTGCTAAAAGCCACAGGCATGCTCTCATGCAGGTGTTCCTTACAATTTTTCGTATGTAACAGATTAGACAGCTATAGGCTACAGATCAATGCATTACCAGGATAGAATCCAACTTCAGTGGAAGAAGTTTCATGCTCTAAACACAATATGGGCAAAGACACACATCAAGAGTATGATAGCTACTCAATAGTTAATCCATCATTCCCCAAATTTCAGTTTAATGATACAAATGAAAGAGCATTGCAACTCTCTTAATGTAAAGTCAGATGTGAAAGGTGGAAAATGATGAATCATTCATATTCATTAGATTGCCCACCAGAGTGTTAGTAAAAAGCTAGGAATAAAACCATCATATGACCAGCAATTCCACTCCTTTGAATTTGAGGAAGTCAAAACTGAAAAAGACACATGTACCTCAATGTTCACTACAGCACTATTTATGATAGCTAGAACACGAAAGCTACCTAGATGTCCACTGACAGATGAATGGATAAAGAGGCTGTGGTACATATAAACAATGGAATACTACTCAGTCATAAAAGGGAATGCATTTAAATCTGTTCTAATGATGTGGATGAAGCTAGAGCCTATTATACAGAGTGAAGTAAGTCAGCAAGAGAAATATAAATATAAATAATTATAAATATAAATATCACATATTGACACATATATATGGAATCTGAAGAGATGGCACTAATGAACATATTTTCAGGGCAACAATGGACACACGGAACAGACATATGGACACTGTTGAGGAGAGGAGGGAGAAGGGGAGATGTATGGAGACTGTAACATAGAAATTTACAATACCATCTGTAAAATAGAGAGCCAAGGGGAATCTGCTGTGTGATTCAGGAACTCAAACGGGCTCTGCAACAGACTGAAGGATGGGGTTGGGATGGAGATGGGAGGGAGGCCTGGGAGCGGGTGGACATGGGTGTACCTATGGCTGATTCTTGATGTATGACAGAAAAACACAAAATTCTGTAAAGCAATTATCCTTCAGTTAAATTTTTTTTTAAAAAAATGTCATCACTCAGAAAGCACTCCATGACACCAATAAGGTTTAACATACTTTTAGTTCAGTTCAGTTCAGTCACTCAGTCATGTCCGACTCTTTGTGACCCCATGGACTGCAGCACACCAGGCTTCCTTGTCCATCACCAGCTCCTGGAGCTTGCTCAAACTCATGTCTATTGAGTTGGTAATGCCATCCAACCATCTCATCCTCTGTCATCCCCTTCTCTTCCTGCCTTCAATCTTTCCCAGAATTAAGGTCTTTTCAAATGAGTCGGTTCTTCTCATCAGGTGGCCAAAGTACTGGAGTTTCAGCTTCAGCATCAGTCCTATCAGTGAACACCCAGGATGGATCTCCTTTAGGATGGACTGGTTGGAACGCCTTGCAGCTCAAGGGACTCTCAAGAGTCTTCTACAACACCACAGTTCAAAAGCATCAATTCTTTGGCACTCAGCTTTCTTTAAGATCCAACTCTCCCATCCATACATGACTACTGGAAAAACCATAGCTTTGACTAGATGGACCTTGGTTGTCAAAGTAATGTCTCTGTTTTTTAATATTTTGTCTAGGTTGGTCATAGTTTTTCTTCCAAGGAGCAAGTGTCTTTTAATTTCATGGTTGCAGTCACTATCTGCAGTGACTTTGGAGCCCAAGAAAATAAAGTCTGTCACTGTTTCCATTGTTTCCCCATCTATTTGCCATGAAATGATGGGACAGGATGCCATGAATCCTTGCTTCTGAATGTTGAATTTTAAGCCAACTTTTTCACTCTTCTCTTTCACCTTCATCAAGAGGTTATAACCTAACATACTTTAGATTTTCTATATTAAAAATCTTTAAGTAATGCTGCAAAAAATAGTTTCAAATCTAAATGGTGAATTTATTTATTGAATAAGATTTCTAATTTCCCAGGGATATTTAAATGAGGGCTGGATTACTAAATTAATACTAAAAGCCTATAAACTATGCTAAGTGCATTTGACAAATAGTCATTAATTGAACAAATAAATCTATTGAGCTATATATGAGTACAATAAAAATACACTAAAACAACTTATCACTATTTTTTCATATTATATAGAAATATCTTAGATATTTCAATTTTAATCTATCCTACTTATCTTCAATGTTATCAAATACACTTTACAACTAATTACTTTGTGTACTTTTGAAAAAGGAAGAAATGAAATAAAACATTCTCAATACTAAATTAGAATGATATTCAACATTCAACCTTTTGATCTGCTCACAATAATGAAATATGTCCACATTTTATCTGAATTTCATAAATTGGATAAAATGTTATGTTTCCTTTGTAGTTAATAGGCCATATTATATGAATTGAACATATCCTCTTTACTTATTTATTACCAGACTGAGCCACGCCTGACCCATTAAAACAATAAATAATCACTAAAAAAATGTGGAAAAGAATGAAAGATGGTGATTTTTTAAAATTTCAGTTTTACTGATATGTAATTGATGCAAAATTGTAAGATATTTAGTGTTTGTCCTAGTGATCTGCACCTTGTGAAAGGATTGCCTTCCATCTAGTTAATTAATATATCTGTCACTTCATATACTTGTCTTTGTGTGTGATAATATTTAAGACTTTTCTCTTGCACATTTCACTATACAATATAATGCGATCAATTGATACCCACCATGTTTACATGAGCTCCTCAGACTTAATTGATCTTACAGCTGAAAATTTCTGAGACTTTAACCAGCCACTCTATATTTCTCCTACTTTGGCTCCTGGCAACCGCTTTTGCCCTTTTTGCTTTTAAAATTGAGTAATTTTTACTCTTCTGTTTCTATTTTAAAAATAATGACCTAGAGATGGGAATACCAGACCACCTAACCTGCCTCTTGAGAAATCTGTATGCAGGTCAGGAAGCAACAGTTAGAACTGGACGTGGAACAACAGACTGGTTCCAAATAGGAAAAGGAGTACGTCAAGGCTGTATATTGTCACCCTGCTTATTTAACTTCTATGTGGAGTACATCATGAAACGCTGGACTGGAAGAAACACAGGCTGGAATCAAGATTGCCTGGAGAAATATCAATAACCTCAGATATGCAGATGATACCACCCTCATGGCAGAAAGTGAAGAGGAGCTAAAAAGCCACTTGGTGAAAGTGAAAGAGGAGAGCGAAAAGTTGACTTAAAGCTCAACATTCAGAAAACAAAGATCATGGCATGCGGTCCCATCACTTCATGGGAAATAGATGGGAAACAGTGGAAACAGTGTCAGACTTTATTGTTTTGGGCTCCAAAATCACTGCAGATGGTGACTGCAGCCATGAAATTAAAAGACACTTACTCCTTGGAAGAAAAGTTATGATCAACCTAGATAGTATATGCAAAAGCAGAGACATTACTTTGCCGACTAAGGTCCATCTAGTCAAGGCTATGGTTTTTCCTGTGGTCATGTATGGATGTGAGAATTGGACTGTGAAGAAGGCTGAGCGCCGAAGAATTGATGCTTTTGAACTGTGGTGTTGGAGAAGACTCTTGAGGGTCCCTTGGACTGCAAGGAGATCCAACCAGTCCATTCTGAGGGAGATCAACCCTGGGATTTCTTTGGAAGGAATGATGCTAAAGCTGAAGCTCCAGTACTTTGGCCACCTCATGCAAAGAGTTGACTCATTGGAAAAGACTCTGACGCTGGGAGGGATTGGGGGCAGGAGGAGAAGGGGATGACCAAGGATGAGATGGCTGGATGGTATCACGGACTCGACGGACGTGAGTCTGAGTGAACTCCGGGAGATGGTGATGGACAGGGGAGGCCTGGCATGCTGTGATTCATGGGGTCCCAAAGAGTCGGACACGACTGAGTGACTGAACTGAACTGAACTGAACTGGAGTACACTGAACAGTATTCAAGGGGTCTGGATAATTATAACAGACTTTCACAGTCCTTGTACACCTTCCCTTACCTACATTCCACTTTGAAATCTATTTAGTTAAATTTGTGTGGAATTTGGGGAATTTTGGAAAGACACAGGCAGTTTTGGTGATAGAAGACAAAGAGCTGATGACATATCAGTTCAGTTCAGTTCATTCGCTCAGTCGTGTCCGACTCTTTGCAACCCCATGAATCGCAGCACGCCAGGCCTTCCTGTCCATCACCAACTCCTGGAGTTCACTCAGACTCATGTCCATCGAACCAGTGATGCCATCCAGCCATCTCATCTTCTGTCGTCCCCTTCTCCTCCTGCCCCCAATCCCTCCCAGCATCAGAGTCTTTTCCAATGAGTCAACTCTTCGCATGAAGTGGCCAAAGTACTGGAGTTTCAGCTTTAGCACCATTCCTTCCAAAGAAATTCCAGAGCTGATCTCCTTCAGAATGGACTGGTTGGATCTCCTTGCAGTCCAAGGGACTCTCAAAAGTCTTCCCTAACACCAAGTTCAAAAGCATCAATTCTTCGGCGCTCAGCCTTCTTCACAGTCCAATTCTCACATCCATACATGACCACAGGAAAAACCATAGCCTTGACTAGATGGACCTTAGTCGGCAAAGTAATGTCTCTGCTTTTGCATATACTATCTAGGTTGATCATAACTTTTCTTCCAAGGAGTAAGTGTCTTTTAATTTCATGGCTGCAGTCACCATCTGCAGTGATTTTGGAGCCCAAAACAATAAAGTCTGACACTGTTTCCACTGTTTCCCCATCTATTTCCCATGAAGTGATGGGCCTGGATGCCATGATCTTCATTTTCTGAATGTTGATCTTTAAGCCAACTTTTTCACTCTCCACTTTCACTTTCATCAAGAGGCTTTTTAGTTCCTCTTCACTTTCTGCCATAAGGGTGGTGTCATCTGCTTATCTGATGACACATAGAACTCACTTATTATCACTGCATGACTCATGGGCTTCCTGGTGTCTCAGATGGTAAAGAACCCGCCTGCAGTGTAGGAGACCTGGGTCTGATATCTGGGCCAGCAAGATCCCTTGGAGAAGGGAATGGCTACCCACTCCAGTATTCTTGCCTGGAGAATTCCATGGAAAGAGGAGCCTGGTGGGCTACAGTCCATGGGGTCACACAGAGTGGGACACGACTCAGGGACTTTCACTTCTTCACTTTCAGGTGACTCACACAGGTGTCAAGTTTTCCCTCGCACCCACCTGTGTGCACCCTTTTCCTGTTCACAACTTGGCCTCCACAGCCTCTCCCAGGAAGGAAAAGGGTATTTCACACACACACATTTTCAGCAGACCAGGCAGCTACAGAGATGGTTTCTCCTCTGCCTCACCTTTTTCTAGCGACCTATTGGGTTTGGTCACTGGCTAAAGGTAATCACATTTTTTCTGCCCATGTTACTAAATAAGGAATCAGAAGTACTTTTGCAGAATTTCACTGCAACAAAGATGATATATCAGTATCATCACTCCTCTCTGGGAGATCTAGAAAAAGTGAATATAATTGAATTAAGAGTTAAAATCAATATGAGTAAGTGTTTAAATGTTTGATAAATTCTAACCCATTTTAGTAAATTCAGTGAGACCCATTTTAGTAAATTCAGCAATGAATGAAGAGGCAACTAACTTCCAATTTTAGCAAATTTCGTCAAAATGATTCATGAATAAAGGAATAAAATTTTGATTCATTAGCCAGTAAAAGAAAAATCCTGTTCTATAAGGGTCTGGTATATTCATTAAGATTTTATCTCTCTGAATGCAAATAAAATATGCAAAACATAATTCTTACTAAATAATATCCCACTTGTGAATTTATCACTGTTTGATAATTAATTTTATTGTTGAAAATTTGTTTTTAATGGATCATTTTTAACCCTATTGTTTATTTTAGGGTCTAGAAAAGATACATACTCCACATTTTGAAAAAATTATCTAGGTTTTTAATATCCACAATTACACACATTTTGCCATCACCCCTACCTCTAGCAGTATCATTATTTGCACATAGCAAATGCACAGAAAATGTTTAAATAATTAATTTCTGTTTGCTCTCCAGCAACAGAAAGAGCAAGGAAAGTATTTAAAACTTAGGTCATCTCGTCATTTTTTATTTATACACTATTAGCTAAAATGTCAACAACCAATGTTACCAAAGTATCTCAAGTGTGGAGAGCTTCACTAAATGAGCCACCCATGGAAATAGGAAGGAGGGAATGTATTAAGTATGGTTAAGCTTTTAGAAAATAAAAACTAAAATGGTAGTGTAAATGAACAAATATATAAATAGAGACCCTAATAAGAAGTATGAGTTCTCAGTCTTCCCTCCCTACCCCATTGTGAGCCAACCATACAGTCTCTCTGCCCTTAACACTTTCTATCAGGCACTATGCTAGGCCTTGCAATTTTTTTTTTTAATCAAATGATGTAGTATAAAGATCCTGCACTGAGTATATACTGAGTTAATCCACTGATTCTTTACATCATTAAGATTAGTTGAACATTTGGGATCTCGTATCAAGTATGGCAAGATGAGAAGACACAATTTCTTCAGAACACTGGATTTCTAGCAATCACTTATTTGCAAACTATATCCTATATATTCACTTGTGTTAAACTGTCCCAATCTGCTCTCTTTTGGAGGCAGTGTAATTAATGAGGGGCTTCCCAGGTTGGTGCTGTGGTAAAGAATTCCATTTAACAGAGGAGCCTGGCAGGTTACAATCCATGGGGTCCGCAAAGAGTCAGACACAACTGGGCAACTTAGCATACACACAAACACATAATTAATGAGGATTCTGAACGTAGGAAATCAGTGGAGTTAGGGAGTGGTGCATGGAAAAATAAAAAAAAAATATAGATTTTTATGCATAAGTGCTCAGTCATGTCTGACTCTTTGCAGCCCCATGGACTGTAGCCCACCAGACTCTCTTGTCCGTGGAATTTTCCAGGCAAGATAATTGGAGCAGGTTGCCATTTGCTACTCCAGGGGATCTTCCCGACCCAGAGATTGAACCTGTGTCTCTTGAGTCTCCTGCATTGGCAGGTGGATTCTTCGCTACTAACGCCACTTGGGAAGCCCTTTATGTGTATATGCATGCTTATTTTTTTCTCTTGGTTTTCTTTTGTATATCTAGTTTAAATACAATTCTGCATCTAGTAGACAAATAGACTAAAAAATCAATGAAAAGTTCCCCTGAGTCTAAGCAGATGTTAGATATGTCAGAGAGTGACATGGTTTAAGGTGAGTGCTTTTGTTCCACTGACACAGTGGCTGTCTACTGCAGTGATTTAAGGTGCAGGTAAACATGAGTGGTTCTAAAGTACAGTAGGTCTGTTGGGTTGATGACTTACTCGTGCATAGCCTGTTTTACTGCTACCCAACACAAAGACAGTGTGAAGAAAAAGTCCTAGAGAAAGACAGAGCCAAAAAAAAAAAAAAAAATCACAAATACAGAACACTCCATAAGCTGTGGAAGGCAAAGGCAAGAGCAGCCAAACTGCAAAGTGGGCAAGTATTAGAAAAAGAACGTCCAGGGCCACAACTTTCAAAAATAAAACTAGTATCCCATCCATCAAAATACTTCAGAATATCAGTACTAAAATAGGTCATATAATTAAGGGCTAATTTCAATTATGATTTTTACTCATAGGAACAATTATAAAGAAAACAGTGTTGGAAGTTGAAAAAAATATTAATACTCCAATATGACAGAATCCCTGTGGGAGACCTGGGTTTGATCCCTGGGTTGGGAAAATCCCTTGGAGAAGGGAAAGGCTACCCTCTCCAGTATTCTGGCCAGGAGAATTCCATGGACCGTATAATCCATGGGGTCACAAAGAGTCAGACACGACGGAGCCACTTGAGCCAATATGACAAAAACCTTCAAAAACACTAAAAGCTAATCTATAAATAGATGATAAGCCTATTCAGTGTATTATTATTATCATAGTTGTCTGAAGAAAAATTTAATAAGCATATATAGACGATAATGGTAGTGACATAATTAAATAAATAAACAGACAAAGCAGTAAATAGTAGTAGAAATAAAGCGCATCTTTACAGAGAACATATTGAGAAATTGAATGGCACAAATTGATTTCTCAGAAATCAAAGCTTCGTTTTATCAATAAATGGAATTTCCAGGTTGCACAGTGGTAAACAATCTTCCTGCCAATGCAGGAGACACAAGAGAGGCAGGTTTGATCCCTGGGTTGGGAAGATCCCCTGGACTAGGAAATGGCAACTCACTCCAATACTTAGGCCTGGAAAATAATGTGGACAGAGGTGCCTGGCAGGCGACAGTCCTTGGGGTTGCAAACAGTTGGCCATGACTGAGTGACTAAGCATACACACACAGATTAGAAAAAAATAGAAGTTTAAAACATTTGAAAAAAATTCTTAGTAAATAATTATCTTTATGGTTCACACAACCAAAAAAAAAAAATGGTTTAAACAATCTGTAGGAGATATTTAACATAGGGATGGCAAATTGGTTATAGCATACATGCCCATTCTGATTTATCTATAGTAGCTGCTTGGAGAGATGGGTGGAGAGTGTTTCTCCCAGACTCTGGGGAAAGCAATGCAATGATTGATTTACGATGGTACGCTAACTTGGTGCAGCATATTTGCTCATATTTACCATCCTTTCTTTTCTTCAAAAAAAAAAATTTCAAAAGTAAATGCATTTTTTGAGATTTATATCCACTGTATCACACAGACACACATAACCATGAGATGTTTTCCTAAAATAGTAAGATTCCAAGGCTGGGAAATGAGTTGTCTCATACGTTTGTTACTATATTTTTCACAGTGCTCAATGTATGTTACTGATGGAATATATTACAGTTCAAGTCCATAATGAACTTCCAAAGCGCACAGAATGAGGCAACAGACTCAGGGGAAGAGAGAGTGAACTACAATAGTTTTTCCAGAGACAAAACAGCATCACTCATGTTTTGTATAGTGTAGCTTCAGAGTCTGGATAGCATCCCCAAGAGTTACTAATTCTTCATTAAGACAAAAAGCAAAGCACTTCCTACAACTTTTCAAACTATCAGTTATGCCAAGATAACTCAGTTCTGAAAAGAGTTGAGAATATTGAGATAAAGGTAACAAATTAAGAGAAATTAGTGAACAAAAGCAAAGTGAGAGTATGCTACTGAAGAACCGTTAATTGTCTGAATGCTTTTCATAAATATTATTATAAAAGTGTGCATATATATGCAAATATGCACATAGATACATATACATGTATAATAATATAATCATATATTTGGAGTCCATTATTCACATTAAACTCTCCTGAAATCTCCATAATCTTTAATAATTCCAGAAAGATGAGAAATCTTTGCAATTAATTTGTCTTTAATATTTTTCAGAGAAGGAAAATTTCAATTATTCATCAATAACCATGCCTATCATCTATATTCAATTATCATTTCCCAGTTTCTCTAGCTTTCTTTCTAAAATAATATATATGCAAAATAATTAGGTAATTTATATTAAAATACTTATAAAATATGAATCATAATTTATATTAATAATAAATGATTTAGTTCTTAATTTACATAGGCATTTTCCTTCTTTTTAAAATATTTATTTGTCTTTAAATTTATTTTTTAATTGGAGGAAAACTGCTTTACAATGTCGTGTTGGTTTCTGCTGTACAACAATGCAAGCCAGCCATGATTAGACATATATCTCATCTCTCTTGAGCCTCCATCCCCTACCTACCCTACATTTTCATTCTTTTAAAATCTTTTATGTTCCCCTTTTGAGGTACATATCTATGTAAGATTTTCTAAATTATTTCTGTAACAAGATAGGGTATTAAATAACATATTTTTTCTGAAGCCAATAGGGATGCAAGACTCTAAAATCTTATCCTTTTTCTCATTTACAATTTACTTGTACATTCAAATGTTAATATAGGTGTAGATTTAAGCACACAATGAGGCCTACATGATGCATGCATTTACAAGGCAGAAGTAAGAATGATTATTAGGTGTTTGACTAGGAGAAAGGGATGATTCAAAATGGGCACTGAAAGATAAGTAGAATCTGAATAGATTGTCAGGAGAAAAGGTATGATTCACCAGAGGCCAAAAGCCCAGACAACATGAGAAAGTGATGCAAGCTGGACCATGCAGGTAACAGTTGTAAGAGAAGCAGGTTGACAATCATTTTTACAATATGAACTTGGGTTAGATCATGGAAGGCTTATATTTTTAGGCAAAAAAAATTAAATTTTATGATAAAATTAAATAATATATGTAGTGAAGAACACTGGAAGAATTTGGACTAGTGAATAGATAGATGTAATTAGTGTGTTGCGGATATTAACAAAAGGAAAGGAAATGAAGACTGGTGAGAAATGGCCATATATGAAAACAAGATTATTATAAAATACCAGGTTATTTTCTACACTGATTTCAAGCAGAGAAGATTAAAAGTGAAATCAGAAGAGTTATGGGTTGTTTAGGGCCAAAGACAGGCTAAATTCAATTTTATTCACAATACTGAGAACAATGTCCAGAATGTAGCAGAATCCCATAATATATAAAAAAGGACAGGAAAATGGCAGATAGAAAAACAGTTATTAAATACATGTTCTGGGTAACCACTGGGCTAGGTAATTTCACATTCAATATTCACTATATGGTTATAATAACCTAGAAGATCATTTCTGTGATGCCCATTTTCACTTAAAAGGACAGACTAAATGAGGTTATTGGAAAGCATATTCAGAATCACTTAACAGATAAATTATATCTTAAATTAATAACTGAAAGTGTTGCATAAATCTTGAGCCCAGATACTCTTCATTGAGCTACAGGAAACTAAGACAAATTCTAAAATACTTGAGTTATAAGGTAAGGATCCTTAAAGGTCATGAAATAAGTATGAAAGTATCCTGAAAAGGTCAATATTTAAGCATCCCCTTGAATTTAAATAATCTCTGCTAATAAGCATTAGTTTTTTAGTTTCCCCACTCAAATACAAAAATCTCAAGGAGTGTTTGCATGTTTGTGTTAATTTATCTTGAAGCCTCAACTGTAGCTACATAAATATTTAATAAAAACTTTGAATGAATGACATTTTATAATATCTGTTTTTCTATCTTTTTAGTCCTGAAAATGATGAGTTAATATTCCTAGATTCTGTGGTAAGTTTTCATGTTATTATTAGAGCTACTCAACTATTTGAGTTTATGATGATGTCATGATGGCAGAGTAGAAGATGTGCTCATCTTCTCCTGCAAGAGCTCCAAAATCATAACTTCCTGCTGAACAACCATCAACAGGAAATGTTGGATTCCACACACACAAAAAGATATCCAGCGTCCAAGGATAAAGGAGAAGTCCCACCAAGATGGAAGAAGGGGCAAAATTGCATTTACAATTAAACTCCATACTGGCCAGAGTTGCTCAGAGAGCTCAAACGAAACCCTGTAAGCACCAGGATAACACACAGAGACTGAGCCAGACCTGCTGTTGAGTGTCTGAGTGTCTCCTGCGGAGGTACGGGTCAGCCATGGCCTGCTGCAGGGGTATGGACTCTGGATGCCGTAGACCTGGGTATGGCACAGCCTTCTTGGAGGAGGTCACCATTAACCCCACCAGAGCTGCCAGCGCTTACACAGGACTGGGGAAACAGACTCTTGGAGGACACAAACCAAACCTTGTGTGCACCAGGATGCAGGAGAAAGGAGCAGTGACCCCACAAGAGACTGACCCAGACTTGCCCATGGGTGTCCAGGAGTTTCTGGCAGAGGCGTGGGTCAGCCGTGGCCTGCTTCGGGGTCTGGGGCACTGAGTGCAGCAGTGCTTGCCCTGGACCTTTTGAAGCAGGTCCCATCATCTTCATTACCTCCACCACAGTTTGGCCTCAGGTCAAACAACAGAGAGGGAACACAGCCCCACCCATCGACAGAAAACTGGATTAAAGATTTACTGAGCAAGCCCCACCCATCAGAACAAGACCCAATTTCCCCTTCAGTCTGTCTCTCCCATCAGGAAGCTTCCATAAGCCCCTTATCCTTATCCCTCAGAGGGCAGACAGAATGAAAACCACAATCACAGAAAACTAATCAAACTGATGACATGGGCCACAGCCTTGTCTAACTCAGTGAAACTAAGAGCCATGCAGTGTAGGGCCACCAAAGACAGACGGGTCATGGTGGAGAGTTCTGACAAACCATGGTCCAGTGGAGAAGGGAATGGCAAACCACTTCAGTATTCTTCCCTTGAGAATCCCATGAACAGTATGAAAAGGTAAAAAGATAGGACACTGAAAGATGAACTCCCCAGGTCAGTAGGTGCCCAATATGCTCCTGGAGAACAGTGGAGAATTAACTCCAGAAAGAACGAAGGGATGGAACCAAAGTAAAAATAGCACCCAGTTGTGAATGTGACTGGTGATGGAAGTAAAGTCCAATGCTGTAAAGAAAAATATTGCATAGGAATCTGGAATGTTAGATCCATGAATCAAGGTAAGTTAGAATTGGTCAAACAGGAAATGGCAAGTGTGAACTTCGACATTTTAGGAATCAGTGAACTAAAATGGACTGAAATGGGTGAATTTAACTCAGATGACCATTATATCTATTACTGTGGGCCAGAATCCTCTAGAAGAAATGGAGTAGTCATCACAGTCAACAAAACAGTCCAAAATGCAGTACTTGGATGCAATCTCAGAATAATCTGTTCGTTTCCAAGGCAAACCATTCAATATCACAGTAATCCAAGTCTATGCCCCAACCAGTAATGCTGAAGAAGCTGAAGTTGAACACTTCTATGAATACCTACAAGATCTTCTGGAACTAACACCAAAATAAGATGTCCTTTTCATCACCAGGGACTCTAATGCAAAAGTAGGAAGTCAAGAGATACCTGGAGTAACAAGCAAATTTGGCCTAGAAGTACAGAATGAAGCAGGCAAAGGCTAATAGAGTTTTGCCAAGAGAATGCACTGGTCATAGCAAATACCCTCTTCCAACAACACAAGAGAAGACTCTACACATGGACATCACCAGATGGTCAATTCAGAAGTCAGATTGATTACATCTTTGCAGCCAAAGATGGAGAAGCTGTTTACAGTCAGCAAAAACAAGACTGGGAGCTGACTGTGGCTCAGATCATGAATTCTTTATTGCAAAATTCAGACTTAAATTGAAGAAAGTAGGGAAAACCACTAGACCATTCAGGTATGACCTATATCAAATATCCCTTATGATTATACAGTTTAAGTGACAAACAGATTCAAGGGATTAGATCTGATAGACAGGTTGCCTGAAGAACTATGGTAGAGATTCATGACATTGTACAGGAGGCAGTGATCAAGACCATCCCCAAGAAAAAGAAATGCAAAAAGGCAAAATGGTTTTCTGAGGAGGCCTTACAAATAGCTGAGAAAGGAAGAGAAGCAAAAGGCAAAGGAGAAAAAGAAAGATATACCCATTTGAATGTAGAGTTCCAAAGAACAGCAAGGAGAGATAAGAAAGCCTTCCTCAGTGATCAATGCAAAAAAATAGAGGAAAACAATAGAATGGGAGACTAGAGATCTCTTCAAGAAAATTAGAGATACCAAGGGAACATGTCAGGCAAAGATGGGCTCAATAAAGGACAGAAATGGTATGGACCTAACAGAAGCAGAAGATATTAAGAAGAGGTGGCAAGAATCCACAGAACTATACAAAAAAGATTTTCATGACCCAGATAACCACGGTGGTGTGATCACTCACCTAGAGCCAGACATCTTGGAATGTGAAGTTAAGTGAGCCTTAGGAAGCTTCACTATGAACAAAACTAGTGGAGGCCATAGAATTCCAGTTGAGCGATTTCAAATCCTAAAAGATGATGCTGTGCAAGTGCTGCACTCAGTATGCCAGATTCACCAACGCTATGGTCATGAGTTTAACTAAGCCCCAGGAGTTGGTGATGGACAGAGAAGCCTGGTGTGCTGCAGTCCATGGGGTCACAAAGAGTCCGACATGACTCAGTGACTGAACTAACTCAACTATTCTAATAATTATGACTTCCATATTATGCAGATTGTATTCTCCCAAAGGTTTTAATATCTGTAATTGTTAAGAGAGATGACATGGATCCAGGACAAAAAGAAACCTTTCAGAGTCTTTTAGTAACCTGTAAATTTTACTCTCACCCTACAAGGATCATTCATTTATAAAAAATATATACGGTGCATTCCTTGAAAATATAATTACCACTGAAATTAGTGATACAAGACTAGTTCAATACTTAACAAAGAAATGCTTATACATTCTTGATATATTTGATACACAAAGATTGATTAAATTTACTGTCAGAAATGGATAAGAGGATTTATTAAAAATAAAGCAAAGGTTTCATGTGATTGTCAATTCTGTATACTGGCAAACCATGAGTTTCATAAGAATTACCTTTGACTAACCATGCAATAGTGAAACTAACCACATGATTGCTTTTATTTCAAATTGCTTAGACAAAGAACAAAATCCAAATAAGTCCTCATAAATGCAAAGTAAGATGTCATTAAGCAAACCAACGTGACTCAGTGAAATATCTCAGAAAGTCTAATTATTCTGATCAATAAGCATATCCAGGGATGACTACAGTTGTATTAGAAAAACAGTTTATCATTGAAAGCTCTTTTTGAATATCTATATTTTAAATATTGTATATAATATTACTTCTAAATGATTTATTTTCAGATTTCCTTGGAAATCTAATTCTCTCAAATGCTATCAAGGTAGAAGATAACAGAAAAGGCAAAATTTAGATGAGACAGAAAAATGTTGTTTGAGGATAGTAATCGCCTGCTTAAAGTACAGATTATACAAAGTCATGTCTTTATACCCTGTAGAACAAATTAAAATATATAATTTAGAATACCAAATATTTGCAAATAATCATACCTAGTTCTTAAATGAAATGCGATAAACTGATTTTTACTATTCATTTTATGTTGAATTTGAGAAAATAATTTTTAAAGTTAGGCATAAGCATTGAAGACAATATATACAATCTGTAATAAACATTTCATTTTGTGTCATTTCAAACTTTCTCATTTCGTAATGAGATTCACAACATTTCTAAATGATAATTGAGTTCACAAAAAATTTTGGCAGAGAGTATAGCAAGATTTCCTGTGAAATCTCATGGCCTTTAAAAAGTAAAACTTCACCATAAGAAAAACAATAGAAAACATTAAAAAATACATGACTGGATATGATAAAATACCTATACTTGCTTCCCTAGTGGCTCAGATGGTAAAGAATCCACCTGCAATGTGAGAGACCCAGGTTCGATCCCTGGTTTGGGAAGATCCCCTGGAGAAGGGAACGGTTACCCACTCCAGTATTCTTGCTTGGAGAGCAGTCCATGGGGTCACAGATTCTGACACCACTGAGTGACTTTCACGTACTTGCATTGGAGTTAAAAAAGCAAGAACAAACAGTAAGGAGGGAGCTAAAGTGATCCATGTTCTGTTTATAAATCCTTTAAGGTAAAACCTTCAAACCATCAAACAGGCACTCCATCAGTTACACTTTGACAATCACCATAAGAGTAGGTCTATTAGTTACTTGGCACTGTGACAACTCCATCTTAAGAGAAGCCTGCAACGTGTTCAGAAATTTCCATTAAATTTTTAACAGAGTGAAAATCTTGTAACAGTGTATTTTAGATTTTGCAGACATCAATATAATAGATGCATCCAATCCAATGGGAAGCAGTTCTTATACTTCATCTCTATTTATCAATTTGGTAATGTCTTATGTCACTGATTTTTAAATGCTGCTGAATTATAAATGTAGTACATGAATTTTAAAAAAAATTGAATCAAGAAAAAAAACTCTTTTTTACCTGCCCCAAATAACAAATATTAAAAATAATCCAGCGAGTAGATTTGCTGTTTTGGATTTAACAAAGGAGCTCTCTTATAAATAGATTTATTGACTAAGTTTGTAAGAGACTCAAAATGGTATCCACTGTTCCCTTGTCAATTTTGTAGACTAGTTCATGGATCACATCTTTCTTAGTGGCCTCTGATTTTAAACAGGGATTTTTAGAAAAGCGGGTGATAATACTGTGTATTTATATATAGGATTTAGGTTACCTATATGTGTGTGTGCTCAGTTGCTTCAAGTGTGTCTGACTCTGCGTCCCTATGAACTGTAGCCTGCTAGACCCCTCTGTCCATGGGATTCTCCAGGCAAGAATGCTGGAGTGGATTGCCATTCCCTTCTCCACGGAATTTCCTGACCCAGGAATCAAACCTGGGTCTCCTACATTACGGACAGATTCTTTACTGTCTGAGCCACAAGAGAAGTCAATAAAGTATACTTACTACAGTATAACTAAATATCCATAAGATTAGAGGGAAAGACAAACTTTGCAGCACAGTCCATTCAACTAGAAATATGTATGGATAAAATTTTGAACTAAATTATCCAATTTATTCTTTTTACATATATGGAAACTGAGGCCAAGAAGAAATCTTCCACAGTTTGCCCAATTGGATTTGGTCCTGTTAGAATTTGACACCAATGTTCTACTCTGATATTCTTTCCTGAAGCATAGAACTGCTTTCACCCAAATGTAAGAGCAATCTGGTGGGTACCGTTGTGAGCATTCATCATTGAAGTTATTCAACTGATTCATCCTTGTCTCACTAAATCTTGTGTGTAATGTAGGAAAAACTGTCTTCCCAAGTATATGAAGAATGTACTTTGGTAAAAATGCACTGCCACTCAACAAAAATCGAGGAGTTGTGTGTTTTTATTTTATTCAATATGAATCTTATCATACGTTGAATATAAGAACTAGTATTAAATTACTATCTAGTAGAACCAAGAAGATGAATAAGTAAACAAGAATAATAAAGAGTGGAGATTAATAATGTCCTTAAAATATAAGGGGCTTCCCTGGTATCTCAACTTGTAAAGAACGACGGGCAATGTGAGAGACTCCGCTTGATTCCGGGGCTGGGAAGATCCCCTGGAGAAGGGATAGGCTACCCATGCCAGTATTCTTGGGCTTCCCTGGTGGTTTAGATGGTGAAGAATCTGCCTCCAAAGCAGGAGACCCCCGTTCGACTCCTGGATTGGGAAGGTGCCCTGGAGGAGGGCATAGCAACCCACTCCAGTATTCTTGCCTGGAAAATCCCAATGGACAGAGGAGCCTGTTGGGCTATAGTCCAGGGAGTCACAAAGAGTCAGACACAAACTAGGGACTTTTACTTCACTTAAAATATAGATAGGTGATTTAAAAAAATGATAAAGGAATTAAAGAGAGGGAGAAGTCACTACTATTTGGGAAAATCAGCAAGTGTTTCCTAAAAGATGTAGAGAATAAATTTTAATTGGTCAAAAATTTTGTTTTCTGTGTCCCATTATATGAACAACACTGTACTGTACATTATGAAGAATGATTAATAACAAGAAATTATTTCAATCAGATATATCATATTAATATTAGATCCTAATTATTTATTATTTTACTATTTATATTATTTTCATAATTTAATTAGTGGCTCAGATTTTGGTTTAAAGCTTATTTTATAAAAATGGAATGCATGGCAAAACTACTGACCCCTCCTACTGAGTTGTGTGTTCTCTGTCTGTACAGATAAGTACACATACACAGAGTGCTTTATTTAACATTACTTTACTCTTCACAAATATTTTGATACCATTATTTCTGAACCAAGCAAAATTCCAAGAGATTTGTTAAATTTGTGCTCTAGTATATGTGGGAAAGAAACCACAGGCCACAATCCCCTGATAAATCTCATGCAGTATCCAATGCATTGGAATATCTCCCATCATAAATAATGGCCAAATAATTCAAAATAGTACAATTATTTTAATAATATAAAATAAATTCCCAACCACATTGGAGCTCTGTGCTATTTTTTTTTAAAGAGCTCAACTGTTTCTCTAATCCAGCAAATCAAGTCTCTTTACAAACTAAACTTTGTTTTACTGAGATTCCTCAATTTAGTAATCCAGCTCCCCTTTAAGCAGACCACTTGATATATTATTATTCTTATGTTTAATATCATAATGCTGGTTCACAATGCTTTGGTGTATTCCAGCCTAGCTATTAATTGAGGTATATAATCTTAAAAGGGCTTCCACAGTGTCTCAGCCATAAAGAATTCACCTGCAGTTGCAGGAGATGCAGGCTTGATCCCTGGATCGGGAAGATCCCCTGGATGAAGCCATGAAAACCCACCCCAGTATTCTCGCCTGGAGAATCCCATGGACAGAGGACCCTGGTGGGCTACAGTCCGTGGGACCATGAAGAGTCAGCACGACTGAAGTGACTGTACATAGAAGCATAAACTCAAAAATGCAACGAATACAAATATATAGAAAATATATTGATGATTTAGAGTATAGAAAAATTTGTTATCCTTCGAAGATAAATGATATACAAAAAGGATCAGAATCTGCAATGCAAGTATTTCAACAATTCTTGTTTATCTTTGAATTCATATCTTGCAATTCATATGTTATAAGATGTTAGCATAAATGGATGTTGATAACATCCATCAACATTGTTTCTAAATCATTTCATTCTGGGAGTACAGCAGTGAGGAATAAAATTCGAAGTTTTAACTCAAAACATTAAGTTTCCAGCATAATTTTAATGTTTGAAAGCTGAATAATTTAGAAAAAGGAAAATTCAGCCATTAAAAAAAGTACTTTTGACATTCATGTCAGTGGGGCTTAAGTCAGCATGTCTGTTCTGATAGTGCAATTTGCCTGGCTTTATATTGTCAATTATAATTCCACTTTCCTGCTAAGTTGATACAATTAGATTACTACAGGGACTTCATTACAGCCACAGGGAGGACAGCAGCTGAGGTATACAATTTTCTTCCTATGATACTGGTACTACTAAACAGTTACTGGAGCAATGGTCTGCAAAGGGACAATAAAAGCTGCTGTCTTAAATATTGTTATGTCATTATATCATCTGACAAAAGATCACCAAGCTTAAAAAATGTTAACATGACAGAAATTTTGCTTTTGCCATTAGTTGACTTGTGAAGGTTACTACAAATCAGTTCTTTCTCATTTATTCACTTAGACATAGTCCAGATTGCATATTATCTCCAAGGCCTTAGATTCCGAGTGTGAAATCTGAGGTTTATGGATGTCTGAAACGCCTTCAGGTAAATGTGTAAAAATAAAGAGTAATGAAATATTCCTCTGCATTAGACTGCTATTTGCTAATAACAATACCAGTTTCATGACTGAAGTTTACATCTTATCCTGATACAGTCCAGTATATTTTGTTACCACCATAGCTTTAAACTATATACGTTAGGATTCATATTCAGAATTCTGCTTCTAAGTGGCATACTAATTGATGCCTTTCTTAATTATACAAGGTCTATTTCTTCTGAGTTTTATGCTCTATTTTCTGCCTTCTGCCTTGGTGCAACATATCTCATGCACATCGTGTGTGACAGTTGCTCAGCTGTGTTTGACTCTTTGTGACCCCCATGGACTGTAGCCTGCTAGGCTCCTCTGTCCATGGGATTCTCCAGGCAAGAGTACTGGAGTGAGTTGCCATTTCCTTCTCCAGGGGATCTTCCCGAACCAAGGCTCAAACTCAGGTCTGCTGCATTGCAGGTGAATGTTTTACTGTTTGAGCCAACAGGGAACTTATTCATGCACCTTATCAAGTCTTAAAAACCTGGAATATATCACTAGTTTCCTTATTCTAAAAGCAACAAAGTTTAATAAAATAAATATTGCTTTCAAACAAAGATTAACAGTTATGAAATTTCTCTTACCCCAAAATTTCAAGACTATTTACTGGAAATTTTTTATTTTATGTTATGATGGTATTCAACTAAATTTTACTGGGTGCTTACTATATGACAGGCACTGACATGGGCTCAGTTCAGTTCAGTTCAGTCGCTCAGTCGTGTCCAACTCTGTGACCCCATGAACTGCAGCACGCCAGGCATCCCTGTCCATCACCAACTCCCGGAGTCCACCCAAACTCATGTCCATCAAGTTGGTGAAGCCATCCAACCATCTCATTCTCCATTGTCCCCTTGTCCTCCTGCCCTCAATCTTTCCCAGCATCAGGGTCTTTTCAAATGAGTCAGCTCTTCGCATCAGGTGGCCAAAGTATTGGAGTTCCAGCTCACAAACACCCAGGACTGATCTCCTTGGGAAATGGAATTTTCTCTTTAACGTGCTTTAAGTTTAGTAAGACAGATAGTCCAGTAGAAAATTAATGACAGTATAGTGTAGTAAGTGTCATTCTGGGCTCCCTTGCCCAGTGATACAAAACCGTTTATCATTAAGCATTCCAATGACGTATTTAACTCAAGCATGAATTCTATAATGTGCAAATTCACTGCATTTTTTTTTGCTTGTTTGTTTCTGTTGCCTCTGGCATAGTGCCTTCAGATAAGTACTGAATGATCTTTGTCAAATAAATAATAGCAACTACATCTGCCCTGGGTAAGTCAGATTGAATAATGCCCCTTCTTCCCAAAGATGTCCATATCCCAGTCCCTCAAATCTACTAATTTATCACCTTATATGGTAAAGAGACTTAGCAGAGGGGATTCAAGTAGGGGTCCTGAGATGGGGAGCTCATTCTGGATTATCACAAAACTCTTTATATTCAAAAGGGAAGCAGAGGGATCAGTTAGTGGTAGGATGTATGCTGTTATACGATAACAGGAGTGATTGAAGTGATTTCAGGGAAAGAAATATACGCAGGGGAAAAAATATATGCTAGCCAAGAAACATACACAGCATTTAGAAACTGAAAAAGACAAGGAAAGGGATTCCCTCCTCATCCAACCAGTAGGAATACAGTATTAGGAGCATGCTGATTTTAGACATTGAACTCCCAGGGTGGGAAGAGAATGACGCTGAGTTGTTTAAGCCACTAAAATTGTATTAATTTGTTGCAGTAGCAATTGGAAACTAATACACTCACTTTTCAAGAAACTGCCAAATGAAGTGGTGCTTTATTTTATCTCACATTTATATGAATTGATTTCTAATTTGGCAAGCATGGATACAGCAGTGAAAGGATAAGTGTTTTCAAGTATTAAGAAGACATTTACATGAACTTAAAACCGATGAAAGATAAATGATGAAAAATTAGTCATACTGTTTCTGAAAAATTATCCTATATTGAAACTTATTGCACACTGGAACATCGTATACTAGGTTGGATTTCATGCCCAGAATCACACCTGCTCCTTCAAGGGAATAGGCTGAATTTGGATCCAGGGTTAATTATTTGATGAGACAGCAGTTTTCAGACTTGAGTTTGCCAGGATCAACTGGAGAGCTTGCTAAGACACAGATGGTTGGATCCCAACCTCAGAGTTTGTGGTGAGAGTCTAAGAATTTGCATCTTAATGGTTTTTGAGGATATTTATTCTGCTGGTCTAAGACCAGACCTTAAGAACCCTTAATATGGTGGAAAAAACATGAAAAAAAAAAAACCTGGGTTCATGTATTTGCCACTTTTCAGCTGTCTAATCCCTTAACTCCAGTGACTTTCAGCATCCTTCCTGCTCAAACATCTTATAGTTCTGTTAGAATGATCAAACAATGTATTATTTATAAAAATTAACAAAAATGTAAAGTTATAAAAACACAATGCCTATAATTAATAAAAGGCAGGAGTTTATGCCAATGGTAATATTATTTAATATTCTTCATAACTTTCTGTGAAAGGGCATATTAAGTACTTACTTGCTATCTTCCATACTCTCTGTATGTAATTTGGTTACTTTTCAGATTGAAAAGAAAATATGTATGAATGTATATTGTGCATGTGGATGTGGGTAAGGGGTACTACAATGATTGTGAAGTGAAATTGGCTCAGTCATGTCCAACTCTTGGTGACCCCATGGACTACACAGTCCATGGAATTCTCCAGGCCAGAATAATGATTATGTGAACTCTTTCCTTATTTGAGAATCAGACACTTAAATTTCTGATTTAAGCCTTCTTAAAAATTATTTTTGTGCCTACTATTATAGAACCATCATTGTATCTGTACTGCTACAGTTCATTATTGAAAACTCAGTTGATACTCGGCATGGAGAAAAGGAGATATTCATGTATCCTAGTTAGTAAAACATTTGTTTTCTTATTTTAGAATTTTTCTGTACTAAATTATAATATCTAATCTAATGTTAGGGTTTCGTATCATATAAGTGGCTTTGTGTGTGCTTTGCTTCTTAATTTATTATCACCTGGAAATTTGATTAACATCAATAATTATGATGAATGAAACTGGGATTCTTTCCATGCTTTCCTGTGTCCCACTAGGCCATTCTCTGCTGGAGAACCTCTGTCATTCATTACCCTTTATTTAAAGCCCTTCAGGCAAGATTAAATACAAGTCATCTCAAAACAACAGTGATTTTTTTTTCTTTAGAAAATATACTAAATATTTTCTCAAAGTCAAGGTACATCTATACCTGGAAGCTATCAAAACAAGTACATAAGTATCTGAGAAAATGTGTATGTATGTGTGTACTCACACAAATATAAATATACATCATGTGTGCAAACACACACACACACGCGCACACACACACGTACACACACGCATACACGCACACACACACACACACACACACACACGCACACACACACACACGCACACACCATGAACTGCTAGGCCGCTGGAAAGGGAAAAGGAATTGTTGCATAGGTAGAACTGTAATGACACAGCATGTCTGACAGACAACTGTGGGCTGGAAGGCTGGTGACTGCTATAGGGTCCCACAGAGCTCCGTCAGTAAGTAGCTGGCTGGCCTCGAGGACATCTCGGTCTGTTTGCAGCTTCATTTCTTTTCCGTAACAATGAGGGTCCCAACTCTTGACTTCTAAAACCCTTCTACCTTGAATATTCTGTGATTTGGCTTTGGTAGAATGCCTTCAGGAGAAAATAAAGCAAAAAATCCTTTCTATAATACCTTATGGAGAAAACAGAAGTGAAGCCTCAATGAGCAGAAAATTAAATTGTTCTTATAATGTTCCCATTTTCAAAAATGCGACTCTGCCATGTTAAGGTAGCAGATGTCCTGAACTCTGTAACACTTTGATGGGAGAAAAAATTTTAGGTTGTCTAGTAGGTAGGAAAAATAACAAATCTCCTCAAAATGAATGGCAAATGCATGTTCAAGAAGACACCATAGAAATAGGCAGCTCTGGGCCCTCCAGCTAATCAGTTTACAGTGTTAAATAATGAGAGAGATAAAACCTGTCACCTTCAGACAGATGGACTTTGAATCCTCTAGACAGGCTGTGGTCTTTATCTCATTTAGTATCTGTCATAATGATAGGTGAAAATATACTCTGCAGTGTTTGTAAGCCTTTCATCTTAATGGATTGATAGCCCCAGATGCGACCCGTTATGACTAGCTTCCAGCAAAATATTTTTCAGAACCTCCCCAATTAGACCATGGACTTTTGGCAGAAGGGGAAAGTTTTGCATTAACCACCTTTTACCTGGCATGTGGTATAACACTACCATAGAGAATGTTTCAGAGTGAATGTGAAAGAAGGGATAAATTCACTTGCATCTAAGCATATCTGGTGAAGGATAATGGTATAATAAACAAATAATTCAAACTTTTAACTAGGGTCATTAGCATGTGATAGACAAATGTACATTTAATTCTAATTATTAATAAGTAGATATTTCTATATGGCTTAAATAATAACAGTTATGGAAAGTGCATGGTAATAAAAATACCTGCTTTTTTTTTCTTTGAAAATTGAACCAAAACTTCATGAGACTGCAGTAACAGCAACAACTTCAATAACATTAAGTGATAGGTCTAGAATATCTTTGACGCACTTCAGTTAAAAATAAACAGCCTCAAAAAAACTGTCATCAACCTTTTGGAAATGCTGAAACCTAAGTCATAGAAATAGATTGGAGAATTCAAAACAACTCATGGTTGCCTTTAAATACCTGAGGTAGCGTCATATTTTCCAATATTACAGTATTTTCAAAAGTTAAACTGTGAGCAGCTATGAACTGCTTACACACATTCTTAGACAGTTTCAACTATTTTTAGAATGTGTTAAAAGATTTTAAATTGAACTCGCCTAACAATATCAGGCTTTATGAGAGGATTGCTGCTTGATTTCTCCAAGCAAGGCACTCAGTAAGCATTGCTTAAGGAACCTTTGGTACAGGGTCCTATAGGCCCATGGATGACATACAAGAAGTTCAATGATTTTAAAGTGAGTTTGGGGCCTCCCTGGTGGCTCAGACGGTAAAGCATCTGCCTGCAATGCGGGAGACCTGGGTTTGATCCCTGGGTCGGGAAGATCCCCTGGAGAAGGAAATGGCAACCCACTCCAGTACTCTTGCCTGGACAATTTCATGGACAGAGGAACCTTGTAAACTACAGTCCACGGGGTAGCAAAGAGTCGGGCATGACTGAGTGACGTCACTTCACTTCAAAGTGAGTTTGGGAGAGGAAAATCATTAAGCTAATATTCAGTGCTTTCAATAGTATAACAGATATGAACAACTGAATCAATAGATTACAGAGATACAATCTCTTCACAGGAAAATGGACTAGGAAAATGTGATTTACATTTTTATCATTTCATTTTTTTCCTCCAGGGTTGATTCAACTAGGAGCAGTATGGTGCATAACAGTAAAACTGTACAGAATCACATTTTGCTTTCTCTAACTTAAGTGGCCTAGAGAGCATACACACAAAACAAGAATTCCTTCTGGCACAACCATCTCTAAGTATTTACATTATTTTTAATTATTCCTATTTCAAGTAATCTTTTGAAACATATGTATGTACATAAATTTTTGTCTGAATCAGGGATTTTTAAGAGATATTATTGGAGAAAGGAGAAAAGTCAAGAAGAGATTCAAGATTTTGCTATATACTATGAAATTGACTTTCAAAAATGGCCGGTCTCAGATAATGATGACCATTTCATTGGACTTGGAAATGATAATTATTAAGTGTTTAGTTTTATAATAATATAGTTCATTGTATCTGTTTTCAGATGAAGTATTTTTCTCATATGTTTTCTCATATGTTTTTTATATGAGAAGATTTTCTCATATGTTTATTAGCAATTTGTATTGCTTCTTTGAATGACTAGTTTAAATCTGGCAGTCTTACTAACTGAATTGAAAGTTTTCTTGCTATTTTGTATATGCCCTCTATACACAAAGTATATCAAGGTTTTGTCCCAGTTGTTTCAAGTATTTTCCTAATCGCTGGTGTCTTTTCTAATCTATTATCACTTCATTTATGTATCTTGAAAGAGATTTGGTAAGTCTCTGATTCCCCTTGTTGCAATCACCCAGGGAATTCCAGGCTACAGCTCCTACCTCACCCCCACCTATGACAAAGATTTAAGCATCATGTTCACATTCTCTGTCTCTCTCCACCCCTATCCATAGTAATTCTTGGTATTTTTAATGATGCCATCTTCACATCTTCCTCACTAGTGGAAAAAAGCTATTCAGTCACCAGTGATTGATTACAAGATTGCCTTTTCACCCTATACCTATAGTAGTAGCATGAGCACTATTCTTTGCTGGTTCTCACTCTGCTCCCTGCCTCATCTTCCCTATTTGTTGCTGGATTTTCTGAATTCACCCCGCTGACAATTTGTTGAGTGCCTGGGGAATCAGGCTTGTTTGTTTCTCCATCTATTTGCTGCTGCTGCTGCTACATTGCTTCAGTCGTGTCCGACTCTGTGCGACCCCATAGATGGCAGCCCACCAGGCTCCTTCGTCCCTGGGATTCTCCAGGCAAGACCCCTGGAGTGGGTTGCCATGTCCTTCTCCAATGCATGAAAGTGAAGAATGAAAGTGAAGTTGCTCAGTCGTGTCCGACTCCCAGTGACCCCATGGACTGGTGCCCACCAGGCTTCTCCACCCATGGGATTTTCCAGGCAAGAGTACTGGAGTGGGTTGCCATTGCCTTCTCTGATCGATTTGCTAATCACATCTATATGTACTAGTGACTCAGAAATATAAATCTCCATATATTCCTTTGGAATCTGGAATCTATAATCTTTACTGGGATAAATTGCCTACTTAATATCTTCATCGGGATCTATCCCCAATGAGAAAGGTTGGAATCGTATAGCCTATGATGACTGTCAGTCATTATGAGGGCCTTCCCAACATGAGGTACTCAAACTTCTCAGGCATTTCCTGATAGGCAGGTGCAAGTCAGCCAAGTGCACATTTCCAAAGGAAGATGCAAGTATAATTCAATAGCAGTCAACATCTACACCTGGGAGATGATAAATCAGTTAGTAAAAAGCATCATGGGAAGGCAACCATAGCACCTACCATAGTCTGGAATAAAGAAGCGATAACTATGTCATGAACTTAACTAAATAAATGTATTTCTATTTGAAAAGGTTTTTTTAGTTAAATATATGTATATAAGGACTTTCCAGATGCTCAGTGGTAAAGAATCCAACTGCTAGTGCAGGAGACACAGGTTTGATCTTTGGATTGGGAAGATCACATGGAGAAGGAAACAGCCACCCATGCTTTCCCAGGCAACAACTTTCCTGGGGAATCCCATGGACAGAAGAGCCTGACAAGCTATGGTTCATTGGGTTGCAAAGAGGTAGACATGACTTAGCCACTAAATAACAACAGCAACAACACATATATCTTTTTATAGATGGTTTTATACTATATTAAGTATAAAGTTTTTTAAAAGATTCAAATTAATTCCATAATTTTATTTAAGTATAAATTAGATCAAACATGTACAAAATAAGAGAGTAATATAACTCAGCACCCCTTCATTGATCACAGTCTTGTTGTGGAGAAGGGGCTTGCATAACTCAATGAAGCTATGAGCCATGTCTCATAGGGCAACCCAAGACAGACAGGTCACATTGAAGAGCTCTGACAAAACGTGACCCACTAGAGGGGGAAATGGCAACCCACTCCAGTATTCCTGCCAAGAAAACCTCATAGGCAGTATGAAAAGGCAAAAAGATATGAGTCCTCCAGGTTGGAAGATGTCCAATATGCTACCAGGGAAGAGCAGAGGGTAGTTACTAATAGCTCTAGAAAGAATGGTGCAGCTGGGCCAAAGCAGAAACAAAGCTCAGTTGTGGATGTGTCTGGTGGTGAAAGTAAAGTCTGATGCTATAAAGAACACTATTGCATAGAAACTTGGAATATTAGGTCATGAATCAAGGTAAATTGGACATGGTCAAGCAGGAGATGGCAAGAGTGAGTATTGACATCTTAGGAGTTGGCGAACTAAAATGGAACAGAATGGACAAATTGAATGGAGATGACCATTATATCCACTACTGAGGGCAAAAATCCCTTAGAAGAAATGGAGTAGCATTCATAGTCAACAAGAGAGTCTGAAATGCAGTACTTCAGTTCAATTTGAAAAACAACAGAATGATCTCAATTCATTTCCAAGGCAAGCCATTCAATATCGCAGTAATCCAAATCTAGGTCCCAACTACTAATGCCAAAGAAGCTGAAGTTGAATGGTTCTGTGAAGACCTACAACACCTTTTAGAATTAACACCAAAAAGTTGTCCTTTTCATCATAAGTGACTGGAAAGCAAAAGTGGAAGTCAAGTGCGTGTATGCATGCTTAGTTGCTTCAGTCGTGTCCAACTCTCTGCAACCCTATGGACCATGGCCTGCCAGGCTCCTCTGTCCATGGGATTCTCCAGACAAGAATACTGGAGTGGGTTGCCATTTCCTTTTCCAAGGAAGTCAAGAGATACCTGGAAAAACAGGCAAGTTTGGCCTTGGAGTACAAAATGAAGCAGGACAAGGGCTACCAGAGTGTTCTCAAGAGAACACATGGGTCATAGCAAATACCTTATTCCAACAACACAAGAGATGACTACATAAGGACATCACCAGATGGCCAATACTGAAATCAGATTGAATACATTCTTTGCAGTTGGAATGGATTAACTCTACACAGTCAGCAAAAGCAAGATCTGGCACTGACTGCCAGATCATGAGCAGATGATCATTATATTCATTACTGTGGGCAAAAATTCCTTAGAAGAAATGGAGTAGCCTTCATAGTCAATGAAAGAGCCTGAAAAGCAGAGCTTCGGTTCAACTTCATGAGCTCCTTATTGCAAAATTCAGGCTTAACTTGGAGAAGTAGGGAAACCACTATACCAGTCAGATATGACCTAAATCAAACCCCTTATGATTATACAGTGGAGGTGAAAAATAGATTCAAGGGATTAGATCTGCTAGACACAGTGCTTGAAGTATTATGGACAGAGGTTTGTAACAGTTTACAGGAAGCAGCGATCAAAACCATCCCAAAGAAAAAGAAATAAAAGAAGTCAAAGTGGTTGTCTGAGGAGGCTTTACACATACCTGAGGAAAGAAAAGAAACGAAGGCAAGGGAGAAAGGGAAAGATGTACTCAACTGAATGCAGAGTTCCAGAAAATAATCTAGGAGAGATAATAAAGTCTTCTTAAAAGAACAATGCCAATAAATTGAGAAAAACATTCGAATGAAAAAGACTAGAAATCTCTCCAATAAAACTGAATATATCAGTAGAACACTTTATGCAAGGATGGGCATGACAAAGGTAAGAAACAGTAAGGACCTAACTGAAGCAGGAGAGATTAAGAAAAGGTGGCAAGACGACACAGAAGAACTATACAAAAATGTCTTAATGATCCAGATAACCACGAAGGTGTGGTCACTCACCAAGAGCCAGACATCATGGAGTGTGAGGTCAAGTAGGCCTTAGGAAGTATTACTATGAAGAAAGATAGTGGAAGTGATGGAATTCCAGCTGTGCTATTTAAAATTCTTAAATTTGATGCTGTTAAAGTGCGGCACCCAATATGTCAAAAAATTTGGAAAACTTAGCAGTGGTCACAGGACTGAAAAAGTTGAGTTTTCATTCCAGTCCCAAAGAAGGGTAATGCCAAAGAATGTTCAAACTACCACACAATTGTGCTCATTTCACATGCTAGGTTATACTCAATATCCTTCAAGCTAGCCTTCAGCAGTACAGGAATCAACAACATTTAGATGCACAAGCTGGGTTTAGAAAAGGCAGAGGAACCAGAGATCAAGTTGTCAACATCCACTGGGTCATACAGAAAACAAGAGAATTCCAGAAAAACATCTGCTTTGTTGACTACATTAAAGCCTTTGACTTTGTGGATCACAACAAAGTGTGGAAAATTCTGAAAGAAATGGGAATACCAGATCATTTGTCTCCTGAGAAACTTGTACGTAGGTCAAAGACAGAACCAAACATGGAACAACAGACTGGTTCCAAATTGGGAAGGAGCATGTCAAGGCTGTATATTGTCACCCTGCTTATTTAGCTTCTATACAGAGTCCATCATGTGAAATGCTGGGCTAGATGAATCATAAGCTGGAAACAAGATTGCTGGAAGAAATATCTACAAGCTCAGATATACAGATGATACCACTCTAGTGGCAAAAAGTGAAGAGAAACTAGTTGAAAGTGAAAGTCGCTCAGTTGATTCTAATTCTCTGCAATCCCATGGACTGTGTAGCCTGCCAGGTTCCTCCTGCCCTTGGAATTCTCCAGGCCAGAAGACTGGAATGGGTAGCCATTCCTTTCTCCAGTGGATCTACCCAACCCAGGAATTAAACCAGGGTCTCCTGCATTGCAGGCAGATTCTTTACCAGCTGAGCTACCAGGGGTCTCCTTGATAAGGGTGAAATAACAGAGTGAAACAGCTGCCTTGCAACCCATCATTCAAAAAACTACAATCTGGTTCCATCACTTCATGGCAAATAGAAGGGGGAAAAAGTAGAAATAATGACAGATGTTATTTTCTTGGGCTCAAAACCCCCCACAGATGGTGACTGCAGCCATGAAATTAAAAGACGCTTGCTCTTTGGAAGGAAAGCTATGACAAACCTAGATAGAATATTAAAAGCAGAGACATCACTTTGCCAACAAAGGTCTGTATAGTCAAAGCTATGGCTTTTCCAGTAGTCATGTATGGATGTGAGAGTTGGACCATAAAGAAAGCTGAGCACTGAAAAATTGATGCTTTTGAACTGTGGTGTTGGAGAAAACTCTTAAGAGTCCTTCAGACTTCAAGAAGATGAAATCAGTCAATCCTAAACCCTGAATTTTCATTCAAGGGACTGTTGCTGAAGCTCCAATGCTTTGGCCACCTGATGCACAGAACTGACTCATTGGAAAAGATTCTGATGCTGGGAAAGATTGAAAGCAAAAGAAGAGGGCAGCAGAAGATGAGATGATTAGGTAGCATCTCTGACTCAATGGACATGAATTTGAGTATACTCCAAAAGACAATGGAGGACAGAGGAGCCCGGTATGCTGCAGTCCTTAAGGTTGCAATGAGTCAGACACTAAATTTAGGGTTGGACAACAACAATAACTCAACAATTTACTTAGGAAGCAAAACTTTAAAATAGAGTCAAGCCTTATGGTGACCTTTTACTAATCAGTTTAACTTCAAAGTAATTGAGACTATGACCTGAATATGAACTTTTCAATGAACTCTTCATACTTTGACTACATATGTCTTTAGGATCAATAAAATGTATGCGTTTATACTTATATAAATTAACATTTTTATAAGTATAAAATACTATATTTCTCTAAAAAATTATTTATCTGCTAACATTATTTGTAAGATTCATTCATGCTTTATGTGTGGCTATATTTTATTCATCTCACTGTGAATCCTATTTATGATTATATCACAATGTATATATTCAATAACCTTTTGATGGGCATATAGACTGTTTTTATTTATTATAAAAATAATTGACTAAACATTCCAGTCCATTCTTCTTTGTGCATGTTTGAGGTTTTCTCTAAGATTCTTCCTTAAAGAGTGTAACTTAAAGAAGCATCATTTTAAATATTATTAAAACTAAATATGTAGAACTAAGCACTTAATTTCTTGAATTTGTCTCTGTTTTGTCAAATAGAGTGAAAATAAATAGTTTAAAGAAGGTCTGTACAGGTGACTTTTTGGACAGTTCATATACCTTTTATGCATGAAGGCAGAAGCTATTATTCTTCCCTAAATCCAGTCCCATATAGGGGGGACATACTGGGTGGTGCCTGCTATTTGACTGCTTAGGAAAGCTGTTTCTGACCTTCCCTGGGATTAACTTTTCTCATTGACTGCAGAATTTTGTTTCAAAATAATACATCTGAAAAAATCTACAAAGATACACTGTAGTACTGCCTTAGACAAGAATGTGGAGAAAAGGGCCGTTCTTTATGTTCCAAGTCCTATGCTGGAAGATTTATATAATACTTTTAAAATTAATCATTAAAACTGCAGAATGTTAATATATACCAATTTTTCTGCCATGAAGAAATAATTGTCCCCAAGTTACATAGCTAACAAATGGGGGGAAGAAAAACTGGATTCTAACTTGAATTTATCTCACAACATGGTATGAAGTTGACTTATATGGATGACATCTTAGTAAAGTTGGTTTAATTAATAACACATAAATAATTAATACAGATTTTGCATATTAAAATCATAGCTATGTTTTAAGTGTCCAAACAAATTCCAATTCTTTTAGAAGATAGTCCCCATATATACACTGAGATTGTTTTCTTCTGTTTCTACAGTATCATTTTCTACTCATGCAGTCAGTCAGTCAGTCAGTTCAGTTGCTCAGTCGTGTCCAACTCTTTGTGACCCCATGGACTGCAGCACACCAGGCTTCCCCGTCCATCACCAACTCCTAGAGCTCACTCAAACTCATGTCCATCGAGTCAGTGATGCCATCCAAGCATCTCATCCTCTGCCATCCCCTTCTCCTGCCTTCAATCTTTCCCAGCATCAGGGTCTTTACCAATGATCCAGGTCTTCACATCAGGTGGCCAAAGTATTGGGGTTTCAGCTTCAGCATCAGTCCTTCCAATGAATATAGTCTCCGTACACTTTATAGCCAGAAATACTGAGCACATGATAAGTTGTATTACTTGAGTATGGTTACACATTAAAATGCCAAAGAAATTCTTTCACCTATGTAAATATTTTAGTTATGGCCATTCAAAAACAACTTTTAACTTAAATAAAAATACTGGTAAGGAAGGTTACACAACAAAAATATAAAAGTAATGGCTTATTTCAAAGAGCTTTAAATGAACAATATTTTAATATTAATTGTATTTATTAACCCACAAAGATTTGGGGGTTTTTTTTCAGGTAAAATTTATTTATTTTATTTTATTTTTAATACTTTATTTTACTTTACAATACTGTATTGGTTTTGCCATACATTAGGTAAAATTTAAATCCTCATTTAAGTTTAATACTGTGAGACAGAAAGATCCACAAATGGAATTTAGATACGACTGATTATTTTTTCTTGCCACTGACATAAACTTCAGTTTTGTTACCTGTAAGGTACAAATTTATCTTATTTCCCTGATAGCAGGTTTTTGTTTGTCACAGGTTTTCAGGTTTTGAAATAAAGTGAAGTTGCTGCTTTCTCATGAGAATTTCCACTCTATTTGGTGATTAAGTTCCTTGAGGTCAGGACCCCAGACCTATCTTTATTTAGAGCCTCTCAGAATCCAGGGCAATTTTTGACTGCATTTTAAGCATTCAGTAAACTATACGATGAAATGATTTAGTTGTACATGACCTGCTGATCTTGTCAATGTAAGACTGCAAAGCAGTGACTCTCACATTGTTACTATGGTTAAATATGGTTATATTTATGGTTAAATATATTATATTTAACCATAGTTATATATATGTATATATATCTCCTAAAAATGATTCAATTTCCTTAACAATGCAACCCAACTAGAGCTCAGAAATCACACTGCTTATTCTGTGAGCAACTGTCTACTATTATCATTTAAAATATCCTACTCTCATTTGTTACTTTTATTTTAACCTATGAAGCATATATCAAAAATGTTAATGTAATGTTACAAATTCACTTTCTATATTAAGCAAGGTACCCATGGACTCCCAGAAAAGAGGAATGACAAAGCACCGTCATTCCATTGCCAACCTAATCAATTGTCAGTGGCTGCCTGGAGTGTTCTTTTTCGAGAGGAATTGTGAAACCTAGTGTAGGTTCAGCAGGAAAGCATGCCAAGATCAATTATTGATGTCTGCCATGGGCATACGAGAGAGTGGATGACAATATGTAAGCCATGAACTTTCTTATCTGTGCACTAAAGCTTGAAATATGTAGTCATTTTAATTATTAAGAGATAGGCATATTCTTGCCAGATGAGTGTCATGACAGGAACAATAAACTCTAAGAATGTACACTGACTTTTAGAAGCCTTGTTTACTACATGTTTCAATGAAGTGATAATAGACCTCTAAAAGGATCATCATTCTTCCAGGGTACTATTGTCAGAGTAATAGAATGTCACAGTTCATACTATTATTTCCTTTCTAAGGATAGACTGTTATATTAGTTTTCCGGATAAATTTTTAAAATTGCAGGAAGAATATTTGTAACTTTTACTTAAATGTATTCAGATATGTCTACTGATACTAAAAAAGGAAAAGAAAGAAAGAAAGAAATCCAGAGAGGTAATTGTTTAACTCCACAGCCTTCTACTGTCCCTTTATTTCAGAACAAGATCTGGCTTTGACCTGCAAAAACAGATCACTTGGTAGCAATGACTTTGGGGATCAAATTAAGCAGTAATAAATGTCAAACTTCTCTCTTTGTCCCCAAAGGATATTAATTAATGCTAGTTTTACTATTTATTTTCTCTTCTATCCCCAATCTTGATCTGTGATATTGAAACTAGTTTCAGTTATCTGATTTCTGTTCTTTTTTCTGTCTTTCCTGGTGCTTGTTTTCAATCTCCTGGTTTTGGTCCAAACTCTTGCCACAATAACAACCCAAAAGGATTCAGAAGACTACTCATCCCCTTACCTGTAAGAATGCTTCCCGGAAATGCAACAATCCATAAGTAACAGCAAATGGTATCTACATTGGGTACAAAAATATTTAGGTAACTTCTGGAATTTCACTCATTCAAGTTTAGTATCAAAAAAAAACAATTATAGAGATAATTTACTTAATTTCTAACTTGCAGATATTGGCAATTTTTCTCTGGGATTCTGTAATATGATCGTTTTGAAGAACAGTAAGGCAAGACTAACACCCTCATATTAAAAACATTGAAATTTCACATAAGGATTAGAAAATAACCAATAAATGAAACGAGAGAGCATGCTGAAATGAGGCAATGAAAAAAATTCTCCTTCTTAATTCTGGTTTATTTTACTTATACATAATGAAATAATTACAATTTCTATGTAAATTCTTATAATATGTCAGAAAACACATTATTTAACCTCCCTCTGCATAAGCATCATCCCTAATTTATCAGCAACTCTGGCCAACTGCACGTTTAAAATATATCATTAATAAATTTATTTTTCTCTAATTTTCCTACTACTGCCAAGATGCAAAATAACATCAAGCCCTCAGTTGAGTTCAGTTGCTCAGTCATGTCTCACTCTTTGCGACCCCATGGATCACAGTATGCCAGGCATATCCGTCCATCACCAACTCCTGGAGTTTATCCAAACTCATGTCCATTGAGTTGGTGATGCCATCCAATCATCTCATCCTCTGTCTTCGCCTTCTCCTCCCACCTTCAATCTTTCCCAGCATGAGGGTCTTTTTAAATGAGTTAGCTCTTTGCATCAGGTGGCCAAAGTATTGGAGTTTCAGCTTCAACATCAGTCCTTCCAATGAACACTCAGGACTAATCTCCTTTAAGATGGACTGGTTGGATCTCCTTGAAGTCCAAGACTCTCAAGAGTCTTCTGCAACACCACAGTTCAAAACCATCAATTCTTCGGTGCTCAGCTTTCTTCATAGTTCAACTCTCCCATCCGTACATGACTGCTGGAAAAACCATAGCCTTGACTAGACGGACCTTAGTCGGCAAAGTAATGTCTCTGCTTTTGAATATGCTATCTAGGTTGGTGATAACTTTTCTTCCAAGTAGTAAGTGTCTTTTAATTTCATGGCTGCAGTCAATATCTGCAGTGATTTTGGCGCCCCCCAAAAATAAAGTTAGCCATTGTTTCCACTGTTTCCCCATCTATTTGCCATGAAGTGATGGGACTGGATGCCATGATCTTAGTTTTCTGAATGTTGAGTTTTAAGCCAACTTTTTCACTCCCCTCTTTCACTTTCATCAAGAGGTTCTTTAGTTCTTCTTCACTTTCTGCCTTAAGGGTGGTGTCATCTGCATATCTTAAGATGACATATTGAAGAAAGTAGGGAAAACCACTAGACCTTTCAGGTATGACCTAGATCAAATCACTTACGATTATACAGTGGAAGTGAGCAAAAGATTTAAGGGGCGAGATCTGATAGACAGAGTGCTTGATGAACTATGGATGGAGGTTTGTGACACTGTACAGGAGACAGGAATCAATTCCATCCCCAAGAAAAAGAAATGCAACAAATCAAAATGGCTGTCTGAGGAGGCCTTACAAATAGCTGTGAAAAGAAGAGAAGACTAAAGCCAAGGAGAAAAGGAAAGATATATCCATTTGAATGCAGAGTTCCAAAGAATAGCAAAGAGAGATAAGAAAGCCTTCCTTAGTGATCAGCGCAAAGAAATAGAGGAAAACAATAGAATGGAAAAGTCTAGATATCTCTTCCAGAAAATTAGAGATACCAAGGGAACATTTCATGCAAAGATGGGCTCAATAAAGGACAGAAATGATAAGGACCTATCAGAAGCAGAAGATATTAAGAAAAGGTGGTAAGACTACACAGAAGAACTATACAAAAAATATCTTCATGACTCAGTTAACCATGATGGTGTAATCACTCACCTAGAGCCAGACATCCTGAAATGTGAAGTCACGTGGGCCTTAGGAAGCATCACTAGGAACAAAGCTAGTGGAGGTGATGGAATTCCAGTTGAGCTATTTCAAATCCTAAAGATGATGTTGTGAAAGTGCTGCACTCAATAGGCCAGCAAATTTGGAAAACGCAGCAGTGGCCACAGGACTGGAAAAGGTCAGTTTTCATTCCAATCCCAAAGAAAGGCAATGTCAAAGAATGCTCAATGTACCACATAATTGCACATATCTCACACACTGGTAAAATAATGCTCAAAATTCTCCAAGTCAGGTTTCAGCAATATGTAAACCATGAATTTTCAGGTGTTCAAGCTGGTTTTAGAAAAGGCAGAGGAACCAGAGGTCACATTTCTAACATCTGATGGATCTTCATAAAAGCAAGAGAGTTCCAGAAAAACATCTACTTTTGCTTTATTGACTATGCCAAAGCCTTTGACTGTGTGGATCACAATAAACTATGGAAAATTCTGAAAGAGATGGGAATACCAGACCACCTGACCTGTCTCTTGAGAAATCTGTACGCAGGTCAGGAAGCAATAGTTAGAATTGGCATGGAACAAGAGACTGGGTCCAAATAGGAAAAGGAGTATGTCAAGGCTGTATATTGTCACCTTGCTTATTTAACTTCTCTGCAGAGTACATCATGAGAAAAGCTGGGCTGGATGAAGCATAAGATGGAATCAAGATTGCTGGGAGAAATATCAATAACCTCAGATATGCAGATGACACCACCCTTATGGCAGACAGTGAAGAACTAAAGAGCCTAATGATGAAAGTGAAAAAGGAAAGTGAATAAGTTGGCTTAAAGTTCAACACTCAGAAAACAAAGATCATAGCATTTGGTCCCATTGCTTCACAGCAAATAGATAGAGAACAGTGGAAACAGTGGCAGGCTTTATTTTGGGGGGCTCCAAAATCACTGCAAATGGTGACTGTAGCCATCAAATTAAAAGACGCTTACTCTTTGGAAGAAAAGTTATGACCAACCTACACAGTATATTAAAAAGCAGAGACATTACCTTGCTAACAAAGGTCCCTCTAGTCAAGTATGTATGTGAGAGCTGGACTATGAAAAAGCTGAGCACCAAAGAATTGATGCTTTTGAACCATGGTATTGGGGAAGACTATTGAGAGTCCCTTGGACTGCAAGAAGATCCAGCCAGTCCATCCTAAACGAGATCAATCCTGAGTGTTCATTGGAAGTACTGATGCTGAAGCTGAAACTCCAATACTTTGGCCACCTGAAAAGACCCTCATGCTGGGAAAGATTGAAGGTACGAGAAGAAGGGGACGACAGAGGATGAGATGGTTGGATGGCATCACCGACTCCATGGGCATGAGTTGGAGTAAACTCTGGGAGCTGGTGATGGACAGGGTGCCTGGCGTGCTGTGGTCCATGGGCCGTGAAGAGTTGCACACGACTGAGTGACCAAAGTGAACTGAAAGCACTAAAATAGCCCATTTATCAGTCGCCATTTTTACATGTGGCCTCATTCACCTTCAATCCATTTTTTATCTACCAATTCAACTTGCTTTCAATATTTATATTTGATTATTTCCATTTCCTGCCTCATATCCACCAGTGCTCTTCTTATTGATCTCTTATTTGGTTTATAAATCCCTTAACCGATACCACCCTCATTTCTCTACAAGTTCTAGTTGCAAAAGTCTTGCAGTTCCGCAACACCACAAAAAGCTTTTGTCCTGGAGGATTCAGTTTGTATTATCCACTAGCTGTTATGTTCTTGCCCTGATTTCTCAGCATTCTGGTTCCACCTTATCCTTGTAGGTCATCAGGTATCAACTTATCTTTGCTGTCTTTTATGACCATATCAACTAAGTAACCCCCATTGTTTCTCATAGCAGTCTGTTAAATGGGTCAGAGTCCTTCCAGCAACTGCAATTAAAATCTGTTGTTTTGCTTAATATTTTCCTTACTCCACTACACTTCTGATTGGAAGGGTGTAGAATATTTTATTTTATTATTTTATTTATTATTATTTTAAAAATATTTTTATTTTTACTTTACTTTACAATTCTGTATTGGTTTTGCCATACATTGACATGAATCTACCATGGGTGTACATGCGTTCCCAAACATGAACCCCCCTCCCACCTCCCTCCCCATAACATCTCTCCTGGTCATCCCCGTGCACCAGCCCCAAGCATGCTATATCCTGCATCAGACATAGACTAGCGATTTGATTCTTACATGATATTATACATGTTTCAATCCCATTCTCCCAAATCATCATACCCTCTCCCTCTCCCTCTGAGTCCAAAGTGCGCTATACACATCTGTGTCTTTTTGCTGTCTTGCATACAGGGTCATCATTGTCATCTTTCTAAATTCCATATATATGTCTTAGTATACTGTATTGGTGTTTTTCTTTCTGGCTTACTTCATTCTGTATAATCGGCTCCAGTTTCATCCATCTCATCAGAACTGATACAAATGCATTCTTCTTAACGGCTGAGTAATACTCCATTGTGTATATGTACCACAGCTTTCTTATCCATTCATCTGCTGATGGACATCTAGGTTGTTTCCATGTCCTGGCTATTATAAACAGTGCTGCGATGAACATTGGGGTACATGTGTCTCTTTCAATTCTGGTTTCCTCAGTGTGTATGCCCAGCAGTGGGATTGCTGGGTCATAAGGTAGTTCTATTTGCAATTTTTTAAGGAATCTCCACACTGTTCTCCATAGTGGCTGTACTAGTTTGCATTCCCACCAACAGTGTAGGAGGGTTCCCTTTTCTCCACACCCTCTCCAGCATTTATTGCTTGCAGATTTTTGGATCACAGACATTCTGACCGGTGTGAAGTGGTACCTCATTGTGGTTTTGATTTGCATTTCTCTAATAATGAGTGATGTAGCCATCTGTATGTCTTCTTTGGAGAAATGTCTGTTTAGTTCTTTGGCCCATTTTTTGATTGGGTCCTTAATTTTTCTGGAGTTGAGCTGCATAAGTTGCTTGCATATTTTTGAGATTAGTTGTTTGTCAGTTGCTTCATTTGCTATTATTTTCTCCCATTCTGAAGGCTGTCTTTTCACCTTGCTTATATTTTCCTTTGTTGTGCAGAAGCTTTTAATTTTAATTAGATCCCATTTGTTTATTTTTGTTTTTATTTCCAGAATTCTGGGAGGTGGGTCATAGAGGATCCTGCTGTGATTTATGTCTGAGAGTGTTTTGCCTATATTCTCCTCTAGGAGTTTTATAGTTTCTGGTCTTACATTTAGCTCTTTAATCCATTTTGAGTTTATTTTTGTGTGCGGTGTTAGAAAGTGATCTAGTTTCATTCTTTTACAAGTGGTTGACCAGTTTTCCCAGCACCACTTGTTAAAGAGATTGTCTTTACTCCATTGTATATTCTTGCCTCCTTTGTCAAAGATAAGATGTCCATATGTATGTGGATTTATCTCTGGGCTTTCTATTTTGTTCCATTGATCTATATGTCTGTCTTTGTGCTGGTACCATACTGTCTTGCTGACTGTGGCTTTGTAGTAGAGCCTGAAGTCAGGCAAGTTGATTCCTCCAGTTCCATTCTTCTTTCTCAAGATTGCTTTGGCTATTCGAGGTTTTTTGTATTTCCATACAAATCTTGAAATTATTTGTTCTAGTTCTGTGAAAAATATGGCTGGTAGCTTGATAGGGATTGCATTGAATTTGTAAATTGCTTTGGGTAGTATACTCATTTTCACTATATTGATTCTTCCGATCCATGAACATGGTATATTTCTCCATCTATTAGTGTCCTCTTTGATTTCTTTCATCAGCGTTTTATAGTTTTCTATATATAGGTCTTTAGTTTCTTTAGGTAGATATATTCCTAAGTATTTTATTCTTTTCGTTGCAAAGGTGAATGGAATTGTTTCCTTTTCTTTTTCTACTTTCTCATTATTAGTGTATAGGAATGAAAGGGATTTCTGTGTGTTGATTTTATATCCTGCAACTTTACAATATTCATTGATGAGCTCTAGTAATTTTCTGGTGGATTCTTTAGGGTTTTCTATGTAGAGGATCATGTCATCTGCAAACAGTGAGAGTTTTACTTCTTTTCCAATTCGGATTCCCATTACTTCTTTTTCTGCTCTGATTGCTGTGGCCAAAACTTCCAGAACTATGTTGAATAGTAGCGGTGAAAGTGGGCACCCTTGTCTTGTTCCTGACTTTAGGGGAAATGTTTTCAATTTTTCACCATTGAGGATAATGTTTGCTGTGGGTTTGTCACATATAGCTTTTATTATGTTGAGGTATGTTCCTTCTATTCCTGCTTTCTGGAGAGTTTTTATCATAAATGGATGTTGAATTTTGTCAAAGGCCTTCTCTGCATCTACTGAGATAATCATATGGCTTTTATTTTTCAATTTGTTAATGTGGTGAATTACATTGATTGACTTGCGGATATTGAAGAATCCTTGCATCCCTGGGATAAAGCCCACTTGGTCATGGTGTATGATCTTTTTAATGTGTTGTTGGATTCTGATTGCTAGAATTTTGTTGAGGATTTTTGCATCTATGTTCATCAGTGATATTGGCCTGTAGTTTTCTTTATGCATAGAAACTAATGAAAATGAAAACAAAATAACCCCAAACCTGTGGGACATTATAAAAGCAGTGCTAAGAGGAAAGTTCATAGCACTACAGGCGTACCTCAAGAAACAAGAAAAAAGTCAAATAAATAACCTAACTCTACACCTAAAGCAACTAGAAAAGGAAGAATTGGAGAACCCCAGAGTTAGTAGAAGGAAAGAAATCTTAAAAATTAGGGCAGAAATAAATGCAAAAGAAACAAAAGAGACCATAGCAAAAATCAACAAAGCCAAAAGCTGGTTCTTTGAAAGGATAAATAAAATTGACAAACCATTAGCCAGACTCATCAAGAAGCAAAGAGAGAAAAATCAAATCAATAAAATTAGAAATGAAAATGGAGAGATCACAACAGACAACACAGGAATACAAAGGATCATAAGAGACTACTATCAGCAGTTGTATGCCAAAAAAATGGACAACGTGGAAGAAATGGACAAATTCTTAGAAAAGTACAATTTTCCAAAACTGAACCAGGAAGAAATAGAAAATCTTAACAGACCCATCACAAGCACAGAAAGTGAAACTGTAATCAGAAATCTTCCAGCAAACAAAAGCCCAGGTCCAGACGGCTTCACAGCTGAATTCTACCAAAAATTTAGAGAAGAGCTAACACCTATCCTACTCAAACTCTTCCAGAAAATTTCAGAGGAAGGTAAACTTTCAAACTCATTCTATGAGGCCACCATCACCCTAATACCAAAACCTGACAAAGATACTACAAAAAAAGAATATTTTATTCTTAAGAAAGATGCAATATCTAGCAAAATGCCTCACATATAAGTGCTAGATACATATTTGTGGAAAGAATGAATAAAAAAGAATTCTCTAACATGGCATTTTTGTGATTACTGCTGTTGATGGTGATGTGACTATCATTACTGATAGTAGGCTGTTGGCTTACTTATATTTTTTATAGTTGAGACTATTATTAGTGATATTAGGCAAATTATCAAAGAAGTAGAGAAAGTAGAACATAATTCAGTGTCTAAAGCCAGTATCACTGTTTCTAATAGTATCTGATACTGTCTTCATATTCATTGTGTATTCAGGGAGCTTGCTGAAATGGGAAAATTATTGGTCTGTTGTCCAACAACCCTGGATTTAAACCTTGGCTCCTCTATGTACCGGCTGTCTATTCTTCAGTTTCCTGTCTGTAAATTGGGCATAATAACCTCAACCTAATGGACCTTTTTTGGATATTGACCAAAATAATAAATATACATATCCATATAAAGTAACAACATATAATAAGAACTAAATTGAATAAAAGTTGTCTCATTTCTTTTCCAATGATCATCAGTACACATTTGGTGTCCTTTGTTTGCCAAAGTGTTAACTGTCCTTCAGACTGGAAATATACAGCACTGATATTTTTCACCTCTGCAACATGATAATTATTGCTTAAGTGTAACTTTTATGAAATCTCATTTTCTTTCAAAGTCATGATAAACTTCACCTCCTATACTATTAATTCATTCAATTTGATAATTCAATAATAGTTTATGTCCTGATTTCAAAATACTCCATTTTCAAACAGACATCATTTTCTTCACACTGTGGTACATTGATTCTTCATAACATTTATGTAAGAAAATTTGGCAGCAGTTATAAGACACATGCACTTTTGAATGCTGCCCAAATTGACAATTTCAATTAACTATCAAACTGTGAGTCCCAGAAAAAATGCACAGAAATAAAGTGACAATTATCAAATAGCTAGAAAGGATTATTGATCTCCACTTGTGAGGCCTACTTAGTGAAGAAAAGAGAAATGGAAAATGGAAAGTGTCCAAAAGAATAGGCTTTTTAGGCTTATCTCAATCTGTGGCTTAACACTGACAAATAGAAGCACATACAAAAACTACACAAGTGTGCCTCGTGTATAGTACATTTCCACAATATTAGCACAAAGATTTCAGAATATCATTCCAAAACGTCTTTAAAGTTGCAGTAAAAAATATGATTGGGCCACTTGCATATATGTTCATGCTGTAAGAGACAAAGCTTTCTGAAACTTTCCAACAGATGATAGGACAGGATATGATCCGAAGAACGAGGACTAAGACTGCAGTGTGATCGATTGTTGTCAGAAAGAAAAGCCTGTCCTCCTCTTTCATCTCTTGATTGCTGTGAGCACAACAGAAAGATAATTACAATACAAAAAAAAAAAAAAAACCTCTGAAGAACTGCTTTTTAAAAATGAAGTGTCAAAATTCCTCTCAAGGTGTAATGACAATACCCACAAATACACTTTTTTAGAAATTGATTTCAACGTAGAGTTGAAATTAGAGCTTTATCTGAGGCTTCTTTTAGAAGGCATCCTAAATGGAAACATACCATTTTAAAGTTTTGGACTTTAAAAAAATATGACAAAATGAAGATCCAACCTCCTCCAAGATCATTAGTTCTCTACGTTACTAACAGAATTCTTTGGATGATTTAGATGAAAATAAACTCAAGTAATTAAATAGGAGGAAAAACATTAGAACAAACAATTTCATATTTAAACTTCTTTATGAATGATCCAGGGTTTTTTACTGGTTCTGTTTCATTTGTTTTGTATAATAAAGTGGTCAGATGTGTGTTTCTGTTATGAACTATTTTTAATCTTTCCACTAATTATGTATTGTTTTACTTTTAGGAAAGATAATTTGAACAGCGCAATGACTTCTTGTAGCTAAATATAGATTCTATTTGAGATTATAATGATATGGAAATGAGCTCATTAATATTTAAGAGTAAACAGGATTTTTGCCTGTAGTGATACTTATTTTATGTATTTACTTATGTATTCCCTTATCTTAATATTATACAATGTCAGTGCTGGGATTATAATAAAATGAATTCATTTCTAGGTTGAAAATTACCTTGGAACAGTACCAAATTACATGAACAGAAGCTTCCAAGAGGTAATACCTACCCCCAGCTGTCTATTAGTCACTTTGAGATCACTGGAAGGAAGAGGTTAGGTAAATAACATTATAATTTTCCTTGAAAATCCTTAATTAGGTGTTCTGGCATAATCTGAAGTACTACACACAAAAAAGTAAAGTTTAATTGAACCCACTGAGGTAAATTTTATCCATTCAAAGACTGTATAAGGTTTAGAAATAAAATAGGTGCCATGCTATTCAGCACTTTAGAAACCAATATTCTTAATACATCAGTTTCAAATCTGGTACCCAGAACTGAAGCCTGGGATAAATTTGCTTTTCTTACGGGTAAGTAATGTGTGCCTTCTCAAAAAGCATTGATTCATATATATTTTTCATCTCTAAGTAGTACAAGAAAAGAACTAATCAGGAGGAACTAAGAAGGCAGAGATTTCTCCTTCTTCTTTCTTTATATGAAAAGTAATGAGTATGACAGCTTTTACTACCCTTATTTTTTTTAGTGAGTCAGCAAATAAACTCAAGTTAAATAGAAAATATTGAAATGAGGATGCACTGGTGTCTATAAGTATGCTTTTAGTGAGGATTTCAATTGCTACTATTTTTTATTCAATTGATTTATTTTGAAGATCTACTAGTTATAAGCACTGACTTAGGTCTCACTGGATATCCACAAGGAATAAGACAAGTTTCTCACTGCAGGTTAGAGGCGAGTCTTTTAAGTGGAAGTAGAGGATGCAGAGAGATGACCATGATATAAAGCAGAAAACATGCTTCAGTAAAGGAAGAAGATCAGATGTATCTGTTATGAGATCTCATAATAAAAAGACATTACTGCAAGGGAGTAAAGATTCAAATGTGTAGGAATTCACAGGAGAGTTTTGCGCTCAAAAGTATATACACATGAATATATAGATAGTGTCTTCAGAAACTGAACCTTCAAGCTCAATAAGATGTAAGATGTAAGATAATCATAATCAAATATTCAGATAATGTTAACGGGAGTGAAAACCAGTAGTTCTTTCAACATACACTTAAAAGTCAAATTATTTCTTTCTTTTAAAATTAAATTTACTGATTTGTTAGATATTCTCAACCACAAAAGACTTAAATGTATATCTAATAATAAAAAATATAGGCAAAATTCAGGGAAGGGATCTTCTGTTTCAAAACAGTCAGATAATGATCATCAGCTTGACAGTGATCCAGGGATTAAAGTCACCTAAAATGCTTATTTGGTTTCTTCAATAATTTTTCATTTTTAACCTCTGGCTCAAAAGTGATACTTATTATGAAATATCTAAATACTGATTCTTTACCATTAAGAAGCCCATCATTTTTAATTTTGAGAAGGAATTTTCACCTCCTCAGGGGAATAGGTTAAAGGAATGTGTATGCACCTGTGTTTATTTGCAAGCATAAGATGGATTGGGAAAATCTGGAAATTTTTAATACTACATTTTAAAAATTATTTTCAGAAATATGAAACATTCCAGAAACATTTTATTGGTCTTTATTGAATTTTTTGAATTTTCATTGGTCTCTATGTCAAAATTTATACAAATTCAGTTCAGTCGCTCAGTCATGTCCGACTCTTTGCGACTCCATGAATCGCAGCACGCCAGGCCTCCCTGTCCATCACCATCTCCCGGAGTTCACCCAGACTCGCGTCCATCCAGTCCGTGATGCCATCCAGCCGTCTCATCCTTGGTCGTCCCCTTCTTCTCCTGCCCACAATCCCTCCCAGCATCAGAATCTTTTCCAATGAGTCAACTCTTCATATGAGGTGACCAAAGTACTGGAGTTTCAGCTTCAGCATCATTCCTTCCAAAGAAATCCCAGGGCTGATCTCCTTTAAAATGGATTGGTTGGATCTCCTTGCAGTCCAAGGGACTCTCAAGAGTCTTCTCCAACACCACAGTTCAAAAGCATCAATTCTTCGGTGCTCAGCTTTCTTCACAGTCCAACTCTCACATCCATACATGACCACTGGAAAAACCATAGCCTTGACTAGATGGACCTTTGTTGGCAAAGTCTGCTTTTGAATATGCTATCTAGGTTGGTCATAACTTTTCTTCCAAGGAGTAAGTGTCTTTTAATTTCATGGTTGCAGTCATCATCTGCAGTGATTTTGCATTAATAATGTCATAAATTAATGAAATTTCATGAATTAATGAAGAATCATGCATTGATTCAGGTTGATTTATTTTGTTCTTTGCTGAAAAATATCTTCAGCATAAAACTCCTTCAAATGCTAATGAGAACACTTTTTTTTTCCTCAGTAGAACCTCCAATCCAAAAAATGGCAGTGAAACTCATTAGTGCAATATCATTCACAAGAAGCATTTCAAATGTAACTAATGTTCTAATATGACTTGTGTCACCAAAAGATTGGAAGAAGTCCAAATCAATGTTCAGCGAATGGTTTAATAAAATATGGCAACTCAACACAATAGATGATGCAAAAGTATGTCACTCATGAGCCAATGTGATAAATATCAATTATATATATATTAAGTAAGATATATGTAAATATGATGTGTTAGCATGTATATATCAAAGTCATTGGGACTTTTTAATAAAACAATTGGTAATTCATTCTGCTCTACAACAAATCATCATTTCTTCAAGGGAGAAAATAAGTCATTAAAACAAAAAGAAAAAAATAGTGTTAAGCTTTTTCTCCAAATTAGGATTTCTGAGACTAGTAATTATGAAAATTTGTGTTTTCACATGTAAGAACAAGTCTTTCAATTTCCTGTGGTAGATTAGGGAAATTTGGGATTTATAGCCAGCAAGTTTGGATTAGGCAGAACCTAGAAATTTTTTCCTGGCCATATAATTGACAAAGTTCAGCATTTTTTTTCTTGTTGTTGTTGTTTTATTTTTATGACTGCAATTCTGTGATGACAGGTGGAAGATTTTCTTTTTTAAAAGGCTTTTTGATCTGGGGAGAGGAATCTGTTCATAGGATGTAGGTTCACAGGTCAAGTAGAAAGTGTCTACAAACTCTCCTTCCTGGTACCCAGAGTGACTCTGTTGCCAGAGTGCCCTCTGAGTGGATGCCCTCAGCAGAGAGATTACTTATTGAGAGGCAGCAGGGGAGTTTTTAATATACTTTAACTAGAATGTAAATATAGAACTTCATGTATATTTAGTTGCCTCTACAGGAGTGGTCCCCAACCTTCATGGCACCAGGACTAGTTTCAAGCAAGACAATTTTCCACAGACCAGTAAGTAAGGATGGATTGGGGATGATTCAAGAATATTGCATTGATTGTGGACTTTATTTCTAATCTAATGCCACCAGTGATCGGATAGGAGGTACTGGTCCATGGCTTGGACATCGGGGACCCCTGCTCTAGAGATTTTTTTAATAACAATATAATAAGTCACTTCTATTTTACTGAATTGCATAAAAGTAATAAGCTTATAAGTTTTGATTGGAACCATATTTAAATGGATCATTGACAGAAGAAATATTGAAATAGCATGTTAGAGTCTCTTTGGATAAAGTTTATAAAGCCTGCTATTTGGGGACCATGAAGTTTAGGTAGCTTAAACTGAAATGTATTGAATTGCTCCTGTAAACAGTATTTTGCTTGTCACTTGTGTAACAGGAGTTAGTGAGTAGTTTCTTACTAACCCCAATCATTAAAAACATATCCTTATAAATCACGGTGCATGCAGAATTAGCAACAGTATACTCCATTAGTTTTTATAAATAATATGCACACCACACTTCAAATAATTACCTTCCAAGGCAAAGATAAAGTTTGAATGGGTTAGAGTAATTAAACACGTAAGAAAGCAACAGCTTTAATAAACTTTTAAATCACTCATTTAAAACCTAATTCTAATTATGAAACTTGGCTTAGGGAAAAACAAAAGTAGCCACTACCCTTAACATAAAGAAATAAAAGACCTAATATTAAACCAGCTAGCAAATACATATAAAGAGTCAGCATCCTTCAAAAAGGGCAAGTACAGAGAGAGATTAGGAAGATGAAAGTACAATCTTTTACTGTGCAATTGGCTGTGAAAAAGACTAGGTATCAGGTATTGAAGATAAAGTCTGCTTGAAACATTTTGCAATTTACCAAGATTTTGGGGCTTATGCTTTAGAAGGGGCATGGGTAAGTTATGAGGGTCTGGTGAACTTAGCCATCCATAGACAGGGAGAAAAATCTAAATCAAAACGGCAACCAATTCACATTATTCCCATGGTATCGATTGATGCTATTAAAGAAGTGGAAAGCAAAAGACAGAATCAAGCAATGCTCTTTTGCCACCAAACAACAGATTTGTTGATGATATTAACAGCTTGTTATCTTCAAGCTAAAATCATTGATAGCTTAAATAATGTCAGTTCACCTACTGCCTTCAGTGAGTACAGGTCCTTCACTGAACCTCATTTGAAAACATACTGTGAGTTCTGTTTACAGTGAGGCTTGATCTTTCAATTAAAGTACAGCAAATTATGTCAAGTACAACTTCCTATCAACACTTCATCTAGATTAAATGTAATGTCGACAAATTGGTAAAAATAACCTGTTTATTTTGGGTGGAGAAATGGCTCAACAGGATGGTCAGTGATGCAATCAGGCAGAAATATGGACAATCTAGAAAAAGACTGTCCATCTAGTGAACAAAGATTTTTGGAACACTAGACACATGCCTGATACTCTGCCAGGCCGGGTGATGGTGACCAAATTCCTGCTTTTAAGGACCTCATTGTATATGAGAAAAGACAGACAGAGAGGCAGATAATCAGAAACAAAAATGTTTCATAGAAGAGGCAAATAGAAAGAACAAAGAGGGGAGTGCAAGAACTTGCCCTTTCGCTTGAATGAAAACTTCACAAATGAGGTCACCTGTAAAGTGAGTCTTGAAGAAGTTCAAAAGGACAAAAGGACCATCCAGAGTGAAGCAAAAGCATATAAAAGTGTGAAACAGTGAGAGGCACTCGGAGACCTCAGTTTAGAGACAAGTGTTTCTATGGCGAAATTTCTCTTTAGTGAAGTTTCTTAATATGCTTTAGCAAACTCAGACTCCCGTCCCTGGGATTCTCCAGGCAAGAACACTGGACTGGGTTGCCATTTCCTTCTCCAATGCATGAAAGTGAAAAGTGAAAGTGAAGTCGCTCAGTCGTGTCCGACTCTTAGTGACCCCATGGACTGTAGCCCACCAGGCACCTCCATCCATGGGATTTTTCCAGGCAAGAGTACTGGAGTGGGGTGCCATTGCCTTCTCCGAGACTCTATCATGCTATTACACAAAGAAGTCCTTGAAGCAGATCAAATGTTCGTGGTCAATGTCCGGTAAACTAACTGAGAAGAGTAAATGTCAAAAATGCTATGTAAGGTGGACTACCCAGTGAAATACCTGGAGTCTTTAAAAAGAATTTCAATATCTATGCTTTGTTTCAATAAAGTTCTCTCTCAATGCTAATTATTAAATGTTTTAATTATATTTCAAGTATTTTTAGGGCATAATAAATATATTACCTTTGGTTATCCCCCAATTCTTCCACAATACCTTGCTTTCCTCCCAAAAGCCCTGTAAAAGATTTTGCACAGACTTGGAATACAGTGAGCATATGTTAAAATAAAGAACAAGTAGGTGATGAATGAATCTATAGATGGAGATTCCTGTTATTCTTCAGGAGAAAACAATAGAACATAGAAAAGAATTGAAGAAAATGCCTCAATCATACAGCAGATATCCAAGTGAAAGGAAAAGTAGCATATAAATTATAGCTACCTAATGAATTTAAAATATTAAATGTTCTCAAACAACCTTGAAAAACTAATGTGCTTTTAGGTAGCAAAAGATGAAAAATAGAAAATAGAAAACACATATTTCTCTATATAGTTGGAATATTGAAAATAATATATTCTCTATATTCACTTTGTCAGAGAATTTATAATTCTCACCCCTCTTCAATGAACACACAAGGAAAAACATGCAAAAAATGTAAACTAAAACTTATAACATGTATGAAAGTGAAGTCGCTCAGTCATGTCCGACTCTTTGCGACTCCATGGACTGTAGCCTACCAGGCTCCTCTGTCCATGGGATTTTCCAGGCAAGAGTATTGGAGTGGGTTGCCATTTCCTTCTCCAAGGGATCTTCTCAACCCAGGCCTCCTGCATTGTAGGCAGACGCTTTACTGTCTGAACCATCAGGGAAGTTTTATAACATGTATAAATGTCTATATATAAATTAAATAGCAAACACGGTTATGTTTTTCTGTTTATCTATAGACGCTCCAATACTTTGTCCACTTGATGCAAAGAACTGACTCATTGGAAAAAAACCCTGGTGCTGGAAAAGATTGAAGGCAGGAGGAGAGGGGAACAACAGAGGTTAAGATGGTTGAATGATATCAACTCAATGGAAATGAGTCTGAGCAAGCTCTGAAAGTTGGTGATAGCCTAGAGTGCTGCAGTCCGTGGGGTCACAAAGAGTCAGACTGAGTAATTGAACTGAACTGATGAATTTATTCAAAAAGACATCTGTGGCTTTTGTCTTTCAATATGTATTAATAAGGGATATTTGATATACCGTGTGCGTGTGTGTGTGTGTGTATGTGTGAATGGCAGCTTGACTCAACAAAATTCAGCTTCCAAACTTACTTCAAATATTTTTTATTCTATTTCACTTTTGAGTTGGTATGGCAGGTGGTTTGTAGTTAGAAAATGCTTGAAGAAGAGAAATACTTTACTGTAGAAAGATAGCATATAGATATAAAAGAAAAAGAGGCTATTAAGTATTTTATAAGAGAGTTGAAAAAATATGGAGTTGGGACACATTTGAAATCTATGACATCTAATAAAGGAATAGAAAATGAAAGTAAAATATATGAAGAAATATAAACCATATTAATTGTATTTACTGTTGTTCATCATTACAATGTTACAGATGGAATCAAACTTTTTATCATTTCATATGTATAAGGAATGCTTATCATAAAATTTTAATAAAGCAATTAAATTTAGCAAAAATTATTGTTAACACAATATAAAAAGTCATTTAAAATACATATCATTATGACAACAGAGGACAAGAATTGTGCTGATACACATATTTGGGCACTTTTTCCTAAGGACTGAATGAAGAAAATAGTAAGAAAAATACAATGAAAATCTCCTTTTTTCTTTAATAAACAATAGATTCTAACATGATTTCAACATCACTTTTGAAGAGAACAGTAAACTCTGCTACCTGGATCTTTTTCAAACAGAAAATTTAATACATCAAATTTGGGGAACTTGTTCTTACATAAAACAATTATTCCAACCTAGGTGAAAGTTTCAAATATTTTTTCACTACGTGGAGTAAGCAATGCATTTTCCATCAGGACTCTGTGAGCATGTATTACATATGTACATACACAGTTAAAACTACTGCTTCTGCAAGTGTCTGCTCCATTCTACTGCATGACATTTCTCTCTCTCCCACTCAACTCCCATCCCATTCTATCTTACTCTCTTCTATCTTACCTGTTCTACTTCATTTCATTTAGTTTGAAATAGTTTCTAGAAACAACCCATTAAAACAATTACAAGACTCTAATTGATCCGGACTGCAGTGTCAAAAACACTATTAAATGAAAGCAAATTGATCACAATAACCCTAGAGATTAAAAAAAAAATCATAGGACGACATTATCTCTGCTCTAGTTCTCTAAAAACTAATCTTACCAGATGCATGCTTCATCAGTCTATTATTATATTTTACCAAGTAGGTTTGGATAGTGAACTAATATTTATTTTTAGTCTGAAAAATCATATAAATTTAGTGTTATACAAGATGTTCTTGTTTAGTTGCTAAATCATGTTGGACTCTTTTGGAATTCCATGGATTGTAGCCTGTGAGCTTCCTCTGTCCATGGGATTTCCCAGGCAAGAATACTGGAGTGGGTTGTCATTTCCTTCTCCAAGGTATCAACCCGACCCAGAGATCAAACCCATGTCTCCTTCACTGGCAGGGGGGTTCTTTATCATTGAGCCAGCAGGGAAGCCCTATCCAAGACATAAAAATCATCTAAGGCAAAACTTAGACTCATGGGAATGTGTAAAATATTCTTTCTTTCAAAATGGGGTCCAGTCTCTCAATAACCTTAGTAACGGGTAATCGACTACTACTTAAAGCAACTGATTGTTTTGCAGGATAACTTTAATTTACTCTAAATATAACCATATCTTAATTTAGAAACTTTGGCGAGAACTGATCAATGACACTGCTGTTAAAGTCCAACAATAGTAAAACTCAAATGGTATTGTCTGCAGGTTTAAAATGCAAAAGTTTTGCAGATTTTAGAAAGACCATGGTAGGATAATTTTTAATAAGAAAGGGGTATTTTATTAATTCTCACATTCACCCAACTCTATAATTCTCTATTTATACACTGTCCTTCACAGACACTTATTAAATATTTTAACCTTTTCCTTTCAGGGTGAAGACTGGGCTCTTGGAATATTGTGGGTCTTGGGATGGTGAAAAACTGAGCCCTATCTTTTGTCTCTAGCAAATAAAACCCCAGCAGATTCTGTTATTCTAGATAATTGTCAAAAAAGGAAGTTGTTCTGCTCCCTTTGACCACATAAGCCTTTTCCACAGTTATTAGGGGAGAGTTTGGGTGATCATGGTTTTACTCATTGTCTTTATTATTCCACGGGCTTCCTTGGTGGCTCACACGGTACAGAATCTGCCTGCAATGCAGGAGACTCGGGTTTGATCCCTGAGTTAGGAAGATCCCTTGGAGAAGGAAATGGCAACCCACTCCAGTGTTCTTGCCTGAGAAATCCCATGGACAGGAGAACCTGGTAGGTTACAGTGCGTGGGGTCACAAAGGATCAGACAGGACAGAGCAAATTTTACTTCACTTCACTTTATTATTCCATACCCATGTGTTAATTCTCTCAGCTTGGTAACCTTTGTTCCTGTGATTCCATTGCAGATATCTTATCTTCATCTCCACTCCCGTCACACACAAGCCTCTAGCCTCCTTCCAGTCAGAGTTCCACCTAACTTTCCTGACATGGGTTTTAGCTGGAGCAGTTCTGCAACAATAGCATCCCTATACTGGTGTCTGGCTCTTAGGGTTTGGGCATTGAGTAGATATTTAAATTTTACTTAAACCATTTTGATGCTCATTACTTACCAACAGGAGAAATAATATTTAAAATAATATGTTACATTGCAACTTCCCAATAGTCACATAGTTTATTTTTATACTGCAAAGTTATTATATAATCATACAATAAGTAACAAGCAGAATTACCATATGCCCCACACTATATGAGGCATGGGACACTGAGAAGTAGCCGGAGAGAATATAAATTAAATCAATGAAATGGCTTCAGCTCCATCCTCAAATACTTACAAATTTAATGAGAGGCACAGAACAATTATATTTAGTTTTTTTTCCTTTAATACCCCTTCTACTTTAACCAGCAATCTATTTCTCTTTTTTCCCCACTTTTCACATGCCTTTAATAGACTCTCATGTACTCTCATGCTTTTTAGTAAAAAGAAAGGAGCAATGCATATTTATGGAAAGAAAGGATTCAAAACTGGAGCACAGTTCTAAAAATTATAGAGTAATTTTGGTTGGTAGAAAATAGGGAAGAAAAGAAGGTATCAATTTTAACTTCCTTTGATAGACAGTTTTTAATTCCCCAAAGCCTTTCAGAATACAAAGTAAAAAGTGTATTAATTATATCTTTAAATGTTGTGTTCATATTTATCACATTTGTTTTTACCAGATTTATAATTCAGTAAAGTTATTATTTGTAACTCTAAAGAACATTAGAGACCTTGGGGAAATCAGTATGACACATTTTTCACCATCAAATAATATTTAGAGCATCATTTTACTGTTCTAAATCCTCATGTCTCTTTTATCTAGACTTTTATTATGTCTCTCAGTCATAGCTCTGACTTATATAAGCCATATCCTGATCTGAGAATTCTATCTTTAGAATGTTAAGTTTTCAAATGATGAGCTTTATGATGTAGTTTCCAGAAATGTATTTTGGCAAAACTCCAGGGATGCTTCTTTTTTAAGCTTTACAGTCAGTCCTAACTATTATGTACTTGAAGTTTTAGAGAACAGAAGAATAAATGCGAAGTAGATTATTCAGGGAAGACTTCCAGTTAGAGAAATGGCTTTCACTGAGCCTTCAAAACAAAGTAGTATTTAGCTAGGCTGAAAAGCAAAAGGTCATAAGGTAAGAAAGAAGATACAGAGATAGAAGAACGTAAGCAGAAACAACAGAGTGTAAGTGTTAGCCTCTTCCTGATTGGAAAAGGGAGTTCATGTTGGAAAATGAGCGACAGGAAGTTTGCGTAATTCATTTTCCTGTGTGGAGACTTTCAAAATATAAAAGTTACGTCCAAAAACTTACTTTGCAATCAGAAAACCTTAGACAGTAAGTAAAACAGACATAACTTCCCTAACAGAAGCAGAAGATATTAAGAAGAGGGGGCAAGAATAAACAGAAGAACTATACAAAAAATATCATCATGACCTAGATAATCATGATGGTGTGATCACTCACCTAGAGCCAGACATCCTGGAATGTGAAGTCAAGTGGGCCTTAGGAAGCATCACTATGAACAAAGCTAGTGGAGGCGATGGAATTCCAGTTAAGCTATTTCAAATCCTAAAAGATGATGCTGTGAAAGTGCTGCACTCAATAGGCCAGCAAATTTGGAAAACTCAGCAGTGGCCACAGGGCTGAAAAGGTCAGTTTTCATTCCAATCCCAAAGAAAGGAAATGCCAAAGAATGCTCAAACTACAACACTAGCTCAAATTGCACTCATCTCACAAGCTAGCAAATTAATGCTCAAAATTCTCCAAGCCAGGCTTCAACAGTACATGAACCATGAACTCCCTGATGTTCAAGCTGGTTTTAGAAAAGGCAGAGGAACCAGAGATCAAATTGCCAACATCCACTGGATCATCAAAAAAGCAAGAGAGTTCCAGAAAAACATCTACTTCTGCTTTATTGACTATGCCAAAGCCTTTGACTGTGTGGATCACAATAAACTGTGGAAAATTCTTCAAGAGATAGGAATGCCAGACCACCTGACCTTCCTCTTGAGAAATCTGTATGCAGGTTAGGAAGCAACAGTTAGAACTGGACATGGAACAACAGACTGGTTCCAAATAGGAAAAGGAGTACATCAAGGCTGTATATTGTCACCCTGCTTTTTTAACTTCTATGCAGAGTACATCATGAGAAACGCTGAGCTGGAGGAAGAACAAGCTGGAATCCAGATTGCTGGGAGAATTATCAATAACCTCAGCTATGCAGATGACACCACCCTTATGGCAGAAAGTGAAGAAGAACTAAAAGAGCCTCTTGATAAAAGTGAAAGAGGAGAGTGAAAATGTTGGCTTAAGGCTCAACATTCAGAAAACTAAGATCATGGCATCTGGTCACATCACTTCATGGCAAATAGATGGGCAAACAGTGGAAACAGTGTCAGACTTTATTTTTTGGGGCTCCAAAATCACTGCAGATGGTGACCGCAGCCATGAAATTAAAAGACGCTTACTCCTTGGAAGGAAAGCTATGATCAAACTATACAGCACATTCAAAAGCAGAGACATTACTTTGCCAAAAAAGGTCTGTCTAGTCAAAGCTACGGTTTTTCCAGTGGTCATGTATGGATGTGAGATTTGAACTATGAAGAAAGCTGAGTGCTGAAGAATTGATGCTTTTGAACTGCGGTGTTGGAGAAGACTCTTGAGGGTCCCTTGGACTACAAGGAGGTCCAACCAGTCCATCCTAAAGGAAATCAATCCTGAGTGTTCATTGGAAGGACTGAAATTGAAGCTGAAACTCCAATACTTTGGCCACCTGATGTGAAGAGCTGACTCATTTGAAAATACCCTGATGCTGGGAAAGATTGAATCGAGAGGAGAAGGGGACGACAGAGGATGAGATGGTTAGATGGTATCACTGACTCAATGAACATGAGTTTGGGTGAACTCTGGGAGTTGGTGATAGACAGGGAGGCCTGGCGTGCTGCAGTCCATGGGGTCTCAAAGAGTCGGACATGACTGAGCGACTGAACTGAACTGAACTTCGCTTTGAGATACATGCATCCTTTTGAATGATGTCAGGACATGGAAGCAACCTGAATGTCCATCAACAGATGAACAGATAAAGAAGTTGTGGCACATATATACAGTGGAATATTACTCATGCATAAAAAGAAAGGAAACTGGGTCATTTGCAGTGATGTGAATTACCTCGAGTATGTCATGCAGAGTGAGGTAAGTCAGAAATAGGGAAAAATATCATATATTAATATATTTATACAGAATCTAGAAAAACGCTACAGATGAACTTATTTGCAGGACAGGAATAGAGACATAAAGAAGAGACCTGTGGACATGCAAGGGCAGGGGGAGAAGGATGGGGACGAATTGGGAGAGTAGCACTAGCATATATACACCGCCACGTGTGAACCAGCTCGTGGGAAGCGGCTGCAGAGCACAGGGAGCTCAGCTGTGCGCTTCGATGACCTAGAGGGGTGGCATGGGGGGAGGCGGGGTTGGGAGGAGGTTCAAGTGGGAGGGGATAGATGCTTACATCGGATTCACTATGTTACATAGCAGAAATGAAGACAGCATTGTAAAGCAATTATATTCCAATAAAAAGTATAGCTTCTCTTTAACAAATAAAAAAGCAGAAGACGTTTTTGAGACTTCACTGGTTTTTCAGTAAAATGGGAATAATTATAACTTCATATCATTTCATATACCCAACAAATATTTACAGAGCAGCTACTACATGATAGGCACTGTTCTGGGTACTTCAAATAATTTTACAGTAAAGCAGATTAAATATCTATCCTTGCAAAGCCTACATTTTTATTATGGAAGACAGATAAAAAGTATAATAAAAAGTAAATTGTATGATGCATTATGTAAATTCTTCAGAGGAAAGAAATGGAGCAGGAATAGGGCATCAGTTTGAAAGACATGTTGAATAGGTCATTGCGTTTTTAATAGGTTTGTCAGAGTAACCTCCCTACCGAGAGGAGCCCATTCATATATCTGAAGGAAGATAATTCCAGCAGGGAGAAGGGCCAATGCAGAGGCCCCAAATTATGAATTCTCCTGGCATATTCAAAGGATAACAAGAAGGGCAAAGTGGTTATGGTGGAAACAAGGATAGATAATATTCGGAGGAGACAGAAGGGTAACACTGGTGGCTCAGCAGTGAAGAATCTGCCTGCCAGTGCAGGAGATGTCAGTTCCATCCCTGGGTCAGAAAGATCCTCTGGAGAAGGAAATGGCAGCCTGGGTAATCCCATGGACAGAAGAGCCTGACAGGCTACAGTTCAAGTGGCCGCACATAGCTGGACACGACTTAGTGACTAAACTACAGCAACAGCAAGGAAGGGTAACAAGGGCGGGGATGGGGCATGCAGCTCATAAAGCGATTTCTAGTCATTAAAGATACCTTTTATTCAGTAAAAAGTGGAACTACTGCAGAATTTGGAAAGTGGGGGAGCATGATCATTAAGAAGCTTAGGAAGTAATTCAGACAAAAGATGATGGAGGTTCACCCAGGGTAATAACCATAGCAGTCATGAGAAGTGGACAGATTGTGCTATACCATATTTTTAAGATATACCCAAAGGATGTCTTAGCCAATTGAATGGGGATGATGAGGAAAAGAGAAGAGTCAAAGATAATTTCAACATTTGGCCTGGAAATATCAAATAATGGAGCAGGGATATATGGAAATGGAGAAGATTGGGTCAGAACATATTTTGTGGAAAATAGTACAAATCCCATTAGTCTCTTAGATGTCCATGTGGATATAAGAATCTGGAATTCAACAGTACAATATGGTCTCTAGATATAAATTCTGAGCTACCAGATCATCACACAGATGGTGTTTAGAAATCTAGGAGCAGATGAGGTGATTGAAGGAGTTTGTATAGAAAGAGAAGTGAAATCTGGGGACTCTCAACTCATCAAAGAGAAGAGATTTACAAGAAGACAAACTAGCAAAAGTGACTGAAATGGATTAAAAGGCAAATTTGGGAGGAAAAAAAAGCACTGCATGTGTTGTCCTGACAAGAGAAACAGAAAACGTACCAAGGAAAGGTAGAGAGCACCATCAAATGCAGCTGATGCCCACTGACAACCGGCCATTGGACTTCACACGATGACACTCTCCCATCAGTTTCCTGAGGACTGGACTATGTTCTTATGTATTAATATTTCTTTGCCCTATAATCTAGCAGAGAGCTTGGAAAAGCCCACGTGCTTTATTCTTTCCATGACAAAATCTGATTGTCTACATAAAGCACTATCCTAATATAGAGACCACACAAATTTTACAGAGTTAGAAACAATAATCAGGCTTTGCGTGAGCATGTGTTTCTGTTTATGGTTCTCTCTTAAAAAAAGAAAAAAACAACAACACTAAAAGCCAGTGGGAAAGTGATGGGGAAATAATTAAAGCGACTGTCCAAAGTTGGCAAGTTCCTCGGGTGACCCTAAGGAAGATACAGTGTTATACAAAAAGAGTGTAAAAGATGTACATCAGGACACCAGAAGACCAATGGGGCCAGTGATACACTGGAATCACTTACACTTACTTATCCCATTACTGATTTCAATTATTTTTAAAAAATCTGAACAAAGTTAATTAATAAAATATTTTATTGTTTACATTAGCTATCTATTACCAAAATAAAAGCAGTTAATTCTTCACCCTTCTCCTGTGTTCAAGCAAATCCCATGCATCTACTTGATCTCCCCAGTAGCAGGGAGGAAAGATTATGCCTGTGCTGCAAAGGCCCTGATTTTCTGATACCTCGGAGGACGAAGTTCTCTCTGGGGTCACACCAAAACTCAAACTACCTCCGTGGGCCTTCCTTATTAGAACTCAATTTAGTTGCTTTGAACTTAGCAATGTCTTATCATAAAGTATTATTTTAATTTAAAAAATGCAGACACAAAAAGACAAAATAACCAACGAACTCATCACAAAGAATATAACACCAGGGCAAAGAAAAAAGAAATTCAAATCAAGCTTGAGAAGTGAATTAAGTTGTTGGGAAGCAACATTCAGACCACCTTAGTCTGCACCAAACACAATTAGTAAAGAGAAAGTACAGAATGAGTATCTGAGTATTGTTGTAATTAAAAGGAACATCTTTACTTTGCACGAGGTAAAACATTCTGAGAAGCAGGTGGCCATCCCACTGTTGAGTGTGTAACAAGCCAAGACGACAGATTCCTTTGACCTCTGTCTCTCTCGAGACAATAGGAACAATGATTACACCTCGTGGGGACCATAGACGGAAAAAGACAGAGATTTCAAAATTTCACCCAAAACATATGCTCCACTTTCCTTTTTATAGAATCTCAGCTAGAGATTACACTTTTTGCCAGCTTCTTCGCACCTCCATGTGGCAATGAGGTTATGAATGGAAATGATGTTTACAATTTTCAGCCCATTTCCATGAAGAGGCGGATTGCCCTTTGCTCTTTCTCTGCTGGGGTTGGGATGTGGTCATCTTGTTTACAGACAAATTTCATGCTGAATATGTCAATGATTTAAAGAATGGCAGTTCAAGAAGACAAGAACCTGAGTTCTGAATGGTCTTAGGAACAGAGCAATTTCCCCACCGTGGACAGCATGTAACACCCACTTCTGGACTTTACTATGAGTGAAAAGTAAATGTTATATTTGGCCACTGCATTTGGGGTTCTTTGCTTTTGTAATTTGGCATGCACCCTCACCAATTTTCAGAGAAGTCCCTAGTATAGTTTCTAGCACATAAAGTATATCCCTCTTTTCTTTTTTTCTTCTCCAATATATATTCAATAAATATTTACTACATGGCAGGTTACTGTGTGCCTCTCTGAGTCCTCAAACTTGTGAACAACTTTACATATGCATATTTAATTTCTGAAAAGGCCAATAAAGATGTACAATATAAAATATATTTATATGAATATATAAAAATATATTTTCTTAAGTAGCTTACACTATCAAATTTCACTAGGGAAGTAAGTAAAAGTTAACTGAATGCTCACCTCTGTTGAAGCCTTAGAAATATTCTAATTACAAATGTTTTTAAAGCCAAAGAAGTGACTTTTTTAGGGTTCTAGTATCTGTTGTGCCAAATAGCTGCAAATTATTTGGCAGTATAGAAAATAAAATCAGTAGACTGCACATAAAATTAATAATAGAGGAGTTAACAGAGATAAATAATAGTGTTTACGGAAAACACAGAAAAATAAAGCCAGTACTGTTTCCTATGCAGGTCTATGATAAAAGAGAAAGAATTGTAAGGAAGCAGCAATTAAATTCCTAACATCAATTCTAAAAATGAGATTCCATAAAAGGGACACATCCTTCTTTTATATGTAAAATTCTTACTTAGAGGTGTTTTCATTTAGTGTACAAGTGTCTTCTACCTATTAATCAATTTTTTAAATGTGTAAACAATTTGCTTTATACTATCATTTAAGAAACATGAAAATTGGACCTTTTGTCAACCTTATCTGACATTTAAACTAATATTGTTGTTGTAGTTTTTATGCATTTCTATTTAAATCTGCTCACTTTGTTAAGTGCTCCATAATTTAAAGATAAGTTATTGTTCTTTCGGTAGAATTGAAGTGTGTTTTTAACATAGTACAATATGTCTTGATTAAATTGCATATTTTGAGGACTTTATAACTGATCACTGTTTTCTCTTCATGGATCATCCAGTGACATTAACTGGAGCAGCTTCTCCTTGATGCATGGCCACCTAGTGCGGAGGACAGGCTTCTCAGAAAGAAAGCAGACAGCCTCTGCTTTTCTGAAACTCATGATCATGCCTGCAGAATACATGTAGTATGATGCTATTCTTGTTTTCACTGCATAGTTTTTTTTTGTTTTGTTTTGTTTTTTTAATCATCATCTGAGCATGACATAGGCAGACTACATGTGGGCACAAGTCTAACTGGAGCTTATTCCCAGAATATACTTTAACTATCAATAAATGACCATTGCTGGAAGGCAAATAGTATTATAATAGTGCCCTGAGTTTCAATTGTGAGGATCATAATATATAGCCTCCACATTAATGATATAGATGAAACCCTAGTTGGTTCATTATATTTGAAGATGACATTAAAAGTTGCAGAATTATCATCACCTTGAAAGGTCAAATAAGAATTCACAACATTCTGAACTACTTAGAAAAAGATACTGAGGTCCTAAAGAAATGAAGTTACCAGCAGAATTTTATCTAAGGCTTCTTTGGAAGGAATGATGCTGAAGCTGAAACTCCAGTACTTTGGCCACCTCATGAGAAGAGTTGACTCATTGGAAAAGACTCTGATGCTGGGAGGGATTGGGAGCAGGAGAAGGGGATGACAGAGGATGAGATGGCTGGATGGCATCACTGACATGATGGATGTGAGTCTGAGTGAACTCTGGGAGTTGGTGATGGACAGGGAGGTCTGGCGTGCTTCGATTCATGGGGTCACAAAGAGTCGGACAGAACTGAGCGACTGAACTGAACTGAACTGAATGTCCGTTGACAACAAAAAAAGGGTAGTAGCACACTATTGCTACAGTAGGTTTTTGAAAAATATTGGCTTATATTCTAAAAGGCTAAATGTGAGTCTCCAAAATGTCAATGATTAGCTTAATTCAGGAGTATTACTTCTTTGCTTCCTCTTTCTCTTCCAAACATTCCCTAAAATTCACAAAGTTCCTCATAAAATATTCTCCTCTTGCTCCTAGCTTTAGGTAACTATGGACTTAGATTTAACATTTGTTCCTAGCTATTATGAGTTGTATTTGTCCCCTTCCCCTCAATTCATCAGTTGAAGTACTAACCCCATTAGAATGTGAACATATTTGAAAACAGGATCATAGCAGATGTAGTTAGTTATGTTAGGATGAGGTTGTACTGGAGTAAGTTGTGAAGAAAAGCTTTACAATAATTTAGCACTTTGCAAAGAGGAAATAGAAATATGATGAATAAAAGTAAATAAAATACAACAATAAAGTACTTTAAATTATATAAAAATTACTAATATGAAAGCACACAGTAATTCAATAGGAGGCAAAACTGTTGAGACTATAGGAAAACATTTTCTTGCATTTGCTTTAATTTGTCATTAAGTTCTTTATATATAACACTTTTTAAAAAGAAATTTTGTTAAGAGAATTAGGTCCAAAAAAGGGCAAAAGGTGTCAGATGGCATGGCTCCCTCATCAGACCTGTCTTGTAACCTTCCTAACAACATTTACAAAATATTTGCAACACAATAATGTTTGTTAACTCAAATTGCATTAATGTCATGAATAACCACATCCTTTAACATTTATGATCTGTATTTATCATCTGGCAACATCCTATTTATCTTGTTCTCCTTTTTTCTATGTATTGTTTACTACATAAGAAATTAATAATTTTTGAAATGAGAAACAATGAAGATGCGATTCTGGCTCTCTCTATATTAGCTCTGTGACCTCAGGCAAGTTACCTGCTACCATTTTAGGCTTTACAGTTTTCTCTCAGCTAAAACAGATATAATAACTCACAAGATAGTTTGACAAAATAAAATACTGCTTGACATTTATCAAATATGAAAGAAAAGTTATTACAATGAAATAAATACATTCTTAAGAACAAACATTTATCATTATTTTTAATTTCATAACTAGAAAAATATTGGCAAATGATTATAGGAAGTATGTTGTGTACATCTTAGTGGGTTCAGGAAAATGCATTACCCACAATACACAGCCGTTTTATCTACTTAGGGCAATCATTCCAAATCTTATGTCTTGCTCATTTACTTCTAATTTCTGGTTAACTCTGTTGTACTTTGTTGGCTTAAGCAAAAAGTTTAGCCCCAGGGAAAGCAGAGCTTGCATAAAGATACACCTTTGTATTTTTCAAAATATTCTGAAGCTAAAAGTTAAATATGAAAGCTAAATTCACATAGCCAGTTTTATTAACATTATTTTAGCCTCACAGACCATTTGCCAATGCAAATTGCTGTTTATTTTACATTAAACAAAAAAATTCTTAGTTTTTAGATATAAGGATCAATTGTGGCAATGCAGAAATGAATAATAACAGTCCTTTTGCTTTTGACTGAGATCCAAGAATATCAGCATAACTAATTCTAATAAATTTTATAGAAATTTTGACAAAAAGTACAGAATCTAAGTAAATCAAGATGACAGGTAGTTTGACTTTTTTTTTTTAATAAAGAAAAACAGTCATTCTGAGACTTGTTTTCATTTCAGCAAGTTTTTTGAAAGCCTTAAATAAATTTTTAATCCCCACCTCTAATTTCTGTCAGTTTGACATACTGATCTTTTATGAGTTGTAATGAATATATTTGTGTCTTTACCAAATGAAATTATGAGTTGAAGGAGAAATACATTCTCTATTGTTTATTTAAGAGAACAAAAAATGACAGTCAATATTAAAGGGATATCTATCTCATTTCTCTGTTTGTTTTAGATTTTTTAAACCACCCAGACTTAATGTCACACATTTAAAATATTGGGCCAGTTACAAATAATATTTGAAATTTCATAAATCTATAGTGAACAATTATTGCAAAAAATACTCAGAAAAAAAAAATCCTTCTTTTAAGATGTTATTGAAAGTCTTGAATAAGTCAGATTGAACCCTTACTTAGTAGAGCAGAAACAGGTAATTTATAAGAGAAAAGTCTGTGAAAAAGAGATGTCTTGAAGGAATTAAACCACTGAGGTTTTCAATTTCACTGAAATACCCCATGGATATTAATGGAAACCTGACAGGAATGAATGACTCTCAGATAAATGCTGAAAAAAATAAAATCCTAAACACCATTCCTGGCATTATTAAGAATAAGAAACTAATGCCTATGTCAAAATCAAGAAATAATTGCTAAATTTGATAGTTTAGAAATAAATTAAATGCTGATAAATGACACCTGACAAAGACCAGGCAATGAAGGCTTGCAGAAGAAAAGATGCCCAAACTAGGCACGAAGACTGAGAAATAAGTAATCAAGTGAGAAGACTGGAATATTAAGTATTTGAATTATAAATATTAAATAATACTGAAATGGCCAGTATTTGCTAAATCATGGAGAAAGCAAGGGAATTCCAGCAAAATTTCTATTTCTGCTTCATTGACTATACTAAAGCCTTTAACTGTATGGATCACAACAAACTGGAAAATTCTGAAAGAGATGGGAACACCAGACCATCCTATCTGTCACGTGAGAAACTTGTATGCAGCACAAGAAGCAACAGTTAGAACCGAACATGAAACAACAGATTGGTTCAAAATTGGGAGAGGAGTACGACAAGGCTGTATATTGTCACCCTGCTTATTTAAATTCTATGCAGAACACATCATGCAAAATGCCAGGCTGTATAATTCACAAGCTGGAATCAAGATTGCTGGGAGAAATATCAACGACCTCAGATATACAGATTATACCACTCTAATGGCAGAAATTGAAGAGGAATTAAACAGTCTCTTGATGAGAGTGAAAGAGGAAAATGAAAAAGCTGGCTTAAAACTCAAACAATATTAAAAAAAAATTTTAGATCATGGTATCCAGTCCCATCACTTCATGGCAAATAGAAAGGGAAAAGTGTAAACAGTGACAGACCTTATTTTCGTGGGCTCCAAATCACTGTGGACAGTGACTGCAGCCAAGAAATTAAAAACAAAGCAAACAAACAAAGAAAACACTTGATCCCTGGAAGGAAAACTATGACAGACTTAGACAGCATATTAAAAAGCAGGGACATTACTTTGCTGACAAAGTTCTATATAGTCAAAATTATGGTTTTTCCAGTAGTCATGTATGGATGTGATAGTTGGACCATAAAGAAGGCTGAGCATTGAAGAATTGATGTGTTTGAACTGTGTTAGAGAAGACTCTTGAGAGTCTCTTGGACTGCAAGAAGATCAAACTAGTCAATCCTAAAGGATATCAACTCAGAATATTCATTGGAAGGATTATGAAGCTCCAATACTTTCAGTTCAGTTCAGTCGCTCAGTCGTGTCCAACTCTTTGCGACCCCATGAATCGCGGCACGCCAGGCCTCCCTGTCCATCACCAACTCCCGGAGTTCACTCAGACTCACGTCCATTGTGTCAGTGATGCCATCCAGCCATCTCATCCTCTGTCATCCCCCTTCTCCTCCTGCCCCCAATCCCTCCCAGCATCAGAGTCTTTTCCAATGAGTCAACTTTGGCCACTCCAATACTGCGAAGAGCTGACTGTTGGAAAAGACCCTGATGCTGGGAAAGATTAAGGGCAGGAAGAGAAGAGGGTGGAATAGGATGAAATGTTTGGATACCAATACCAACTCAGTGGACATAAGTCTGAGCAAACTCTGGGAGACAGTGAAGGACAGAGAGTCTTGGAATGCTGCAGTCCATGGGATTGTGAAGAGTCAGATATGACTAAACCATTAAACAACAAGAAGAGGTGAATAAAAGGTTGAGATGTTTGAGGGCATGAAATAAATTCTGCATGGCTGTAAAGTAAAGGTGAAAGGAAATGTCCTGACAGGTAAAACTGTAAGGAAACACAGCCCCATACATCAGCAGAAAATTGGATTAAAGATTTACTAAGCATGGGCTTGCCCACCAGTTTTCCCCACAGACAGCCTCTCCCATCAGGAAGCTTCCCAGTGTATTATCCTCATCCATTAGAGGGCAGACAGAATGAAAACCACAACCAAAGGAAACTAATCAAGCTGATCACATGGATCATAGTCTTGTCTAACTCTATGAAAATATGAGCCATGCCATGTAGGGCCACCCAAGACAAATGAGTCATGTTGGAGAATTCTTGCAATAAGTGGTCCAATGGAGAAGGGAATGCAAACTACTTCAGCCTTCTTACCTTGAGAACCCCATGAACAATATGAAAAGGTAAAAAGATATTCTAAAAAATGAACTCTCCAGGTCAGTAGGTACCCAATATGTTACTGGAGAGAGCACAGAAATAGCACCAGATGGAATGAAAAGGCTGAGCCAAAGTGGAAACAATGCCCAGTTGTGGAAGTGTCTGGTGGTGCAAGTAAATTCTCACGCGGTAAAGGACAATATTCCATAGGAACCTGGAATATTAGGTCCATGAATCAAGGTAAACTGGAAGTGGTCAAACAGGAGAGGGCAAGAGTAAACACTGACATTTTAGGAATCAGTGAACTAAAATGGACCAGAATGGGAGAATTCAATTCAGATGACCATTATATCTACTACCATGGCCAAGAACTGCTTAGAAGAAATGGAGTAGCCCTCATAGTCAACAAAAGAGACCAAAATGCAGTACTTGGATGCAATCTCATAAAGAGCAGAAAGATCTTGGTTCATTTCCAAGGCAAACCATTCAATATCATAGTAATCAAAGTCTAAGCCCCAACCTCTAATGCTGAAGAAGCTGAAATTGAATTGTTCTGTGAAGGCTTACAAGACCTTCTGGAACTAACACCAAAAAAAAAGATGTCTTTTTCATCACAGGGGACTGGAATGCAAAAGTAGTAAGTTAAGAGATATCTGGAATAACAGGCAAGTTTGGCCTTGGAATACAAAATGAAGCAAGGAAAAAGGCTAGCAGAGTTTTGCCAAGAGAACACACTGGTCATAGCAAACACCCTCTTCCAGCAACACAGGAGGAGACTCTACACATGGACATCACTAGATGGTCAATACCAAAATCAGATTGATTATATTCTTTGCAGCCAATGATGGAGAGGCTCTTTAGAGTCAGGAAAAGCAAGACCAGGAGCTGACTGTGGCTAAGATCATGAACACCTTATTTAAACATTCAGAGTTAAATTGAAGTAGGGAAAGCCACTAGACCATTCAGCTATGACCTAAATCAAAACCCCGATGATTATACAGTGGAAGTGACAAATAGGTTCAAGGGATTACATCTGATACACAGAGTACCTGAAGAACTATATGCAGAGGTCTGTAACACTGTACAGGAGGCAGTGATCAAAACTATCTCCAGTAAAAAGAAACACAAAAAGGTAAAACAATTGTCTGCGGAGGCCTTACAAATAGCTGAGAAAAGAAGAGAAGTGAAAGGCAAAGGAGAAAAGGAAAGATTTACCCATCTGAATGAAGAGTTCTGAAGAATAGCAAGGAGGAAAAAAAAAAAAAAAAAGTTCCTAAGTGAAAAATGCAAAGAAATAGAGGAAAATAATAGAATGGGAAAGACTAGAGATCTTTTCAAGAAAATTAGAGATGCCACATTTCATACAAAGATGGGCACAGGAAAGGACAGAAATGGTACCAACCTAACAGAAGGAGAAGATATTAAGAGGTAGCAAGGATATACAAAAGAACTATCCAAAAATAATCTTAATCACCTGGATAACCACGATGGTTGATCACTCACCTACAGCCAGACATTCTGGTGGGTAAAGTCAAGTGGGCTTTAGGAAGCATCACTATGAACAAAGCTAGAGGTGGTGATGGAAGTCCAGCTAAGCTATTTCAAATCCTAAAAGATGGTGCTGTTAAAGTGCTGCACTCAATATGCCAGCAAATTTGGAAAACTCTGCAGTGGCCACAGGACTAGAAAAAGTCAGGTTTCATTCCAATCCGAAAGAAGGGCAATGCCAAAGAATGTTCAAACTATAGCAAAATTATACTGATTTCACATGCTAGCAAAATTCTCCAAGCTAGTCTTCAATAGTATGTGAACTGATACTTTCAGAAATACAAGCCAGTTAGAAAACCTAGAGGAACTAGATATCAAATTGCCAACATCTGTTTGATTATAGAAAAAGCAAGAGAATTCCAGAAAAAATCTACTTCTTCTTCATTGACTCTGCTAAAGCCTTTGATTGTGAGGATCACATCAAATTGTGGAAAATTCTTAAAGAGATGGGAATACCAGAGCACCCTACCTGCATTCTGACAAACCTGTATTCAGGTCAAGAAACAACAATTAGAAACAGACATGCAACAGTGGACCTGTTCAAAATTGGGAAAGGAGTATGCCAAGCCTGTATATTGTCACCCTGCTTATTTAACTCATATGCAGAGTACATCATGCAAAATGCTGGGCTGGATGACATAGAAATTGTAAACAAGATTGCTGGGAGAAAATCAATAACCTCAGATGTGCAGATGACACCACCCTTATGGCGGAAAACAAGGAGGACTAAAGAGCCTCTTGATGAAGGTGAAAGAAGAGAGTGAAAAATCTGTCTTAAAACTCAACATTTAAAAACAGAAGATCATGGCAATCGTTCCCATCACTTCATGGCAAATAGATGGGCAAACAATAGAAACAGTGACAGACTTTATTTTCTTGGGCTCCAAAATCACTGCATCAGTGCCCATAGCCATGGAATTAAAATACACTTGCTCCTTGGAAGAAAAGCTTTGACAAACCTGGACAGTGTATTAAAAAGTAGAGATTTGAATCAGTTCTAATGAGGTGGATGAAACTGGAGCCTATTATACAGAGTGAAGTAAGCCAGAAAGAAAAATCACCAGTACAGTGTACTAATGCATATATATGGAATTTAGAAAGACGGTAACAATAACCCTGTATGCGAGACAGCAAAAGAGACACAGATGTACAGAACAGTCTTATGGACTCCGTGGGAGAAGGCGAGGGTGGGATGATTAGGGAAAATGGCATTGAAACATGTATAATATCATATGTGAAATGAGTCACCAGTCCAGGTTCGATGCATGATAGAGGATGCTCAGGGCTGGTGCACTGGGATGACCCAGAAGGATGGTACGGGAGGGAGGTGGGAGGGGGGTTCAGGATGGGGAACACATGTACACCCGTGGTGGATTCATGTTTCTGTATGGCAAAACCAATACAATATTGTAAATTAATTAGCCTCCAATTAAAATAAATATATATTAAAAAATAAATAAATAGGCTAAAAATAAAAAGTAGAGACATTACTTTGCTGACAATGGTCTGTTTAACCAAAGCTATGGTTTTTCCAGTAGTCTTTCATGGATGTGAGAGCTGAATGATGAAGCCTGTGCACTGAAGAATTGATGCTTTTGAACTGTGGTGTTGGAGAAGACTCTTTGAGAGTCCCTTGGACCTCAAGGAGTTTAACCCAGGCAATCCTAAAGGAAATCAATGCTGAATATTCATTGGAAAGACTGATGCTGAAGCTGAAGTTCAATATTTTGGACACCTGATGCAAAGACCTGATTCACTGAAAAAGACCCTGATACCGGGAAAGATTGAAGGCGGGAGGAGAAGGGGATGGCAGAGGAAGATATGGTTGGATGGCATCACCAACTCAATGGACATGAGTTTGAGCAAGTCCCAGGAGATGTGGAATGACAGTGAGGTCTGGTGTGCTGCAGTCCATGGGGTCTTAAAGAGCTGGACATGACTGAGTGACTGCACAACAGCCAAGGTGGGACATTAGCAGAACCTACTTACAGAGAACCCTGCTGAGATCTTAGAATGACCTGAATGTATATATGGGCCCCTCACTTGGCTGTTCACCTGAAACTATCACATTTTCTGTTAATCGGCTATAACCCAATCTAAAATAAAAAAGTTTAAAAAAAGAGAATGAACTATTTCTCAAGAACAACTAGGGTATCATGAAGAGTTATAAGTAGGAAAATGATATGATTCAATTTTCACTTTAGAAAGATTACTTTAACTACAGAATAAATAACAGAATCGAGAAATTCCAAACAGAAGAAAAGGAAAACCAGGTAGAAGTTTACTGAACTCTAACAACAAGCAATGTTGAACAGTGACTGTGAGAAAGAAGAGAACAATTTCAAGATAATGTTATAAAATGGATGTGAATGGAAGAGGGACAGGACAATTCACACTGACAAATGGAATTTCAGCATGCAGAGTTCGTGTGTAGGGGATGGTGGATGGCAGGTCAATTTTGGGTATTGTGACTCTCAGTTGTGACTTAGACACCCCTCTGGGAATGTCTACTTGACAGCTGGTGCAGGTAACAGAAGCTCAGAAGAGAGAGCATACCTGGAAACAAGTTTGAGCATCACTATCCCATGGAAAGTAACTTAAACCATGAGATTGGATGAGACTGAGTGAAAGATTGAAAGAATGGATGACTATAAATTCTAAGAATAGTTCCAGCTGATATAGTATACATAGCTTTACTTATCAAAGAACAAAAAAGCAAAACCTTAGAACAAAAACAATGTCCTAATGAAAACTCAGATGAAAAGACCTATGGAAAGAATTTATTACTAAATCCACTGCATCCTTTTAAACCCAGATATATCTCAAATACTGTAGGATTTAACATTTTAGATAGTTTCATTTTCTGGCTTCCAAAACAATATTTTTATTTTAGTTTTCTTTCTTGGCTTCTTGGCTTCTTTGCAGACTCCTATTTATCAATATATCCTCAGGCTTCTCTCTTTTATATTCTCCACTTACCATGTTTTGCTCTCATTCTTGAAGCATTTCTCACTTCTCTGAATGTGTGTTTCACCTATATGTGGATAATTCTAAATTTCACATCCTCTACCCTAAAACTCTCCTTTGAGGTAGACCTGTCTACCTAACTGCCTACTAAACCTCTCAACTAAACGCTAGCTTTTTGGTTTATTATTCCCTCCAAACTCCCTTCTCTTTTCTATTTATTTTCACTGATATAATTTCTGCTTAACTAGCCAAGTTAATCAAGTATACTCCTGAGGCATAGCCTAAACTCCTCACTTTCTCCCCCTTCTCCTCTTCAGTCGGCAAGGAAATCCTGATTATTCTACTATGTCACGTGTCTTTAAGTCTACTACACTGTTTCATCAATTATCACAGTGCTGGGTCCAGAGTAGGTGTCCAAAGATGATTTTTTTAATGAATGATTTCTCATCCTTCTGCCCTTGAATTTGTGTTCCTTATTAATGTTTTCTTACATATTGGAATGCATTCTCAATAAGTCCCCAGTATAAACAATTTTGCTTCCTCCAACTCAGCCTTTAAATTGAATCCAAAGTGAAAGTGAAGCTTGCTTAGTTGTGTCTGACTCTTTGTGACCTCAAGGACTATACAGTCCATGGAATTTTCTAGGCCAGAATACTAGAGTAGTAGCCTTTCCCTTCTCCAGGGGAATCTTTCCAACCCAGGGATTGAACACAGGTCTCCTGCATTGCAGGTGGATTCTTTACCAGCTGAGCCACAAGGGAAGCCCAAGAATACTGAAGCGGGTAGCCTATCTCTTCTCCTGCAAATCTTCCCGACCTGGGAATCGAACCCAGGTCTCCTGCACTGCAGGTGAATTCTTTACCAACTGAGCTATCAGGGAAGCTGATAGTTTCCTGATACCAAATCAGGAAATGTTTATTTACCAAATGTTATTTGGTATAAAGTTTGTAAATTTAATTTAATGGTTTCAATTACGTTCTTAAAGCTAATCAATATTTTTTTCTTCCTGCAATACAAATTTAAATTTTTAAGTGTATATTTAATGGGTTCAATTCTGTTCTTAAAGCTAATCAATATTTCTTCCTTCCTGCAATACAAATTTAAGTTTTTAAGTGTGTTTATAGCATTACCAGCTTGAACAACCTCTTCTCCTCTTATTCTGTTGAACTCCTATTTCTCCTCAGACTCAGTAAATTGTTATCTCCACTAAAATTTATCCCAGCTCTTCTACTTACCCTGAAGGGGTGAGCATTGCCTCTTTCATGTTTCTAGAGATTTTAGTGGATAGTTAATGGTGATCACTCACAAGTATATTGTGAATTTTATGCAAATATTAAAAAAACTATTTTATCTTCCATATTTAGAAAAGTCACAAAGTCATGTGAAGCACTCCACATATTTTGATCTAGTGAAAGAATAAATATATCACCTGTAAAAATCTCATAATGCACTTGCATCAACAATAATAGACCAAAAGTAAAACAATGATATAGAATACATATAAAGTATCTTTTTTTTGTTGCATTGATCTATATGTCTGTCTTTGTGCCAGTACCATACTGTCTTGATGACTGTGGCTTTGTAGTAGAGCCTGAAGTCAGGCAAGTTGATTCCTCCAGTTCCATTCTTCTCTGTCAAGATTATGGACACCTTATCTTTGACAAAGGAGGCAAGAATATACAATGGAGTAAAGACAATCTCTTTAACAAGTGGTGCTGGGAAAACTGGTCAACCACTTGTAAAAGAATGAAACTAGATCACTTCCTAACACCGCACACAAAAATAAACTCAAAATGGATTAAAGAGCTAAATGTAAGATCAGAAACCATAAAACTCCTAGAGGAGAACATAGGCAAAACACTCTCAGACATAAATCACAGCAGGATCCTCTATGATCCACCTCCCAGAATTCTGGAAATAAAAGCAAAAATAAACAAATGGGATCTAATTAAAATTAAAAGCTTCTGCACAACAAAGGAAAATATAAGCAAAATGAAAAGACAGCCTTCAGAATGGGAGAAAATAATAGCAAATGAAGCAACTGACAAACAACTAATCTCAAAAATATACAAGCAACTTATGCAGCTCAACTCCAGAAAAATAAACGACCTAATCAAAAAATGGGCCAAAGAACTAAATAGACATTTCTCCAAAGAAGACATACGGATGGCTAGCAAACACATGAAAAGATGCTCAACATCACTCATTATTAGAGAAATGCAAATCAAAACCACAATGAGGTACCACTTCACACCAGTCAGAATGGCTGCGATCCAAAAATCTGCAAGCAATAAATGCTGGAGAGGGTGTGGAGAAAAGGGAACCCTCCTACACTGTTGGTGGGAATGCAAACTAGTACAGCCACTATGGAGAACAGTGTGGAGATTCCTTAAAAAATTGCAAATAGAACTACCTTATGACCCAGCAATCCCACTGCTGGGCATACACACCGAGGAAACCAGAATTGAAAGAGACACATGTACCCCAATGTTCATCGCAGCACTGTTTATAATAGCCAGGACATGGAAACAACCTAGATGTCCATCAGCAGATGAATGGATAAGAAAGCTGTGGTACATATACACAATGGAGTATTACTCAGCCGTAAAAAAGAATTCATTTGAATCAGTTCTGATGAGATGGATGAAACTGGAGCCGATTATACAGAGTGAAGTAAGCCAGAAAGAAAAACACCAATACAGTATACTAACACATATATATGGAATTTAGGAAGATGGCAATGACGACCCTGTATGCAAGACAGGGAAAGAGACACAGATGTGTATAATGGACTTTTGGACTCAGAGGGAGAGGGAGAGGGTGGGATGATTTGGGAGAATGACATTCTAACATGTATACTATCATGCAAGAATTGAATCGCCAGTCTATGTCTGACGCAGGGTGCAGCATGCTTGGGGCTGGTGCATGGGGATGACCCAGAGAGATGTTGTGGGGAGGGAGGTGGGAGGGGGGTTCATGTTTGGGAACGCATGTAAGAATTAAAGATTTTAAAATTTAAAAAATAAAAAACTAAAAAAAAAAAAAGAAAAAGAATACACATAAAGTATCTTTATAAATCTTACTTCAAAACAGCAGGGCCAATTTTCCCACTGTAGAAAACAAACTATAGTAGTCAGAATTCTGTGTAAAGTTAGACAGCAGTCCACCTGTATTTCAGTTCCACTTGTATTACAGTTTACCATGAATATATTCTTCCTCATCTTAGAACTGTCATTAAAAATGACTTTTCTTCAAACTTCTTCCATTAGTAATGAGCTCATAAAGACAAAGAGCAAAAGCTTTTAAGGGCCATATTCTTTAAAAAGGGAATCACTTACTTCCTAAAGATATTAGGAATCACCTAATCTCTTATTTAATAAGGGGATAAATCAAATCACTCTTACTGTATTTTTCTTTTCAGGAAAATTAGTAGATTTCAAAATGTAACACAGAAAGCTAATGACTCAGCAGTATTATTAAAGTACTGTTGGATAATATTGAAGGCCTGCTTATGAATATATTCACCTATACACTATTTTTACATATTTTAATATTATGTTATATAAACCATGTTTAATTACTCATTGTCCACTGTTGAATCCAAAAGTATGAAAACTATCCTGAATAGTATTTTTTAACAAAATATCTAGAAATATATTATATTAATACAGATAAGAATTTTATAATGAGATAAATTATCTTCATGAAAAAGGCTATTTTACTTCTTAGTATATAGGGAATTTTAAGAAAAGTGAATTCATATGATTTATGTGGTTTTATTAGACTCGACTAGGTAAGCTATTTTCCTTAGAGTTCTAACATGAGAAATTCAGATACTTGCAAAAATGACAAGGGATACTTAACTTAGAGGAAAAAGATAAATTCCCTAGGCCTACTCAAGTCTTTATTCACATTGAGAATAAACCACACATATTCATGTATTACATTAAAATTTTTCTTTAAAAAAGCTCTTATTTAGTGATATAACTTAAGTACTTACAGCCTACATTTGCTACCTAACTTGAATAGAAGATTAGATTTAAATCAAGATATCAAGAAACAGGAAATTGGGCAGAATAGTAAAAGCAATGAAAATTGCTTTACACTTAAGTTTTAACATTTACTTATAGAATTTCTTGAAGATCAAAGTCAGTTCCAATTTGAAAAATCCTCAAACAGTTCATCCTCTGCCCAGAGAAACAGGCATATCTCATCTATACTATTAATTAGAGACCCTGCAACTTTTACATCCTGTGGGTGTGGTGGACTAAAGAGTTCCAACCAACTGGGACCTATGCCATATCTAGGATAAAATCTGGAGACATGTGGCAAATAGTCATTAAAATATGATCCTCATTCCGGATAAAAGGGTAATACTAGTATGAAAACTTGCTCTATGCAGTATGAATCTGAGAAGTTCTTTAGGAAATTATAAGCAGGCAAGCATAATCTGGTCCTATCTTCTGACATAGTTCAAACTGGACTGAAACTTTAAAATCATAGGTAGGAATCCTTGGTGACTTCTCAAGTCCCTCTCCCCAACTTGTGTCAAATTTGGTTTAGTTGTGGTGGCAACCATGCTGTCAATCATGTTTTAGTTCCAGGCTTACACTTTTACAGCATGACTTCAAATCAGTTAACAGTAACACATCTTCAAAACACACATGAACAGATATATGTACAAATGTGTGTATACACCACATATAATGTCTAAATAAAATTTTTAAATGGCTTTATTATTCAAGTTGCCTTTCATATAGATCACATTTTAAAGTGTTTTAACATTATTCTTGTAAAGAAAACTAACAATTTGAAATAGCAGAATATAGCAAATAGTTTGAAATAACTGACAGTAATTCCTTAGAAGCAATTCTAGAACCTACATGTCTCCTAAAGGCTAACCTTATGTTTAAAGCAATATTAGAGTTTCCAAGTCAGCAGGTTTTCATTCTGCTTTGCCCTTTGTTCAGAGAAACAGAGAGAAACAATGCATTGTACCTGAGGTAATACCTAGACAGTACCCAGGAATCATTTAATCACAGTGTTCAAAATAGAATATACCTCTTTTAAAAATGCACTGTTTCCTATTCATTCTTGAAGGAAGTGGAAATTATTGCTAAATTTTAAGAAACTGCAAATGCACTTTTTGGACTATGGTCTAGGGGAAATCTTGATTTATTTTCCCATTCCTATAATAGTTATCACATAAGAAACAGTTTTAGTATAATTCTACTGTTTGCAATTGTTGGTAGTGAAAATAAGCAAGCTATATGAACTAAGGTGATAATGACTGGCAGAGTTATGCTGAAACAAAAGCTACCTACTTCCTAATGGTATTTCTCTCTAGGGATAAAGGACCTTGGAAAATCTTACTGTATATTGTAAATCCATTTATCAATGGTTCATGAGTACTTGCAAAATAAAAAATAATAATCACCATTATAGTTTGTCCAACTCACTTGGAAGTATTTTAATAATGGAAAAGTACCAGGAGTCTCAGAGTATGATCTTTCAGCCATTCTGAGTCATGGCCAATGAAAAAGTGAAAACATGAATATTTCCTTGCTCTCTGTTTGTATGTGAATTTATTGAAAAATTACGAGAAAATCATTTACAAAGTGGGTAAAGTAATTGCAACACCATCACTCTTATTTCTATTAATTGTATTTATATAACTAGTATCCAAGTATAAAGAAAGCATACTGTATATTAATTTGATAAGTCAGAATCAGTTTTTACTTCCTCTTACCTTTCAAGAGACGTGAAATGTAAAATAAAGCCATACTTAATTTTATTATCTATTACATAGCACTTGCCTTGATAATTAGGAAGATTCTGTTTCAAGTAAGAAAGTATCATGAAAATTTACTAGCTACGCCACCGATGTGCTTTATCTAATACTTTGGTATAAATTGCAAAGAGATGAAAGTTCTATTTGTGACCTGTAACCCTACACAGCAAATATTTTTCTTCCAATTGTTATGTTTAACTCACCAATAGCTTCCTTTCTTATTTCCAATGCTATTACTATTTAAAACCAATTTAGACATTGGAGAACTGGTTATTTTTTTATGTAGATTGTTAATTTCTTAGCCAGAAAATTTAAAAAGTTGAAGAATTTATGGACTATAAGGAAGTATAAACTTAATGTAGCTAAGAAAAACATCACATATTTCAATGAAGCAAAGGAGGATTTCTACTGTCTTGTAAAGTCTAGAACAATAAATTGCTTTGACATATAATTATTTAATATACACTAGAATGTAAATTTGGGCTTCCCTGGAGGTTCAGTAGTAAAAAATCTGCCTGCTCAGCAGGAGATGGGGTTTGATCCTTGGGTCAGGAAGATCCCCTGGAGGAGGAAATGGCAACCCACTCCAGTATTCCTGCCTAGAGAATCCCATGGCAAGATGAGCCTGGTGAGCTATAGTTCATGGCATTGCAAAGAGTCAGACATGACATAGTCGCTGAACAGCAGTAGCAGCAGCTGAATGTAAGTCTAAATAGGTAGAGATTTCTGTTTCACTAATGATATATCTCAAGCCCCTGAAAAAGTGACCTGCACATAGGAGGTGCTCAATATTTGTTAAATTGATATGTTTTTACTTGGTGCTCTTTCTTCTCTTTTTCTTCTACATTCTTCTTCAAAAAGAATACATTTAAACAGAAAATTAGTAGCAAAACAGACTAAGAGAAAAAGTAAAGTAAGAAAACTGTTCCCTATTAGTATAACTGAAGTTAAAAAGAGTCAGCTTAGGCAGTCTGACTTCAGAAGTGGTGATTCTTGCTCAAATTTAATTAAACTACATAATTAGTTTTTACTGTGACACTCTACCTGAAATGTTGTCTAATAGAAATTTATTTCAATTCATGAATGTCTACCATAAATACAAATAGCTTAGACGGCTAAGAGATAATTAATAAAGAAACTTAATTAGATTACTTGGCACTTAAAATTTATTTGCAATCATTCCAACCCAGTAGATAAAGGCTTTCTTCCAAGAAAATTATGGGTGATTTCAGAACACCCTGGTTAGAAAGTCAGTCAGAAGAATACAAGGCAATCTGAGTTAAGTTGGATTATGAGATCATGGGAAACACTCCTGGAAATAGAAAAGCACAAAGGGAGAGAGGGAATCATGAACATTCAAAAATTCCCTATAACCAGCTCTGCACTCCAAAATTATTGTGGATAGGGGAGAGACATTTTAACCCCTGTGTTGTCTCCGAAGCACAACTGACTCTCTGCTTTCAAAGGAGCATCAAGAATGGCAGAACTGTCTTAGAACCAGGCAGTCTGAAAGATGCATGACTTGAGCAGGTACTGCAGGCTTAACTGCATCATAGCTGAAAAAAGGGTACGTCTGCAACGGAAGGACTATTAATAAAAATTCGTGCATCTCTTTTCTCTTTTTCTCTCTCTTATACACACACACACACACAGGGAAACAATAGAGAGATCTGTGGTTCCCTCAGTCACATAGATGTTTAGTGCAGTAGTCTCTGTTTAAATCTAATTCTCTGTTTGGAATAAGTTTTAATGATGTCATATAGTTTTTTACTCTTTTTTACAGGAGCATGGGCTCTCACAAGACCTTTTAGAACTAACACCCAAAAAAGATGTCCTTTTCATTCTAGGGGACTGGAATGCAAAAGTAGGAAGTCAAGAAACACCTGGAGTAACAGGCAAATTTGTCCTTGGAATGCGGAAGGAAGCAGGGCAAAGACTAATGGAGTTTTACCAAGAAAATGCACTGGTCATAGCAAACACGCTCTTCCAACAACACAAGAGAAGACTCTACACATGGACATCATCAGATGGTCAACCCCGAAATCAGACTGATTATATTCTTTGCAGCCAAAGATGGAGAAGCTCTATACAGTCAACAAAAACAAGACCAGGAGCTGACTGTGGCTCAGATCATGAACTCCTTATTACCAAATTCAGACTCAAATTGAAGAAAATAGGGAAAACTGCTAGACCATTCAGGTATGACCTAAATCAAATCCCTTATGATTATACAGTAGAAGTGAGAAATAGATTTAAGAGACTAGATCTGATAGACAGAGTGCCTGATGAACTATGGAATGAGGTTCGTGACATTGTACAGGAGACAGGGATTAAGACCATCCCCATGGAAAAGAAATGCAAAAAAGCAAAATGGCTGTCTGGGGAGGCCTTCCAAATAGCTGTGAAAAGAAGAGAGGCAAAAAGCAAAGGAGAAAAGGAAAGATATAAGCATCTGAATGCAGAGTTCCAAAGAATAGCAAGAAGAGATAAGAAAGCCATCTTCAGCGATCAATGCAAAGAAATAGAGGAAAACAACAGAATGGGAAAGACTAGAGATCTCTTCAAGAAAATTAGAGATACCAAGGGAATATTTCATGCAAAGATGGGCTTGATAAAGGACAGAAATGGTCTGGACCTAACAAAAGCAGAAGATATTAAGAAGAGGAGGCAAGAATACACGGAAGAACTGTACAAAAAAGATCTTTACAATCCAGATAATCCTGACGATGTGATCACTAATTTAGAGCCAGACATCTTGGAATTTGAAGTCAAGCGGGCCTTAGAAAGTATCACTACAAACAAAGCTAGTGGAGGTGATGGAATTCTAGTTGAGCTGTTTCAAATCCTGAAAGATGATGCTGTGAAAGTGCTGCACTCAATATGCCAGCAAATTTGCAAAACTCAGCAGTGGCCACAGGACTGGAAAAGGTCAGTTTTCATTCCAATCCCAAAGAACGCCAATGCCAAAGAATGCTCAAAGTACCACACAATTGCACTCATCTCACATGCTAGTAAAGTAATGCTGAATATTCTCCAAGCCAGGCTTCAGCAATACGTGACCCGTGAACTCCCTGATGTTCAAGCCGGTTTTAGAAAAGGCAGAGGAACCAGAGATCAAATTGCCAACATCCACTGGATCATTGAAAAAGCAAGAGAGTTCCAGAAAAACATCTGTTTCTGCTTTATTGACTATGCCAAAGCCTTTGACTGTGTGGATCACAATAAACTGTGGAAAATTCTGAAAGAGATGGGAATACCAGACCACCTGACCTGCCTCTTGAGAAATCTGTATGCAGGTCAGGAAGCAACAGTTAGAACTGGACATGGAACAACAGACTGGTCCCAAATAGGAAAAGGAGTATGTCAAGGCTGTATATTGTCACCCTGCTTATTTAACTTCTATGCAGAGTACATCATGAGAAACACTGGACTGGAAGAAACACAAGCTGGAATCAAGATTGCAGGGAGAAATATCAATAACCTCAGATATGCAGTTGACGCCACCCTTATGGCAGAAAGCGAAGAGAAGCTAAAAAGCCTCTTGATGAAAGTGAAAGAGAAGAGTGAAAAAGTTGGCTTAAAGCTCAACATTCAGAAAACGATGATCATGGCATCCGGTCCCATCACTTCATGGGAAATAGATGGGGAAACAGTGGAAACAGTGTCAGACTTTATTTTTTTGGGCTCCAAAATCACTGCAGATGGTGACTGCAGCCATGAAATTAAAAGGCGCTTACTCCTTGGAAGAAAAGTTATGACCAACCTAGATAGCATATTCAAAAGCAGAGACATTACTTTGCCAACTAAGGTCCATCTAGTCAAGGCTATGGTTTCTCCAGTGGTCATGTATGGATGTGAGAGTTGGACTGTGAAGAAGGCTGAGCACCGAAGAATTGGTGCTTTTGAACTGTGGAGTTGGAGAAGACTCTTGAGAGTCCCTTGGACTGCAAGGAGATCCAACCAGTCCATTCTGAAGGAGATCAACCCTGGGATTTCTTTGGAAGGAATGATGGTAAAGCTGAAGCTCCAGTACTTTGGCCACCTAATGCAAAGAGTTGACTCATTGGAAAAGACTCTGATGCTGGGAGGGATTGAGGGGCAGGAGAAGAAGGGGACGACAGAGGATGAGATGGCTGGATGGCATCATGGACTCGATGGACGTGAGTCTGAGTGAACTCCGGGAGATGGTGATGGACAGGGAGGGCTGGCGTGCTGTGATTCATGGGGTCGCAAAGAGTCGGACAAGACTGAGTGACTCAACTGAACTGAACTGATGGGCTCTCACTTTCTCAACAAATAACACTGTTACACTGGGAATACTGGAATTTATGATGCAGATACAAGTACTGAAAGGGTAGTCAAATGCAATGTAATATAAAACGTGGAGCAGTGGTAAAGAATCTGTCAATGCAGGTGAGACAAGAGATGTGGGTTTGATCCCTGCCTTGAGAAGATCTCCTAAAGTACGAAATGGTAACCCTCTCCAATATTCTTGCCTGGAAAATTCCATGAATGGAGGATCCTGATGGGCTACAGTCCATGGGATCACAAGGAGTCAGATACAACTGAGCACACACACACAAAATTATTTTGCAATACAAATGTTATGTTGGGCATATCTCAACAGTCAAAGTACAGTAAATTATTGCAAATTTAAGACTGAGTAAGAGAGATTTAGTGGCTGAGACAATTAGATGTAGTAGAGATTTATAAATATAAATCATATAAAGTGAGCAGATGGGAAACAGGAAAGAGCAGAGAGATAGATGAAAATATTATCTGAAAAAAAAAAGAGCAGCTTAATCCACTGAAAGACAGCAATTGTGTGAAAATGACTCTGCTCCCAACCTTTCTTCCCCATAAAGAATACTGATAGATAAATTATATTTAACAGGAACAGTATTATTATGTGTTGATGACAGAATCATCTGAAGACATTGAACAATCAAAGCATGGAAATCACTGAAAGACAAAACAAGGCTGTCTTGCATAATATGTTGAGCTTTCATTTGATTTCCTTCAAACCAGTCATATCCTGAAACTGAAGGTTGCCTCTATCATGAGCCTCAGAAATCTGCTATTAAGAGCAGAACCCAAAAGATAAATTGAGACAGAGTTGTAAGTAACTGACAGCTAAAATTTAAAAAAGGAGTTTAACAAAAACTTATTAGAAGTCAGCATGATGCAAAGATCAATACTTTTACAATCCTTAAAAATAGATCTGATATCTGGTAGTTTGTACATATAAGACCTAGCAAAGATAAGTTGAAATAAAAATAAAAATCCATTTTAGGAGTATTACTAATACTGTATATTAGTATTATTAATTAGTATTATTAATACTAATACTAACACACAGTATCATTGTCTCTGTTACTGGGATGGCTAATGGCACCTGCCAATCTGGCTAGGCTACGGTGCTCAACTGTTTGGTCAAACAATAGTCTGGATGTTGCTGTGAAAGTTTTTGTGTTTTAGATAAGATTTAACATTTAAATTCGCTGACTGTGAGTAAAACAACTTATCCAATCAGTCGAAAACCTTAAGAGCAAAGACTGGAGCTCCCCAAAGTTAAAGAAATGTTGAATCAAGACTGCAACAGAAAAAAGCTGCTGCCTGGCAGAATTCAGTCTGAGACTGCGTCATCAACTTTCACCTGTGTTTCCAGATTTGCCATGTTCAAAAATATGTGAGCCAGTGCAATGACTTCTCCTCCTCTCTCTCTCTCTCTCCCTACCTTTTTATCCTATTATTATTATACATTTTGTTATACATTCCATGCTACATGTAGCCTTTTATTATATCCTATATATTTATATCATGTATCAGCATATGTTATATGTAAACATATCAAAATATATATCCTCATATTAGAATATTAATATAGTAAGACAGGAAGATACATAGCATATAAGACACACATACAGAACATACAATAGAATCCCATGTAACAGGACACATATATGCTATTATTGGTTCTGTATCCATGAAGAACTCTGAGTTATATAGTAGTTGGCAAACCAAGGAGCATTGGTTCAGGGAGGCTATGGTTCTTGAACTCTTACTTCAAACGATGCCCTAATTGGACACTTAGTCTATTCTTCTATGCTTCATAAATCCTAGTGGGTTAGTCAAAAATCAAGGCAAATCTACAGGTGTTAGGGTAAATTCAAGATCAGAATTTGCTTCTTAGGTAGATAACAAGACTAGTTTTACTTCTTTAGTGAATGTGCTGATTTATTTGAATAGCTGCTTGATTTATATAAGGAAGAAATTAGTCAAATAAACTGCTGATCAAGAAGACCAGTCACCTCTTCCCCATTGATTTAGATGCCAATATCATGACATATATGTAAAGTCACTGCATGGTTACATAAGTAAAAAAAAAACAAAACAAAACAAAAAAAAAAACATCTACACAGTATTTCGTAGACTACGGCCTACAGCCCAGACACAGTATCCATATCAGAGTTGCCAGAAGTGTCTGTTAAAAGACAGGTCCTTGGTACCATCTGAACCTTACTAAATCAAATCTTGTGGGAGGAACTTAGAAATTTATGTCTTTGTCAAGCATCCCAGGGCATTCTTATGCTACCTAAAGTTTTAAACCACTGATTTTTTAGGTATTAAATGCTGTTGAAATTGCAATTTATTTATTTATTTTTTAAAATTTATTTATTTTAGTTGGAGGCTAATTACTTTACAATATTGTAGTGGTTTTTGCCATATATTGACATGAATCAGCCATGGGTTTACATGTGTTCCCCATCCTGTACCCCCCTCACACCTCCCTCCCCATCCCATCCCTCTGGGTCATCCCAGTGCACCAGATCTGAGCACCCTGTCTCATGCACTGAACCTGGACTGGTGATCTGTTTCACATATAATTATATACATGTTTCAGTGCTATTCTCTCAGATCATCCCACCCTCGCCTTCTCCCACATGAGCTACCAAATTTAAAAAAGTACCCTAAATGATTTTTTAACTTATATGTTTTTGGCTGTGAAAAATGTTTCTAAAATATTCATAAGTTGTTTAAGTTTTCATAATGTTCTAATTGTGAAAAATATCTATGCTTTAGAAATTATAATGAATTTCTTTGTAATTTAAAATATAACTAGATAAAATTTTCATTTATACTTGTATGAAGTTTTGATTGAAATTATGTACATATTTCCATAGGATAATTTACAAAATTATTGATTATATATGTTTGAATCTGTTATGAGTAAACCGATAAAAATAAATTTTTGATATTTTCTAAGTTTTGCTAACTAGTATCAGATCAAAAACGATCCCTGCTTTGGGGCTGGCCTTTCCAGGTGTTCCAATTACCTTCTTATGTCCTACTTACCTATGCTCACACACACACACACACACACACACACACACACACACACACACACATGCCTACATACACACATATACACAATCTTCTTTAATTTTAATACTGTGAACTTCTCTGCAGTAGGTCCACAAATAATACACGTTGATTAACTAATATAATGATTGAAAATACAGGAAAATTTAGACATTTAAATCAAATTTCATTTTCTCTGCATTACGGAAGCATTGTCTTAATCAACTCAATTAAACTGAGATGTTCAATAAAGCACTTCTTGCAATTATTTTGCTTTCTTCAAACTGTTACCTTAGTACACATAATTTTATTACATAAAAATGAACAAAACGGGAAATTCAGAATCTCTGAATCTTGCACAAATTAAAGTAACATGTCATACAGAGATAGTTTACTAAACTCTATAAACTATTGTTAAAAAACAGACATATTTTGTCTGAAAGTTACTCTTTGGAAACAAAATTTACACTTATTCAAAAATCATGTTTTAAAATACTGTTTTATTCATTCATGTATTAAGTATTAATTATTCAATATCCATCCATTCTTCAATTCAAAACATATATTGGGCTTCCCAGGTGGCACTAGTGGTAAAGAACATGACTACTAATGAAGGATACATAAGATACCTGGGTTTCATTCCTGGGTCAGAAAGATCCCCTGGAGAAGGGAATGGCAATCCACTACAGTATTCTTGCTTGGAGAATCAGAGGAGCCTGGGGGACTATAGTCCAGACTACTGGAAAAAACATAGCTTTGACTTATATGAACTTTTGTCAGTAAAGTGATATCTCTGCTTTTTAATATGCTATCTAGGTTTGTCATAACTTTCCTTCCAATGAGCAAGCATCTTTTAATTTCATCATTGTTTCATTGATATCAAAATTTTAAAAAGGAAATAGGCACTATTATACTATATAAATATACTACATGTAATATAAAAAGGTACAAATGAGATCTAAAGATGAACAAGCTTATTGCTTTTATTGAGACCTGGATTAATTTTATTTAGAGACCTGGGTTAATGCTATGACCAGTTGCCAATCAATCTCTATGCTTATATGAAATGTAATTATATGATGTACATACATAGAAAATTCAGTCTTTCTCTGTGCATGTATACATATACACATATATATGTATATGCACACATACACATATGTATGTCTCCAGATAAAGCGAATATAGATTCAATTCAGACAATTTTATCAGATATATGTTTAGCAAATATTTTCTCCCAATCTGTAGATTGTCTTTTATCTTTTGTTTTGTTGATTGTCTCTTTTGCCGCGCAGATTGTTTTTTTAACTATGCCTTTGCTGCCTGTGATATGGTGTCCTAACAAAAAATAATTGCCAAGACCAATGCCAAGAAGCCTTCCCCTATGTTTTCTTCTAGGAATCTTAAGGGTTCAGGTCTTATATTTAAGTACTTACACTATTTTACATTGATTTTTATGTATAGTTGTAAGACAAGGGTTCAGTATCATTTTTCTCCATGTGGATATCCAGTTTTCCCAACACCATTTATTGATTATTAATTCTTCCAGTCTGGAATTAAGACTCAATGACTGGAGCTGCAACAGCCTTGTGTGACTCTGAAGACAAAAGGAATATGCTAAATGTAAATGAAAGGAATTTGTAAGTGAGATATCATCCTTGAGCAATAGCACAAACTTTGGATGATATGCCTCCAGAATTATTGGACACGAGAAATACTAACCTTTAGTGTTTAAGCTTCAGTTCTTCAAGCACTACATAATAGTATGTTAATTTCAGATGTAAAACACAGTGATTCAACATTTAAATATTGTGACTACAATAATTTGAGTGTCACCATACAAAATTAAAAGTTATATTAACTACATTTCATATACATATTACATTCCTGTAACATTTATTTTATAACTGGAAGCTTGTACCTCTTAATCAGTTTTATCTCTTTTGCCCAACCACCCATTCCGTACCTCTCTGACAAACACCAGTTTGCTTTCTGTATCTGTCTGTTGTTATTTTGTTTTGTTTTGTTTTTAGATTTCACATATATAAGTGAAATCTATCTACATGTAAAATAATGAAATTGAACCATTTTCTTACATTACATGCAAAAATAAACTCAAAATGGATTAAAGAGTTAAATGTAAGACCTAAAATCATAAAACTTTTTGAAACAGATGATAGGCAGTACATTCTGTGATATTAGAAATATTTTTTGGATCCATCTCCTTAGACAAGGCAACCAAAGCAAAGCAAACAAACTAAAAAGCACAGAGAAGGAAACCACTAACAAAATGCAAGGCAACCTACTGAATGGGAAAAGATATTTATAAGTGATACATCTATCCTACCTGCCTCCTGTGAAACCTGTATGCATGTAAAGAAGCAAGAGTTAGAACCAGACACGGAACAACAGACTGGTTCAAAACTGGAAAAGGAGCATGTCAAGGCTGTATACTGTTACCCTGTTTATACAAATTATATGCAGAATACATCATGCAAAATGCCGGGTTGGATGAAGCACAATCTGGAATCAAGACTGCTGGGAGAACTATCAGTAACCTTAGATATGTAGATGACACCATTCTTATGGCAGAAACTGAAGAGGAATTAAAGAGCCTGTTGGTGAAACTGAAAGGAGAGTGAAAAAGCTCACTTAAAACTCAACATTCAGAAAACGAAGATCATGGCATCTGGTTCCATAACTTCATGGCAAATAGATGGAGAAATGGTGGAAACAGTGAAAGCTTGTCTTTTCTTGGGCTCCAAAATCACTGCAGATGGTGACTGCAGCCATGAAATTAACATACGCTTGCTCTTTGGAAGGAAATCTATGACAAACCTAATAGCATATTAAAAGCAGAGACATTACTTTGTCGACAAAGGTCTGTCCAATCAAAGCTATAGGTTTTCTATTAGCCATGTATGGATGTGAGAGTTGGACCATAAAGAACTGAGCCCTGAAGAATTGATGCATTTGAACTGTGGTGCTGGAGAAGACTCTTGAGAGTCCCTTGGACTGCAAGGAGATCAAACTAGTCAAACGTAAAGGAAATCAACTCTGCATATTCATAAGAAGAACTGATGCTGAAGCTGAAACTCCAAAACTTTGGCCATCTGATGGGAAGAACGGACTCATTTGAACCCTGATGCTGGAGGAAAAGAGGATGGCAGAGGATGAGATGGTAGGATGGCATCGTTGACTCAATGGACATGAGTTTGAGCAAACTCTGGGAGATGATGAACGACAGGGAAGCCTAGTGTGCTGCAGTCCATTGGGTAGCAAAAAGTTGGACACAATGGAGAGACTGAACAACAACAAAATAACATATCCAACAAAGGGATAATATACAATATATACAAAGAAATAATATATCTCAACATTAAAAGAAAAAAATTGATTAAAAAATGAGCAGACGACCTGAATAGACATTTCTCCAAAGAAGATATACAGATAGAAAACAGGTACATGAAAAGATTCTCCCCATCTTTAATCCTGGAGGAAATGTAAATAAAAGGAGAATGAAATATCACCCCATACATGTCAAAATGGTTTCAGCAAAAAAAAAAAAAAAATATATATATATATATATATATATATATATATACACACACATATATATATAAATAAGTAAATAACAAACATTGGCTAGGATGTGAAGAAAAGGGAACGCTAGTGCAATGTTATATTTACTGCAGAAAACAGTATAGGTATTCATTAAAATTTAAAAAAATTACCATACAATTCAGCAATTCCAATTCAGGATATTTATATACACACACACAGAAAAACAAACAAACAAACCCTAATTCTGAAATACATGGATCCCTATGTTCAGTTCAGTTCAGTTGCACAGTCATGTCTGACTCTTTGCGACCCCATGAACTACAGCACGCCAGGCCTCCCTGTCTATCACCAACTCCTGGAGCCTATGCAAACTCATGTCCATTGAGTTGCACATCTCATCCTCGGTCGTCCCCTTCTCCACCTGCATCAATGTTTCCCAGCTTCAGGGTCTTTTCAGATGAGTCAGGTCTTCACATCAGGTGGCCAAAGTATTGGAGTTTCAGCTTCAACATCAGTCTTTCCAATGAACACCCAGGACTGATCTCCTTTAGGATGGACTGGTTGGATCTCCTTGCAGTCCAAGGGACTCACAAGAGTCTTCTCCAACACCACAGTTCAAAATCATCAGTTCTTCAGTGCTCAGCTTTCTTTATAGTCCAACTCTCACATCCATACATGACTACTGGAAAAACCATAGCCTTGACTAGACGGACCTTTGCTGAAATAGTAATGTCTCTGCTTTTTAATATGCTTTATAGGTTGTTCATAACTTTTCTTCCAAGGAGTAAGCGTCTTTTAATTTCATGGCTGCAGTCACCATCTGCAGTGAGTTTGGAGCCCCCAAAAATAAAGTCTGACACTGTTTCCACTGTTTCCCCATCTATTTGCCATGAAGTGATGGGACTGGATGCCATCATCTTAGTTTTCTGAATGTTGAGTTTTAAGCCACCTTTCCCCCTCCTCTTTCACTTTTATCAAGAGGCTCTTTAGTTCTTCTTTGCTCTCTGCCATAAAGGTGGTGTTATCTACATATCTGAGGTTATTGACATTTCTCCCAGTGATCTTGATTTCAGCTTGTGCTTCATCCAGCCCAGTGTTTCTCATGATGTACTCTGCATAGAAGTTAAATAAGCAGGGTGACAATATTCATCCTTGACATACTCCTTTCCGTAATTGGAATCAGCCTATTATTCCATGTCCAGTTCTAACTGTTGCTTCCTGACCTGCATGTAGATTTCTCAAGAGGCAGGTCAGGTGGTCTGGTATTCCCAACTCTTTTAGAATTTTCCAGAGTTTGCTGTGATCCACATAGTCAAAGGCTTTGGCATAGTCAATAAAGCAGAAATAGATGTTTTTCTAGAACTCCCTTGTTAGCAATGTGATCTCCGATTCCTCTATCTTTTCTAAATCTGGCTTGAACATCTGCAATTATATGGTTCATGTACTTGAAGCCTGTCTTGGAGAATTTTGAGTATTATTTTACTAGTATGATAGATGAGTGCAATTCTGTGGTAGTTTGAGCATTTTTTGACATTACCTTTCTTTAGGATTGGAATGAAAACTGACCTTTTCCAATCCTGTGGCCACTGCTGAGTTTTCCAAATTTGCTGGCCTATTGAGTGCAGCACTTTCACAGCATTATCTTTTAGGATTTGAAATAGCTCAACTGGAATTTCATCACCTCCAGTAGTTTTATTGGTAGTGATGCTTCCTAAGACCCTGTTGACTTCACATTCCAGGTTGTCTGGCTCTAGGTGAGTGATCACACCATCATGATTGTCTAGGTCGTGAAGATCTTTTTTGTATAGTTCATGACCCCATGGACTATAACACGCCAGGCTCCTCTCTCTATGGGGATTCACCAGGCAAGAATGTTGGAGTGGGTTGCCATGCCCTCCTCCAGGGGATCTTCTCAACTCAGGCATCAAACCCAGCTATCCTGCTTTGGCTGTGAATTCTTTACCATCTGAACCACCAGTGAAGCCCATGATTCACCTTCAGTCAGTTCAGTCACTCAGTCATGTCTGACTCTTTGCGATCCCATGAATCACAGCACGCCAGGCCTCCCGTCCATCACCAACTCCCGGAGTTCACTCAAAGTCCTGTCCATCAAGTCGATGATGCAATCCAGCCATCTCTTCCTCTGTCATCCCCTTCTCTTCCTGCCCCGAATCCCTCCCAGAATCAGGGTCTTTTCCAATGAGTCAACTCTTCGCATGAAGTGGCCAAAGTATTGGAGTTTCAGCTTCAGCATCAGTCCTTCCAAAGAACACCCAAGAATGATCTCCTTTAGGATGGACTGGTTGAATCTCCTTGCAGTCCAAGGGACTCTCAAGAGTCTTCTCCAACACCACAGTTCAAAAGCATCAATTCTTCGGCACTCAGCTTTCTTCACAGTCCAACTCTCACATCCATACATGACCACTGGTAAAACCATAGCCTTGACTAGATGGACCTTTGTTGGCAAAGTAATGTCTCAGCTTTTCAATATGCTATCTTAACTCTCATTAAATTGTTGACTTTAAACATTTTATATCAACTGTTTTATCACTTCAATTAATAATTTGGATTCTAGGTACATAAAATACAAACACATTCTGAGAAACATATTAAAAGAAAAGTAAACAGCATTTGCTGTTCATTATCTTACATTCCTTCAAAGTTCTAAGGTATGGATTGTGATTAAGGAAGCTGGATGCAGCACCAGGTCACCTAGTTGTGCATCCAAACTCTCTGTCATTATGTGATCTCAGCCACCTTATCTGTAAAAATCCATTAACATTTTTAGGAGGGAGATAAAGGAGACTTAGCATTTAAAGCTCTTAGAACTTTATCTGTCATTTGATAAAAATTAAAGTTACCGTATTACTATTTTTGAAATAGCAGTGTCTTCCTTGTAGTTTTACAAATCATATCATATCAAATCAATTTCCAAATCTCATTAATCATCTTTATAGTACTAATGCAATCAACCAAGGAAAAGATAATGTATTTCCTTCTTCTGTTGTCTTAATCCCAACATACATATCTTTACCAACTGCCACTGAAAGATGATGAAAATCTTATTTTAACTCTGAAATTAAATGAAACAAAGTCATTTATGAAGTCATAGGTATAGATTATTTGAATTGAAAAAGTTAAACTTTCCATTTTTAGTGAATTAAAGCTTCACAAATGTAAATAATTCTGCACAAAGTGCTTTGAGAAAAAGAGGTGGAGAGTAGCCCTACCTCCTGGGCAGCATGTGACACCTGCAGGATTAGTCCCTGGGTCATATGCTTGGACAAGAAACTGATTCTGGCAAATGAACAATAATTTGTTCCCACTCAGCTTTTAAATAACATCTCTGTTTGTCTACAGTAACCACATGACTTCTGATGTTTCTGCCAAGTATCCACCTGTCTTTGAAATGTCCTAACAAATACTTCCATTGCATCCAAATCCCATGAAGCATCTCATTAGTGAAATGTTTGTAGGCCATAAAAGAAATACTGGCAGCATGTGAAGTAGTAAATGCCCTCTCTGTTGTAAATAATTTTCGCAGTGCCGTTTTCATCAGTTACTCACCATTGGGGGCTTATAGGATGACAGAACTCACATACAAGGTCTTTAAAAAGAGGTCTTGTAAATGAATTAATATATTTCATTTTATGCTCATAATTGGTAACCAGTTCCAGTGAATTGGAAAAATAGTGTCCTTTCAACCTAACAATCTTTTGTCTGCTTAACAAACAGCGGGTTGAAGGCTATAAAAGCAAATCAGAAATAAGATGTCAATTACATCCTATAAGCACACAGATAAATGCACAAGTATTTTGCTTGACTTTTTCCATAGATTAACCAAAACAGATTTATCAGAGTTTGGAACTGAGAAAGATAGCACAAGCTATTTTCTCAATACCCTGATAGAGGGACAAGGACATATCTTTTCTCTCTAAGACCTGCAAAAAAGAAGTGAAATATAACTTCCTAAGAAAAAAGATAAAACTTGGGTACATTTAATCATTTCTTTTTGTTTGTTTGTTTTTTCTTTATCTCATTGAGAGAAATAACATCTGTGTCTGTGTCTATGGTTTGTTGATGGTGGGGTAGTAACACTTCAGCCTTATTAAAAAACAGAGCTTTTCATATGGAACTATGCTCAATATTATGTGACAACCTGGATGGGAGGGGAGTCTGGGGGAGAATGGATACATGTAAATGTATGGCTGAGTCCCTTCAGTGTTCACTTGAAACTGTCATAACATTGTTAACTGGATATACTCCAAAACAAATTAAAAGTTAAAAAAAAAGAAGAAAAAAAAATCAGAGCTATTTGTATTTCCATCTAAGTAAAATACTAAGATATTTTATAAGAACAAATTCTACAAATATAGATGATAAATGGATGGATAATCAGACAGATATTAATAGTTGTTATAGTATCACTTTTAATACTCAATTTGCCTAAAAGCAGGTATGATATAAATGAAAACTTGAAAGTTTCCAATATTATTTTTAAATCATTTTAAAATGGAAGAAGTAGAAGAAGAACTGAGAGTAATCTAAATGGAGGACACTAGTTCCTAAACCAACCTCATATGATCCCTCTGGCATGTTTAATTTTGAACACTAGAAATTTGGATTTACAAACTGCAATTATAAGGCATTTATATAATATATTTTCAAAGCATCATTTCATGATGCACCATGTGACATGTTAGGAACCAAGTGTGAACAATGTGGGAGATCACAGCCCCTGTGGTACCTGGCCTTATTTTGTCATAGAAGTTCTTGCAACCAGACCAGAGAAATGTTCAGAGAAATATATTTGGATTGTTATTTTAAAAACAGATACTAATAAACTAGTCTTATTCTATTTTGAAGTATTTGTTCAAGCACTAAATCGTGTCCGACTCTCTGTGATCCCATAGACTATAGCACGCCAGTCTCCCCTATGTTTCATTACCTCCCAGAGTCTGCTCAAAATCACGTGCACTGAGTCAGTGATGCTATCTATCTCATCCTCTGTCATCCCCGTCTCACTGCCTTCAGTCTTTCCCAGCATCATGGTCTGTTCCAAAGAGTCAGCTCTTCACATTAGGTGGCCAAAATATTGGAGCTTCAACTTCAGCATCAGTCCTTGCAATGAATATTAATGGTTGATATCCTTATTATTGATTGGTTTGATCTCCTTGCAGTCCAAGGGACTCTTAAGAGTCTTCTCCAACACCACAATTCAAAAGCATCAATTCTTTGGCCAAATCTCACATCCGTACATGACTAATGGAAAAACCATACATTTGACTATATGGACCTTTGTTAGCAATGTGATGTTTCTGCTTTTTAATAAGCTATCTAGATTTGTTAAAGCTTTCCTACCAAAGCTTTCATGGCTATATTCACCATCTGCAGTGATTTTGGGGACCAAGAAAAGAAAATCTGTCATTGTTTCCCCTTCATTTGCCATAAAGTGATGGGACCAGATGCCATGATCTTAGTTTTTTGAATGCTGAGTTTTAAACCAGCTTTTCCATTGTCCTCTTTCACCCTCATCAAGAGGCTTTTTTCATTCCTCTTCTTTTTCTGCCATTAGAGTGGTATCATCTGCAATCTCAGGTTGTTGATATCTTCCCCAGAAATCTTGATTTTAGCTTGTGATTCATCCAGCCCGGCATTTTGCATGGTATACTCTGCACAGAAGCTAAATTAGCAGGGCAACAACATACAGCCACTGCTGAGTTTTTCAAATTTACTGACATATTGAATACAGCACTTTAACAGCATCATATTTTGGTATTTTAAATAGCTCAGCTGGAATTCCATCACATTTACTAGCTTTGTTTGTAGTAATGTTTCATAAGGCCCACTTGACTTCATACTCCAGGATGTCTGGCTCTAGCTAAGTGACACACCATTGTCCTTATCCAAGTCATTAAGATCATTTTTGCACAGTTCTGTTTATTCTTGCCACCTTGTCTTAATCTCTTCTGCTTCTTTTAGGTCCTTAGATTTTCTGTCCTTTATCGTGCCTATCGCTGTATGAAATGCTCCCTTGCTATCTTCTGTTTTCTTGAAGAGATCTCTAGTCTTTCCCATTTTATTGTTTTCCTCTATTTATTTGCATTGTTCACTTAAGAAGACTTTCTTATCTCTCCTTGCTATTCTCTGGAACTCTGAATTCGGTTGGGTATATCTACCCCTTCCTCCTTTACTTTTTGCTTTTCTTCTTTCCTCAGCTGATTTAAAGCCTCCTCAGACAACCACTTGGCCTTCCTGTATTTCTTTTTCTTTGGGATGGTTTTGCTCACTGTCTCCTGTACAATGTTACGTACCTCCATTCATAGTTCTTCAGCTACTCTGTCTACCAGATCTAATCCTTTGAATCTATTCATCATCTCCTCTGAATAATCATAAGGGATTTGATTTAGGTCATACCTGAATGGCCTAGTGGTTTTCTCTACTTTCTTCAAGTTAAGTCTGAATTTTGCAATAAGGAGCTGATGATCTGAGCCATAGTCAGCTCCAGGTCTTGTTTATCCTGACTCTATAGAGCTTCTCCATCTTCGGCTGCAAAGAACACAATCAATCTGATTTTGGTTTTGAGCATTTGGTGATGTCAAAGTGTAGAGTCATCTCTTGTGTTGTTGGAAGAGGGTGTTTGCTTTGATCAGTGTGTTCTTTTGACAGAACTCAATGCAGAACTTTTCCCTGCTTCATTCTGTACTCCAAGGCCAAACCTGCCTGTTACTCCAGGTATCTCTTGACTTCCTACTTTTGCATTCCAATCCCCTCTGATGAAAAGGACATCCTTTTTTTGGTGTATGTTCAAGAATATCTTGTAGGTCTTCATAAAACCATTCACCTTCAACTTCCTGGATATTAGTGGTTGGGGCATAGACTTGTATCACTGTGATGTTAAACGGTTTGCCTTGGAAATGAATCAAAATCATTCTGTCATTTTTGAGATTGCACTGAAGTACTGCATTTCAGTCTCTCTTATTAACTATGAGGACTACTCCATTTCTTGTAAGTAATTCTTACTCACAGTAGTAGACATAATGGTCATCTGAGTTAAATGCACCCATTTCTGTCCATTTTAGTTCACTGATTCCTAAGATGTCAATGCTCACTCTTGCCATCTCCTGCTTGACCATGTCCAATTTACCTTGATTCATGGACCTAACATTTCATGTTCCTATGAGATATTATTCTTTATAGCATCAGATTTTACTTTCACCACCAGACACATCCACAACTGAGCATTGTTTCCATTTTGGCCCAGCCACTTCATTCATTCTGGAGCTCTTAGTAATTGCCCTCCACTCTTCCCCAGTAGCATACTGAACACCTTCTGATCTAGAGGGCTTACCCTTCCAGTGTCATATATTTTTGCCTTTTATTTAATACATTCATGGGGTCTCATGGCAAGAACTGGAGTAGTTTGCCATTCCCTCCTTCAGTGGACCATATTTTGTCAGAAATCTTCGCTATGACCTGTGTGTCCTGGGTGGCCATGCATGGCATGGCTTCACTGAGTTACGGAAGCCCCTTTGCCAAGACAAGTCTGTGACCCATGAAGGGGTTGGAAGTGTTAGTGGCTCATGTGGTAAAGTATCTATGCACCAATGCAGGAGCCACAGGAAATGCAGATTCAATCCCTGTGTAGGGAAGATCCCCTGGAGAAGGAAATAGCAGTCCACTCCAGTATTCTTGCCTGGGAAATCCCACGGACAGAGCAGCCTGACGGGCTACAGTCCATGGGGTTGCAAAATAAATGGACATGACTTAGTGACTAAACGGTAACAACACACCTTGTTTGGTATTGAGCACTAGCAGAATTTAGTAACCCTCCTTTTACTGACACTGCATTGCATACTGTGCATTTACATGCAGTTCAGACCACACAAATATACAGAAACCTATGACAGAATTATAAAATCACAATATTTTGAATTCAGTTCAGTCGCAAAGTCATGTCTGACTCTTTGCAACCCCATGGACTGCAGCATGCCAGTCTTCCTTGTCCATCACCAGCTCCCAGAGGTTGCTCAAACCCATGTCCATCGAGTCGGTGATGGCATCCAACTCTCTCTTCCTCTGTCGTCCCCTTCTCCTCCTGCCCTCAATCTTTCTCAGCATCAGGGTCTTTTCCAATGAGTCAGTTCTTCACATCAGGTGGCCAAAGTATTGGAGTTTCAGCTAATTCAGTATTTTGAATTAATGCTATTATTGAACATTTGTTGATTTTCATTATGCTTGGAGTATTTTATTGTTATTTCAGAATAAATAAAACACAGCCTCTTGAATCAAAGCGCTAGTAATTGAGACAGGTCATAAGAAAAGATTTTGAAAAAATAGTGAAGAAATTATTGTTAAAATGTTTTCCTACATATAAGTAGCTCAGTTCTCATAGGGCACCTAAAAACAGAGGCTGCATATACCTCTTCAAGGAAATCTGAACTGTGATCCACTAAATAGCATGGATTCATTTTCAGATAAGTTCAGTTCATGCTCATAGGCAGAAATCTTTGTTATGATCATATCCAGCACTTAAACATAAACTTTTTTTAATGCTTATTCACACCCCTGACTTTAAACCGTACTTGGTTTAGTTACTTTAAAAATATGACTTCAGGTTGTTTCAGTCTCTGGCATTAAAAAAAGCGGGGGAAGAAGGACATGATAAATTGAGTTATGGACTTCCTAGATAAAATTTAAAACCCAAAATTCTACCCAGATTTATAATCAGGAATCTACTCTTAGCTCTATTTCAAACTTCATAACTTATTTTAAATTCTAAATTCTGACTACTCTACCTCAAAAATAGTCTTTGTCCAAAAGCAATAAATTCTGATATGATCCAAGGTTGAAATTGTAAGGAAATACAGATGCACTATTTTGTCACAGAACAGCAAAGAAGCTAATGCAGAGGGATTTATACAAGGAGGTGAGTGAAAATGCCAGCATCATGTAGCCTCATTATCATTGCATTCTTTCCAATCCACATGGAAACCAAGGCAATAAAGACGAGAAGATCCAGGTATGGGGACAGATTCTTCCCCTTGTTATTCATTAAAGAACATATACTAGTTTCCTATGATATTTTGAAAGCAATAATAAAGCTTATGTTTTTGTTAGCTAAAATAATTTGTCAAAAGAAATTATCGGTTCATCCACTCAAGAAGGAATTGTAAAAGTCATTTGCCTGCCGCTGTTGTGTTAAAGTAATAACAATATATTCTTGCATCTGTAAGAACGGCTCCAGCCTACCCATAATCTAAGATTTAGACTAGGATAAATGAGAGGCTGTGTTGCCAAATATACTGCAAATGTGAAGTTTTCTATAGCAGCTAGAGTGCACCCATTGTGTTTGGTGATTTGAATATATTAATTTGTAGAATATATCATTATTGATAATCCCCCCAATCAGAACAAAGTAATTGTACTTTAATTTGTATCTAAAGTGCCTTTGTTTTATGCATACTATTATTACCAGTTTATCACTAGTTCCTCAAATTGGTATCTTTCAGTGAGCCTGGTAAAGTAAATGATAATGTGCAATAACAGAGTTAATTTTCATCTATCTTTTAGTCTTTTAATGTCCCAAGTATCTCCAATGAGGATATAAATGATCAATTAGATGAATTTGACATTAATAAAGCATCAATGGATATAAACTACTAAAATTGTTCATACCTGAGGAAAATGATCCAACACATATGAATTGGGACATGTACTATAATAAGAGCAACAATAATAAAAAAAATCGTGAAGGTTCCAAGCCCAATTCTAATATCTTTACATATTTTGAGTCATTTACTCCTTAAATAGCCTTGCATAGGGTGATCTTCTTGTCCCTCATTTTAAAGAAGAGGCAACTGAGGTCCAAAGGAGATAATTAACTTGCTCATTTACACAACTAGTAAGTGGCAAAGCTGACAGTCAAATCCAAGTAACCTGATTAGAGAGTTCCTGCCCTTAATCTACTTCACTAAAGAGCTAATGATAGTGCACAGGTTACAGGCAAAGAGACTTGCTGAAGAGAAACAACGGGCTGGTCTGTATGTGTGTAAAGAAGCCCTTTTTCTAGGCCTTACGTTTCCTCAATGCCTGGCAGGAGTTCAGTGTGCATTCCTCTATCTCTTCTTAATTCCCTTGGGTTTATACAAGTGACAGGTCCTCTGCACTGTAGATTCAGAGACAGGAAGGACTGAGTCATCATCTACAGAGCTAAGTTTTCTGTGACTTCTCAAAATATTTGAAAATGCGTAGGTGAGGGTATCTGAAAATGGTGCATCATGACATGGTGTCTTGCATATTCTCTGCTCTGGCTTTGCATAATTGGACTTCAACTTTGGGGACCTATCTGACTTAATAAAAGTTCCTTATCATGTATTAAAAAAAAATTCCTGTTCTTAACAGAAGGGATGACATCACTTGATTTTAATTTTTACTCAGGAAGGGGAAAAACCAACTGAAGGTTTTATACATTCGGTGCCACCTATTTTTACTGATAGTCTTGCAATTCTTTGGAAAGGCATAATTATAGACTAACACAAACACAATTAAATTTCCTCAAGAAGGACTTATTGTGTAACTTTCCATTACAAAATTCACTTCAGAGTGTCCAGCTGAGATAAGGGCAAGGATTAGAAAGAATATAATTAAGAAAGGAAAAAAGAAAACTCATAAATTAAGCATGAGTAGTTTATATTCTTAATATTCAGACCCTTCATTTTCATGTCTAAGCCACATTATTACTGATAAATATTTGCAGGTAACAGTTCAGTTCAGTCACTCAGTCGTGTCCGACACTGCGACCCCACGAATCACAGCACGCCAGGCCTCCCTGTCCATCACCAACTCCCGGAGTTCACTCAAACTCATGTCCATCGAGTCGGTGATGCCATCCAGCCATCTCATCCTCTGTTATCCCCTTCTTCTTCTGCCTCCAATCCCTCCCAGCATCAGAGTCTTTTCCAATGAGTCAACTCTTCCCATGAGGTGGTAGGGATAATAAAATGAATAATTTCAAAAACAACAAACCAGAAAAAAATATTTCTTAAAATAACTGTTTAATTTTTTCTTAATTACAATGGAAGCCATTTCTCCCATACAACCTAATCCTAGAAGAGGTCTTTTTCCAGTGTAAATATACTAATATAATGAATCATTAATTATCTTAGAGTCTTTTGCCAGCTTTTCTTAGTAAGACAACATTTCTAAAAGCTGCAACTATGCTTGCATTGAAAACAGACTATTTTCCAGTTTGGGTATCAATATTACAAATTTTACATAAAGACTCAGAAGTTATTTTATTCTTTTTCTTTTGAAAATAGGAGAATAGCTCTGAAAACAGGAAATGTTGAAGGAAGTTTAAAAGGCCCCAGGAGTTTTCTGTGTGTTCTAAATTCCATGAACAAGTATTGCACTAACTATACCAGTTATTTATCATTAATTATAAACTCATTTGTAAGCTATTTCACTGAACTACTTAACATATGAGACCATTAAACTTTTTAGGGGGTAGGTTATTACCAATGTGCAACTTCTAAACATCCAACACTCTATACCCTATACTTGATCAACTTCCTTCAAACTGTTGATTGTTCAGGTGCACTATTTAAAGAATAAACTTGCAAGAATCTTCATAAGGCATGGAATCGCAAGCTGGTGACTATTTTTTTTAAAATTCATCCATGTATGTATTCAACCATCATCAGTAAAGAGCTACTCTATTAAAGAATGATTCCTTGGCCATGTAAAAAACCTTAACAAATTTAAAAGAATAGAAACCTATAGTGCAACGTCAGTAAAATGGTAGTACAGGAATTTCTAGCACCTGTCCCCTCCCAGAAATTTGAAGAAATATTCATATACAAAAGTACTTTCACAAGAGCTATAGATTCCAGATGAGGAATTTCAGTACCTCAGTGAAGCACATAAATAAGAACGCAATGATGAGAGTAGGAAAGATAGATTTACATTACCTGCATGATCACTTCTCAAACCATAGGCAGCGCAACACTGAAAGAGACACCTTCCCTCTTGGAGAAGTAGAGTGAGATGAATCCCCTAATTTACTGCAGACCCCAGTGCTGGCCTGCCCAGCACTAGGCTGACTCTTGCTGCCTGTAATATGGTGATGCATTAATTGAAACTTGAGTATAAAAGTTAAAGGACCAATGTATTAAGAATAACTACAGCTACAATGTTTTGTTACTGAATATATAATATGCTGCAGCTGCTGCTAAGTCACTTCAGTTGTGTCCGACTCTGTGCGACCCCATAGACGGCAGCCCACAAGGCTTCCCCGTCCCTGGGATTCTCCAGGCAAGAACACTGGAGTGGGTTGCCATTTCCTTCTCCAATGCATGAAAGTGAAAAGTGAAAGAGAAGTCACTCAGTCGTGTCCAACTCTTAGCGACTCCATGGACTGCAGCCTACCAGGCTCCTCCGCCCATGGGATTTCCCAGGCAAGAGTACTGGAGTGGCATGCCATTGCCTTCTCCAGAATATATAATTTAAAAAGAGATAAATTGTGACGTCAGAAACATAAAATATGGAAGGTATACAAGGGTACGAGATTTGTATGTAGTCGAAGTTAAGTTGTAACCAGACTGTTATATTTTTAAGATATTTTATGCAAGCCTCATGGTAAAGACAAAGCAAAAACCTGTTGCAGATTCATAAAAGATAAAGAGAATCAAAGCATATACCTAAAGAAAATCATCAATTCACAAATAAAGAAAGGGAAAAAAGAAGAAAATTATAAAACAAGAAAATAGTGAGATGGCATTAGTACTTCTATCAATACTTAGTACTTGATAGTTAGTACTTCTCTAGTCATGTCCGACTCTTTGTGATCCCATGGACTGTAGCCCACCAGGCTCCTCCATCCATGGAATTCTCCAGGCAAGAGTACTGGAGTGGGTTGCCATTTCCCTCTCCAGGGGATCTTCCCGATGCAGGGATCAAACCCAGGTCTCTTGCATTGCAGGCAGATTCTTTACCATCTGAACTACTAGGGAAGCCCTATCAATAATTAAACATAAATGAATTAAACTCTCCAATCAGAAAGTATAGAAGTGATGAATGAATTTTAAAAGAAGACTCAACTGCACGCTGCCTACAAAAGATTAATTTTGGCTTTTAGGATACATAAAGGCTACAAATTAAGAGCTGGAAAAAGATATTCCATGCAAATGGAAACCAAAAAAGAGAAGAGGTAGCTAGGAGACATAAGAGGTGTGGGTTCAGTCCCTGGGTCAGAGAGATTCCCTGGAAGAGGGCAAGGCAAACCCCTCCAGTATTCTTGCCTGGAGAATCCCATGAACAGAAGAGCCTGGCAAGCTACGGTCAGCATGTTCTCAAAGAGTCAGACACGACTAAAGCAACTGAGTAGAGCAGCATGCAGCTATAATAATATCACAGTAAATAGAACTTAAATAAAGACTGTAATTAAGGAATAGAAAATCCTTATATAATGACAGAGAAGTCAAGTCTGCAATTAGAAATAATAGCTCTAAGTATATACATACCCAACTTTGGGTACATATACTAATGCATACTAGCATACGAATATACTAGTATATTAGTAAAATCATAATAAAAATGAAGAAATAGAAGAAAACTTCAATACCCTACTTTCTACAATGGAAAGATCACCCAGACAGGAAACCACCAAGAAAATATTGGACTTGAACTGTACTTTAGACCAAGCAGACCTAAAAGACAAGAAAATTTTTAAGTGTTTATAGCTAAATGAAATGATAAAACAACTCATCAAAATTTATGACAGGTGGAGAAAGTAATGATTTGATGGAAATTTATAGAAGTGAATGCATATATTGGAAAAAAATGGTATATCTGAAATAATAAGATAAGCTTTTACCTTAGGAATGTAGAAAAAGAAAATTAAATCCAAAGTAAGCAGAAGAAAAAAAAAATAAAAAGAGCAGAAATCAGTGAAGCTGAAAGCAGGAATTAACAGAGAACATCAAGATAACTAAAAGCTTGTTTTTTTTTCAAAAAAATCAATAAAACTGATAAGACTGTAGCCAGACTAATTAGGAAAAAAGAGAGAAGACACAAATTACTAATACCAGAAGTGAAAGAGGCGACATCACTTCAGATTCTATGGACTTTAAACAAATAGTCAAGATAAGTTAAGAACAATTCCCATGAATTTGATAACTTAGATGAAATGGACAAATTCCTTTTTAAAAGACTAGGTGCCAAAACTCACACATGGAGGAAATAGTCAACCTGAATCAGTTTCTATCTATTAAGGAGAAATTAAATTAAATCACAATTATTAAACTTCCAAAACAGAAAGCCCCTGGCCCAGAGGGTTCACTGGTCATTTCTACCAAACATTTAAAGAAGAAATAATACTGATTTTTCTAGAGTCTCTTTCAGTATACAGCAGCAGAAGGAATACTTCCAAATTCAATTTATGAGGCCAGATAACATACTAATTGAATACCCACTGGAAGGACTGATGCTGAAGCTGAAGCTCCAGTATTTTTGATCATCTGATGTGCACAGATGACTCATTTGAAAAGTCCCTGATGCTGGGAAAGATGAAGGGCAGACAGAGAAGAGGGTGTCAGAGGATGAGATGGCTGGACAGCATACTGATGGACGTCACCTTGGGCAAACTCCGGGAGCTGGTGAGGGACAGGGAAGCCTGGCATGCTGCAGTCCATGGAGTCACAAAGTGTTGGACACAACTGGGTGTCTGAACAACAACAACAATCATACTAACAACCAAAACAGACAAAAATAGCATAAGAAATGAAAAGTACAGACCAATATTTCTCATAATGCAAAAATCCTCAACAAAATATTAGAAAATAAAACCAAAAATGTAGAAAAAAATTTATACCACAACCAAGTGGGATTTCTCCCAGCTATGCAAGGCTTGTTCAACATTAGAAATGTTAATAATAATAATGTAATCTACTGTGCATGTGTATGTGCTAAGTCACTTCAGTTGTGTCCAACTCTTTGTGACCCTACAGGCTGTAGCCCACCAGGCTCCTCTGTCCATGGGATTCTTAAGGCAAGAGTATTGGAGTGGGTTTCCATGCCCTCCTCTCAGGGATCTTCCTGACCCATGGATCACACCCAGGTCTCTTACATCTCCTGCATGGGCAGGCGGGTTCTTTACCACTAGTGCCACTTGGGAAGCCCTAATCTATCATATCCACCACTTAAATAAGATCTATCACATAATATTAATAGATGCAGAAAAAAGTTTTTGCCTAAATCCAATATCCATCTATGATTAAAACCTCAGTAAACTAGGAATAGGAGAGAACTTCTTCAACTTGATAAAGAATCTGCAAAAAACTCTATTGATACCATCATACTTAATGGGAAGAAATTAAAATTTTACCCATTAAGATAAAAAACAAAGAAGGATAGTCCTCTCAACAGTCCTTTTCAACACTGTACTGGAAGCTCTTGTCAATGCAATGAGGAAAAGAAAGGAAACAAAAGTTATACAGATTGGAAAGGAAAAAATGAAGCTGTCTTTGTTCTCAGATATCATGATTGTCTACGGAGAAAATTCAAAAAGTTCAACAAAAAATCTCACAGAAGTAATTATAGCAAGTTTTCAGGATACAAAATTAATATGTGGAATCAAATGCTCCTTTTCATATCAACAATGAACAAGATAAATTTGAAATTAAAACATGTAGCCATAAAATTAAAAGACGCTCCTTGGAAACCTAGACAGTGTATTAGAAAGCAGAGATATCACTTTGCTGACAAAGGTCCATATAGTCAAAGCTATGGTTTTCCAGTAGTCATGAATGGATGTGAGAGTTGGACCATAAAAAAGGCTGAGCCCTGAAGAATTGATGTCTTCGAACTGTGGTGCTAGAGAAGACTCTTGAGAGTCCCTTGGACAGCAAGGAGATCCAACCAGTCAATCCTAAAGGAAATTAACCCTGAATATTCTTTGGACGGTCTGATGCTGAAGCTTCAATACTTTTGCCCCCTGATGCAGAGTGCTGACTCATGGGAAAAGACCCTGATGCTGGGAAAGATTGAGGGCAAAAGAAGGGGGTGGCAGAGGATGAGATGGTTGGATGGCATCACTGACTCCATGGACATGAGTTTGAGCAAACTCTGGGAGATAGTGAAGGACAGGGAAGCCTGGCATGCTGCAGTTCATTGGGTCTCAGAGTCAGACATGACTTAGTAATTCAACAACAAAATGAAATACTGAGGTGTAAATCTAACAAAATATTTATGAGATCTAATGAGAAAAACTATAAAATCCTGATGAATGAAATCAAAGAAAATCTAAATAAATGGAGAGATAGTCCATGTTCATGGAGAGGAAGATTCAGTATTGCGAAGATGTCAGTTCTTTAAAACTTGATCTTTAGAGTCAATTCAATTCCAATAAAAAGCCCGTTAAGTTACTTTATGGCTATCTGCAAAGTGATTTAAAAGTTTACATGGAGAAGCAGAAGTCCCAGAATATCTAACACAATACTGAAGAGCAAAGTTGGAGGACTTTAAAACTTATATAAAGCAACAGTAATCAAGACACTGTGTTATTGGCCAAAGAATAGAAAAAAATAGGTCAATGGAGTAAAATAGAGAGCCCAGAGACAGACTCATTAATAAAATCAACTATCTCATGATCACCTATAATGGAAGAATCTGAAAAAGAAAAAATATGTATATCTGACTCACTTTGCTGTACATCTGAAATGAACACAATATAATACATCAACTGTACTTCAATTTAAGGAATGCTCCAGGGGTTCCTCCACATGTTGTTTTCCACAGAAAAGATGTTGTGAAATATAAATGACTGGTTGAGTTCTATAGTCATCTTGTTGTCAACAACTTAGCACCCATTTTCTGAGCATCTGTACCATGTAGGCTCTGTACCAGGATGTGGGAATACAAACAACTATTTTCTCTCCCCTCAAAGAATTTTCATTTTAGCTGTTTGAACATAATTTTACATAGCTGATATATCTCTGCTTCCAAGAGAAATGGTGGTGGGGTTAGAAAACTGTCTGTCATTACTGTAATATTAAAATTTAACTCATCTTACTTTTCTTTAACATAAGTCAACTGGCATTTGACAAAGAAAAGTAATACAATGGAGGAAAAATAATCCCTTCAATAAATGGTGCTGAAACAACTGTACATCTGCGTAGAACAAAAAGGAAGCTAAACACAGACCTTACACCTCTCACAAAAAGTAACACAAAATGCATTCTAGACCTAAATGTAAAATGAAAAACTATAAATAGTTGACATTCTGGACTTCATTAAAATTTAAAAAATTCTGTTCTGTGAAAGACATCATCAAAAGAATTAGAAGACAAGCTACTGGCAGTAAATATTTGCAAAGATACATCTGATAAGGAAGAGTCACGCCAAATATACAAAGAACTCTTAAAACTTAACATCAAGAAATCAACTTGATTAAAAAATAGGTTAAAGATATTACCAAAAACCTCACCAAAGGAGATATACAGATGACAAATGAAGAAACGTTCCACATCACATGTCATCAGGGAAATGCAAATTAAAATGAGATAACATTCCACATATATTAGAATGACCAAAATCTGGAACACTGACCTCACACTGTGGAGATGAAGAGGAGAGGCAGGAACTCTCACATACTGCTGGTGGGAAGGCAAAATGGTGCAACCATTTTAGAAGATAGTTTGGCAGTTACTTACAAAAATAAACCCATTCTTTCCATATAACTAAGAGATCATGGTCCTTGTGGTGAAGGGAATGGCAATGCATTCCAGTATTTTTGCCTAGAGAATCCCATGAACAGAGAGAGGAGCCTGGCAAGGCTATGTCCATAGAGTCGCAAAGAATCAGACACAACTGAAGTGACTTAGCACACACTCATGGTCCTTGGTATTAACTTAAGCTGAAAACTTAAATCCACACAAAAACCTACAGAGGGATATTTAAAACACCTGTATTCAAAATTGTCAAAACCTGAAAGCTACCAGGATGTCCTTCAGTAGGTGAATGAATTAATCCTGGTATATCCAGACAATGAAATATTGTTCAGCCTTAAAATGAAATAAGCTACAAAGTCATGAAAGACAGGGGGAAACCTAAGTGTGTATTTCCCAGTGAAATAAGATGACATGAAGAGGCTGTATAATTCCAACTATACAGCATTCTAAAAAAGGCAAAACTATAGAGACACTTATATACTTACTTAACTTATATGCAGAGTACATCATGTGAAATGCTGGGCTGGATGAAGCACAAGCTGGAATCAAGATTGCTGGGAGAAATATCAATGACCTCAGATACCCAGATGACACCATTCTTATGCCAAAAGCAAAGAAAAACTAAAGAGCCTCTTGATGAAAGTAAAAGAAGAGAGTGAAAAAGCTAGCTTAAAACTCAACATTCAAAAAATGAAGATCATGGCATTTAGTCCCATCACTTCATGGCAAGTCCATCTACTCAAAGCTATGGTTTCTCCAGAAGTTATGTATGGATGTGAAAGTTGAGCCATAAAGAAAGCTAAGCACCGAAGAACTGATGCTTTTGAACTATGGTGTTGGAAAAGATGCTTGAGAGTCCTTTGAACTGCAAGGAGATCCAACCAGTCAATCCTAAGGGAAATCAGTCCTGAATATTGGACGGACTGATGCTGAAGCTGAAACTCCAATACTTTGGGCACTTGACGTGAAGAATTGACTCATTGGAAAAGACCCTGATGCTGGGAAAGATTGGAGGCAGGAGGAAAAAGGGATGACAGAGGATGAGATGGTTGGATGGCATCACTGACTTGATGGATTTGAGTTTGAGCCAGCTCCGGGAGTTGGTGATGGACAGGGAAGCCTGGCGTGCTGTAGTTCATGGAGTCTCAAAGAGTCAGACATGAGTGAGTGACTGAACTGAACTGATAGATTCACTAAAAATATCAGATGTTGCCAGGAATGGCAGTGGGGGAGAGAGGAACAGGCAGAGGGGGTTTTTAGGGCAGTGAAAATACTCTGTATGATATTATAATGATGGATATATATCATTTAATGTTTATCAAACTCACAGAATGAACACCACCAAGAATTAAACTTAAGGAAAATTATTGCCTTTGAGTGATAATTATATGCCAGTGTAGGTTCACTCTTCATAAAAATGTTCCATTCTAGTGACTAATGTTGAGGATAGGGAAAACAACACATTGAGGAGGCAAATGCTTTATGGGAAATCTCTGTAACTCATTTTTTTTTTAACTTAAAACTGCTCTGAAAAATAAAGTCTTTAAAAAAGTCAGCGTAACACCGTAACATACAGACACATTCACGTTTGTTAAATCACATATCATATAACTTAAAAGAATTTAACAAATATTTTTGCAGTATCCCTCACTGATGATGGCTAAATGAGTTTTGGGACCTTGTAACTGGCTGATGCTCTTGGCACTGCTGGAGGTTTACTACCCAAGATTCTCAGAGCATACATTCTGCAAGCATGGAGATATTTTTGTGGTAACTTGGTTAAATCTTCCAAGAAACACATGAGGCAATTTATTTGTTGTTGCTGTTAAACTGCTTGCAAAACCCATGTGATGAGTCTTTAATTTTATTTTGGTGGTCATTCACAATTGTAAAAATTTCCTCTTTAATGAAATCTAATTTTAGGTTATACTGAAGTTTCATGGTTATCACTATAAATGTGGAATCAACAGATACAGTTCCTAAGCAACAAAAATGCAGTTGATATCAAAATTAACCCATTGTGTTCATGGGCTTAATCAATGGATTGAAAATGGGGTCCAAGTTGCAATTTTTTCTCGCACTGTGTTTTTTTTTTAAAAATCAAGTTAACAAATAACATCATGTATGAAGTTCAGTAAAGAAGTATTCTCTTGAAACACAACCCAATAACTCTTCACACTCTGTTGGCAGGTGGTCCTTGTCTTTTCAATAGACAGCAGTGTTCAATGAGACACATGTGTGGAGGAGAGTATTCTGTCATCTGTGCAGGCTATAATGGCTGGTCATCTGTTTAAACATGCAGTGGCATTTCCAATGTAATTAAATTTCTAATTGTACATCCAAACTTTGTCTAAGTATTGGCATGCATAATGAATTATGATTTATAATTGTTAAAAGTCATTAATTTGAAATCTGTGGGGCAGGTCTTTAGTATCTTGACTGTACCATGAGATTCATTTATTTTAGAAACTTTGAACTGTGTTAATTGAAATTAAGTTCAAATATTAAAAAATTGATACTGTGAGAGAAGAAGAGCTAAAGCTTGAAATATCCTGCGCTTTATTAATATTCTCCAAAAAAGTTATTTGTACCTAGAAAAATTCATAAATGTATATGAAATAAAGCAAAGTTTCTAATTGTTATCTGGTGTTTGTTGAGGACATTTCTAAGTATACAGTAAGAAGGATAATAAAATATTTCTTAAATACTATTGAGAAGTAGACACAGTTGAAGGTTCAGCTTGCGCTATTAAGGCATGTTTAAAATACAACTAAAAATGAAAACACAGTTAATTTTTTAGCAACTTTTCATCTTCACAGTTTCACAGCTTATGGCAGAACTCTGCTATATAAAAAGTGAGTGAAAGTGAAAAGTCGCTCAGTCGTGCCTGACTCTTTGTGATATAGAGAGCCCATGGAATTCTCCAGGCCAGAATACTGGAGGGAGTAGCCGTTTTATTCTCCAGGGGATCTTCCCAACCGAGGGATCGAATCCAGGTATCTCTCTTGCATTGCAGGTGGATTCTTTATGAGCTGAGTCACAAGGGAAACTCAAGAATACTGGAGTGGGTAGCCTATCCCTTCTTCAGCAGATCTTCCCAACCCAGAAATCAACCTGGGGTTTCGTGCATTGCAGGGGGATTCTTTACTAATTAACAGAGCTATCAGGGAAGCCCTGGACTTAGAACATACTTTGGGTAAACCTTACCTGTATTGAATAGAAATGCTAATCACTGTAATGCTTCAGTTCAGACCACAGCCATAATGACATTATCTGATGGAAAAAGGTATTATTCCAATTAATCACTTCCTGAATCATATGAGTTGTTAAATATTTTGGATATCACTCTATCTACATTTATATTTATGTTAATATGGGTATTCATTACATGTGTGAGTGTATTATATACATTAAGATGAATTAATTTATAAAATCTATTTAAATATTACAGATTAGCAGACAGGTGTTTTCTAAAGACTGGCAACTGTTCAGCAAGTGGTGCTGGGAAAGTTGGACAGTGGCATGTAAATCAATGAAGTTAGAACACACTCTCACACTATGCACAAAAATAGACTCAAAATAGATTAAAGACTTAAACATAAGCTATGACACTGTAAAACCCCTAGAAAAAACAAAACCTTTTCTGACATAAATCATACCAATGTTTTCTTAGGTCAATCTCCCAAACAACAGAAATAAAAACAAAAATAAACAAATGGGACCTAATCAAACTCAGAAGCTTTTGCACAGCACAGGAAACCATAAACAAAACTAAAAGACAATCTATGGAATTAGAGAAAATATTTGTAAACTATGCACCTGACAAGGGCTTAATTTCCAAAAGATGTAAACAGCTCAATAACAACAAAGACAAGCAAACAAACAAAACAAACAGCCCACTAGTAAAATGGGCAGAAGACCTAAACAGACATGTCTCCAAAGAAGACACAGATAGCCAATAGGCACATGAAAAGATGCTCAACATCACCAATTACCAGAGAAAAGCTTATAAAAGCTACAATAAGGTACTACCTCACACCAATAAGAATGGCCATCATCCATCATTGAAAAGTCTACAGATAACCAATCCTGGAGAGGATGTGGAGAAATGGGAACCCTCTTACATTGTTTTTGGGACTGTAAGTTGGTGTAGCTACTATGCAAAACAGTATGCAGGTTCCTCAGAAAACTGAAAATAAGAGTTGACATGTGATCCAGCAATGCCACTCCTGGGTGCATCCGGTGAAAACTATAATTTTAAAAGATACACGCATCCCTATGTTCACAGCAGCATCATTCACAACTGTCAAGACATGGAAACAACCTAAAATATCCATTGACAGCATCTATATACAATAGAATATATTTTGGCCATAAAAAAGAATGAAATAATGCCATTTTCAGCAACATGGATGCAACTAGAGATTATCATATTAAGTGAAGTAAGTCAGAAAGAGAAAGACAAATACCATATGATATCACTTTTACGTAGAATCTAAAATATGGCACAAAAGAACCTACGTACAAAACAAAAACAGATTCACATCAGAGCACAGAGAACAGACTTGTGATTGCTACGGGCGAGGGGGAGGAAGGGACTGAGTATTTGGGATTAGTAGATACTAACTATTATATACAGAATGGATAAACAACAAGAGCACAGGGAACTCTAGTTGATATCCTGGAATAAACCATAAGGGAAAAACATATAAGAAAAGAATGCATATATGTGTATAAGTCTTTTTGCTGTACAGCAGAAATTAACACAACACTGTAAATCAACTCTCCTTCAATAAAAATAATGAAAGAAACTGGCAAGTTAACAAAGTGATACTAGCAATGAATATTCATTGAAATATTCATTATCAGAGCTTTCATTAAAGTAAAAAGCATTTACCTAGTTTACCTCCCAAAATCACTGTACTAGAATTTACGGCAGCATGCCGTGGGTTTAGCTGTTACACTAATTAATCTTATAGATGTTCAATCTCACTATGGTAGTCTAAAAGAGAAATTACAGAAGCCTATATTTCGATCAATTATTTCTTGTAAACTAGATATTTATTCTCAACCAAGACTTTAACTGTGATGCTGACCTTTCTTTCTTTCATTTTTCTGACCTAGCAGCTCTGTACAAAAACTCACCTGGGCAACTGATACAGAAAATAATTCTTATCCTCCAGATATTTTATTGAGTATTATTTTATATTATATATTTAGAATTGATTAAGCAGTTTCAAATTCACTCCTGCTTTAAGGCTACAGGAAGGATAAAGTAATAAATATTTGCTGTATTATGTTACAAGCACTATGATAGAGATACATACAACATATAACAGATCAACAAATACAAGGAAAATCAACTCTGCTTGGAGCAGTAAAGACATGTTTACAAGGAACAGGCAGAAGCTATAGGGCTCTAAAAACAAAGAGAACAATTAGAAGGTTACATCAAAAATTCAGTTGAGAGATAATAAATCAGAAACTCGGAGGGTACTGCTGTAATCCAGGTAAGACACATTCCATTTGTATCCAGCTATAGAGGCCAGTCAATACTGAATCGATCTCAAATGCATCTCATAAGCCCTGAAACAAAATCATAAACTTTTACTACAACCTAAAGTCTCAGATGGCACTTTCTCCAAGGCAGTTTTGTTTCTGTAGAAGTGAATCCTGTATATTACTAGAAGGATAACTAATGATTATCAATAGAATTTTACAAATCTAGTTAAGTACCCATTTCTTATTAAGTGTGATTTCATTTTTCTTCAGAGGTCAACTGCTCCCTGCTTCAAGAATAAAATGTACTTTTAAATACACATACACACACAAAATAAATAAAAAAAATAAAATCAGAAACTACACCAGGAGCATTAGGGTGAGAGAGAAGAGACCTGATAGGAGAGGTATTATTGAAGTAGAATTGAGAAAATCTGGTCATGAATACATGTAGTCAGTAAGTCATATTACGGGAGGAGTGAGGTGCAGGGAGATGAGATGGCATCAGATTTTCAGTTTCTGAAAGTCCTGGACTATTAACTCGGAGAAGATACCCCTGGAAGACGAAGAAGATCTGGGCTGCTATAGAAAGTTCCGATTTAGGCATGTCGTGGTGCCTGAGATCGTGTATGTGATAGTGTAGACTAGAACAAGAAGGAAGTCTGGAATAGCAACGTATGTTTTAATGCATGGGTTTGGTTATTATAAACACTGCTGAATGCAAACAGATGAACAATGTCTGATGCCCAAGAAGAAGACTGAGCAAAAGAGAATGAGATAATACTGCCATGTGGTTGCACCACTAACAGAAAGGAGAAGGCAGCATACCATTATTAACATTTTCAAACCAAGTCGATGAATTGTAGTTGTTTTCATAATGTACCTCACAAGATATTCAGTAATTATTTTTGATACAGTCACAATTATATACATGATACTTTATATAGTCACAATTGCAAACATAGTAACTCCACCCCCAGCATTCTCTACTTTTAAAAAATAGGTCTACTTCCAAGATTTGTACATTTTACTTTACTTGGAAATGGTTATGAATGTAATTTTAAAATCTTAACCAAAATTTGATTACAAGACTAAGACTTGAAATACTGAGCATTTTTTCCTAAGACTTTTTTCTATTTACATAGAAAAATCTATTTTATCAAATAATTTTTAAAAAAAGCAAGCAGAGTCCATTTCTTTGTTGCATTTGTTGAAGCTATTGCAATAGTTTATTTTAATGTTAACATAATAAAATGACATTTGATTACTGCTAGGGAGATAATTGGTAATTTTTAAGAGCAATTTTGAAATGAATACTAAAAAAGAAAAACTGTTATCTATTTGTTCTGCTACTGGCTTATTTTATTTAAATATGCACAAGGAATTTCCTGGCTATCCAGTGATTAGGACTCTGAACTTCCACTGCAAGGGACAATGGTTTGATGGATCGAGGTACCAAGATCCTACAAGCAATGTGGCATGCCAAAAAAACCCAAAACAAAACAAACAAAAAAAAACAAACAATCCACAAGGCTGTTTCTAAAAGGATGAAAACTTTTTGAAAACTTAAATTTGCAGCAGTAGTAAAGAGATCACAATATACAAACAAAAAAGATAACTGAAGAGAGAAAAGAAAAATCAAAACTTTTCTTCTGTTGTCTGCAATTCTAAGAATAAATTGTGAATCTGTATAGTTAATAATCATATCTTGTAAAGTGAAAATCATTTTTACTTAATTACAAATTTATTTTTAATCTACAATCCAACAAACTTAGAACATGAGTACTGCTTTTTTTAGATCTTAACATATTCTGCTCCTAACAGATACTGAAAGGTCTTAAACGTGACATTTCTCAAAATCTTCAAACGTTTTAGTTCATTTAGAAGCTTTAGTATGTCTAATTAAAGGTAGTATTAAAAAATACAAATTACATACTCAGATTAAAACAATTATTTTTATTCTTACAACATTAACACTAACCAATACACATGACCCCCAAGAAATAGGACTATGAAGGATAATTTATAATTTTACTCCATAAGGAACATTTCAAATGATAATTCATTAGTTCTGTGCTAGTTATTTTGATAGAAGAGCCAACACATTTGGAAATTTTTTAGCACACTCAGGGCTTTGTTATTGCTAACATAATTAAACCCTAGATTTAGTAAATTATATACAAAAGTACGCCTCCTTACCACTGGGAGTAATCTGCCGTACTGAAATCTGTTATATTTAAATGAAATTGTTAATCAGGGACTATTTACAGCTGCACCTGCTCATATTTGTAGCATGAAACTGTGTAATCACTGTCAGTTTTTTCAGATCTCGGCAGAAGACAACCATTAATACAGCAGAAGCACAATTAAGAGAATCCCCATCTGCTGTATTATTCTAGCATTCGTTAACAGTGAGTGACATGGGTGCAGAGGGCACCGAAGAGAAGAATGGGAGCAGACTGGATGGTTATGACAATATCACCTATTTCCTACACAGGAAACCGAAATAGTTACCCAAGAAAGCTCAGTGATCAAAGAACGAAGTTAGAGAAAAAGTTTCATAAAGCAGCAGTCGTGAACTCACTTACTTTTAAAGGAAGATTTTAGAATAGAAAAGCAGTCTGGAAACACCCAAGACTTCTAAGTCTATGAGTTTCCACAAAGCTTATTTTTGACCACCTAACGTGTGTGGAAGATGCTGTACTGAGTGCCTTAAATGTTATAAGAGGAAGGATTATGTTATGGTCTGAAAAGTATTCATGCATCTTATCTTGAAGTAATTTCTCCTCCCTGTTTGAATAGTTCTATGATTTCAAAAGTCCCTTCAGGCAATTATTCATGGCATATGGATTTGTGCATTTGTGATCATATGCATTTTATAATCCAGACATTGTGTTGCAAGGTTTACAGTCATGTACATAATGTAAACTCTAAACTCAAAGTACTTCAGATTATGAAGGCATTATGGACAATATGCCCAGGTAAACATAAGCCTGGAATTCCTATATTTTATGAGAAATATGCAAAAGAATCAAGAAGATAATATTATATGTATCCCTTTTTAATATACTATACATTTACCTATCTATTATTTTTATTGTCTAGCTCATCAATGAAACTAAAGTTCCTGCCTAATAGAATGTCTTTTTCTTCAGTGATGGATAAGCCCTATCTAAATGAATGTACGATACTGCTTGAGATACTCAGTATTTGCTGACTGATTGAATGATCTTCATCTGAAAAATACAGAAAAAACAAATACTAACGTAGTTATGTGTATTTTAAATAGAATGTTGCAATATTTATCTTAGTTTAAAAACAGCTAAAAGTTTTCATGAATATATGTATGTGGCAGAGAATCTATAAAATATGTCAGTTAATAAATGGCCAAATGAGTTGCAAATAAAATAAAACAGAAAGTAAACACAGGAGGATGATTCCATGTGGAAAACTGGGAGAGTTGCTTAATTCTTATGCTTAGTGATCCAATTTGCATGATTGCAGAAGATAGCAATTCCAAACAGAACCAAAATATTTATACATTGATAAACACAAGTGCCTCTTGGAAAGGGTGAGCTAAATGTAAATATCACAGGTATGAATAATATTACCTAAAAGGGGAATACTTGACTCCTACTGGGAAAACAGTTTTATCATTTGGGAGATTAGGATTTATACATACACAATACTATATATAAAACAGATAACTAACAAGGACCTACTGTATAGCACAGGAAACTCTACTCAATACTCTGTAATGATGTAAATGGTAAAAGAATTTTAAAAAGAGTAGATATATGCATTGGACAAGGAGATGGCAACCCACTCCTTTATTCTTGCCTGGAAAATCCCATAGACAGACGAGGCTGGCGGACTACAGTCCGTGGGGTCGCAAAGAGTCGGACACACCTGAGCGACTAGCACATATGGTAAAAGAATTCAGAAAAAGAGTAGATATATATATCACTGATTCACTTTGCTATACAGCAGATACTAACACAACATTGTAAATCGACTATACTCCAATAAAATTTAATCTATAAAAGAGCATATGGTTTATGTCGGTCAATTGAAACAGCATTCTTAAAAATCATGCCTACATTCTTTTACAAGTGGTTGACCAGTTTTCCCAGCACCACTTGTTAAAGAGATTGTCTTTACTCCATTGTATATTCTTGCCTCCTTTGTCAAAGATAAGGTGTCCATATGTGTGTGGATTTATCTCTGGGCTTTCTATTTTGTTCCATTGATCTGTATGTCTGTCTTTGTGCCAGTACCATACTGTCTTGATGACTGTGGCTTTGTAGTAGAGCCTGAAGTCAGGCAAGTTGATTCCTCCAGTTCCATTCTTCTTTCTCAAGATTGCTTTGGCTATTCGAGGTTTTTGTATTTCCATACAAATCTTGAAATTATTTGTTCTAGTTCTGTGATAAATGTGGCTGGTAGCTTGATAGGGATTGCATTGAATTTGTAAATTGCTTTGGGTAGTATACTCATTTTCACTATATTGATTCTTCCAATCCATGAACATGGTATATTTCTCCATCTATTAGTGTCCTCTTTGATTTCTTTCATCAGTGTTTTGAGGAAACCAGAATTGAAAGAGACACATGTACCCCAATGTTCATCTCAGCACTGTTTATAATAGCCAGGACATGGAAACAACCTAGATGTCCATCAGCAGATGAATGGATAAGAAAGCTGTGGTACATATACACAATGGAGTATTACTCAGCTGTTAAAAAGAATTCATTTGAATCAGTTCTGATGAGATGGATGAATCTGGAGCCGATTATACAGAGTGAAGTAAGCCAGAAAGAAAAACACCAATACAGTATACTAACACATATATATGGAATTTAGGAAGATGGCAATGACGACCCTGTATGCAAGACAGGGAAAGAGACACAGATGTGTATAACGGACTTTTGGACTCAGAGGGAGAGGGAGAGGGTGGGATGATTTGGGAGAATGACATTCTAACATGTATACTATCATGTGAATTGAATTGCCAGTCTATGTCTGACGCAGGATGCAGCATGCTTGGGGCTGGTGCATGGGGATGACCCAGAAGGATGTTATGGGGAGGGAGGTGGGAGGGGGTTCATGTTTGGGAATGCATGTAAGAATTAAAGTTTTTAAAATTTAAAAAATAAAAAACTAAAAAAAAAAAATCATGCCTACAGATAGAACTAAATAGTAATAGTGGACAAATTGAAATGTGGATGTGGATAGTTTCCATTGCAATTATAATTAAAAAGGAAGTAAAACTAGAAGTTCAACTTAACATAAGAAAACAAAATAAAAATGTTATCCTAAGATAGGCCTTTAAAATTATTTGTGAGAAAATAAACCATTAATTTAGTTTCTACACAAATGCTGTTGTGTTTTGTCAAATATTTTGTTAATTACATTTCCATAAAAAGATATAAAATAATAGAAAGATATTTACTCATTATTTCACCAATTTGCTTAAAACTTAATTTCTAATCTGATTGATAAATATCTTAGGAATATCAGCAATGCATCTTATAATTCTTACTTAGGAATTTCTTATAAAAATGTATGATTAAGAACAATGAATTCTGCCTGCCTCTAATGATTTTTTTATTATGCTTAAATGACACTTAAGTTGACGTCATAGCAGAATGATCAATTTTTATGAATTTCAGAAACTTAAATAATTAAAATTAATGACATATCTTCAAATAAAACCATGGATGGGAAATGATCAAATAAGCTGGGAGGAAAGCAGAGTTATAGGTATTACTTATGAAGCATCTATGAAAAAATGGGATTTATAATTAACATATTTGCTAAGATAGTCTCTTTGTTATGACTACGGCTATTGTCAGGGAAATGTATTTTATACACACACTTCAGATACACATCAACAGTAGCTATATGAGAAGTTCATTTTAACTTATTTTTTAATATTAAATCATTTTTCAGGCATGTTTTCATCTTATCTTTACCAAGTGTCTTTATAGCACATATGAATAAACTAATTGCTTTTGGAAAAATATATATCACTATTTAATACAGAGAATTTGAACTTTGATTTATAATCACTTAAGACAAACTGAACAAAGCTTGTTTTGATGGCAATGACGACCCTGTATGCAAGACAGGGAAAGAGACACAGATGTGTATAACGGACTTTTGGACTCAGAGGGAGAGGGAGAGGGTGGGATGATTTGGGAGAATGACATTCTAACATGTATACTATCATGTGAATTGAATCGCCAGTCTATGTCTGACGCAGGATGCAGCATGCTTGGGGCTGGTGCATGGGGATGACCCAGAAAGTTGTTATGGGGAGGGAGGTGGGAGGGGGGTTCATGTTTGGGAATGCATGTAAGAATTAAAGATTTTAAAATTTAAAAAATAAAAAAACTAAAATTAAAAAAAAATAATAAAATAAAATAAAAAAAAACTATTTTGAAACTATGCCTAAATTATCATTTTATACTTCTACTTCTCTTGACATAAATTACCTAAATTCCTTCTTTCAGAGTTTAAAGTTAATAACTTATGGCAAATGTTTCATTCCCTAAAGGAGTATCACCTGGTACAGGAAGTCTTCAATTTTCTGATCTCACTGGATGTGAGGTCTCAGATCAAGAAACAAATAATAATCCCCAACCCTGATGGAAAGACAATTTGCTATGATTAGTTTTCACCCACAAGTGACCGTGGAGTGATATTTAAAAATATCCCCAGAACTACCTATAAAACTTTAAAACATGGCAGTTAAGTTGCAATTGTGGTTCCAAAACTGAGTTTTTCTGTTTATACAATTCAAGCACAGTCAAATGGATTATAAACAATTAAACAGACACAGGTATTGTGGTAAAGGTTACCTAAACTGGGACAATTGTGATTTCCATGTTTTCTGTGTAAAATTTCTTTGAATGCTAACTGGCAAAACAATTGAAACAGCAAATGACTGAATATTCTAACATGTTACAATGCCTACAATAATTTTATTCTGTAAAACTTACACTTTCATCACAAGAACAAAGATTAATTCAATATCTTAGTATTTTGAAGATATATACCACCAGCATATAGGGGTATACAAAGGATGTTTCAGACTAAACGCTTGTAGGAGGTGAGACATGATAACTGAGGAGATGAGCAGAAACACTAAACACCACCCTAACAATAACCTGTAAACAACAGACTTATGAAAGCTGTCCATGACAGTAGTCAGCATGTGGTTATAAGTCTGAAGTTCTTAACTATGAGAATCTTATGAAACCTCTGACCCAACTATCTCCTCACAGGATGTATGCACATATGTATATGCAAAGTTTTACTTGCACTTCCAGAAGTTACAAGAAATCCTTCCCTACAATAAACTGTGGAAAATTCTGAAAGAGATGGGAATACCAGACCACCTAACTCACCTCTTGAGAAATCTGTATGCAGGTCAGGAAGCAACAGCTAGAACTGCACATGAAAAAACAGAATGGTTCCAAATAGGAAAAGGAGTACATCAAGGCTGTATATTGTCACCCTGCTTATTTCAGAGTTGGACTGTGAAGAAGGCTGAGCACCGAAGAATTGATGCTTTTGAACTGTGGTGTTGGAGAAGACTCTTGAGAGTCCCTTGGACTGCAAGGAGATCCAACCAGTCCATTCTGAAGGAGATCAACCCTGGGATTTCTTTGGAAGGCATGATGCTAAAGCTGAAACTCCAGTACTTTGGCCACCTCATGAGAAGAGTTGACTCACTGGAAAAGACTCTGATGCTGGGAGGGATTGCGGGCAGGAGGAGAAGCGGACGACAGAGGATGAGATGGCTGGATGGCATCACTGACTCGATGGACGGACGTGAGTCTGAGTGAACTCCGGGAGATGGTGATGAACAGGGAGGCCTGGCGTGCTGTGATTCATGGTGTCGCAAAGAGTCGGACACGACTGAGTGACTGGACTGAACTGAACTGAACTGATGCAGAGTACATCATGAGAAACGCTGGACTGGAAGAAACACAAGCTGGAATCAAGATTGCCGGGAGAAATATCAATAACCTCAGATATGCAGATGACACCACCCTTATGGCAGAAAGTGAAGAGAAGCTAAAAAGCCTCTTGATGAAAGTGAAAGAGGAGAGCGAAAAAGTTGGCTGAAAGCTCAACATTCAGAAAACGATGATCATGGCATCTGGTCCCATAACTTCATGGGAAATAGATGGGGAAACAGTGGAAACAGTGTCAGACTTTATTTTTTTGGGCTCCCTAATCACTGCAGATGGTGACTGCAGCCATGAAATTAAAAAAGACGCTTACTCCTTGGAAGAAAAGTTATGACCAACCTAGATAGTATATTCAAAAGCAGAGACATTACTTTGCTGACCAAGGTCCGTCTAGTCAAGGCTATGGTTTTTCCAGTAGTCATGTATGGATGTGAGAGTTGCACTGTGAAGAAGGATGAGCGCCAAAGAATTGATGCTTTTGAATTGTGGTGTTGGAGAAGACTCTTGGGAGTCCCTTGGACAGTAAGGAGATCCAACCAGTCCATTCTGAAGGAGATCAACCCTGGGGTTTCTTTGGAAGGAATGATGCTGAAGATGAAACTCCAGTACTTTGGCCACCTCATGTGAAGAGTTGACTCATTGGAAAAGACTCTGATGCTGGGAGGGATTGGGGGCAGGAGGAGAAGGGGACGCCAGAGGATGAGATGGCTGGATGGCATCACTGACTCGATGGACGGACGTGAGTCTGAGTGAACTCCGGGAGATGGTGATGCACAGGGAGGCCTGGCGTGCTGCGATTCATGGGGTCGCAGAGAGTCGGACACGACTGAGCGACTGAACTGAACTAATGAATCAGTTCAAACACCTGCTGCTGCTGCTGCTGCTGCTAAGTTGCTTCAGTCGTGTCTAACTCTATGTGACCCCACAGACGGCAGCCCACCAGGCTCCCCTGTCCCTGAGATTCTCCAGGCAAGAACACTGGAGTGGGTTGCCATTTCCTTCTCCAATGCAGGAAAGTGAAAAGTGAAAGTGAAGTCGCTCAGTCGTGCCTGACTCTTAGCGACCCCACGGACCGCAGCCTACCAGGCTCCTCCGTCCATGGGATTTTCCAGGCAAGAGTACTGGAGTGGGGTGCCACTGCCTTCTCCTGTTCAAACACCTACTGTAAGCAAAAATCCTGATTGCACAACAGGTTAAACTCTGAGGTTTATATCCAATCCCAGCCAGTACTGATTGCAACACATGACATTATGTTTCCTCAAGAAAGCAAAAATGCAGTTAGTTGATCTCTGACACAATGTATTCTTACTGCTTTGAATCTTTATTTTCTACTTGTTAAAAGGGCTATTTAAGGAAAATTTAGATGGATTTTTATCCTATCATGCAGCTCTATTTTTTTTTCCTTTTTGTGTACACAATATTCTGTTTGCTTTAATGTGAAATCACAGTATTCATCTTTTTTGAGTCTTCATATTTTAAATAGCAATTAATTTCTAATCACATTGTACCATTAGCACACACTATGAATTGAAAAGTTATGACGAAATTTGCAGGTTTGTAGGCAATGACAACTATATTGTGACTGATATCTGTCTGACAGCAATTATAAGATTATGAAAAAAGCCACAGATACTAATATTTGGGGAAAGTGTCGTAAAATTCAGGAAATATGATACATAGGAAAAAAAAAAAAACAACAGGCAAATGGTAGATATAACCCTTAGTGCATATTCAGCACAGTGAGGGAAAACAAAAACTTTGGCCAATATTGATTACTTTGATTCCAAGGGCAAGGCTATCTTGATAGACCTATTTTAACTAAGAAACTTATAAAATTGTATAAGATTTCTTTTCTTTATAGTTCCAAAAATACTCTTTAAAATGTTGGCTGTCCTTTAATACATGGAGAAAATCTATTGATCTTGGTATCTCGCAAATCCATATTCTCCTTACAATTAATGTAAAAAATAAATTAATTAATTAGCATTCTAGAGTTTACTTCAGTCTTTGTTCATTATGATTGTCATGAATCAGTCCCTCAGGACTTGATCACTTTTTAATCCTAATAAGTATAGATATTTGTGTCTTCAGAATGGAAAATCTGGTTCTAGAACCCAATGAACTAGTTGAAGACTTGCTACCTCCAGTCTGCCCTGATAGGTTCTAATTTCCATGGGGACAAGACTGCAATTGTCCTATTTACACATACACCCCAGCATTTAGCAGAGTGTCAAGTCAATAAATTTTAGCTGAATAAACTTCACTGCCATTTTAATATAGAATTTCTTACAGTGGTATGCTTACCTAAATGAAAAATCTAAGGTGATTCTTATAAATTATTCTTTTTGCATCTAAAAGTCACATTTAAGAAGATTGCTAGGTTAGCTGAGTATTTGTTCATATCTTCCAGAAAAAAAAATTAGTTTGCCTTTCCAAAATTCATTCCAAATTTAGATTTAAAATATAATATTTACTGTAAAGAGAAAAAAACAAAGATTATTTTATTTTAAAAATGTTACCTTACAGGAGGGACTTAACAAACACAACATGAACCGGGGCAAGGATTAAAAAAAAGAAGCGACTTTCAGTGCTTTGGAAAATAAATTACTTGTCTTGCCTGAAAAAACCAAAGTTGCTAATAGCTAAGGAAAATTGATGTCCAGAGATGTTTCAAGAAAGGCAACTGTCAATCAGAGCTGATTTTGGTGTAAAAATAAGGTATTAGCAAATGGCACAGATTTTTTTTTAATGGTGGTAGTGATGATATTAACGATATTTTGCCATTACCGAGTATGTACAACTCTCTTGTGAAGAGCTTTTTTTCACAAAGCAATACCTACAGCAATAAAGAAAGCTAGAAAATGAACTCTTAAAGGAATACACAATTTATCATGACTGTGTAAAACAGTAGAAAAAAATGAGTAAATGTACGTGAAACAAGCATCAGCAGCAATATTACAGAGAATTTATCTCATGTTAAAAATAGCACGTAAGATGACATGTATCATGACATTTGCCGGGGCTGCATGGAGTAGGATACAGCCTGGGTATCATCACCCAAAGACTGTGTGTGTTAGTCACTTAGTCGTGTCTGACTCTTTGTGACCCCATAGACTGTAGCCCACCAGGTCCCCTGTCCATGGGATTCTCCAGGCAAGAATACTGGAGTGGATTGCCACTTCCTTCTCCAACCCAAAGATTAAATAAGTAGAATATGATGCATGGTTAGATGGCATCCTCTGTACCAAGCAGATTTAATGATCTTAACTTATATACAGCATCATGGGTAGATATTTTGATTTTAAGGATAAAAGTAAGAAATAGCCTGAAATCTACATAACACAATATAATTTATGCACATCAGACACATACATACACAACCAATACTATACAGTTTTCAAAGATGGATGCATATCTAAGGACACAGATTCATATAGACATGGTTACCTATGAAGATGATGGGAATGGGAGGAGTCCTAGAAATGATGGGGACATATAATAGAATGAGACGAAAGTATTACCAATCAAGAAAATAGTTAATAAATTGAGAAGCGTGAGTACTTCAAATCTGTGCAGCCAAGATGAGAACATCAATATTAAAAGCTAAACCCAATTTGTCTGCTACAGCAGTACTATACCAGAGGAGATTTTTAAGGGATCAGTTTCCTTACTTGTTTCACCTTACGTTTACAGAGAGTTAATATGACAATTAATAGCAGTTTGATAGGAATAGTTGATTAAAGCAGCTGTATTCTGGTTGCTTTTCTCAGATTATAGGATATTGTATTTTTCTAAAATGTATTTTCCATTAGTGCCTTCATTGTATAAGTATTGACACTGTATCACATTTGTAAAAGTGAATCAGACATTTAATATTCCTTTAATCTAAAACCCCTCTTAACTGTGTGATTTAATTAACAGATAATTAAATACCAAATATGAGAACTATAGGGACTAACATATTGAGGCTGTATCAGGATGAAAGATGTTTACACTTAACGCAGACTCTCCCCAGACTGAATGAGGCTGGGAATTGCAAGCAAGGCAAAGCGAGAGCCAGCTGATAACAAGCTGTTCATTAAAGCATTAGCCTCCCTGAGCTTAAAGAATGTCAAAGCCTCTTCTCACACATCCATGGAAAAATAATTACAGAGCAAAAAGAATGCTGCTTTGCATTTGTAATAAAAGGAAAAAAATTACATGTTACATTCAAAATTAGTTCTAAAAATACTCATTTCCAGGTTTCTTTTCTGATGGTTTTATTTTTCAGATTTATTACTATGACACTCTCTTTATTCAATCTCTCTCCGACTCATGTGCCTTAACTTTTCTGCATTGTGAATTTGCTTTTTTGAGTTGTCCCGTTGTCCCATCTTATCTTGCATATTACATAGTGGCACTAACACAAATGATACATGGAATTCACTGATATATTTTGGACATAATCCTAGAATACAATGTTAAAGTCCAGAAGATCAAAAAGATACGCTTTTTGCAGATTGTTATAGTAGACAATAATTTGGAAATTTAATATTGATACAGTGAAAAAAACAAAATCTTAAAACATTAGCTAGAATTGAGTTTATGGTAGTTTTACATTTGTCTACTACAAATTGGCACTTGCCGTCAAGGATTAGATCATATGCTGCTACAGCTGCTAATTTTCAACACCCACTAAAGGGATCTCTGGGTGGAAAGAAGAAATGAGGAACTCTGTGTTCCAAAAAAAACTGGCAGGAAAGGTCTTTAGATTGTTAGATACTTTCAGGACCCAACTTTATGAGCCCAATTCTTGTATCTCCTCATATCCAGAAAAGCACTAAAATCCTTCATGGTGACAACTGTTCCTCATAACTAGCAGAAACCTTCTGCAAAGAATATGTGCCTGATTGCATGTACTCCCCCTTCACTAATATCACGTGTACACTGACTTTCCCTCCTGCCTCTTTGGAGCAGTTTCTCAGAGCTAGCTGAAATGTTGTCTCCAGGGCTATAGCCTTCATTTTGCCCCAAATAAAACTTAACTTGCAACTCTCCTATTGTGTATTTTTTTTTAAGTTGAAGCATTAGACATGAAGAAATATCAACCTACAGAATTTAAGAGAATTGTCCAATGTTCTATAACCAGTGTGTACTAAGTCACTTCAGTTGTGTCCAACTCTTTGTTACCCTATGGGATTCTCCTGCAAGAATACTAGAGTGGGTTGCCATGCTCGCCTCTAGGGGATCCTCCTGACCCGGATCAATCCTGTGTCTCTTATGTCTCCTGAATTGGCAGACAGGTGCTTTACCACTAGTGCCACCTGGGAAGCCCCCTATAACCAGTACTAGAGACTAAAATCCAGAAAAACATAACTCATTCCTTTTCTGTGGTATAACAAAGTACTATATACTGAGGGTAAAGTAATAGATATAGATTCATTTCATTCAGCTTTTAAAGTGGCCAGAACATTGCTTAGGAGAAAAGACCTGGATTCACATCACTTGGATTCAAACTCTGTCTTTACTAACCACTAGAAATGACTGTTGAAAAATCTTTCTAAGCCTCAGTTCCCCTATCTGCACAATGGCAAAAATAATCACACCTCACTCATTGGGTTGTTGAGAGGACTAAGTGAGACTATTCTGGTAAAGCAATCAGCATGGTGTCAGGTAAATAAAGAGTTGTGTTCAGTCACTCAGTCATGTCGGACTCTTCGTAACCCTATGGACTGCAGCACACACCAGGCTTCCCTGTCCATCACCAGCTCCTGGAGATTTCTCAAACTTATGTCCATCAAGTTGGTGATACCATCCAATCATCTCATCTTCTGTTGTCCCCTTCTCTTCATGCCTTCAATCTTCTCCAGTATCAGGGTCTTTTCCAATGAGTCAGTTCTTTGTATCAGGTGGCCAAAGTATTGGAGGTTCAGTTTCAGCATCGGTTCTTCCAAAGAATATTCAGAATGGATTTCCTTTATGATGGACTGGCTTGATCTTCTTGCTGTCCAAGGGACTCTCAAGAGTCTTCTCCAACAACGCAGTTCAAAAAGCATCAGTTCTTCAGCACTCAGCTTTCTTTATGGTCCAACTCTTACATCCATACATGACTACTGGAAATATCATAGTTTTGACTATAGAGACCTTTGTCAGTAAAGTAATGTCTCTGCTTTTTAATATGCTGTCTAGGTTTGTCATAGGTTTTCTTCCAAGGAGCAAGCATCTTTCAATTCATGGCAGCAGTCACCATCTCCAGTGATTAGGCACATAATAATACTCTTTCAATATATTACTTACCTTTGTGCTCAGGCTTGGTCACTTAGTCAGTTCCAACTCATTTTGTGACCCCATGGACTGTGGCCCACCAGACTCCTCTGCCCATGGGACTTTCCCTGCAAGAATACTGGAGTGGGTTGCCATTTCCTTCTCCAGGGGATCTTCCCGACCCAGGGATTGAACCTGCATCTCCTGCATCTCCTGCATGGCAGGTGGATTCCTTACCCCTGAGCCACCAGGCAAGCCCTATTACTTACCTTAAAAACATGTTAATTCCTCCATTCACAAAACTTTTGAATATTATTCTCCAAGCTAAATTCTGGAAAACATAGGTACAATTCTTACAGGTAAGACATCTGTATCCTGTCCTGCTGGTGATACAATCAATGAATTCAACAATTAGCTCATGTTTTTCTTTTCATGTTTTCCTACGCATTAAAGTGAAGTAAAAGTGACGTTGCTCTGACTCTTTGCGACCCCATGGACTGTAGCCTGCCAGGCACCTCCATCCATAGGATTTTCCAGTCAAGGATACTGGAGTGGGTTGCCATTTCTTTCTCCAGGAGATCTTCCCAAACCAGGGATCAAACCTGGGTCTCCCGCGCTGCAGGCAGACTCTTTACCATCTGAGCCACCAGGGAAGCCCAATGTATAATATTTAATAAATTTAATAAATCTACCAATTAACTCTTCTAAAATGTGCTTGAGACTCTCGTTGCCTCCTCAGTGCCAATTATCTCCATCTTCCACAGACATTCACTAAAAATCCATTGGATCTTATAAATTTTCACTAGTTCTACCTTCAAAACCACATCTCTTAAATCTTATTTCCTATTAAAAACAACAGTCTCTCCAGCCACCTTATTCCTTTACTTCTCAAAATCTCATTTCATCACTGCCTTAGGAATCCTTGATTGCCTGTTTTCTCTCTTCCTCCAGTGCCAATCTTCCCTACCTGTATATTAGTGTCCATAGTCAGCTTCTGAGTATTATCTTCACTTTAAAAGGACAATATTTCAGATTTAGCCATTTAAAGTTTTGAAGACTCACGGTATCCCTTCTTATTTAATAACTACTTACCCAGGTAACGCTAGTGGTAAAGAACATGCCTACCAATGCGAGATATAAAGAAACATGGGTTTGATCCTTGGGTCAGGAAGACGCCCTGGAGGAGGGCATGGCAACCCACTCCAGTATTCTTGCCTGGAGAATCCCATGGACAGAGGAGCCTGGTAGGCTACAGTCCATGGAGTCACAAAGAGTCAGACACAACTGAAGTGACTTAACACACATGCATCATTCCAATAATCATGTTTCCAGAGATCAAATGAAATATAGACATGCTTTTCTCCTACAAGAATGAGATATTATATGACCTGTTTTAGCATCAATAACCTAATAAAATGTTTCTAAGTGAAATTATATATCTTTAAAAAGTAAGCCGTAGTCCCTAACATACTGATCTCATTAACCACCAGTCTTAGGAATTTGAAATGTACACTGCATATTGTGGGACAAAGAATTTTCTGGTACCTAGTGTTGCTTTAGTTTAACTTGAAATTAAATTTCTGAATTTTACTAATTATAATATTATATTGAGTCAAGGAATAATGATAAAACATAGGTTATGAATTTTATTAAAGATTATTTCATTTCATTAAAACCATAAAATTTAGAAGCATAATTTCTAATTATAACCCAAACCCTATAATTATAGAAATTTTGCACTAGACATAATATTTTCTAGAAAAGTAGCTAAATACTGAGCTAACTTGTTACTAACAAATTGCATATTTTCTGCATTCAGCATATATACATATTTATCTATATAAATCATATACATATGTACACACATATATAGATAATTGTTTACTACATGACATTTTACATTCTAAACTCTAAATCAAGGCAAATGACCCTCAGCTGCAGAAACCTGCTGTTCCCAGTTAGGGCAGAGTGTTCTGCATTAAGGCTGAGCCAGTGGACACTCACTAGGTCACTGAGAGAAGCAAATAAAATACAATGAGGTACAAAGTGACTTACGCTTCCAGAAATGAGAAGAGTGTGACTAACACAAACACATGTGTTCTTGTCCTTATCCATTATTGGTTAGAAAGGTAAACCAGGGCAGATCAGATATCAAGGTAACCCTGGAAACCTTGAAGGTGTAGGGATTCTCAATCAGAACAGAGCCTGCAGTCATAAGTACATAAAAGGAAATGAAATAAAATATGGAAAACAAATATGACAAAAATCTAGAAAATTAAAGAATAATGAACCAATGTTATGATAATCTGGAGAAGGAAATGGCAACCCACTCCAGTGCCCTGGAGAATCCCAGGGACAGGGGAGCCTGGTGGGCTGCCATCTATGGGGTCACACAGAGACCGACACGACTGAAGCGACTTAGCAGCAGCAGCAGCAGTTATGATAATCACTCAAGCACTTTGAGCTTTAATTTGTACAAATACAAATATGGGTGACAAAATCCCTCTCAGCTTTGAATACATGACCCTAAAAGATTGTTAAAAACAACAAAATAAATTTAAGAAATATCTATTTTTATTGCTCTTTATTATTTTGACTAGGAAATAATATTATTAGATATCTATAAATTTCTCAACTATGTTTTACATTTCCTCATGTCAAATATAAATGTATCATTCATATTTTTGCATAATTATATATCAGAGACCATACTGGCACAGACCAGCATGGCATGAAAGAAGTACATTGATGGTTTAGAATCCAGATCTTGCAGTGTACTCTCTTGAAGTCAAGAAAGTTTGTGTATATGTGTGTGTATAATACAAATGTTATTTATATAATATATAAATATATCATTACATATAGTATAATAACAGAAATACTATATTATGCATAGAATATATATATATATATTAAATACATATGATGCCTTATAGATAGTGAGTGAGTGAGTGTTAGTCCCTCAGTCGTGTCCAATTCTTTGAAATCCCCTGGACTGTAGCCTGCCAGACTCCTCTGTCCATAGAATTCTCCAGGCAAGATTACTGGAGTGTGTTGCCATTTCCTTCTCCAGGGGATCTTCCCAACTCAGGGACTGAACCCTGAGGTTCAGGTGGATTCTTGCAGGTGGATTCTTTACCATCTGAGCCATTAGGGAAGCCTGGTGATCAAATAAGCAGAAGCTGTTACTGAATTTGGCAATGTCATTCCATAAATGAAATTCCATTCCTTGAAAAGAAACATGATGAGAATTATCAACCTCTCAGTTTTAGAATATTTATGTAGGATTAGGAACATGCATAATGTTAAGGAAATCTCTTCTCCAAGCAACCACAGAATACTTAGCTTTTGAGAATACGATAAAGTGCATGAGAAAAAGCTAATTCTTAAACAACTAGTACTTCTTTTTAATAAAAGGCTAATTCCTACCACAAAAGGAAGGTCATGAAAGAAAAGGCTTATCAGTAACAAGAGGAATATTGGAAAACTTTTAAAATAATTAGCAAGAAAAAGGAATGGGGGAAGAGTATATAAAAGGAAGACATGTGAAGAGGTCCACACAAGCATGAAATCAATTCATTTATTTAAATATTTTAATTTAATTGGGTTATTAAATTTTAGTGACAGAAAAGAACTAAAATTATGTAAAAGGACAAGACAGAGGCACACAATATGCAAAACAAAATTCCTTATATGGGTCTTGTTGCAAAGAAAAAAATCACACTGAATTAAAAGTTAAATATATTTCATTAAAGGTAACTACAACATACAATTGCTCAAATGTTCTTCTTTTGCAGGACCCTGTCAAACTTCAAACTCTTTTTTTTTTTCTTTCTGTCATATAAACTATATGGGGAGAACTTTCCCAAGTATTGTAGAAATAAACAATACTTCTCTTGACAAGAGTAATTCTCCTTTAGATGGTAAAAATATTATGGCCACCAAATACAACACACTCCCCTCACAATTTTCTTTCTCCTTTCTGTATTCATCTATAATAAAGCCACAGCTCTGTTTCAACCCAGTTCTCTTCTCCACAGCACCTACTCTGCCACAAACAATTATAGTAGAAAACAACAATTGAGGCCTCCTGGTTTCATCACTTTAAACTTAGTATCACAAATTCTAGGGTTTTCCATGCTGCCTCATGACAGACCTTTGTCAGTGACCTCTCTCCTTCTCCAAGATAACTATCCCATACATTCTCCTCAGTTTTAACAACTTCTTCATTTCTCATGGTCAGTTTGCTATCCTGCTCCTTCTGCTGAGGAAGTAGAGGTAGTTCTAAGAGTAATTCTTTCACCACCACCAGTGCTACCTCCCTATTGGGCTCCTTGCTATATATCCCACCTCATTATCATTGATAGCATGTCCTTCTGCTGCCCCAGACTAAAATGAGCTCCCTCTACGGTGCACTGGATTCCATCCTTCTCATCTACTCATCCACACAGCTCCTCAATAAATCTCTCTCTCTCTTTCAGTATCACTATTTATTTCTCTGTACTTGGTCATTCTCAGCAACTTCACATCTGTGGATATGATCTCCGGTGACCTTGGCCTGCAACAGCTTGGAATGGAGCTTGGGTTCCCAAACAGAGAATGAGGCTGGGTTGAGCAGTGAACACACCAGATCCTAGTCTCTAGAGCAGTGGTCAGTGACAAGGGCCCTGGCCCTTCAGTTTTGCAGCAAAGAGTTTCCATAAAGACAGAAAGTAGTGAAGCAAGTATTTACTAGGAGGAAAAGAGTACAGTACATGTGGATATACACTCAGGCATACTCTGAGGGAGAGTTTCTGAGTTGCACCTTCATGGTAGTTTGAATTACTTTTATGGGGTAATTCTTCTGGGTTTCCTTTGGCCAGTCATTCTGATTTGCCTGGTTCATAGTCCATATGTGGTATATCTCAGGATCCTTCCACGTTTGAATGCACATCTCTTAGCCAAGATGGATGCAACCAAAAAGGCTTCTAGGTAGAACATTTCTTGACACGATTTCCCATTGGCCTCCAAGGAGCCTCTTCTGTGCATACATGGTTAAGGAGGTCTCCTGATTCTGGGAATGAGAAATATGTGGTCTTTGCAAGGTCCAGCCTCCTGCCTTAATTGCCCTGCTATTGTCTTGGGAGTTTCAGGCAATAGAGAATTAATTGCCATTTGCTTTACCCTGGGCAGCAGGTGCGGGTGGAGTGTCGTCTGCTTCCTGCCTCAAAAAAATCTCTCCTGTTAAAAACTAACAAATTTTCATGATCTACATTAGCCCCCAGCTGTGTCCTAACTGTGTGCTCCTAATACTGGCTACAGTTCTTTAAAGTTCTTAGAGTCACTGTCTGTACCGTCTGTAGTCCCTTTTAAGATTCTCCCACCAGGCTCTCCCCATTCAACCAAACTGTTCTTGACAAGTTCACCAATCACTTTCACTTTGTCAAATACAGTGATGAATTCTCAGCCTTCATGATACTCAATCACTTGGAAGCAAGGACATAATTGATCACTTCCTCTCTGCTGAATTAATCTCCTGACTTGGTTTTCATGGTTCCACTTGGAAATATCTCTGATTTTCTTCCCACATTAATGTCTGCTTCTTCTCTTTGTATCTTTCCTTTGCTTATACTTCTTTGTCTTCCTGGCATTTGATGTTAGAATGCTCAAGGGTTCAGCTTCCTATCAATAAACCTGCCTTAAGTGATTCAATTTAGCCTTTCTAAGTGTCTGCTATAGTATAGTTTATAGGTTCTTTACACTGACATCTACAAAACATACCCCTCCAGTCTCAGCTCTGCACCACTCTTGATCTCCAAATTGCTATATCCAGATCCCTACATGACATTTCCACGTGAATAACTAAAAGGCACCTCAGACATCTGTCTAAATACATAATTACTGATCCACCCCTCCTCAACAAATCTCCATTCAGTGTTATGTATCTTAATAAAGGACAGCAGTATTTACACGTTGGAATCACTAATGACTTTCTTACAAACACCATTTCATATATATCAGTAAATTTTGCTGGCTGAAGACTTTATTTCTGCCCTTACTGTCCAATCTTTCTCTACCTCTACCACCTTGGAGTAAGCTCCTGTCATTTTTCCCTGGGCTGATTCAATAGCCTTCTAACCTGACTTCAAAAACTATTTTCAGGACAACCAATGTATCTCTTTAACAATAAATCTGATTATGTTACCATTCTAATCAAAACATTCCAGTTTCTCATCACAGTCAGAACTGAATTTAAGATACCTACTTTAATCTCCAAGGCACTGTGTGAATCTGGCTCTATTTAACCTGCTATCATTCATCCCTTTGTTCAGTCTCCTTGGCCACATTGGCCTCCTATTGTCCTTGAAAACAGCAGGCACAAGGTCACCTTAGGGAATTTGCATTTGCTCCTTTCTTTGCAAGGGTGGTCTTATTCCAGATAATTTACATGACAATCTTTTTGGTATGGACCTAACAGAAGCAGAAGATATTAAGAAGAACTATACAAAAAAACATCTTCATGACCCAGATAATCACAGTGGTATGATCACTCACCTAGAGCCAGACATCCTGGAATGCAAAGTCAAGTGGGCCTTAGGAAGCATCACTACAAACAAAGCTAGTGGAGGTGATGGAATTCCAGATGAACTATTCCAAATCCTAAAATATGATGCTGTGAAAGTGCTGCACTCAATATGCCAGCAAATTTGGAAAACTCAGCGGTGGCCACAGGAGTGGAAGCGGTCAGTTTTCATTTCAATCCCTAAGAAAGGCAATGCCAAATAATGCTCAAGCTACCACACAATTGCACTCATCTCATACGCTAGCAAAGTAATGCTCAAAATTCTCCAACCAGGCTTCAACAGTATGTGAATTGTGAACTTCCCGAAGTGCAAGCTGGATTAAGAAAGGCAGAGGAACCAGAGATCAAATTGACAACATCCACTGGATTATTGAAAAAGCAAGAGATCTGCAGAAAAACATCTCTTTCTGCTTTATTGACTATGCCAAAGCCTCTGCATGGATCACAACAAACTCCAGAAAATTCTGAAAGAGATGGGAATATCAGACCACCTGACCTGCCTCTTGAGAAATCTGTATGCAGGTCAGGAAGCAACAGTTAGAACTGGACATGGAACAATAGACTGGTTCCAAATAGGAAAAGGAGTACATAAAGGCTGTATATTGTCACCCTGTTTATTGAATATATGCAGAATACATCATGAGAAAGCCGGACTGGATGGAGTAACAATCTGGAATCAAGACTGCCAGGAGAAACATCAATACAGATGACACCACCCTTATGACAGAAAGTGAAGAAGAACTAAAGAGCCTCTTGATGAAAGTGAAAGTGGAGAGTGAAAAAGTTGGCTTAAAGCTCAACATTCAGAAAACTAAGGTCATGGCATCTGGTCCCATCACTTCATGGCAAATAGATAGGGAAACAGGGGAAACAGTGGCTGACTTTAATTTGGGGGGCTCCAAAATCACTGCAGATGGTGATAGCAGCCATGAAATTAAAAGATGCTTACTCCTTGTAAGAAAAGGTATGACCAACCTAGACAGCACATTAAAAAGCAGAGACATTACTTTGCCAACAAAGGTCCATCTAGTTAAAGCTATGGTTTTACCAGTAGTCATGTATGGATGTGAGAGTTGGACTATAAAGAAAGATGAGCACCAAAGAATTGATGCTTTTGAACTATAGTGTTGGAGAAGACTCTTGAGAGTCCCTTGGACTACAAGGAGGTCCAACCAGTCCATCCTAAAGGAAATCAGTCCTGAATATTCATTGGAAGGACTGACGCTGAAGCTGAAACTCCAATCCTTTGTCCACCTGATGTGAAGAACTGACTCATTGGAAAAGACCCTGATGCTGGGAAAGATTGAAGGCGGGAGGAGAAGGGAATGGCAGAGGATGAGATGGTTGGATGTCATCAACGACTCAATGGACATGAGTTTGAGTAAACTCTGGGAGTTGGTGATGTACAAGGAGGCCTGGCATGCTGCAGTCCACGGGGTCACAAAGAGTCAAGACACGACGGAGCAACTGAATTGAACTGAACTGAATCTTTTCATTAGGATTTCTGCTAAGTATTAAGCCCCTTAGAGGTTTCCCAGATTATGTACTCTAATGTGTCACCTCAACACTCTCCATCTCCTTATGCTGCTTTACTTTCTCTCATGATATCAAATACTTGCATTATTTTACATAAGCTCCAAGAGGACAGAAAATCTGTTCTGCTTGGATTTATAGGAGACACTCAATATATGCTGAATGAGCCAATAATTTATATGGTATTCCTTGTGAAACCCAGCGGGATCTTGTGGGGATCCTGGGCATGAAAGACTTTCAGTGTCCCCAGTTTCTTGTTGGTAGAGAATAAACTTCAGCCTCCATGACCTTTCCTGAGTTTCAAAGGGCAGGTTTAAATAGAAGCTAGTCAGGGAAGGGAGAGAATGCAGAGACAAAGTAGGCTCAGTTAAGAAAAAAAAAAGTACAGCCCTGGGACAAGGTCTGGTCCTGGTTTGCCTCAAGGAATATATATAACAATATCTTTGGGCTGTTCTGCAGAACTAAAGACTCCAACAAATGGAAGATGTTAACTACTGGCTGAAGCACTCTTTGTGGAGCCCTATATGAAGGGACTCTTGAGAGTCCCTTGGACTGCAATGAGATACAACCAGTCCATTCTAAAGGAAGTCCTGGGTGTTCATTGGAAGGACTGATGCTAAAGCTGAAACTCCAATACTTTTGCCACGTCATGCGAAAAGTTGATTCATTGGAAGAGACCCTGCTGCTGGGAGGGACTGGGGGCAGGAGAAGAAGGGGACAACAGAGGATGAGGTGGCTGGATGGCATCACTGACTCGATGGACATGAGTTTGAGTGAACTCCAGGAGTTGGTGATGGACAGGGCGGCCTGGCATGCTGTGATTCATGGGGTCGCAAGGAGTTGGACATGACTGAATGACTGAACTGATACGAAGGTTACAGGATAAAAATCTCTGGAACTGACCAAGCTCCATAACAACTGTTGCCATGAACCTTTGAATCTAAACCTGTAGGTTCTCTGACCCAACAATAGGTAAAATACACACCCTGCTGCTGCTGCTGCTGCTGCTAAGTCGCTTCCGTCGTGTCTGACTCATTGTGACCCCATGGACTGTAGCCCACCAGGCTCCTCTGTCCATGGAATTCTCTAGGCAAGAATACTGGAGTGGGTTGCCACTACCTGCTCCAGGGGATCTTCCTGACCCAGGGGTCAAACCTGAGTCCTTCATCTCCTGAACTGACAGGTGCGTTCTTTACCACTAGCACCATCTGGGAAGCCCATCCTAACCAATCACCTAATGCTGCCATTCCAGTAGGAATTTTCTCTCTTGAGGCTATAAAAATTGGCTGCAAACCCATGAAAGGGTTCAGCTCTCCCTTGAGCCAGCCCACCGTTCTAATAGTGTCTTTCTCTCTCTAATAAACTTTATTCTCCTCTCATGCTGCCTCTTGTCTGGAAATGTTTTTCCATCCCGCCCATGGACACTCTTTATTCTCTTCTTCCTGAAGGTCACAGTTTGATAACCTGGAGAACCAAGGAAGCTCATTAGGAGACCACCTCAGGCCCTGTACATACCCTAATCCTTATCAGCAATTCCATCCTTTCCCCCTCAGTTGGGACACACAATTTTGAGGGCCTTAGCCTGCTGTGTCCCCCTTTGCCTGGCAAAGCAATAAAGGTATTCTTTGCTACTTCACTCAAAACTCTGTCTCCAAGATCTGATTTGGCACTGGTGGACGGAAGTTGAGTTTCAGCATTACTTGCAGCAATAAACTCACATATGGTTTCAAAAGCCTTGTGGACAGCAGCTGGGAAAAAAATGTTTCCTGAAATATTGCTCTTAACTTGATTATATAAAATGGCTTCAATGGTTGTGGTTTCTTAATAACAATAAGTTTGATTGAAGAGCCATGTCAAGCAATATGGGCTTTTAGTTATTAATCTAAAAACTGAGAATGAAAGAGAAGTTGATGAATCATACCAGTTATAGAAAATTGCTAATTTAATAAGCAACTCATTAGAATTTGCTATGGTGGCTCTGAAGTTTAATGAGCAGAAATTTTCCCTCTAATTTTTCTGAAGCAGTGAGATGCCAGTGAACTGAATTGATGCTATAATAATAGTAATTTCTCCTTTACTTTCTTCTTCATGAGAAATCAGCCCACATACCCTCTAACTCACAAGCACATATATCAGTTGAATAAGTGTGAAAATCAGAAATCATATAATTTACAGTGTTTAAATACAATACACAGAATGTACTTCAATAGCCTGGTTGTAGCCTTCTGGTAACTAGCTCATGCATATACCGTGCATATTCATAGATTTTTCTAGTATGTTTGTCTAAGATAGTAAATAATAAAAGCAACAACTACGGCAAAGACCCTTAATACATACAGTACATACTTTTAAAAATTCTCTTTCTTTAACATAATTCCTTTTACTATCATCTAGAGGGGAAAATCCATTGAATTTTTAAAAATTGTATTACTAATTCACACATATTCGTTGACCTCATAATGCTCTTTTAAAATCATGCTACTTTTATACCCACACTTAAATCTTGATAGACATTTTTAAAGGCCAAAACTCTTCTTTATTTCATATGTAGTCAAATTTCATACAACCTTTAGGAAGTCACCTTCATGACGATTACAGCAGAGAAAAGTGCATTTCTCAAAATTATATACTTTGAAGTCAGATAGAACTGAATTTAATACCAGATCAGTCATTTAGTAACTGTGACCTTGGGCAGTTAGCTTAATCTCTCAAAGGCTCAATTTCTCCATCTTTAAAATAAGGGCAAATCTGTTTCAGAGAATTGCTGTATGGCTTAACTGTAAACACTTTTGTAAAATGCTGATTCATGGTAAACATTTAATAAGAGTTCTTTCCCTCTCCACTGTCCTTCTTGAAATACTGACCAATTCATTCTGCTATTCTTTAACAAACATTTCTTATACATAAGTTAAATGCCAGATATTGCAAAGAGCAAGCCAAACTTCCTTACTTCAAAGACACTATAAGAACTGAGGCACTGTGAACAATTATTTTTGTTCATTGCTACTGGTACCAAAAAAAAAGAAGTGTCCAAAAAGCCTGATTACCTTAATAGATCTCAAATGCACATTTTAGTAAAAACTGTTCATATGGATTAATGATCATTAAACCACTGATTTTATAATTATATTTAATTTAAAAGGTTAATCTTTCTTCCAGTTCTAAAGTTTAACACTATGCAAATGAAGACCAGGAATAAAGCATTTCAGGGATAAACTCAAAGTTCATTCAGAAGAATTTTTTTACACCTTAATATCTTCATGACAAGTACACAAGCTAATTCTAATGACTACGTTAAATGATATTGCTAGTCAATATGTCGATGATACCATCCTAATGGCAGAAAGTGAAGAGGAACTAAAGAGCCTCTTGATGAAGGCTCTACATGAAGGAGTAGAGTGAAAAAGCTGGCTTAAAACTCAGCTTTCAAAAAGACTAAGATCATGGCATCTGGTCCCACAGCTTCATGGCAAATAGATGGGGAAACAGTAAAAACAGTGACAGATTTTATTTTCTTGGGCTCCTACATCTCTGTGTATGATAACTTTAGCCATGAAATTAAAAGATGCTTATTCCTTGGAAGAACAGCTATGACAAACCTAGACAGCATATTAAAAAGCAGAGGTATCACTTTGCCAACAAAGGTCAAAGCCCTGGTTCCGGTGATCATGTAGGGATGTGATAGTTGGACCATAAAGAAGGTTGAGTACCAAAGCATTGATGCTTTCAAATTGTGGTGCTGGAGAAGACTCTTGAGAGTCCCTTGGACTGCAAGGAGATCCAACCAGTCCATCCTAAAGGAAATCAACCCTGGATGTTCACTGGAAGGACTGGTGCTGAAGCTGCAATGTTTTGGTTGCCCAATGCAAAGTGTCAGTGTTATTTTTTGGGGCTCCAAAATCACTGCAGATGGTGACTGCAGCCATGAAATTAAAAGACGCTTACTCCTTGGAAGAAAAGTTATGACCAACCTAGATAGCATATTCAAAAGCAGAGACATTACTTTGCCGACTAAGGTCCGTCTAGTCAAGGCTATGGTTTTTCCTGTGGTCATGTATAGATGTGAGAGTTGGACTGTGAAGAAGGCTGAGCGCCGAAGAATTGATGCTTTTGAACTGTGGTGTTGGAAAAGACTCTTGAGAGTCCCTTGGACTGCAAGGAGATCCAACCAGTCCATTCTGAAGATCAGCCCTGGGATTTCTTTGGAAGAAATGATGCTAAAGCTGAAACTTGAATACTTTGGCCACCTCATGCGAAGAGTTGACTCATTGGAAAAGACTCTGATGCTGGGAGGGATTGGGGGCAGGTGGAGAAGGGGACGACCCAGGATGAGATGGCTGGATGGCATCACGGACTCAATGGTTGTGAGTCTGAGTGAACTCCGGGAGTTGTTGATGGACAGGGAGGCCTGGCGTGCTGCAATTCATGGGGTCGCAAAGAGTCGGACATGACTGAGCGACTGAACTGAACTGAACTGAGTGCAAAGATTTGACTCATTGGAAAAGACCCTGATGCTGGGAAAGATTGAGGGCAAGAGAAGAAGATGGTGGCAGAGGATTAGATGGTTAGATAGCATCACTGACTCAAAGAATATGAATTTGAGCAAATACTAGGAGATGGTGAAGAACAGGGAAGCCTGGTGTGCTGCAGTTCCTGGTGTCACATAGAGTCAGACACAACTTAGTGATTGAACAACCACCACAATTACAGGCATGAAGGCTTTGTGTCTACTTGTCCCACTTGAAGAATATACACTTTGAAGTTTGACAGTGAAGATTTCTGATCCTGGCTATACTACATGGACTATATATGTGATTTTAATCAAATTACTCTCTGAATTTCAATTTCCTCATCTGTAAAGTGTGTCTTGAGTATTAGAGTGATAAAAAGTAAATGTTTCCCTTAAAATAAACAATGAGTGTTAGTGGTTTTCCCTAGATTTGTTTTATATCACTTTCTCTATTTAAGGATAGCTTTTAAGGATAGCTTTTAAGGCTACCCTCGTGGCTTAGATGGTAAAGCGTCTGCCCCACAATGCAGGCGACTCAGGTTTGATCCCTGGGTCGGGAAGATCTCCTGGAGAAGGAAATGACAACCCACTCCAGTACTCTTGCCTGGAAAATTCCATGGACAGAGGAGCCTGATGGGCTACAGTCCACGGGATCACAAAGAGTCAGACACAACTGAGCGACTTCACTTTCACTTTTGCATATAAGTGGATGAAAATGTTTATGTTTTCCTGAAGAAACATATGATTTCCTAAAGAAATCATTCCATTCCTAGAAAATGATTATGCATTTAGTTTCCAAATTAATGCTGTGTTTTGGAGCTCTAGTTTCTTATGAGTGCATCTGAGAGTCTTTATTATTTTCAGATTACATGGAATTCTGGGAAGCTGAGGTCTGGAATAGAAGATAATAAAGATAAAAGAAAACAATGTAACTAAATGATTAATTTGCCTTCAGGGTAATCTTCTACTCTCCTTTCATCAGTCTACAGAATTCTGAAAAAAGTTAATATCTGTAGTGACTTTTTGAATAATATAATACCATTATCTTAAACTAAGTCTGTCTTACCCACCAGAATTGAGCCCTTTAAAGATGCAAATTCACTTACAATGCTTGGCATCCCAAAATTATTTGTGAATGAATAGCTTAGAATCATAACAGAAAGAGAGAACAGTCTGGGAATATAAGATAATAAAATAAATTAATTTCCCTTTAAAAAAAGCACCATAATTCCCTAATCTGGAACCCCTTGTTCCAAAAATTTAGATTTTTATTTTTCTTGCCATGGCTTAGTGACCAGTCTTTATCAATATCTTAGCTTTACGTTCAGAACATTTTTATTTGTCCTAAATGAGTTTCTGAATTAAAAATTAGGTGAACCAATGTCATGTTGCCACATTTTAAAGAGAATAAAATAAAGTATTATTCAGACTCTTTTAGAGTCATCAAAATTCTAGTTCACCATAAGGATTCTTTTTGATAAGTCTATTTTATGTGAAATCTCTGGGATGTTTTTAAAAGGCAACATTTGACCAAATGTCATATTTAATTTTACTTAAGGATGTTCTTAAGCTCTGTAGGAATTAAATTATATTCAGAGGCTCTGTTCTTTTGTTTTCATGGTTAAATACATATCTATATATCTTTTCCAAGCATTCCAGGAATTGTTCCATTTCTTATTCTTAATAACCAAAGTTGAAAAATTTGTTTCAGTTTGTCAAGTTTAGCAATTATAGACTGGAATTTGAAATTCTAATCTTCTGATTACATCACATAGCCAGAGCCAACTTGTGGGACTGCTGCATTAGAAACCAGGCTTTAGCTGGCAATGGCCAAAGCTAAGCTAGAAAGCAGTCAAAATAAATTATTTTTACAATGCTAATGCAAAGGCATTAAGAAGCTTTAAGTTATTTAAAATATTTTAAATAACAGATTATTGTCACAGCATTATCCTTTTGCCTGTATGTAAGACTCATACACTCGAGTTAGAGCCAGAATACACTGCTGCTGCTGCTGCTGCTGCAGTCGCTTCAGTCGCGTCCGACTCTGTGTGCCCCCATAGATGGCAGCCCACCAGGCTCCCCCGTCCCTGGGATTCTCCAGGCAAGAATACTGGAGTGGGTTGCCATTTCCTTCTCCAATGCGTGAAAGTGAAGTCGCTCAGTCGTGTCCAACTCTTAGCAACCCCATGGACTGCAGCCTACCAGACTCTCCGTCCATGGGATTTTCCAGGCAAGAGTACTGAGTTGGCATCAAATCTCTTCCTAAGTTTATGAAAATGGTTTCATTATAAATGTAAAATATAACCAGAAATTCTTATCATCTAGGGAAAATTTTTAACTATTTATGAAATTATTCTACCATTTTTTTTGTTTTTTTTGTTTTTAAATGAAATATCTTGATTTGTCCACATATGTTTCAATGATTGGAAGACTCGAGCAAGATTAATAATGGAAAATGTTACAGAAAGAGCTATAGGGCATATAAACGAGATTAACATTTCCCAGAACAAGGAGAAAGACCAACAAAATTAGTCTTTAAATTTCCAATTTCAGCCCCAATTACTGCTCAGCAGTCTATCAGGGGAAAAAAAAAAAATCTAGAGAACCTCAAACCTGCTCCTAAAAGAAGACTTGAAAGCTAGAAAATTCACAAATACATTTCTTTGTGATTTTTTATTTTTAATCCTAGGAATAGGGGAAAAAAAAAGATTGCTTTCTAGTTGATAACAATTTTCTTATTTAAAATCATAGCAACATTTCTAAAACTCTAACCATGATCACAGTATTTAGAACAGATGCTGAAGGAAACCTACCGATCCCTGTGACTAGCCTTGGACCATAAGAACAGGCCCACGGGTCTCTTTCTTATTGCCATTTTCCTGAGACAGAGTAAATCACAATTAATCTTTGTTGTGACCAGATTTAACTTCAGCTTTTATTAACTCTAATTTAAAATATATTAACATAGGCTGCAGCCATTAAAGCAATGTGAGTGGAAAATGATTATGATGTACTGTTAGGTAGGTAAAAATGAAAATATATAGAATTACCAACAATGTGGGAAAAGAGAGAGATAAGAAAAGAACTGGAATATAATGAAACAAAAATATCTGTTGTATCTGTGGGAATATGAGCACTTTAGAAAGCCCCAAAGTCCAAATTTTCTACGGTGTTTTTTCTATGATAATTAAAAATGTTGATAGTAATTTTAAATTACATTTCAATTATTAATTAAAAGATTTATCACATTATAATAAGTCATAATTTAATTTTATCTATAATATTTTAAAGTTACAAAGTGAAATTATAGAACCACAAAGCAGATGGTTTCGGCTGTCAACATATTAATCTTCTTTGAAACACTTATGCAATTGTGACTATTTCACAGTATACTAACTTATGTGCCAGAAATTTCTCAAGTATTGAATGCCTATCATGTATAAATATTTTACATATATTAGGAGATTTAGCCATATAAAGCAACCCAAGGTGAAGATATTTTAAAAATAAACCAGCAGACCTATATTTTCTGTTTTTGTATCATTTGGAAATTTGTGTACTAGGTTTTAACTTGCAGCAATAGGTATCTATATAGTACAGATTTACTATTTATTGCTGATTATTCTGGGGCTTCCCTGATGGTTCAGTGGTTTAAAAAAAAATTTCCCTTTTGATGCAGGAGATTCAGTTTCAATCCCTGGGTTGGGAAGATCCTTTGGAGAAGGAAATGGCAATGCACTCCAGTATTCTTGCCTGGAAAATTCCATGGACAAAAGAGTCTGGCGGGCTATAGTCCATTGGGTGGCAACAAGTTTGACATGGCTTAGCAACAAAACAACAACTGATTATTCTGTGTATAGAATATGTGAGATTTTTTACATTCCCAAGTCTGATTGATCAACTTCTTGAAAGTGATACTCAGGAACTGAACAGAAAACTTGGCATTTTGTCAAGGAGATTAATAGAATACATAGACATCACACAGATTATCTTATATGGAAGCATTTATAAACTTCCTACTTCTTAAAATATGCTGGCTTTCTAAAATAATAGAAAGGTATTGTTTGTTTTTCTTTTTAATGGAACAAGTTCTTTAGGAAATAGCTTCTGTAAGAGTAAATTTGAAATACTGTTTTCTATTTCCATCCTATTTTTCATCAGTCTTATAACCCTATGATATTTTCTTCACATTTAATACTCTCAAATGTTTCCCATTTGGAGCCTAGTAACTGCTTCAATAATAGTTTGTTGAGAAAGAAAAGAAATTTTATGCCCAGAACTTTATGAATCTTGATCTGATTTATAAGTTCTTCAGTCAGTTCAGTTCAGTCACTCAGTCATGTCCTACTCTTTGCAACCCCATGGACTCCAGCAGGCCAGGCTTCCCTGTCCATCACTAACTCCTGGAGTTTACTCAAACTCATGTTCATTGAGTTGGTGATGCCATCCAACCATCTCATCTTCTGTCAACCCGTTCTCCTCCCGCTTTCAATCTTTCCCAGCATCAGGGTCTTTTCAAATGAGTCAGTTCTTCACATCAGGTGGCCAAAGGATTGTTGTTTCAGCTTCAGCATCAGTCCTTCCAAAGAATATTCAGGACTGATTTCCTTTAGGATGGACTGGTTGGATCTCCTTGCTATCCAAGGGACTCTCAAGAGTCTTCCCCAACACCACAGTTCAAAAGCATCATTCTTTGGTGCTCAGCTTTCTTCAAAGTCCAACTCTCACATTCATACACGACTACTGGAAAAAACATAGCTTTGACTGGATGGACCTTTGTTGCCAAAGTAACATCTCTGCTTTTCAATATGCTGTCTAGGTTGGTCATAATTTTAAGTTCTTAATTGTAGCTAAACTATCTAATTCAACAGATTCAAAGGACAAATATTTAAACCAAATTGTGATTAAGTTGTGATTAAGTGCATAGAAGAATGAAAAGTTGAATTTTATTTCTCTTTGTGCTATCGCTTTATTTCTCTTTGTGTTATCTCTAGACAATATAAATTTTGTACGATCTAAAAGTATCTTATCCAAAAGCATACTGAGCTATTACCAATCAACTGCAGAGATTTTCTGTACATCAACTTGAACTGGCCTAGCTTGTCTCAAATCCTCAAATAGGAAATTTAATCCTCAAGAAAGTTTGAATATATTTAAAAATACATGATTAGTTCCTCTGATTAAGAGAAAGCTATAAGCCACACCTCATTATTTTTGCTGAAACAGTTAACTATAAATGAATGCATATTCTTTCTTTTATATATGACAAATGTAATTTAATCATTGAGTGAAGGCTCAGCTACCTTTAGGATGATAATTAAGGGGAAAACAATAGAGGGGCATCATTACTAAAACCAGCTCTGTATGGAAATGGAAACGGCACCCTTTATAATTCTGTGGACTTCAATAAACAGTTCTGCTAATTCCTAGTCTTATTTCACAAGTGGGAATGCAGTTAAATCACTGTTAAAATTAATCTTTCACAGTAGTTTTAAAATCAAATTTACAATAATATACAAAACTATTCACTGTGATCCAGGTTTCCGCCCCAACTCCCGCCAAAAAAAAAAATAAAACAGAGCTGGACATGACTGAGTGACTAAGCACAACACAGCACAATGATGTTAGTGATCCTTTGTGACCCTGGTTTCGTTGCTAATTCCGTAAACTGTACAGAACAGCATTAATGTACCCTGTGCTATTATCGGAGATAGATAACTAGACATTTATCGAAGACATTTCTATTAATATTCTTTCACTTAAATCTCACAGGGACCTTTTTTATCCAGGTATCATTAGAGTATGTTAGTCACTCAGTCGTGTCCTACTCTTTGCAACCCCATGGACGCCAGGCTTCTCTGTCCATGGGATTCTCCAGGCAAGAATACTGGAGTGGGTTGCCATTTCCTTCTCCAGGCATCATTAGAGACATTCAGTTTATTTCCAAGCTGTTTGTAAAGATACAAGTATGCAGCTTGTAATGTTACCAAGGACTTCTGCTAGCTTGTAGGATGCCTATGTACTAGTTTTTTTTAAGAGCCTCTTTGGCAGAAATATCAGAAAAAATTAAATCCTCCTGGGAAGACAAATGGCACATCTACAACAGAAGGAGCAGAGTGAAGTAAGTCAGAAAGAGAAAAACAAATATTATATTCTAACGCAGATATGTGGAATCTAGAAAAACGGTATAGATGATCTTATTTGCAAAGCAGAAGTAGAGACATAAACAAAGAGAACAAATATATGGATACTAAGGGGGAAAGAGGGATGGGAGGAATTGGGAGTTTGGGACTGACATGTGTGTATATACATATATATATATATATACACACACATATACTATTCATGCTATGTATAAAATAGATAAGTAATGAGAACCTACTGTATAGAACAGGAAACTCTACTCAGTGCTCTGTGGTGACATAAATGGGAAGGAAGTCCAAAAAAAGAAGAGAGATTTGTATTTAAATAGCTGATTCACCTTGCTGTGCAGCGGAAACTAACACAAATTTGTAAAGCCTGTCTGCTCTGCCACCCCATGGACTATATAGCCCGTCAGACTCCTCTGTCCATGGGGCTTCCCAGGCAAGAATATTGGAGTGGCTTGCCATTTCCTTCTCCAGGGGATCTTCTCAACCCAAAGACTGAACCTGCATCTCCTTTATTGGCAGAAAGATTCTTTACTGTTCAGCCACTAGGGAAGCTCCTACAGCAATTATACAGCAATAAAAAGATGAAGTAAAAAAATAAAAACAGAGAAAAGCCCATGACTCATCAAAGGAAGGGCCTCCTGAATTTCAGCCCCCACACATCCCCTCACACTCAGAGCTGGGTGCCTTTGAGCAGTGTGCATATTACATAACTGTATGAGGTAGCCCTGAGAATATTTTTATTTATCTGATGATTCATTTATTTCACTACTTAGCATACATATTTTTTTGTTTTTGCATTTTAAAAAATTCCAAACTGAGACTCAATATGTCTTTCTACAAACTGTAGAAACCATATGTAAGTCATGATCTTATTTTTACTTTTATAAAGGGAATGAGTCACTGGCTTCTCCACTGTGTTGCCAACAGAACATACATAAGAAAGGCTGTTCCAAATTATGACCTGGTTTTTTGAGCTTAGAGCTCAACATTCAGAAAACTAAGATCATAACATCTGGTCCCATCACTTCATGGCAAATAAATGGGGAAACAGTAGAAACAGTGGCTGACTTTTATGTTTGGGCTCCAAAATCACTGCAGATGGTGACTGCAGCCACGATATTAAAGACACTTGCTCCTTGGAAGGAGAGTTATGACCAACCTAGATAGTATATTAAAAAGCAGAGACATTACTTTGCCAGCAAAGGTCCATCTAGTCAAGGCTTTTCCAGTGGTCATGTATGGATGTGGGAGTTGAACTATAAAGAAAGCTGAGCATAGAAGAATTGATGCTTTTGAACTATGCTGGAGAAGATTCTTGAGAGTTCCTTGGACTACAAGGAGATCCAACCAATCCATCCTAAAGGAGATCAGTCCTGGGTGTTCATTGGAAGGACTGATGTTGAAGCTGAAACTCCAATACTTTGGCCACTTGATGTGAAGAGCTGACTCATTTGAAAAGACCCTGATGCTGGGATAGATTGAGGGCAGGAGGAGAAGGGGACAACAGAGGATGAGATGGTTGGATGGCATCACCAACTCAACAGACGTGAGTTTGGATAAACTCTGGGAGTTGGTGATGGACAGGGAGGCCTGGTGTGCTACAGTCCATGGGGTCACAAGGAGTTGTACATGACTGAGCGACTGAACTGAACTGAACTCTTTGAAAAGAAGCCAATTAGGAGATAGACCAGCACTGCCAAGACAAAACACTTTCTCCTTGAGACTAGGATATCTGGGTGACAAATGTATCCATTTGCTAGACTACTGTGTGAGTCCCCTAGTTGTTCATTTTTACTAAAAAGTAATTAACTAAGCACAATATAAGAGTCCCCAGCTTATTAGAAAAGTTTCTTGGGAATTTAAATAAATTAGCTATGATTAGAACTAATGAAATCTCCAAGAGTACCAGATTAATTGCAAAAGTTGTTCAGATAAAATGCCTAATAATTTGTGTTAGAAATGTGGAGAAAGTTAAATGTCCAAGTGTATCAAAGAGAAAAGAAAAATCCAACAACTGAAAACTAGTAATAATTTTTTAAAATGCTGAAAAAGGACAGTAAATATATTTAGAAATATTCATGCCTCCCATTCAATATAATAACACAATGAGTGTTAATTTGTTATACTAACACTTTATATGTAATTTTAGGGGTTCTTTGGGGAAAGTATAAGTGTTATTTGCTTCTTAATGTCCAACTCTTTGCAACTCCCTGGACTGTAGCCCATCAGGTTCCACTGCCCATGGAATTCTCTAGGCAGGAATACTGGCATGGGTTGCCATTTCCTTTTCCAGAGGATCTTCCCAACCCAGGGACTGAAACCCAGGTCTCCTATATTACAAGCAGATTTTTTTACCATCTGAGCCAGCAGGAAAACCCTCTTTGGGGAAAACCACTCTTTTAATTGGGCTTCTCTTGTGGCTCAGCTGGTAAAGAATCCGTCAGCAATGCTGGAGACCTAGATTCGACCCCTGGGTGAGTTGGCAAGATCCCCTGGGGAAGGGAAAGGCTACCCACTCCAGTACACTGGCCTAGAGAATTCCATGGACTATACAAGTCCATGGTGTCCCAAAGAGTCAGACACGACTGAGCGACTCACTTTCAGTCTTTTAATTGGTGCATACAGTGCACCAATTTCAATATTTTGAAAGACTATTTCTATGGTGTAAGTAAAACATTAGAAATTTTCTTTACCATTTACAGGGGCTCTAAAAGTTTGAAAAAGTTTGTGAAAGTTAAGAAAGGAGACAGCACCACACTGCAGCTGAAGCACAATATTCATTTCAAGCTCACCGTTACTTTGAGTCAAAGATTTAATAACGTGATTTATTCTCATGCAACATAAACGGATATTAAAAACTAAGTGCATCTCTAAAAAAAGCAATAGCGTTTGTATTTTTTTGCAATAAATAAAATCTTATACCCAGAAAGGTTTTCTAAAATATTTTCCTATTAAATCACTCTATTCGTCTTGGTCAAAAATAACTTCATTTTCTCATGGCACAGATATGTTTTTGTTTTAAAATATACTGTGCCTCAATCTGCAGATAATTAAACATGATTCAAACAAAAATACCTAGAATAAAATTCTGATTAAAAAATAAATAAAGCATTAAAATTAGGAAAACAGATCCAGAAATATAAACAAAACATGTAGAAAAAGAAAAGAAAAAAATCAAATCATAGGACCTACATATATAAGGACAGTTGATTTTCAAATGGAATTGAACATCCTAGCAAAAACAGTTACACAATTCTCACTGTCAGAAATTGGAAAACTCACCAAGAAATACCAAAGATTTTCTCAATGCTAAATTTTAAAATTAAATCAATGTGAGATTTTACATTAGATAAGTGAGAAACAGAGAGAAGTGGCAAATGTCCTTAGTGATATTATTATATCAAATGGAGTGGTTTAATGCAGTCAGACTGCATAGCTTCCCGCGGTAAAGCCAAGAATATAAATAAAGCTATTATTTTTCAAGGGCCATTGTAAGGTGCTCTTAGCTTGTAGCCTTCTAATAGTCTTGTGTGGCCTAAGGATAACATTTGAGCATGTGGATTTATTTTAAAAAATTCAGATAATTCAGGCAGTTACTTTAAAAAAGGTTCCAAAGAAAAGAACACTTTTCTGTGTTGTATATTCAATAAAATTGGAAAGTAAATAGTTTGAGAACTTCAAAGATCAAAAATATTGAAATTTTGGTTGAGGGTAAGCATAGAATAGAAATCAAATCAACATGTATGGTTTTGCCCTTCTCCAAATGCTCAGAGAAAACTCCTCTCCATAGTGTATACTGAAAACTTTTGGAAAATACATACACACGCACACATTCATCTTTTAATGCATGATCAGCTGAATAAGGGTAAGGTAACTCCTTAGAGGCCAGAAAGAACAGAAAACAGCTTCCTAACCAAGGACTGCAATATGTAAATTAATGAAGGTACCTGTTCATCCATCTAAGCCCTAAAGCTTGCACATAAATAACTAACAAAAACTAGAGCTTTAAGCATGGGGAAGTGGTAAAGCTGTCTTCTACCACCACAAAAACTCAGGACTCTGTAAAAGAATATGATCAATAATGAGAGTGTGGCAGGGGCGGGGGGTGGTAAGGAGTGAAAACTCTTTCCTGATCTCGTTTATAGATAGACCTGCTGCTCCTACAACCTATGTTCTCAGTCATGTCCGATTCTTTGAGACTCCATGGACTATAGCCCGCCAGGCTCCTCTGTCCATGAAATTTTCCAGGCAAGCATACTGGAGCAGGTTGTCATTTCCTACTTGAGAGGATCTTCCCAACCCAGGGACCGAATCTGAGTCTCTTGCATCTCCTACACTGGCAGGCAGATTCTTTATCACTAGCCTAAATGGCTGGGGTGTGTGTGGCAGAACTAGGGAGATGTCATTTAGAGGTACAAACTTGCAGCTAGTAGGTAAGTTCTGGAGATCTAATGCACACCACAGTGATTACAGTCAACAATACTGTATTATAAATATCAAAGCCGCTAAGAAACCAGATCTTAACTCTTCCTAACACAAAAAAAGAAATGGCAATTATGTGATATGATAAAGATGCAAGCTACTACTACGGTAGTAACCATACTGAAAAACACAAATATACCAAACCCATATGCTATACAACACAGACTCACACAATGTTACATACAATTATTTCTCGATTGAAAGAAATAAAGCCCTAAGAAGAAAATGTAGATTAATTTGTTGTGCTTTGTAGTGAGTGCCCTTGACTATTTTTTGTCATTAAACTTTTTTGTTTTAATGGTTTTTGTGAGAGAATTTTGGTCAAGTTGTTTCTGTTAAAACAGTCTTAATTTTTAAAACCAATAATTTAACATTGCAACACAGAAAAAAGAAAAAAAAAAAGGCCGATAAAACATTCTCTTTTCTTCTTAAGGTTTCAGAATGCAGTTATCATTAACTGGTCTTTTACTATTAAATGGCCAATTGAGACAAATAGTTCTGAGATGATTTTTCCACCACTGATTAAGACTGGAGTGGCAAGAACTGGAGATCATACTTATGTAGCCTTCTGAGCTCTCTGCACAGACTTGGTGCCCTTGCCAGCTCCAGATGCCTGTTTGTCCACTGCTTTGATGGCGTCCACAGCAACTCTCTCACGTCATGAACAGCAAAATGGCCCAGAGGAGCACAGTTAGAGAAGATCGCAACACACATAGGCTTATTAGGAACCATTCTATCAGTTTGTACTTTAAAACTGGCCTCAAAGTATTTTCATAGGAAAAATCTAATTAACAGGAGTTCATGATTTTTTGTTTTTAAATCACAAAATATAAAGGAAAACATGCCATCATCACTGAGATGCATGCACACAAAAACTTGATATAAAGATATTGCTTTTTGCTGTTAGGATATTTAACTCACCAGAAAGGATAACAATTTTAAAGTTTATGGCACCCAATTGCCAGCTTCAAAAGCCAAAGTGATGAAGCTATAGGGGAAAGTCACTAATTTCCATAATTATAGTATATTTTAAACATTTCTCTTATACATTAAACAAATACAAAACCAAGATAGATATGAATAATATATATGTGTGGAGAGAGAACTGTATCTACCTGAAACAAGTATAAAAAAGAACATCATGGATAATAAAGTACAACAAATGTTTTAAAAATCATTATGATGGAGTTCACATGCTTTGTATATTATACAAATCAGAAAGCAGTATCAAAGGGCAATAAAAAGATAACAAATAAATTTCTCAATCCTTTACAAATACTAAAGAAAATATATCACCTAGAAAAACATCAGAGGCAAATAAAGTAGTACACAGAAAAAAATTATAATATTCTTATGCTAAAAAAATAGGAAGAATCAAATAACTAATTGAATCAAATCAATTTTCAGGACAGTAAAAATACAAGAGAATGCACACAGAAGTTAAAAGGAAAAAAATACAGTTAGTAATAGAAATTAATGATATAGAAAATAAAGTTAGACCAGAAAGAAAAAAAATAAAAGCACAGATTTCTCTTGAATAACCTGAGAGAAAAATCATGAATTAAAAACAAAAAATTCCTTGCACTTTTTGTATGTATTTTAAAAACTGTCAAATGTTACATTTAAATGAGATTTTATAGTAAATTGACTAATGATGTTGTAAGGACTTATACCTTCTAAAATTACATAGCTATAATTATTAATATTTTGAGGGATCCTCAACAAGTTTGGTTTATAATATCCTGGAATTATAATTTAAATTAAAATTGTATCACTTACATATATCATACAAAACTAAAACATTAATTTCTTTTAAGTTGTTTTTATACTCAAAATGTCCTATGTCTGCAATGGAAAAATTAAAACCAATCTCTTTATATTTCTTCAAACATTGTTGTAGCTCATCATTACACATAGGAAAAATAGCTAAACACTGTTAGCTCATTACAAGTTTCTAAATGCACAGGCTCTTAGGAAAAATGTAGCTTTATCTCTGATATTTTACCTTTAATTCCTTTACTTTCTGGCACTCTAGATGAAAAGAGATTTTATGATAATTCTACTCTGTGTTGCTCCTGTATTTATATTTAATGGTTTAAAACGTTTTATAAAGTCTAATCTCTGCAATACTATATTACTTTCACAATGTCCATCTTATATAAGTGGAATAACATTCCACATTATCAATAATGCATGAAAAGATATCATCAGTCCTGGATTGATAAAGAACAAAAAGGAGTGAGTGTTGAGGAGGGAAATCTGCGTAGAAACTAGTTTTGGATGATGATAAAGCTATTCCTTTTCAATGAATTTCATATTTTATTTTTATTTATTTTTTCTCTGCTTGGAATATTCTCCCTCACAGGTTTCCATGACTCTGTCCCTCACTTCCTTCCCATCTTTCCCCAAATGTCATCTTCTCAGTTATCTTTCCTGGTCAGACTACCTAAAATTTAATCTTTTTGCTTTCTCATTCCCCTTTCCCTCTTTATTTATTATTTTTTGCCTTGCACTTGGAAATGTCTAACGTATCATTTATTTCAATTAATGTACTATATTATCTTTTTCCATCATCAGAATTAAATCCTATGAGGGAAGATATTTACGGTTATTTGCTAACCACTGTTAAATCCAGTGACTAGAACATAATCTGATAAGTAGTAAAGACCAAAAAGTGCTTCCTAAAAAATTGTCTTCATTTAGAGTGTGATGAAATCATTTTCAAAAGTGTGCATTTCTCTAATAATAATTGATACTTCATCCATGATTTAGGAAATAGAATAAAATGAAAAATAGATGTGGAAGTTTAAAAACTTACTGAAGACATTATAAACATACTCAAATAATTATTATTTGATAAATATTTGATAAAACTATACAGAATTTTCTCAGTATGCTTATATACATTTATACATGTATTTGTACACACTGTTTATGTGCTTACATTGGCATACTGGATAATCATTGGGGCTTCCCAGGCGGCACTTGTGGTTAAGAACCTGCCTGCCAATGCAAGAGATGCAGATTTGATGCTTGGGTCAGGCAGATCCCCTAGAAGAGGAAATGGCAACCCGCTCCAGTATTCTTGGCTGGGAAATCCCATAGACAGAGCAGCCTGGTGTGCTACAGTCCGGAAGGGATGCAAAGAGTTGGATATGACTGAGCAACAAAGTACATGCCCATGTACACACAAACACAAACAATATACTCATTACCTCTCACTGAATTTCGAGATCTTTATGCATTATTATGCATATTCATATGAGTCTGTACACATGTGATGATGTGTATAAAGCAGGAACTAACATTTGTTGCATTTCTACATTGTTGAATACAAACCCAACTACAATTATATCTCAGAATAATCCAAACACAGATTCAATAGAAAGCAGGACTAATTCAGTTCTGAAATCCATCACCAACTGCCACAATTGCTCAAACTTATGTCCATCGAGTCAGTGATGCCATCCAACCATCTCATCCTCTATCAGCCCCTTCTCCTCCCACCTTCAATCCTTCCCAGCATCAGGGTCTTTTCCAGCAAGTCAGTTCTTCTCCTCAGGCGGCCGAAGTATTAGAGGTTCAGCTTAAGCATCAGTCCTTCCAATGAATATTCAAGACTAATTTCCTTTACGATGGACTGCTTTGATCTCCTTGCAGCCCAAGGGATTCTCAAGAGTCTTTTCCAACACCACAGTTCAAAAGCAACAATTCTTCAGTGCTCAGCCTTCTTCATGGTCCAACTTTCACATCCATATATGACCACTGGAGAAACCATAGCTTTGACTAGACAGATCTTTGCTGGCAAAGTAATGCCTCTGCTTTTTAATATGCTGTCTAGGTTTACCATACCTTTGGTTCCAAGGAGCTAGTATCTTTTAATTTCATGGGTGCTGTCACCATCTGCAGTGATTTTGGAGCCCAAGAATATAAAGTCTGACACTATTTTCATTGTTTGGACCATCTCTTTGCCATTGAGATATGGGACCAGATGCCATGATCTTAGTTTTTTGAATGTTAAGTTTTAGGTCAACTTTTAAACTCTCCTCTTTCACTTGCATCAAGAGGCTCCTCAATTTCTCTTTGCTTTCTGCCATATGGGTGGTATCATCTGCATATTGGAGGTTATTGATATTTCTTCCAGCAATCTTGATTCCAGCTCATGCTTCATCCAGCCCAGCATTTCTCATGATGTTATCTGCATAGAAGTTAAATAATCAGGGTGACAGTATACAGCCTTGATGTATTACTGCCCCAACTTGGAACCAGTCTTTTGTTGCACATCTGGTTCTAACTGTTGCATCTTGACCTGCATGCCTCCTTATTAGGAGGCAGGTAAGGTGGTCTGATATTCCCATCTCTTTAAGAATTTTCCAGAGTATGTTATGATCCACACAGTCAAAGGCTTTGGTGTAGTCAATGAAGCAGAAAGAGACGGTTTTCTGGAACTCTCTTGCTTTTCCAATGACCCAACAGATGTTGGCAATTTGATATCTGGTTCCTCTGCCTTTTCTAAATCCAGCTTGAACATCTGGAAATTCTCGATTGATGTACCATTGAACCCTTGCTTGGATAATTTTGAGCATTACTTTGTTAGTGTGTGAAATGAGTGCAATTGTGCAGTAGTTTGAACATTCTTTGGCATTGCCTTTCTTTGGGATTGGGATGAAAACTGACCTTTTCCAGTCCTGCATCCACTGCTGAGTTTTCCAAATTTGCTGGCATACTGACTGAAGCCCTTTCACATCATCATCTTTTAGGATTTGAATTAGCTCAGCTCGAATTCCATCTTCGCCACTAGCTTTGTTTGTAGTGAGGCTTCCTAAGGCCCACTTGACTTTGCATTCCAGGATGTCTGGCTCTAGGTGAGTGATCACATCATCGTGGTTACGGGGTCAATAAGATCTTTTTGGTATAGCTTTTCTGTATATTCTTCCCACCTCTTCTTAACATCTTCTGCTTCTATTAGGTCCATACCATTTCTGTCCTTTATTGTGCATATCTTTTCATGAAATGTTCACTTGGTATCTCTGATTTCCTTGAAGAGCTCTCTAGTCTTTCCTATTCTATTGTTTTGCTCTATTTCTTTTTATTGATCACTTAGGGGCTTTATCTTTCCTAGCTATTCTTTGAAACTCTGCATTCAACTGTGCATATCTTTCCTTTTCTCCTTTGCCTTTAGCTTCTCTTATTTCCTCAGCTATTTGTAAGGCCTCCTCAGACAACCATTTGTCATTCTGCATTTCTTTTTCTTGAGCATGGTCTTGATCACTGCCTCCTGTACAATGTCATGAACCTCCATCCATAGTTCTTCAGGCACTCTATCAGATCTAATCCCTTAAATCTATTTGTCACTTCCACTGTATAATCATAAGGGGTTTGATTTAGGTTATACCTGAATGGTCTAATGGTTTCCTCCACTTTCTTCAATTTAAGTCTGAATAAGGAGTTCATGATCTGAGCCACAGTCAGCTCCCCAGTCTTGTTTTTGCTGGCTGTATAGAGCTTCTCCATCTTCAGCTACAGAGAATATAATCAGTCTGATTTCGGTGTCAACCATCTGGTGATGTCCATGTGTAGAGTCGCCTCTTTTGTTGTTGGAAGAGTGTGTTTGCTATGACCAGTGCATTCTCTTGGCTAAACTCTGTTAGCCTTTGCCATGATTCATCTTTTACTCCAAGCCCAAACTTGCCCATTACTCCAGAATTCAACTTAAGTCATTGAGACTTCAAATTTCATCTTCCTCACTTTTATCTTTTTTTGCATGTCTATTTTGCCTTCTGTGTTTTGAAGTTACACATAAATGTTAATTTACAAATAGGATCTAATCACCAGGATTGGGCATGGTTTCTTTGCCTATGTATGTTTATCATTTTGTTTAAATTCATTAATCTTAAATTCATATAATGAAGCGATAAATATTATTGAATTGTTTTAGTCAGATGTTCACTCTATCAGTTCATTTTATGGGCTATGCAAAGCAAAGTGGAAATAGTAGATGAAAAGAGAACTAAGAGATTCCCAATTTTCTATTTCCCTACGTCACATTGTCAACATCTGCTTTACAAGGTTAATGATTTGAGCATGGCTGGTAAGATGGTTGACCTCATTGAGGTATATTTGTTAGCATCAGCATGATGTCGGTCATCATCACAGGAAAATGACAGATAAGAAAAATGAGCCAGCCAAGATAGGTTTAAAACTCTAACAGGAACTCCAACTTCTAATGGAGTGTATTTTCAAAAGAACTTGATGGCTATTGTGAAAACACATTACTAAAAGTATTAATCTTCTGAGTCAGCAAAGATGAATTCTTAATCTCTATTAAAATAAGGCATAGAACTAAAATTTTTAACCAGATGATTGCTTCATTTGAAAATGTTACATGATTTAGAACAAAAACAGTTTTAAATCATATAAAATTTTATTTACTTTACATATGTATACTATATATATAATTTATATTATATATAGTGCACCTAAGTATGCACACACATATTACAATATATTTACATATATATTATATATATATATATATACACACACCTGAATGTATATGCCTACATATATATGCAGTATTTACTGTTTTAAATGCAACAAAAATCATTTAATAAAAGGAAGCTCTAAAATTATGTTAATAACATTTTAGTGTTTCCTTACTTTTTCTTTTTAAAAAGGTTTTCATTGCCTTTAGAGCAACACAAAGTCAATGAATCATATGATAAGGATGTGTTCTGACTGTATTAATGGACTCATGTTTAAGAAAAATGAATAGCCTAGTACAATGAATATTTTATTCACATTCTTGGTATTGAAGAACAATTGCTAAGAATCTATAAAATCTCAAAATAACTATATATCAACTAAATTATGACATAAAATGATGATTAAGAAAAATGTACTTCATCATTAATAATCATTCTAAGGCTAAATAAGTGAATGGCAAAATCTTTCCATTATTTGACCCTAAATGTTTTCTTCTGTTGCATTCTATGTTAGACATAAGGGATTGGAAGCAGTATTGAAGAGAAGGCAGGATGAAAGTATATATATTTATTTTCCTTTTCTATTATAAAATCTTCTAAGAAATTCAGTGAGATGTGTAACAAAAAATCATGCAGATATCATTAAAACTTAATAAAGCCTAATGGTCTACTATATTTACAAAAATATTTTAAATGAAATGAAGCATTAGCTAGAGCTGAAATCCACATTTTGTTCCTCAAAAAAATCACATTTGCCTTTCTACCTGAGAGACAATCACTATTCTGAATTTGGTTTCCATCTTTTAATTCAATGTCATACTTGATATGTAAATTCAGAGTGAGGATGAAATAAAGACTAAGAGTTTCTTTATCACCTGCATATCATGATTGAAAGGATTACAACTTATGATTTAACTTAACAAAAAGAAAAGTGAGTAGAACATAACTATGGGCAGAGGGGAGTACTAAAATTTGTATGAAAACATGAATACTCATTTCAGAGGTTCATAACATTGTATAAGAGTCAGTGATGAAAACCATCCCAAAGAAAAAGAAATGTAAGAAGGAAAGGGGTTGTCTGAGGAAGTTTTACACATAGCTGAGGAAAGAAGAGAAGCAAATGGCAATGGAGAAAGGGAAAGATATATCCAACTGAATGCAGCGTTTCAGAGCAGAGCAAGGTGAGATAAAAAGGCCCTCTTAAATGAACAGCACAATGAAGTAGAGGAAAATGACAGAATGGGAAAGACTAGAGATCGCTCCAAGAAAACTGGAGACATCAAGGGAACATTTCATGCAAGGATGGGCACGATAAAGGACAGAAACAGTAAGGACCTAAGAGAAACAGAACAGATTGAAAAGAGGTGGCAAGAATACACAGAAGAACTATATAAAAAAGGTCTTAGTGACCCAGATATCTAACCATGATGGTGTGGTCCCCCACCTAGAGCTTGATATTCTGAAGTCTGAAGTCAAGTGGGCCTTAGGAAGCATTACTACAAATGAGGCTAGTGGAGGTAATGAAATTCCAGCTGAGCTATTTCGAATCCTGGAAAATGATGCTGTTAAAGGGCTGCACTCAATATGCCAGCAAATTTGGAAAACTCAGCAGTGGTCACAGGACTGGAAAAAGTCAGTTTTCATTTCAATCCCAAAAATGGGCAATGCCAAAGAATGGACAAACTACCACCCAATCACACAACTGCACTCATTTCACATGCTAGCAAGGTAATGCTCAAAATCTTTCAAGCTAGGCTTCAGCAATCCATGAACTAAGAAATTCCAGTTGTACAGCTGGATTTAGAAGAGGCAGAAGAGCCAGAAATCAAACTGAAAACATCCATTGGATCACAGAGAAAGCAGGAGAATTCCAGAAGAACATCTACTTCTGCTTTGACTGCTTGGACTGCATCTGACTATGAGATAGTCTTTGACTTTGTGGATCACAACAAACTGGAAAATTCTTAAAGACATGGGAATACCAGACCACCTTACCTGCCTCCTGAAAAACCAGTATGAAGGTCAAGAAGCAACAGCTAGAACCTTACATGGAACAACAGATTGGTTCAAAATAGGGAAAGGAGTATGACAAGGCTGTATGCTGTCATTCTGTTTATTTAATTTATATGCAAACTGTGTGTTAAGTCGCTCAATCATGTCTGACTCTTTGCCATCCCATGGACTGTAGCCCGCCAGGCTCCTCTGTCCATGGAATTATCCAGGCAAGAATACTGCAGTAGGTAGGCATTCCCTTATATGCAGAATATATCATGTGAAATGTCAGGCTGGATGAATTCCAAGCTGGAATTAAGATTGGTGGGAGAAATATCAACAACCTCAGATATGCAGATGATACCACTTTAATGGCAGAAAGTGATGAGGAACTAGAAGCTTCTTGGTGATGGTGAAAGAGGAGAGTGGAAACCCTGGCTTAAAACTCAACATTCAGAAAACTAAGATCATGGCATCTGGCTCCATCACTTATGGCAAACAGAAGGGTAAAAGTAGAAGCAGTAACAGATTTTATTTTCTTGGGCTCCTAAATCCATGTGGACAGTGACTGCAGCCATGAAATTAACATATGCTTGCTCCTTGGAAGGAACGCTATGGTAAACCTAGACAATGTATTAAAATAACTTTGCCAACAAAGGTGGAAACAGTCAAAGCTATGGTTTTTCCAGTAGTCATGTACAGATTTGAGATTTAGACCATAAGGAAGACTGAGCACTGAAGAATCGATGCCTTCAAATTGTGTTGTTGGAGAAGGCTCTTGAGAGTCTCTTGGACTGCAAGGAGATCAAACCAGTCAATCCTAAAGGAAATCAATCCTGAATGTTCATTAGAAGGACTGATGCTGAAGCTGAAACCCCAATACTTTGGCCATCTGATGTGAAGCCAACTCTTTGGAAAAGACCCTGATGCTGGGAAAGATTGAAGGCAAAAGGAGAAGAGGGCAGCAGAGAATGAGATGGTTAGATAGCATCACCAACTCAATGGACATGAATCTGAGAAAACTGAGCAAACTCTCAGAGCCAGTAAAGGACAGGGAAGCCTGGTGTACCACAATCCATGGAGTCACAAACAGTTGGACTTCAGTGAAAACAACATTTCTGTATTAAGTTAAAAACAGAAGCAAAATTCTAGACAATAATCCAAGGGAAATAGAAAAGGGCTTTCTATACACACTGTGATTATTAATTACCTCTATATCATCCCTATCTTACTTAAAAGGAAGACTGATTTTTACAAAAGATTTACATCCATTAGAATAATTCATAGTTAAGAAATTACTTAAAGCTATACAGGTAGTTCTTGAAATATCAGAAGTACAATATATACCTTGGAATCCAGAAAAGTAAAAATATAGAAATATTTCATTAAAGTAAGAAATTAGTACATTTTATTTTTAAATTTCAGATAACACAAGGAATACATGTTATTATATATATATGTATGTGTGTATAATTATTACTGATTCACATTGTTGTACAGCAGACCTATGCAACATTGTAAAGAAACTTTCCATCAATTAAAAAGTAAATTAAAAAAAAAAGAAAAGGGGGTAGATAAACATGTACTTTGCACAGTTTATTTTATATTATTAATCAGTTAATATTTATGCCAAAAAAATGAATTTAAGATTGAAAATTCTATGATGATAGAGAGACACTGCAGTAGTTGACTGAGAAACTATAACAATTATGTACCTGCTTCCTCCCAGCCATAAGCCCAGACAATCAGAAAAGAAAAAAATAAAATATATATATTCACAATACTTATCTTAGAGTTTAATACATATCTATCAGAAATGGAAAGATTAAGCAAACAAAAGATTAACAAACTTATCAAAGATATGAACAATACTAAAATTAGCAAATTTAATTTAATATATAAATATGCACTAATATGATTTTCACATGAAATAAACTAATTCAGATATCAACAATTAAAAAATGGTTAAAAAAAGCAAACATCTGTAAACAGAAAAATAGACTCTGCCACACAATGAAGAAGAAAAATTGGTGAATATGATAAACATTAATTAATAACAAAAAAAATACTAGACTTCAAAACCTATGGTATTCACTAACCATAAAGGAAAAGTCTGATAAACTGACTTCATTGAAATTAAAATTTTATTTCCATCAAAAGACACTTTGTGTTTGAAGATATCTCAAGCCTCTTATCTCAGGCTAGTATTTTTGTGATACATGACATGGTTAGAGTGAGGGTAACTGAAACAATACTCAGTTGGAAACAATTCTCAGTAATACACTGATACCACATTCCAGAAAGTGTTACTGATACGTTTTTTTCACAGCATCCCTACAACACCAGAAACTGTAACCAGCATGTTCATGACTGATCTTCATTTTTCAGGATATAGGTCTATCTCAGGGAGAAAGTCAACAAATATTTGTTGAATTAGAACTGAATACATGTTAAAAACAGTTAGCAGCTGTTTCCCCCAGTTAACTAAATAGATAAATATAGCATTCCTGTTTAATTCAACAAGACCTGTAGAAGTGGAATTTCACTATTTTTACATGTCTTCTCTACTCTCTCTTCCCTGTTTGGGTGACTCCATTTATCTTTACTTCTCCTGTATTCCATTTTAGTATATAACATGACATATTTGTAAATATTACATATCTCCATTTTCTTTACTTCAGGGACAATCTGTTATTAAATGTATTTCTCACAAAACCTCCAAAATGAATTAAAATTTTTAAACATTGAAATGCTTAGCCAATCTGAGTTCTGTTTTTACTGCAATGTCCTCCTCTACTGGACAGTCTCTTAAAATCTTTCTCCCCAATATATTTAGACCATCTCCAACTCATTTTCCTGTTAATAAGTTTAAGAATCTATTGTGTCAAATTGCATGACTCTTCCATTCTTGACAACATTAATGTGAACTATGACACTAAAATGAAATAAGCATTAATATATTAAGGAAACCAAAAGTGAAAATGAATCTCAAGCATAACCGTGATTCCAGAAGAACTTGTTAAGTATTCCCTTTAGGAGTATCTTGCTTTTGATCTCATTCTTTTTTTAAAAAAAAAATTTTTATTTTTACTTTATTTTACTATACAATACTGTATTGGTTTTGCCATACATTGACATGAATCCACCACGGGTGTACATGTGACCATCAGAACCACAGTATACTCAGGTTATTTAAGTGATAACAGATTCCAGGTCTTTTCTTCCCTGCTTTATCACTCTCTGTAACTCCCTCCTCACAGCACAGAAGCCCATCCTTGCCTGCGGCCTTCACTCTAATTAAGGAAAGTTGGGATATTGCCAGTCCTGCTGAGAACAGTATTATCTGAGTGTAGACTCTTTGATTCAACCCGTTCTCAGCTTCAACTTCATTACTCCCACTGATTGTTCTATCAGTATAGCTGTGAAGAAAAACTAAATAAATAGATCAAAAATGGATGACTGGTGCTGTATAGAAGAGATCACAGAGTAGTGGAGGAAACAGTTTAAAGTGGTTTCAAGTTCTCTAAGCCCCCTGCATGATCAGGAAGCTGATAAAGCTTAGTCAGACCCATAGTCATCAAAATTTGCGTGCTAAGCCCCTCACACTTACTGAAGGAGTAGTCAGCAAAGTAGTGGTGGTGGCGAGGGCGAGGGGTCAGACCATGAGATCTAGAAGTAGATGACTGGGCTTCTATTGCCATTTACTGATAGGATGATTCTAGCAAATAACCTGATCTCTTTCAACAATATCTCTTCCTCTCCATAATGGGGGAAAACCATACATGCAAGATTTGAGGCAAGACAAACAAAATACTTTGGGTAAGTTTTTATAAACTAGAATTTATAGATAAACTTTGTGAAAGTGAAAGTGTAAGTCACTCAGTCATGTCTGACTCTGTGGCCCCATGGACTGTAGCCTCTGTACATGGAATTCTCTAAGCACGAACACTGGAGTGGGTTGCCATTCCCTTCTCCAGGGGATCTTCCTGACTCAGGGACTGAACCCAGGTCTCTGGCATTGCAGGCAGATTCTTTACCATATGAGCCATCAGGGAAGCCTTCATTATAGTTATAAACTATAATTGTCCTTTTTATAGTTCAGCTGTAAGAAACAAAGCACTGTGTTTTTCCTTATACTGGCAGTATAATTAACGGTCTAGCAATGTCTTGGATATCATGCTCTAAAACACATTTGTAAAATCTTATCTGCAGGGAAGATTTCATGGATTGTACATGGGTTTACAGTGTTAAACACATATTAACCATGGATATCTGGTGATTTGACTGCTGATGCCTTATTGGTCCTGGAGAGAATGCCTTTTGAAAGGTTAGCTAATTCCTGGAGAAAGTAAACAACTCATTGATGAGCTTGTCTTTGATCTATAAACCAGTCAATCAGGAGCCCACACCCCCAGTAGATTCTCCGCTCTCAGAGGGTCCATATTCTGGGCCACCATTCCCCTGTCCTTGTCATTCAGAGACAGGCCACTGGTGATAGTTCTTAGGGCCCAGAGTCTGCCAAAATTACTCAGACCATCCAATCCCAAACCTGCCAAGCCTACTCTCCTCACCCTTCCTTCCCATGGGACCACCATAAAGCCTCTTGCCCATGTTCTCCTCTTCCTGCTTTTCTCATGACTGCCTCTCATGCTTCTCTGTGTGACATGCTGCGCTTCCTTGTCTCTAGGAAACTGTGAATATAAAAAGTTATTTCATGAAAGTTTCTTCATATTTTACCACACCTGTTAGCAAACAAATTATGGATAAACTTAAAGTAACATGATAATATTAATTTCAAATGAATGATTATCCTCTTTGAACATTTCCTGTCTTTTCCTGTTCTACAAGATTTAAATTCTTTTAACAGTCAATATTGATCACTTCTTTTGTAATTCCAACTTGTTTGCAAAAGTATTTTAAATGAATTTGTATAAATATGGATATGCTCACATGAAGGAAACATGGAGAATTTAAATAAGGATCATAACTTTAAAATATATCTGTAAGAAGCCACAGACAAGAAGTCACAAATGACCACAGGATTTCTTTTAACTTCCTTGTGAAAACTTGGTATAAAATAGAATGAATGAAAAACAATTTCAGGGATTTGGAATCATATTTGTTAATTACATGTCCGTAAATTTCTTATTTTTCTCCTCCTTTGACTAGACACTTGTCTTAATAGTGAATCAAACAGAGAATAAATCAACATAGAAAATATATTTTTTATCCTCTTCTATCTTCAGTACCTAATCAGTCAATGGTGAAACTGAACTAGTTTTCTAAACCATTATGTTTAGCATTTATGTACCCTGAAAGAGCTTTGACATAACAGAAGCAGCAATCATGAATGTTGTTACTGATCAAGAAGTCCTAGAGGAGAGGGTCACAGGGCTCTGCCATAAATTTATGAAAGAAATCAGGAAATGTCATTCTGACTGCAGTAGATGGCTTAAAAGGGCTGTGGCAAGGTTACATTGTGTTATCAAGATTGAATTCCCAAGAATGTGAGTTGAGATAAAAAAATGATAGCAAGAGAAGATAGGTATCTGTAAAAATATAATAAAATACTAGGAATCAACCATTGAATAATAAATGGTAATAAAAATCCAGCAACAGGAAGTCAGAGTATTTGAATCTCTAAATGTAAGCAAAATTCAAAGAAATGCTATAATAAAAGCATATATATGCATTTGCCCAGAAATTTCTATACCAAAGAAAACTTTTTGTATCTTCTAAGAGGCATAATAGCGGTCCGACAGCCCAGGGAACTTAGTTCTGTTGCCAAAGTCCATAAATATTTGCCCAACATTTTTTTTCTAGATGTCTGATATATGAATAAAATATTAGAAGGATATTATAATCACATTCACTTACACTGATATGAAGTAAAGAGACAATTCAAATGCATTGTTTCTGTATCACTACCTTCTCCAAACACCCTCCAACCACAACATAAACTATGTTGGAATCTACAGTGTTGAATAAAAAAAAAAGTCTACTATTCTATTTAATGGCAAAAAGTAGTCCCAATGAAACTCCAGCATTTTCTCATCATTCATTGTTATAACAGAAATTTATATGTAGTTTATCATGATTAAAAAATATAAAAACATTCAATAATTACATGAAATATGATAAAGCTACTTTTATCTTTGTCAGCATGGTATGGGAATGCAAGCTCTGGTTCAACAAATACTGAATAATATTGTATGTGTACAGTAAACAGAGTATCAAATTCACAACAGTATAAGTATAAAGATAAACTTAGTTTATCCAAACATATTCGTCATAGGAGATAAAAGGAATGAAGCCAGAAAATAGATTCTCCACTATTGAGGATCACACAAAGACATATGAGAAGACATGAAGGTGAAACATTGATTTTGATGGTTTCCCAGAAGTATAATGAATGCCTAGCTGAGTGCCTGACCCAAAGTAGATGATCCAAAATGTTTCTAAATATTTAATGATGTTAGTACAAATATATCACTGCAACCTTTCATGGAAACAAAATGATGGAATTTTTACTTTGTGCTCCTAAAGAGGCTGGGCTATGCCTGTGCACGCTTAGTGTCTCCAGCTTTCTGTGACCCCGTGGACTATAGCCCACCAGGCTCCTCTGTCCATGGGATTCTCAAGCAAGAGTACTGGAGTGGGTTGCCACTTCCTCCTCTAGGAGATCCTCCCAACTCAGCAATCAAAGCTGCGCCTCCTGCATCTCCTGCACTGGCAGATAGATTATCCCTGGAGCCATCTGGGAAGCTGCAGAGAAGCTGGGCTAGTTGATGACTGTCAACTTGAGAAGGAGTTTATCATGGGTGGAAGCAGGTAGAATGGGCACAGCCGTCCCAACCTGAGGAAGAATTATGAGCACAAGCACCAAGACATGCATCAAACAGATTCATCGAAGCCCATGATAAAGGCTGGGACTTTCGATAAGTGTAGACGAATACAGAGACTGAAAGGAGACTGAGATTTGAAGACATTTCCTCTCAGTATGCAATGTCTGCTCTGCCTTCATCTAAATATCTTCAGATCACAGACCTTAATTACAAGCACCTTTAGCTAATATCTTCAAACCATCCTCCCTTGCTTGAACTTCATGTCAGAAATGTGAAATATGGGCCATAGGCTGTGGAAGTTCAAGTAAACTGCTGTTTATTCTTCTGACTTTGAGAGCTCATAAATCTGAGTCAATTCAATGCAAATATATGTAACTGGAATATTAAGAGGTATAAATTTTTTCCAGATAGCCTCTGTTACATTTTTGTTCAGTTCAGTTCAGTCGCTCAGTTGTGTCCGACTCTTTGCGACACCATGAATCGCAGCACGCCAGGCCTCCCTGTTCATCACCATCTCCCGGAGTTCACTCAGACTCACATCCATCGAGTCCATGATGCCATCCAGCCATCTCATCCTCTGTCGTCCCCTTCTCCTCCTGCCCCCAATCCCTCCCAGCATCAGAGTCTTTTCCAATGAGTCAACTCTTTGCATGAGGTGGCCAAAGTACTGGAGTTTCAGCTTTAGCATCATTCCTTTGAAAGAAATCCCAGGACTGATCTCCTTCAGAATGGACTGGTTGGATCTCCTTGCAGTCCAAGGGACTCTCAAGAGTCTTCTCCAACACCACAGTTTAAAAGCATCAATTCTTCAGTGCTCAGCCTTCTTCACAGTCCAACTCTCACATCCATACATGACTACTGGAAAAACCATAGCCTTGACTAGACGGACCTTAGTTGGCAAAGAAATGTCTCTGCTTTTGAATACGCTATCTAGGTTGGTCATAACTTTCCTTCCAAGGAGTAAGTGTCTTTTAATTTCATGGCTGCAGTCACCATCTGCAGTGATTTTGGAGCCCAGAAAAATAAAGTCTGACACTGTTTCTACTGTTTCCCCATCTATTTGCCATGAAGTGATGGGACTGGATGCCATGATCTTCGTTTTCTGAATGTTGTTCTTAGTTATATTCTACGTTAAGTTAAAGAAAGCAATTTGCCTCAAAATATTCCAAAAGAAAAATCGCTATAAAAGCAAAATGAATTGATGGTCTTTTGGTATTTTTCTTTGATAGTATAGGTTTCTCAGAGTCCTATATTCTTGGCCTAATGAGGTACAGAATGCTGTTGGTTTAAAGGTTATTCCCAGAAGTTCTAACAGAACACAAAACTTCAGAATTAATTATAGATGGTCACTTGGAAGCAAGCAAATGTGACCTCTCTTGATAGAAGTCTATTAGGATGTACATTTCCACTGTCACTAACAATCTGAGTTTCCTAACTTCAGCAACAACCAACGTCCAATTTGTGCTCACTGATTCAGGTACTGTATTAATTTTCTAGGGCTGCCATAACAAATTACCACACACTGGGTGGCTTAACAATAGACATTTATTTTCTGGAGGCTGTGAGTCCAAGATTAAGGTCTAAGGGAGAGTCGGTTTCTTCAGAGACCTCTCTCCTTGGCTGGTAAATGACAATTTCTTCTTCCTATGTCCTTATATGGTTCTCTCTGAACCTATCTGTGCTCAGATATCCTCGTCTTGTATGGGCATGGAGCACACTGGAGTAGGGCCTACTCTAATGATCTTTTGTAAACCTGGTTACCTCTTTAAAGGCCTATCTCCAAATACAGTAACATTCTGAGGTATTGTAGGTTAGGACTCTAACAAAGTTTTGGGGGACAAAATTCAGTCCATAAAAGACTGAATAGTTTATATACATGATATTATTTTATCATATAAACCAACCTGTGAGATGCTACCTTTATACACATTTTACAGACGGGAAAATTAAACAAAAGAATTGTTAATAACTAACCCAAGTTCATACAGGTAGCAAGCTCTCACATATAAATCCTGATAGTGTCATTACAGATCCCACGGTATTCAAACCACTCAATATTGCTATTGAGATTAGCTAACCTTCTGGATGAAATCTCTCATATATGAATTTCTTCCGAATCTCTGCTTTACATCTCAAAAATCTCTCTGTATCTTCAACATTTTTTTCAATCATTTGTCTTCTTTCTAAAGTCGAAGGATCTTATATAACTGACAAGATTTTAGCTTTGTGCTAAAACTTTCCCTTTTATACAGCTGAAATATCTTTCTTTTTACCAGATTTTCATGGTCTCCTTTCCCCCTCACTGTATATGATCTAAAATACTGTCAAAGGTTCTCTTTCCCATTCCATTTATTACCAAATACCTCCTTAAAAATAAGTGATATCGGCTAGTCAGCTACTCAACTACAACTGAAATAACTTTTTTATTTTTCTTCACCAGCAAAACTCAGGTTGTTAAACTAATAGCCCTTCTCTCAGTCAGTCCTCACTAGGTGCCATGTATGTAATTCATAAACTTATCTCTGCACTTACTACTCTGATATAGCACTCTTTCTTTTCCTCTGGCACCTCTGATGGCTTGCAAAGAATTTACATGACTTGTTAAAGCCCATGTAATAGATTGAGAACGCTCCATTTATTAAGATTCCTTCCTTCAATGGAGAGCCAAAATGGAGAGAAGTGAAGATATCCCAAAGACATACAATGGTAACAATAGTTGGTGCTTTTTTAAGAAGATGTCCTAACAGCTATGTTTCGTTAACTAAAAGACAAAAAAACCCTTGGATTGAATTGTTTTGACTAATGTACATAAGATACTATACCAGGTAGGATCTTTCTGGGAGAGAAAATCTAGACATGTAAATATCAACAACTACTACAAACACAAATATGGTGGCTATTGGGTTGGCAAGGGACCTTGAAGAATATGCATGTATTGTGAGGGCTTTAAATGTGTTCAGTTCAGTTTGGTTCAGTCGCTCAGTCATGTTAGCTGTTGATTATAGAGTACATCCCATCTTTATCTGTTTCCCTGAAAAATCTTTAAGAGCTATGCTATTCACTATTATCTTTTCTGCAAATAGATCCTTTAGGGGAATTCAGAGGTCCTAATTTCTAAGGTGGGAAATAGGATGTAAAAGACATGATGATAGGGGTCAGTTAACAGATACTAACTGTACATGAATAATACATTCAAAGAAAGCTATGTAGTGAAAAAGACAAATGAACATATAAAAAAGTGATTTCTAGTATTTCATCCAATAATGACTAATTAAATTATTAATTGCACTTATTCATATTCAGTAAGTTGTCTACATAGGAAAATGAAATTGGACTAGATTAATTCTCTAGAAATTTAATGTGATTTAAAAGCACTTTTAATTCATACACACATATACACACTAACTGGTCGGATAATTAATTATCCAGATTATCATTTAGGAAAATAGAGATTATGTACTTCTATTTCTTCTTCTCAGTGAACTCAAAAAATTATCCAACATCTAGATACTATACATCACAAAAATCTAATGCTATTTATGTTTTAAAACTTATCAGTCACATTCATTTTCATATAAATACCCCTTTTTCTGTATTCGTTTTTCCTTTAGGAAACTGTTCCAATTCTGTACTGCCATGCATGCATGTAATGAGTAACAAAATCCTCAAAGATTACAGTGATGATATTATTTACAATTAATTTCTTGACTAACAAAGATTCTCAACTTACAAAAAGAAGAGGAAAGGGCATTCTCTGATGGTCTCAATGCATATTTCAGGGGGAATGCTTCACATACTAGATCATTAAAGACTTCCATTTTTATCTACCAACAGAGCTACTGCAATTTCATATTTAATTTTATTACAACATAATACTTTTATACTAAGGAAAAGAGAAGACACCTAAGTTCATATATAATAAGCAGCATCTGCCTATGGAAATGGTGTCCTTGGCTCCTTTCCCAAGCACACTCTTAGGCTCCACTGAAAGTTTTCTTTTTTTTTTTTAATCCTTTCTAGGTAGGATTAAAATTTTCTATTAAACTGGAAAGCATATAATAAGAAAGATAAATGATTACAACTATCAAGCATTTCACAACTTCAAGAGGCTTCTTTCAACTTTGACTTTAGACTTCCTGGAAGATGTAAAAGCATTTCAAAGCAAAACTTTGGCTATATTAAAATGCTTACCTTTTAATCAGGATAGTAGAAATTCTCCAAATTGCTAATTCAAAAGAAAGATCCTTAAGCAGTTTAATATTGATATCACAATAAACTGTGTCAGGTTTACTAACAAACACAGATTCATCAGTGGGTAGGTGTGTCATTTTCCCCACCCTTCCCATTATAACCTCAGCTGTGCCCAGTTTTACTTCACAGACTACCAAAGGAGCTAAGAAATTGCTTTCTTTTTTAGTGGGACCCTGTGGATGGCTCATAAACAGACATTTGGTACAGTGGCAAAATACTGTACTATGAATGTCCACTAACGATGCCCCATTGTTTTTAAATCTCTTTCTCGGTATGGAGCTGCACTAATTGAGAGCTGACATAGGCACAACTCTGGTTCCTGAGGTGCTACTCAGTTAACAGTCGCCAGCTCTGTGCTTTCTCTGTTGTTCTGGGGTTACTGAAGCGCTTACACCATACTTTGGATCACACAGGGGATTAAAATCACATATTTCATTTGAGCGTTTTTATTGCTCCCTTTTCCCTGAGTTGACCTGAAGTCTTTCTCAAAAGAAAATTTTTTTACCAAATCATCTTTGCAAAAGTAACAAATAGATGGAAGGGAATGTGCTGAATCAGGGAGCCATTCACTTCCTGAATATATATTGTTTCTTTTGCCAGTACTCTTCAGATAATATGGACAGACTCAGAATAAAGCATGAACACTATTAATACTACAACATACATCATTAATCAGTAAAACTATCATATAAATGATTGGGACTTTTAATTATGTACTTATTATTTTGCCTTAAATTATTTGACCTCTAAAACAGATGTGCTTTGCTTTCTCGCTCAGTTGTGTCTGACTTTTTGCGACCCCATGGACTGTAGCCTACCAGGCTCCTCTATCCATGGAATTCTTCAGGCAAGAATACTGGAGTGGGTTGCCATGATCTCCTCCAGGGGATCTTCCCAACCCAGGGATGGAACCCAGGTCTCATGCATTGCAAGCGGATTCTTTACCATCTGAGCCACCAGAGAAACAAAAGTTTTCCTGGTACCTTATATTAACCAGTTAAATAAAAATTAAAAGCTAGTTCTGTATAAATATAAATCTCATGTTTAGAACTGTTACACAGTCCTGGCTCATAATTGTTTCCTTGTTTCTAAGGAGAAGTGATAACACTCATTCTGTGTCCTAACTTTCCTTTGATTCACTCTGTGTTTTAAGAAATAACCAGGGTTACACAACTGACATGTGTTAAAATTAAGCCCATCCTTTGGACCACATTAACCAAGAAATTAGTAACTAATTTAACCATAAGTTCACGAATTTATACTAGATAATTACAAGGGACGCTTTAAAAACTCCTTGCATATATTGTTCCATTCTATTCTACCTCTTTTCTTAATATATGATTCATATATTTCATATTTATAATGGATAAGCATTTGTAAGTGTTCAGATACTTTAAACATTTTAGCTGGTCTGTCTAGTCAATGCTATGGGTTTTCCAATAGTCATGTATGGATGTGGGAGTTGGACCATAAATAAGGCTGAGAGCCAAATAATTGATGCTTTTGAACTGTGGTGTTGGAGAGGACTCTTGAGAGTCCCTTGGACTGCAAGGAGATCAAACCATCAATCCTAAAGGAAATTTGTCCTGAATATTCATTGGAAGGACTGATGCTGAAGCTGAAGCTCCAATACTTTGGCCACCTGACGCGAAGAACTGACTCATTGGAAAAGACTCTGATGCTGGGAAAGATTGAAGGCAGGAGGAGAAGGGGATGACAGAGGATGAGATGGTTGGACGGCATCACCGACTCAATGGACATGAGTTTGAGTAAACTCCAGGAGTTGGTGATGGACAGGGAAGCCTGGAGTGCTGCAGTCCATGGAGTTGCAAACAGTCAGACATGACTGACTAAATTGAACTTATCTGATAACATTTTATAGACAATAACTGATAAACATTTACACTAAAAATATTAACATGCTATTATTTCAAAGCTATCATCTGAGAAAACTATATTAACTTAAATAAATGCCTTTTATATTATTGCCAGAATGCGTTGGCAATAAACCATGCTAGAGCTACTTATGAGAAGATACAAAGTATAGATAGTTTCCTAAATTGCTTTTCCAAAAGCATGTCTGAAAGGAAAATTAAATGTGGTCTTTGAACAACATGAGTCATTAAATAAATTCAAGCCATTCCAAATGATATAGAAAGATTTAATTACATTGGTAAAGCTTAATTAAATGATCTTAGAAGTAGAGTAATATCAACTTTTTTCTTAATTCAATAAAAAAAATTTAACTATTTTTCTGAAACTGTTCCAACTCCTATGTACACTTGGTTCAAAATAACTAGTTAAATATTCCCATCTGCTCAGTATTTCATAAACAGAGTACAAAAGCATAATTATTTATTGATCTCTGATTGCAATAGTATTAAAATTATGACTGGAGTACTATATTTAGAGGGAAGAACTAGATTTAACTTTATAAATATTCATATATTCTCGAGAAGAAACATGGGCCTAAAGTTTATACAGCATGCTAACAATCTAACCATGCAATTCAAATATACCATCTGTAGTTGTCCTACTGATCCATCTGTGGGGATAAACACTGACAGCACAGGTGAACAGTCACAGTAAATATCTTGTACAAGCCCAAATGCATGTGTGCACAAATGCACACACACATACACAAACACACACACACACTCCCCAGGAACTGTTAGTTTAGCAAAGTTCAGTTCAGTTCAGTTCAGTTCAGTCACTCAGTTGTGTCTGACTCTTTGTGATCCCATGAATCGCAGCACGCCAGGCCTCCATGTCCATCACCAATTCCCGGAGTTCACTCAGACTCACGTCCATTGAGTCAGTGATACCATCCAGCCAGCCATTTCATCCTCTGTCGTCCCCTTCTTCTCCTTCTCCCAATCCCTCCCAGCATCAAAGTCTTTTCCAATGAGTTACCCAACTTCTAAAACTCAACAATGACTTAGTCTAATTTCCATGTTGCTTTGATCTTAGTATCACTTATGTGGATTAAGAGGAAAATTTAAGCAGCTATGATATTCATTTAGTGAATAAGAAAATGTGGAAAAATCACATCACACTGACTGTTTACAATATAAGACCAGAAACTATAAAACTCCTAGAGGAAAGCACAGGCAAAACACTCTCCAACATACATCACAGCAGGATCTTTTATGACCCACCTCCCAGAATATTGGAAATAAAAGCAAAATTAAACAAATGGGATCTAATTAAAATTAAAAGCTTCTGCACAACATAGGAAACTATAAGCAAGGTGAAAAGACAGCCTTCAGAATGGGAGAAAATAATAGCAAATGAAACAACTGACAAACAACTAGTCTCAAAAATATACAAGCAACTCAATTCCAGAAAAATAAACAACCCAATCAAAAAATGGGCCAAAGAACTAAATAGACATTTCTCCAAAAAGACATACAGATGGCTAACAAACACATGAAAAGATGCTCAACATCACTCATTATTAGAGAAATGCACATCAAAACCATTTCATGCCAGTCAGAATGGCTGTGATCCAAAAGTCTACAAGCAATAAATGCTGGAGAGGGTGTGGAGAAAAGGGAACCCTCTTACACTGTTGGTGGGAATGCAAACTAGTACAGCCACTATGGAGAACAATGTGGAGATTCCTTAAAAACTGCAAATAGAACTGCCTTATGACCCAGCAATCCCACTGCTGGGCAAACACACCAAGGAAACCAGAATTGAAAGAGACACATGTACCCCAATGTTCATCGCAGCACTGTTTATAATAGCCAGGAAATGGAAGCAACCTAGATGTCCATCAGCAGATGAATGGATAAGAAAGCTGTGGTACATATACACAATGGAGTATTACTCAGCCATTAAAAAGATATATTTGAATCAGTTCTAATGAGGTGGATGAAACTGGAACTGATTACACAGAGTGAAGTAAGCCAGAAAGAAAAACACCAATACAGTATCAGTTCAGTTCAGTTGCTCAGTCATGTCCGACTCTTTGCGACCCCGTGAATTGCAGCACGCCAGGCCTCCCTGTCCATCACCAACTCCCCAATACAGTATACTAACGCATATATATGGAATTTAGAAAGATGGTAACGATAACCCTGTATGCGAGACAGCAAAACAGACACAGATGTATAGAACAGTCTTTTGGACTCTGTGGGAGAGGGAGAAGGTGGGATGATTTGGGAGAATGGCATTGAAACGTGTATAATATCATATAAGAAACTAATCGCCAGTCCAGGTTCAATGCATGATACTGGATGCTTGGGGCTGGTGCACTGGGATGACCCAGAGGGATGGTACGGGGAGGGAGGAGGGAGGGGGGTTCAGGATGGGGAACACATGTACACCCGTGGCGGATTCATGTTTATGTATGGCAAAACCACTACCATATTGTAAAGTAATTAGCCTCCAACTAAAATAAATTTAAATTTAAAAAAAAAGAATCTCAGGGGAATAAAGAGTAAACAAGCTGAATTATCTATTTACTTAATTTTCTGTTTTAATAATATTTTCCATAGATCTGGATACTCTTATTGATCTTTAGCAAAAATTATAGTTCACAAATTTCAAGGTAGTTAAAAGTGAAGATATTTACGGACACAAATACTATTTGCGAATGCAAGTACTCGTAAGCCATTATCTTTAATTTAAATAAAGAAAAAGTTTAGATGAATTTACATTTCAGTTACCAAATAATGTAAGATATATCTACATTTACTCTTTACCTTTTATCACGAAGTTGAGTTTCTAAGTCTGCTATTGATAAGGATAAATATTTAATTATTTTCCAGGGTCAAATTGCCTAAACTTTGAGATTGCATATGCCATGAGGGCTTAAATTTGCTCACTACTCTACCATGGCTTCAATGCTCTACTTAATTAATTCAAATAATATGAGACTGTGTGAATATTCTTGAAGTTAGAAGAAGCATGGGGTTTCAGCATTTCTTTTTCTTTAAGAATTATTTTTTCTAAATAAAGTAGATTAATGACTAGGAATATGCTCATTTCAATGTAAATTCCCAAACCTCATTCTTGTATGCTTTATGGAAGAATTCTTATTTAGAGACAGTAAATGTGATCATTTGGTTTGGTATAATTTATCATTAATACTGAAGTAAACATTAAAGCTACAATTACTTCAAAGATTTATTTATAAATATTCATATTCCTTAAGTTTCTCATACATTTATACTTTGAACACTTTTAAATCTTAAATCCTTAATGGAATACTATTTTGATACGAAACAACTTTTCATATATTGTATCTCATACAAAATTTTGTAAAAAGATATTTTTTCTGTTCATGACTTGAAAATCTAGCAAGTTTTGCTCTTTATTTTGCGAAGCTAATTGTAGAGTACAAGGAAAAATAAAATACACAAATTCACTTCAGAATCTATAGATTCTACACAACAGTCTGCATGGTCTACTGCAATAAAATTGACAGTGTTTCAAGAGAAGAAGAAATATTTCCCTTATTATATTGTACCCCCACACCCACCAAGTTTATCCAGCCATACCTTGGGAAATCTTATCATATTTTTCCCTCTTGCAAAAAGCAAAAGCTAAAGAATAAGGGCTCTTAAGAAGGAGAAAAGAGAATCCAAAGCCATCTTGCCTCGATTTAAAAGTAAAGATTATGAGAATAGGAAATAATTACACAGTGAAGTTTAGTAACGGATTAAATCCTGCAGAGAATTCCCTATGTACTATGTATTGGAGATCAGGAAGGACAGTTTTCCTTTGCCTGTTGTTTCATAATCTTTCCTCCAGCAAATTTTGCCTCTTGAATTCTCTCCTACAGGTTTCACATTTGTAGAGCAGAGGCCGAGCCCACAGTCACAGACAGACTTTGGACTAGCCACAGGCTTAGATATTGGCAAGGGCTTCATCCTTTTTACTCTCCTCAAAAAGAAAATAAAAACAATTGGCAAAAACCACCGTAGGGATAATAAGAAAACGGAAAGGAGCACAGATAAAGGAAGAGAGACACTGCTCTCCTGCAGAGTAAACCCGCAGAGCGACATGCACTAGAAAATCCTTTCTGCGCTGCTTTATGTTGAAAATGCCAAATGTGCCTATGTGACTCTCAGGCAGACAGCTAGGCTGTCTGCTTAGGCCAACAGGTCCTTGCTCCTTAGACCTGTACGTATTGCAGAGCTTTTCCCCTGAGGCTGTCTGCCCAGACACAGGTGGCATCTTCTCTTAGCAGGACTTGGTCTGAAATCATGCCTGTCATGCAGGGGATTTCATTTGTACCAAAATTTACTCTGGACCCCTTTCCAATTCCTTGATTAGAATTAACTGTGCTATTTTATATGCTTGAAAGTTGCTGACAGTAGATCTTAAACGTTCTCACCACAAAAATGAAATGGTAATGATGTGATAAGATGTGTTAGCTAGTTATGCTGGTAATCGTTTTGCAATATATAAATGTATCAAATCAACACGAGGTACACCCTAAGCTCACACAATATTATACAGCAATTATATCTCAATATAGCTGAGAAAAAGGAGAAACAATGGCCGAGGAGATGACAAGAAGAACAGTCTTTTCCCATTATAGTTTTCCTGGACATTGATGATCTCAAATAGGGAATTTAGTATTTTTTTTTTCATACAAATAACAAGCCCTAGTTTTCCAAACATTCAGAAGTCTTAAAATTTCTTCAAAAGAAAAAAGAAAAAGATTTTTAAAAAAGACCTTGTGCCTAAATTTTTATTTATAATTTTAGTTATTCCTGTAATTATAATTCATATACAAACATAGTAGCAGTTATTCTCTTGTTTTCTGGTATAAATAATAGAAGAAGTCATATGGAAAGCATCACTACAGACTTAGAAATTACTTATGCTTGAACTTGTAACAATTTTCCATTTGTATCTTTTTCATAAGGTTATTTGTACAGTATCAAACTAAAATGCCTTCAGCATAAAAGAGATTACATGCAATGAGGCATTGAAATTTAGAGATATTTTAAAGTAATGGAAATTCAGTTTCAGTGGAATTTTAAGCATGGTCTTTGTATTCTCATCTTTGATTCTTCAGAAATTTTATATACAATTTTTTTGCTTGTCAAAGAAGTATTTTAATAAAGTATATGCAGATAGAAAAATTTTATATTCTGATTGACATTTAGAAATGCTTACTAAAACTAATGATTTCATTTGAATGATGTGACTACTGATGCATTCTTTTTTACTGCAATAGGCAGATGACAAGGACCAGTTGTCTCATTAAGTATAGTATTGGAAGTACCATGACACCCATCTTTCTTACACCCCTAAACCTTCAAGTATATCTTAAGATATACATTTTAGAGTTTCAGGAAGGGTTAAGTAGATTTCTCACTTTTCCTTAAAAATGTTTTATTTATTAAGCTTCCATTTCATAACAAATAAAAATGTAAAATATCAGACATGTTTAACCAATAATAATAGACAAGTCAGATATGGCATTAGTTGCAAGTAACAATACAATGTTTAGCACTGAACTTAAGTTACTTGATATTTACATTAACGCACAATCAAAATTCTCTCATTTACTCCTTTACTTCCTTCTTTCTTATCTATAGTCTTAATATGTAAATATAAATGAAATACATAAGTCTATCTTTCAAATTAAGAAAAAGAAGTATAGAAATACTTCTGGCATAAAAGATATTAAAAGTATTACACAGTAAAGGGAATGGGTATCACGCATGCTAAAAAACACAGTCTCACATTTCAAAATTTAACAGAATTATACTATGGATTCTAATTCCTCACACAAAAATCATAAACTTAAAATAGTACATGTAATTTTTGTATATATTAAAGAGTAATTTTTTAAAGCAAAGCAACTTGTTTTGAAATGAAGATAGGTGAATCCAGACATACTTTTCTCAATATAAGTACTGAAAATCCTACACCATTGACTAAAAAATTTAGCCATGATTTCACTACACAAATCTTCATGAAACGAGGTCAATTATCTGAGGTTTCATACCTGATGTAATTTATTCCCTAGAAGGCCAAAGAGTTTTCTTGAAAACAAGTTATTCCCTGAATTTCTCTGATGCTCTTTTTATTTTTGATATGTATCTTTTATGAGTGCTATTTCAGTAAGGATGTAACCATATATTTTGCTTATTTTTATAGTTCAGAGTACTTTTCACTGAGCTGAAGATACTCCATCTGGGGATTACTTTCTCACTGAGCCACTCTGTTGGGACCTGTATACCTGAATACAGCCAGAGCTTCTGAGTCCCTTGGTGAATATATGTCCCTTGTCCCCAGGACGTCTGAAACTGGAGCTCAGTGAACACAGGTAGTCAACGTTATCTAGCAGCTACAACTTTAAGATGTAAAACACTGGAGCTGTTGGTAGCTTTGGCCATATTTTCTTCGGGTTACAATAATACAGGTGAAAAGCCAATACGGATGACAAAACCAGAGAGAGGCAAACACATGTATGCACACACACACACACACAGAATTCTAATAGATCCATATACGTGCACACATGGCTACTATTATTCTAATGTATGTATAAATGTGTGATAAATAAGAAAAAAATCAATTTTGAATTTTTTAGGCTTATTTTTATTTTTTTAATATAAATTTATTTATTTTAATTGGAGGCTAATTACTTTACAATATTGTATTGGTTTTGCCATACATCAACATGAATCTGCCACAGGTATACATGTGTTCCCCATCCTGAACCCCCCGCCCTCCTCCCTCCCCATACCATCCCTCTTGGTCATCAGCCCCAAGCATCCAGTATCATGCATTGAACCTGGACTAGCAATTAGTTTCTTATATGATATTATACACGTTTCAATGCCATTCTCCCAAATCATCCCACCCTCTCCCTCTCCCACAGAGTCCAAAAGACTGTTCTGTATATCTGTGTCTCTTTTGCTGTCTCGCATACAGGGTTATAGTTACCATCTTTCTAAATTCCATATATATGTGTTAGTATACGGAGAAGGCAATGGCACCCCACTCCAGTACTCTTGCCTGGAAAATCCCATGGATAGAGGAGCCTGGTGGGCTGCAGTTCATGGGGTTGTGAAGAGTCAGACACGACTAAGCGACTTCACCTTCACTTTTCACTTTCATGCATTGGAGAAGGAAATGGCAACCCACTCTGGTGTTCTTGCCTGGAGAATCCCAGGGACGGGGCAGCCTGGTGGGCTGCCGTCTATGGGGTCGCACAGAGTCGGACACGACTGAAGCGACTTAGCAGCAGCAGCAGCAGCAGCGTTAGTATACCGTATTGGTGTTTTTCTTTCTGGCTTCACTCTGTATAATCGGCTCCAGTTTCATCCACCTCATTAAAACCGATTCAAATGTATTCTTTTTAATGGCTGAGTAATACTCCATTGTGTATATGTACCACAGCTTTCTTATCCATTCATCTGCTGATGGACATCTAGGTTGCTTCCATGTCCTGGCTATTATAAACAGTATTGTGATGAACATTGGGGTACACGTGTCTCTTTCTGTTCTGGTTTCCTCGGTGTGTTTGCCCAGCAGTGCGATTGCTGGGTCATAGGGCAGGTGTTAAGGGCTTCCCTGGTGGCTCAGAGGTTAAAGTGTCTGCCTGCAATGCGGGAGACCTGGGTTCGATACCTGGGTAGGGAAGATCCCCTGCAGAAGGAAATGGCAACCCACTCCAGTATTCTTGCCTGGAGAATCCCATGGATGGAGGAGCCCAGAGGGCTACAGTTCATGGGGTCACAAAGAGTTGGACACGACTGAGCGACTTCACTTTCACTTTCAAGGCAGTTCTATTTCCAGTTTTTTAAGGAATCTCCACTTTTCTCCTTAGCGGCTGTACTAGTTTGCACTCCCACCAACAGTGTAAGAGGGTTCCCTTTTGAATTGTTTTTGAATTAATGTATTTGTTATAAATTTTCTCAATTTTAAAAACTGTGCAACTGTTTTTTAAATTGAGAAAATGTATATCATATATGTATAACTGATTTATTTTGCTGTACACCTGTAACTAACACAATGTTGTAAATCAACTACACTCCAATAACAGAAAACTAAAGTGAACAATTTAGTGGTTAAAAAACCCTACATTAACACAACACTGTAAACCAACTATATTTCAACTAAAAGAAATAAACATTAAAACTGAACTATCTGTAGTGTTGTTCATGATGGGGGAGGGGGCATGGCACTTTTTGATGTTCAAATGTATTTTACTGTATTTAAAATAAAAACAAATGCCATACACCTTCCTGGATTCTGGTCTCCACATAGTTCATGGCATGGAAGAGTTACATATATTTATCAAGTGCTTCTCACATCCCGAAGCATGTTGAATAGTGAATCACATGTATGACGATCTTCTAATATATCACTAAGCTAAAGTCTTCACATACATTATTTCACAACAGTTTCTGAGGTAGTAATAATTATCTCCATCTTATAGTTAAGAAATTTGAATTTTAAATGGAAGAGCCAGAGGGAATATTTAAACCCAGTTTTGACCAAAGTCAGCATCCAAGCTCTTACCTACTGTTCAATCTCAAAATTCCTTACTTTGAGGGAAAATGGTGGCTTGGATTGGCAAGGAAACTGACTGGGAGTTTCACCTGACTCTATCATTTAGTCTCTGATAAATTGGCTAAAAACCTGCAATTGTCAAGAGTGAGAATTTCAGCTCAGCTATGCCCCAGGCATATTCATTGTGATAATACTAAGACTACTTAGGAAAACAGGACTCAGCTTTTAAAATATACTCTTTGGAAATGCATTACAATGTTGATTTGTGTTTTTCTATCTGGAAATATGTAAAAGAGACCACCAAAAAGATCTTTAGCAAAAGCTAACCACACTAGTAAAGTAATGCTCAAAATTCTCCAAGCCAGGTTTCAGCAATACGTGAAACATGAACTTCCAGATATTCAAGCTGGTTTTAGAAAAGGCAGAGGAACCACAGATCAAATTGCCAACATCCACTGGATGATAGAAAAAGCAAGAGAGTTCCAGAAAAACATCTATTTCTGCATTATTGACTATGCCAAAGCCTTTGACTGTGTGGATCACAATCAACTGTGGAAAATTCTGAAAGAGATGGGAATACCAGACCACCTGACCTGACTCTTGAGAAACCTATATGCAGGTCAGGAAGCAACAGTTAGAACTGGACATGGAACAACAGACTGGTTCCAAATAGGAAAAAGAGTACATCAAGGCTGTATATTGTCACCCTGCTTATTTCACTTCTTTGCAGAGTACATCATGAGAAACGCTGGGCTGGAAGAAGCACAAGCTGGAATCAAGACTGCCAGGATAAATATCAATAACCTCAGATATGCAGATGACACCACCCTTATGACAGAAAGTGAAGAGGAACTAAAAAGCCTCTTGATGAAAGTGGAGAGTTAAAAAGTTGGCTTAAAGCTCAACATTCAGAAAACTAAGATCATGGCATCTGGCCCCATCACTTCATGGGAATTAGATGGGGAAACAGTGGAAACAGTATCAGACTTTACTTTGGGGGGCTCCAAAATCACTGCAGATGGTGACTGCAGCCAGGAAATTAAAAGACGCTTACTCCTTGGAAGGAAATTTATGACCAACCTAGACATCATATTAAAAAGCAGAGACATTACTTTGGCAACAAAGGTCCATCTAGTCAAGGCTATGGTTTTTCCTGTGGTCATGTAAGGATGTGAGAGTTGCACTGTGAAGAAACCTGGGCCCGAAATATTGATGCTTTTGAACTGTGGTGTTGGAGAAGACCCTTGAGGGTCCCTTGGACTGCAAGGAGATCCAACCAATCCATTCTGAAGGAGATCAGTCCTGGGTGTTCATTGGAAGGACTGATGCTAAAGCTGAAACTCCAATACTTTGGCCACCTCATGTGAAGAGTTGACTCATTGGAAAAGACTCTGATGCTGGGAGGGATTGGGGGCAGGAGGAGAAGGGGACAGCAGAGGATGAGATGGCTGGATGGCATCACCAACTTGATGCACATGAGTCTGAGTGAACTCCAGGAGTTGGTGATGGACAGGGAGGCCTGGCGTGCTGCAATTCATGGGGTCGCAAAGAGTCAGACACGACTGAAGGACTGAACTGAACCGAAGGAAAAAAGGCAGCAAGGGACACTTGTTTGAAAAAAAGAATCCCCTATGAATAAGAAACCTAAACAAAATTTAGTGACTACCTTAAAGTGGTGCATGTTAACCCCAAGAATAAAATAGACCATATTATCCTATTATTTATTCTCATTTATTGAGCATTTATGTTGTGTTGGGCACAATTAGACTTTATTTTGGGGGGCTCCAAAGTCACTGCAGATGGTGATTGCAGCCAGGAAATTAAAAGATGCTTACTTCTTGGAAGGAAAGTTACGACCAACCTAGACAGCATATTGAAAAGCAGAGACATTACTTTGCCAACAAAGGTCCATCTAGTTAAGGCTATGGTTTTCCAGTAGTCATGTATGGATGTGAGAGTCGGACTGTGAAGAAAGCTGAGCACCAAAGAATTAATGCTTTTGAACTTTGGTACTGGAGAAGACTCTTTAGAGTCCCTTGAACTGCAAGGAGATCCAACCAGTCCATCCTAAAGGAAATCAGTCCTGGGTATTCACTGGAAGGACTGATGCTAAAACTGAAACTCCAATACTTTGGCCACTTCATGAGAAGAGTTGACTCGCTGGAAAAGACCCTGATGCTGGGAGGGACTGGGGATAGGAGGAGAAGGGGACGACAGAGGATGAGATGGATGGATGGCATCACCAACTCGATGTACATGAGTTTGGGTGAACTCCGGGAGTTGGTGATGGACAGAGGCCTGGCGTGCTGTGATTCATGGGGTCACAAAGAGTTGGACACGACTGAGCGACTGAACTGAACTGAATGAACTGGGTACTATTATGATCCTGACAGTCTTTATTTTATTTATATATATTATATATATATATATAGTCTTCACAGTAGTTGATGAGGTTGTTATTATTTATCTCTAAGTTGTGTCTGACTCTTTTGAGACTCCATGGACTATAGCCCACCAGGCTCCTCTAGCCATGGAATTTTCCAGGGGGAATACTGGAGTGGGTTGCTGTTTCCTTCTCGAGGGGAATCTTCCAGACCCAGAGATTAAATCCATGTCTCCTTCCCTATAGGTGGATTCTTAACCCCTGAGCCAAACGGGAAGTTCAGTTCTGGACTGTGGCCCCAAAAGTTGAACACGACTGAGTGACTGAGCACACATGCAGTGTTACGTTACTCAGTTTACAAATAGAAGCTGGAGTAGGTTAAATAATGTCTCTAATTTCAGAAAATGAAAGATGTACATAAACTACATATGTGTATGGATACACACACATATGTAACATATATATGCATATTGGGCTTCCCAGGTGGCACTAGTGGTAGATACCACCTGCCAATGCAGGAGACAAAAGAGACGTGGGTTCAATCCCTGGGTCGGAAGTTCCCCTGGAGAAGGGCATGGCAACCTACCCCAGAATTCTTGCCTGAAGAATACCAATGGACTGAGGAGCCTGGCAGAGTACAGTCCATAACGTCACAAAGAATTAGTCACAAATAAAGCGACTTAGGTCCGTCTAGTCAAGGCTATGGTTTTTCCTGTGGTCATGTATGGATGTGAGAGTTGGACTGTGAAGAAGGCTGAGCGCCGAAGAATTGATGTGTTTGAACTGTGGTGTTGGAGAAGACTCTTGAGAGTCCCTTGGACTGCAAGGAGATCCAACCAGTCCATTCTAAAGGGGATCAGCCCTGGCTGTTCTTTGGAAGGACTGATGCTAAAGCTGAAACTCCAGTACCTTGGACACCTCATGCGAAGAGTTGACTCATTGCAAAAGACCCTGATGCTGGGAGGGATTGGGGGCAGGAGGAGAAGGGGATGACAGAGGATGAGATGGCTGGACGTCATCACGGATTCGATGGACGTGAGTTTGAGTGAACTCCGGGAGCTGGTGATGGACAGGGAGGCCTGGCGTGCTGCGATTCATGGGGTCGCAAAGAGTCAGACACGACTGAGAGACTGAACTGAAACAGAAACTGAAAGTGACTTAACATGCACACACACATACACACATGCACACACACATATGTACATATATACAATTTATATATAAAAGTGAAAAAATTTGTAAGATTTAGCTAGATTTCAATAGTATATGAACTGTGAACTTCAAGATGTACAAGCTGGATTTAGAAAAGGCAGAGGAACCAGAATTCAAACTGCAAACACTCATTGGATCATAGGAAAAAAACCAAGGGAATTCCAAAAATACATCCGCTTCACTGATTACACTAAAGTCTTTGACTGTGTATATCACAACAAACTCTGGAAAATTCTTCAAGTGATGGAAATACTAAACCACCTTACCTGTCTCCTGAGAAATCTGTATGCAGCACAAGAAGCAACAGTTAGAACTGGACATGGCACAATGGAAGGGACTAAAACTGGGAAAGGAGTATAGTAAGGCTGCATATTTTCACTTTGCTAATTTAACTTCTATGAAGAGTACATCATGTGAAATGACTCACAAGCCAGAATCAAGATTGCTGGGAGAAATACCAACAACTTCAGATATGCAGATGTTATCACTAAATGGCAGAAAGCAAAGAGGAACTAATGAGTCTCTTGATGAGAGTGAAAGTGGAGAGTGAAAAAGCTGGCTTAAAACAACATTCAAAAAACTAAGATTACGGCATCTTGTCCCTTCACTTCAGGACAAATAGATGGGGAAAAAGTGGAAACAGTGACAGATTTTATTTTCCTGGGCTCCAAAATCACTGCAGACAGTGCCTGCAGCCATGAAAAGATGCTCCTTGGAAGAGAAAATACAAAAAACCTAGACAGCGTATTAAAAACCAACAAAGGTCTGTATAGTAAAGCTATGGTATTTCCTGCAGCCATATGCAGACATGAGAGTTAGACCATAAAGAAGGCTGAGCACTGAAGAATTAATGCTTTGGAATTATGGTGCTGGAGAAGACTCTTGAGAGTTCCTTGGACAGCAAGGAGATCAAACCAGTGAATCTTAAGAAAAATCAACCCTAACATTCATTGGAAGGACTGATGCTGAAGTTCCAATACTGTGGCCACTTGATGCGAAATGCCAACCCATTGGAAAAGACCCTTCCTCTGGGAAAGACTGAGTTGCAGGAAAAGAAGGAGGTGACAGAGGATGAGATGGTTGGATGGCACCATCGACTCAACGGACATGAGTTTGAGCAAACTTCAGGAGATAGTGAAGGATAGGCAAGCTTAGTGTACTACAGTTCTTGGGGTAACAAAGAGTTGTACAAGACAGCGACAACAACAATAATACAAAATAATTACAATAATTAGGCTGACTTCCTTTCATTCAATTTCTATCCATTATAATATTTTAGCTCATTAAATAATCTTATATTTATAATATTAAATTATATTCAATTTGCCAGTAAGAATGTGAGTGAAAGTTGTTGAGTAGTGTCCAACTCTTCGAGACCCCATGGACTATACAGTGCATGGAATTCTCCAGGCCAGAACACTGGAGTGGGTAGCCTTTCACTTCTCCAAGGGGATTTTTCCAACCCAGGGATCAAACCCAGGTGTCCCACATTGCAGGTGGATTCTTTACCAGCTGAGACACAAGAGAAGCCCAAAAGCACTGGATTGGGTAGCCTCTTCCTTCTGCAGGGGATCTTCCCAACCCAGGAACTGAAGCAGGGTCTTCTATGTTGAAGGTGGATATTTTACCAACAGAGCTATCAGGGAAGCCCAGTAAGTATACAGTTTTCAAAATCTATATTATATTTATAATTACAAAATAAAAAAGCTAAACCTGTCTGATTATTACTGTCATTTACTTTATAAACCAACTGATGATGTTAAAACAAAAATGAAGCAATCATCCTTCAATCAGGTCAGAATAGTCACATCTTGGACTGATTTCTTTGGCAATAAATGTTTGATATGATTAAAATCTTTCCGAGGTTCTACACATTCCTGACTCTAATTTTGTTCTTAGTTAGAGCAGAAAGTTTCACCAAATAAAGAAAAAAAATTTAATTCAAAAACTGTGTTTTTTAAAAACACAATAACATAATATTACTTCTGCCACTATAATTCCCAATATACTGTTAAACATCAAGAGAATTCATGATGTAAACTGCAAATGAAAATACTCCCAAATTCATGACCACAGCTTCTGGGAATAGCACTCCACTGGCATTGTGTGTGTGTATGTGGTTTTTGGCCAAAGTACATCAATGTAATAACCATCAAATAACAGCTAAAATACCATAACAAAGAAATACACAGGAAAAAATAAGTAAAAAAACAAAAGTGTATTTTATAAAATCAGAGACAAAATTTAGGATGAAAATATAAAACTTTTACTTTCTTTGCTCAAGGTCTGTGATTCGCCTCCATTGAAAGAAAGAATTATTTAAATATTACATACACACATTTTTATGGCTATAATCTCAACATAAGTGTGTACCTGCATGCTAAGCCGCTTCAGTAGTTTCTAACTCTCTGCTACCCTATGGGTTGCAGCCCAGCAGGCTCCTCTGTCCATGGGATTCTCCAGGCATGAATACTGGAGTAGGTTGCCCTGCCCTCCTCCAGGGGCTCTTCCCAACCCAGGGATAGAACTTGCTTGTGTCTCTTATGTCTCCTGCATTGGCAGGCGAGTTCTCTACCACTAGCACCACCTGGGAAGCCCCTCAACATTAAGTAACATGGTTTAAAGTAAGAATGGCAAATTTAATCAAGAGCATCACATACAAAAATCCAAGATACACACTGCTTTGTTGAATTTTTTATCTGTGAAATCTAAGTATGGTAAACATTAATAAATTTTATCATTCAAGCTATCTGTTAGAAAGGAAGTCAAAAAAACAAAAAATAATAAATTGGGAGAATTACCTTGAAAACTTTGATTGTTTCTTTTTCTTAATGGTTGAAAATTGTTAATCCAAGTAAATTAAATTAAGGTAAATTGAGTAGTTGCATAAATTGTTATGTATTATGCCTTTTGAAGTATGATTGAAGGAGGACATTTTATCTCTGTGAAGGGTAAGCAAACATAAGGTAATAAAGTAAGATAATTAAATAAGATTAAATAATTAAACAAGGTAAACTAAAAAGATTGCTTTCCTGTTTCTTGTCCTGAGAAAGTGAAAAAGTAATTTTTATTAGTGTGTTTATTTATTTGAATTTAATTGGAGGCTAATTAATTTATTAAAGGGGTTTGCATATTAAATATTCCCAGGATATTTTCTTTAATGGAGAAAATACAAAAACATGTCTTTACAGTCTAGTGGAGTAGAAGAGCTGAATAAGGTTTACTATGCTGGAACAAACAGAAGACAATGTTCCTCCAATTTCTCCCTCAATAGGTACGACATGTAAGAGCCTCCTTTCTAAGGAACTCAAGAGAGAGCTCTTTTATTTCTCACTCTTATTTTCATGTGAGATCTGAGACATTCATTTTCTTGCCATTGTAGAATATTTACAAACATGTAGCTTTCAAGAACCTTATTTTTTTCAGACTTTAAAACACATTAAACATGAAAGAAGACAGGGATTTAGTGGTGCCTTAATTCAACGTGAGTAAAAACTCACCTGATCATAAGTGAGGATGCTGAAAGAACCATGAAAGATGCTATCTCTAGGCATATATCTTTAATCAAGTTAGCTACATTCATTTAAATCTAGAAAAATCACTTGCATACAAAGCAAAATAGTTTTGCAAAATGCATATTACTATAAGTGCTATTCAAGCTCATGATTTGGTGACTGGATTATTTTCTCTTTCCCTCCCATTTTATGAATAGAACAGATTATATCTAATTGAAAACTTCGCACAGAAAGTAACCAGGCTAACATGGTTAACAGCAGGAATTTCTGTTGAAGCATCATCACAAACTAAATTAATATGCTATTTCTTTGCTAAATAAGAAATCTGCTGTTGTTATCAAAAGTACAATTCTCCTTCTAAACTGGATATAAAAGTAAGAAAAATTACAGATTTTAAGATATTTTTCTTGGTGTGAGCCTATCTTCAAATACACTTTCAATGTATTGTTCTTAATACCTTTGTATATCTTGCTTAAAATCATGAATAAAATGTTTGAGCCAATCAGTGATAGAGCTACTTTTTCGTTCTCCAGGGAATGTGATGAATTATGATATAACATGCATTTTAGGGGGAAAATTTAAGAGTCTGTGACTTCCTATTGTAGCAATATGCACTTAAAAGAATGGAATCAGTGGTAAGATTCATTAGGAAAAAAAAATTAGTCCATTTACAAGTGGGATAGAGAGTATTTTTGACATCTGTATTCTGATAAAAAAGTAAAGCCAATTATTTAATATAATAATATATTGAACATAATGGTAGTAATATCATCATAAAGATCACAATAAGCACTGTACTGTAATTGACATAAACATTGCACATAACATTTACACAGTATATATGCTACAATCTAGAATTCTGTGTTTCCCCTATTTACACAGATGGACAACTTAAAATTAGTTCTCTCTAAATCTCTCCCCACTGCTTTCCCATTTCATAGCGGCTGTGCTGTATGGGAAAGATCAGTTTTCGTTTCAATCCCAAAGAAGGGCAACCAAAGAACGTTCAAACTACAGTGCAATTGAACTCATCTCACACACTAGCAAATTAAGTTCAAAATTCTCCAAGCCAAGCTTCAAAAGCACATGAACTGTAAACTTCCAGATGTTCAAGCTGGATTTCAAAAAGACAGAGGAACCAGAGATCAAACTGCCAACATCCGTTGGATCATCGAAAAAGCAACAAGAGTTCCAGAAAAACATCGACTTCTGCTTTATTGACTATGCCAAATCTTTGACTGTGTGGATCACAATAAACTGGAAAATTCTGAAAGAGATGGGAATACCAAACCACCTGACCTGCCTCTTGAGAAACCTATATGCTGGTCAGGAAGCAACAATTAGAACTGGACATGGAACAGACTGGTCCCAAGTAGGAAAAGGAGTACATCAAGGCTGTATATTGTCACCTTGCTTATTTAACTTGTATGCAGAGTATATCATGCAAAATGCCAGACTGAATGAAACAAAAGCTGGAATCAAGATTGCGGGGAGACGTATCAATAACCTCAGATATGCAGATGACACCACCCTTATGGCAGAAAGCAAAGAAGAACTAAAGAACCTCTTGATAAAAGTGAAAGAGAGTAAAAACGTTGGCTTAAAATTCAATTTTCAAAAAACAAACATCATGGCATCCAGTCCCATCCCTTCATGGCAAATAGATGGTGAAACAATGGAAACAGTGAGAGACTTTATTTTTTTGGTCTTCAAAATCAGATGGTGAAAATCAAACTGCAGATGGTGACTGCAGCCATAAAATTAAAAGATGCTTGCTTCTTGGAAGAAAAGCTATGACCAACCTAGACAGCATATTAAAAAGCAGAGACATTACTTTGCCAAGAAAGGTCTGTCCAGTCAAGGCTATGGTTTTTCCAATAGTCATGGATGGATGTGAGATTTGGACTATAAAGAAAGCTGAGCGCCAAAGAATTGATGCTTTTGAACTGTGGTGTTGGAGAAGACTCTTGAGAATCCCTTGGACTGCAAGAAGATCCAACCAGTCCATCCTAACGGAGATCAGTCCTGAGTGTTCATTGAAAGGACTGATGCTGGAGCTGAAATTCTAATACTTTGGCCATCTGATGGGAAGAACTGACTCTTGGAAAGACCCTGATGCTGGGAAGGATTGAAAGCAAGAGAAGGGGCTGATCGAGCATGAGATGGTTGGATGGCATCGCCAACTCGATTGACACGAATTTGAGTAAGCACCAGGAGTTGGTGATGGATAGGGTAGCCTGGCCTGCTGCAGTCCATGGTGTCACAAAGAGTCAGACATGACTGAGCAACTGAACTGAACTGAACTGTAAAGTCTGGGAAGGTCTGATTGATCTACAGCATTCAAAATGTGGTATTGCCTGACAAGACTGACTGGTTCTGAGGTGGATCAGGATCTAAAATTTTAGGGGATTATGGAACACAGTGGGGACTTCCTTTATGGTTCAGATGGCAGAGAATCTGCTTGCAAAGTAGGAGACCTGGGTTCTATCCCTGTGTTGGGAAGATCCTCTTGAGGAGGGCATGGCAACTCACTCCATTACTCTTGGCTGGAGAATCTCGATGGACAGAGGAGCCCGGCAGGCTACAGTCTATGGGGTCCCTAAGAGTTGGACACAACTGAGTGACTAAGCACAGCACAGCGCAGGACACAGTGGAACTGTTGTCAGTGTCTGGTTATAAGGAGAGGAGCCAAAGTAAAAAAAAAAAATAATTCAGACAACAAAGGAGGGCAAAGAAGAAAGGATGACTGGGCAACAGAACCAACATTCTAAATGACAATAAAAACCTAAAATATCCTTCCTCTGGACGTTTCAGTTACATGCACCAATGTATCTCTTAGGTGGATTGTCTCCTGTTTGCAGCTGAAAGTTTCCTATGCTGGTCTTGAACTGCATTTATTGAATGATTCTCCACCAGCTGTTTAGTCTGTTCATAAATGCAGTTGGTAACATCTCTTAAGCTACTGATCAAATCTCTTGTCATGTCAGGTCTACTTCTAATTTTAAATTTATATATTTCAAAATACTTTTTCATTTTTGCTTAGTTTACACTAATTTGAGTTAAATTTACTCCATCCCAGTAATTTCTCTTTAAATCACTTATCAGCATCTGAATTTATTGTAATAATTGGTTTATTAATTGTCTAGTCCCAACAGACCATAAGCTCCATGAGATGAGAGATCATTACATTGTGAAGAAACTAAAATACCTTCTAACACAAAGGATAGACTCAAGAAGTATTTGAGGGATGAATGACTTGGCAAAAAAAAAAAATCAAAACTTTAGAAAATGTGCTAGATGTCAAAATAAATGTAACTGTATAGGAGTTTGGAAAGAAAGCAAAATAAAAAAGAAAATATTATTGAGATGGGTTCTTTTTTTTTTTCTTTAGCTGAATCACAAATGAGTGAATTTCACTAAGGAGATGATCGTTTAGGTCTAAAGATAGCTTATACCAAAGAAAAACAAACAAATTATTTAAGCCTTTTTTATGTTTTAGGCAAATAGTCAGATGTCTGAAAGAGTAGGCATGCATTATTATTTCATAAAATAGTTGCACCGGTCAGCCTGTTTTCATTTTATGGAAACTCTCAATTGTATAATGGGACAATTCCCCTTTCCAGACTAGCAACCATCAATTCTGGAGCCAAATACTGGGTACATGAGTTTTTCCATCAGGGTATGTTCCCCAAGGGATCCGTGATCACTATTTCTGCTCCACAGATCAAACTTACATGTAAAATAAGATATGATGTGAGGAAGCACTTATTTTTATAGAAATGTCTCTTACTTTTGGTCAGTTTTATTAACAGCAGAATAAAAACAACCTGAAGAGACTTACTATATACTGTTTGTAACAGATACTTTGCAATAGCTTTCAAGAAAACACACTTTCAAATATATACACACTTTGTACATGGTGCACCATGTACACTGTTGATACTTCGTGGTCCTCACTCCTTACCACTCACTTTAAAATAAGTCAGATTCTTAGGTATGATGCTCTGCTCCCTTAGTTTCTCCCTGGTCTGGCTGATAAAATGATAGACTATCATAGTGAGTCACAGTCGTAGTTAGTGGAGCACCAGAATGAGGGTGTACCATCTGCATGGCTTCCTTCTTCTAACGATCCAAAGTGGCAAAATAGAGAGAACTCATAGTCTGAGTCCTCTCTCTTGCGCCGGCGCGCGCGCCTGAGTAAGAGCTAATCTTGGGTCCATTGTTCTGGATGGAGAGGCTCAAGGAAGACACGTACCAGCTGCAGTAGGGTGATCACTTGCCTTGGTAAGTGTGCTGCTCTGGTGCAGGAAGGCATACACAAGGCTGCACTGACCCTGTGTACAAATGCATTGCTCTAAGACTCTGGTTAGTCCTTGAAACAAAATAGATGAAGCAGGCCTTATGTATAGTTTCCATTTAGGATGACCTAACATAGGGAGAAAGTTTATCTGAGTTCAGCTCATGCCAGTGGAGTTCTGTACTGAATTCTGGAGCCAAAGCTCTAGCTATTATAACTGACATCTCGTCCTTGACTGTATCTCAGGGACCTCAGAGAGAGAGAGAGGTAGTTCTGGCAAATAGTTAAATCTGGTTACTCTTATATCCCCTTGGCAGATACATTTCGTACTTCTAATATTTGAAACAACAGGTCCAAACGGGAACTGCAGTGGTTGCCCCAAGAAGAATGACAATCTTCCCCTTCTCACCACTGTCATTACTGATTCTTTTAATCTGCTCCATACTTTTCCTTTTTTTTAATAACAGATTCCACACTTAATGTTATATAAATAATATATTAATATATATAAAGTTATATAATATATATTGCTTTTTTTCATCCCTTCTAATAAATTTAAGTTCCATGAGGAGCTGTTTCTTTGTTTTACTTACTGATGTATTCAAGGAATCTAGAATACACATTATATTTAGATGCCCAATAAATATTTTCAGAAAGAATTATTAATAAATAATTTTTGGAGTTACATTTCTTCAACTGCAGAACACTCAAAGGTTACATTTAAGAAACAGATATTTATAAACCTTAAATTCCAATCCCAAAGAAAGTCAATGCCAAAGAATGCTCAAACTACTGCACAATTGCACTCATCTCAACTGCTAGTAAAGTAATGCTCAAAATTCTCCAAGCCAGCCTTCAGCAATATGTGAACCATGAACTTCCAGATGTTCAAGCTGGTTTTAGAAAAGGCAGAGGAACCACAGATCAAATTGCCAACATCTGCTGGATCATCGAAAAAGCAAGAGAGTTCCAGAAAAACATCTATTTCTGCTTTATTAACTATGCCAAAGCCTTTGACTGTATAGATCACAATCAACTGTGGAAAATTCTGAAAGAGATGGGAATACAGACCACCTGACCTGCCTCTTGAGAAACCTATATGCAGGTCAGGAAGCAACAGTTAGAACTGGACATGGAACAACAGACTGGTTCCAAATAGGAAAAGGAGTGCGTCAAGGCTGTATATTGTCACCCTGCTTCTTTAACTTCTATGCAGAGTACATCATGAGAAATGCTGGGCTGGAAGAAGCACAAGCTGGAATCAAGACTGCTGGGAGAAATATCAATAACCTCAGATATGCAGATGACACCACCCTTATGACAGAAAGTGAAGAGGAACTAAAAAGCCTCTTGATGAAAATGAAAGAGGAGAGTTAAAAAGTTGGCTTAAAGCTCAACATTCAAAAAACTAAGATCATGGCATCTGGCCCCATCACTTCATGGGAATTAGATGGGGAAACAGTGTTAGACTTTATTTTGGGGGGGCTCCAAAACCACTGCAGATGGTGACTGCAGCCAGGAAATTAAAAGACGCTTACTCCTTGGAAGAAAAGTTATGACCAACCTAGATAGCACATTGAAAAGCAGAGATATTACTTTGCCAACAAAGGTCCGTCTAGTCAAGGCTATGGTTTTTCCAGTAGTCATGTATGGATGTGAGAGTTGGACTGTGAAGAAAGCTGAGCACCAAAGAATTGATGCATTTGAACTGTCGTATTGGAGAAGACTCTTGAGAGTCCCTTGGCCTGCAAGGAGATCCAACAAGTCCATCCTAAAGGGATCAGTCCTGGGTGTTCTTTGGAAGGAATGATGCTGAAGCTGAAACTCCAGTACTTTGGCCCCCTCATTCGAAGAGTTGACTCATTGGAAAAGACCCTGATCAGGGAGGGACTGGGGGCAGGAGGAGAAGGGGATGACAGAGGATAAGATGGTTGGATGGCATCTCTGACTCAATGGACATGAGTTTGAGTGAACTCCAGGAGTTGGTGATGGACAGGGAGGCCTGGCATGCTGCGATTCATGGGGTCGCAAAGAGTCAGACATGACTGAGCGACTGAACTGAACTGAACTGAACTGAATATTATGCTAGATCTCATAATGACTTTTAATGTTTCTATATCTTATTCACAATGTTTATTCAAAGTCCATTTGTGAATATGTTGAATATATCCTGTAACTTTTTTGGTCTTGTCTCAGTTATACCATTAACTCACTAAAAAAAAAAACAAAAATATCCTTCCTGGATTCAGTATAACAATCAGTATAAGAAATTTCAAATTGCTGTTTGAATTGATTTTTTTGTTTTTTGACCAAAAAACACTAGTTTGCTGTTGGTTTGTGACTATGGTTTTGTTGATCTATGCTGAGTATTAACTTTCACATTAAACAGCACTTTCTATTTGTTGTTATTGAAAACATTAGCAAACAAACTGACTTAGTGGGACATAAATCCACAAGGAGAATTAAGTATCTTTACTAACTGGCTTTTTTAAGGGTCCCTTACTTTTTTTCATAAAACCCTAGGGAAGTTTCACTTGTGTCCTCGCAAGCAGGAAGTGCAAAGGAATAGTACTTTATAACTGTCTATGGAAGTCTTCTTGTCATAAGCTCCTAGCAGCAATTTTGAAGCCCTCAGTTTCCGTGAGTAATGACTCTGGATAAGCCATTATTCATGAGTAAGTGATATGATTATGCAGGAAAATATACACAAAGGAACACTCCAGTAAAGAATGAAGTTCATACAAACTTCTATATCAGGTCTATGATTTTTGTTAGCAAAATTCCCCTCCAATAAAGTTCAGCCAGTGCCCTGATTACATATAACTGGGATGAATACCTTGCAAATAAAATAGGACATAGATACAAGAGAAACAAGGAAATGAACATCACACTGGGGGCAAATTCAGGATAGTTCCATTTTAGCCCATTAAGACCAGGCTCAAGATAAATGCACTAACATGTAGTTCAAAGGAAATTATCACATAAATTCTGACAGTTTTACTAAGAAGAGTTAAATTGTGACCTAACTATTCAGTAAGGAGTTTCTCATGGTCAGATTTTAGTAACTATCTATCTGTGGAGACTTGCATCCCTGAGAGAGACATACAGGCTGGAATAAATAGTGATAGGCATGTAGGATTCTATTAGAAATTATTTCAGTGGAGGAATCAGGTTTCAGAAGCCCTTCATGTGCTGCTTTCTCTTTTTTTTTTTACAACGCTCCACCCATGCCTTTAATCATATGTTTTATTCATTTTCTTTATTCTCAGATCTCTCATCTATTTATGCAAGTTGATCAGTAAATAGTAATGGAAAAATTACTTTTTGTGTTAAAAAATGATAAATCTTTGACTCAAATGGGTCAAGACATAACTAAAACACTCTTTATAAACTTTCAGATGTATTTGGAATTGTTCTGATGTTAGTATACTATTTCATGAAATCTCACAAGTTGTAAAAAGCCAAGAATAAAGAGTATCACACTGATAAGCAAAAGACTCCAATAATATATCATTATTACTAACATGTAAAATTGCAGAATATTTACTGTATCTGTTTGAGATAATGGAATCACTTCTGGATATCTTTGTTTGAGATAACGAAATCACATCCACATGTTGCAAGCACATCTAAGTCTTAATCTCCTGCTGCAGTTAACTCACCATCCAGTTCATCATGTCATCTCTCTTTTGAACTATAGCTCTTTCTACTCAGGTGCCAGGCTTCCCAGGTGGCATCAATAATAAAAAATCACGTGCCAATGCAGAGATGCAAGAGATGTGAGTTCAGTCTCTGGACTGGGAAGATCCTCTGGAGTAGGAAATTGCAAACCTGCTCCAATATTCTTGACTGGAAAATTCCATGGACAGAGGAGCCTGGCAGGCTACAGACCATGGGATTGCAAAGAGTCAGACTTAGCGACTGAACAACAACAATCCAGGTGCCACCATCTTTGCAGGCTACTTCCAGGCCTTCCTGGCTTTCTAAAATAGAGATATGGATGGAACCAGTAGAGACATTCTTTCTTCTGCTCCACTTACACCTGAAGGTTCATGGAATATAAGCTTCAGAGATGTCTGACCTTTCCAATATAAGTCTTTTCTTAAAATTAAATAATCATTGCCTGTTGCATAAAAATGTAGCAGGGATAATGTTCCATAAAACCTCTGAGTGCAACAGAGAGAATGAAGAAGTTTTTGGTTCCATAATAATACTAAACAATTACATCACAAAGAATTGTATGTCAAAATGTAATCAGAACCTAAAAATAAATATCATTTTGTTAATAAACATTACAATCTCTAGCAAGCGGCTACAAATTTCATTTTATTATTGTTTTATGAAAATGTGTGTTCATTTTGAATGATATATCAACTGAGTGGTAACTACCAAATGGAAATCATAATATAGTAAGCAACTATAACAAAACTTTCCATTCTAATTGCTTTCAATGTGTTAAGTGTGAAAATGCTTTGAGAGTCAATTCTCCTGGTAACTCTAAGAGAGAAATATGATACTGTTCTCTTTCTATGGATTATATAGAAATATTTCTATATATCCTATTATGCCCACTTCCAGTAACTTTTGTTTCCAAACAACATTTTAATTAATATTGTCTTAAATTCTTTACTTGATTATTGTACAGATGTAACAGTCATTCACTGGGCTTACCAAAGCTTGTTTGTAGAATAAATGCCAAGGTTTCGCAAGTTCTCCCTGTATGGTGTGGTGCTTAAGAGAATAACATCCATGGGGGTTAATCTCAGGAATTTTTTGGCAGTTCTTCAAGCTTCTTCCATATACTTTGGAATTATCCATATTCCTCAACTCTGTTAAAAAAGCTGAAATTCCGTTTTCAGCCAAGTCAGCTTCTTGTCTGGTCAATTTAGAGTTTTAGCATTCTCCCCTCTCTTCCAAGAAACCAGAAACACATATTCTCAAGTGATATCCAACTAGAAGATTAATCATACCTGAGAAATCTAGGATAACAATCAAAGTTTGTGAAATTTCATATTTAAAATTCAGTGCCTTGGATATTGTGCAAAGCTACAGTAAGCTCTGCCTTATACATTAAGATATGTGATAAATGCAGAGTCAAATGGTATTTCAAATAAGAAATCTTGACTATAAATAATTCATTTCTCACTTTTTTATTATCTTAGAAAAAAGTCTTTTACAGTTGAAATGTAATTAATATTATTAAAAAATCAAGTGCACCTTTTTGGGGAGTAGTATGCATTTTTTTTTTTTTTTGTATAGTTCCTCTGTGTTTTCTTGCCACCTCTTCTTAATATCTTCTGCTTCTATTAGGTCCATACCACTTCTGTCCTTTATCGAGCCCATCTTTGCATGAAATATTCCCTTGATCTCTCTAATTTTCTTGAAGAGATCTCTAGTCTTTCCCATTCTGTCGTTTTCCTCTATTTCTTTGCATTGATCACTGAGGAAGGCTTTCTTATCTCTCCTTGCTATTCTTTGGAACTCTGCATTCAAATGCTTATATCTTTCCTTTTCTCTTTTGCTTTTCCTTTCTCTTCTTTTCACAGCTATTTGTAAGACCTCCTCAAGCAGGTATTTTGCTTTTTTGCATTTCTTTTCCATGGGGATGGTCTTGATCCCCGTCTCCTGTACAATGTCACGAACCTCCATCCATAGTTCATCAGGCACTCTGTCTAGCAGATATAGTCCCTTAAATCCACTGTATAATCATAAGGGATTTGATTTAGGTCATACCTAAATGGTCTAGTGGTTTCCCCCACTTTCTTCAATTTAAGTCTGAATTTGGCAATAAGGAGTTCATGATCTGAGCCACAGTCAAGCCTATGCCCCAACCAGTCACAATGAAGAAGCTGAAGCTGAACAGTTCTATGAAGACCTACAAGACCTTTTAGTCCTTTTCATTATAGGGCACTGGAATGCAAAAGTAGGAAGTCAGGAAACACCTGGAGTAACAGGCAAATTTGGCCTTGGAGTACTGCATGAAGCAGGGCAAAGGCTAATAGAGTTTTGCCAAGAGAACACACTGGTCATAGCAACCACCCTCTTCCAACAACACAAGACTCTACACATGGACATCACCAGATGGTCAACACTGAAATCAGATTGATCATATTCTTTGCAGTCAAAGATGGAGAAACTCTTTACAGTCAGCAAAAACAAGACTGGGAACTGACTGTGGCTCAGTTTATGAACTCCTTATTGCCAAATTCAGCTTCACAACCCAGATAATCACGATGGTGTGATCACTCACCTAGAGCCAGACATCCTAAAATGTGAACTCAAGTGGGCCTTAGAAAGCATCACTACGAACAAAGGCTAGTGGAGGTGATGGAATACCAGTTGAGCTATTTCAAATCCTGAAAGATGACACTGTGAAAGTGCTGCACTCAATAGGCCAGCAAATTTGGAAAACTCAGCAGTGGCTGCAGGACTAGAAAAGGTCAGTTTTCATTCCAATCCCAAAGAAAGGCAATGCCAAAGAATGCTCAAACTACCGCACAATCGCACTCATCTCAAATGCTAGTAAAGTAATGCTCAAATCTTTCCAAGCCAGGCTTCATCAATACGTGAACCATGAACTTCCAGACGTTCAAGCTGGATTTAGAAAAGGCAGAGGAACCAGAGATCAAATTGCCAACATCCACTGGATCATCAAAAAGGCAAGAGAGTTCCAGGAAAACATCTATTTCTGCTTTATTGACTATGCCAAAGCCTTTGACTGTGTGGATCACAATAAACTGTGGAAAATTCTGAAACAGATGGGAATACCAGACCACCTAACCTGCCTCTTGAGAAATCTGTATGCAGGTCAGGAAGCAACAGTTAGAACTGGACATGGAACAACAACTGGTTCCAAATAGGAAAAGGAGTACATCAAGGCTGTATATTGTCACCTTTAACTTCTATGCAGAGTACATGATGAGAAATGCTAGGTTGGAAGAAGCACAAGCTGGAATCAAGATTGCCAGGATAAATATCAATAACCTCAAATATGCAGATGGCAGAAAGTGAAGAGGAACTAAAAAGCCTCTTGATGAAAGAGGAGAGTGAAAAAGTTGGCTTAAAACTCAACATTCAGAAAACGAAGATCATGGCATCTGGTCCCATCACTTCATGGGAAATAGATGGGGAAACAGTGGAAACAGTGTCAGACTTTATCTTTGGGGGCTCCAAAATCACTACTGATGGTGATTGCAGCCATGAAATTAAAAGACCCTTACTCCTTGGAAGGAAAGTCATGACCAATCTAGATAGCATATTGAAAAGCAGAGATATTACTTTGCCAACAAAGGTCCATCTAGTCAAGGTTATGGTTATTCCAGTGGTCATGTATGGATGTGAGAGTTGGACTGTGAAGAAAGCTGAGCTTGAAGAATTGACACTTTTGAACTGTGGTGTTGGAGAAGACTCTTGAGAGTCCCTTGGACTGCAAGGAGATCCAGCTAGTCCATCCTAAAGGAGATCAGTCCTGGGTGTTCACTGGAAGGACTGATGCAAAAGCTGAAACTCCAATACTTTGGCCACCTCATGCGAAGAGTTGACTCACTGGAAAAGACCCTGATGCTGGGAGGGATTGGGGGCAGGAGGAGAAGGGGAGGACAGAGGATGAGATGGTTGGATGGGCATCACCAACTGATGGACATGAGTTGGAGTAAACTCCGGAAGTTGGTGATGGACAGAGAGGCCTGGTGTGCTGTGATTCATGGGGTCACAAAGAGTTGGACACGATTGAACGACTGAACTGAACTGATGCATCTGTTAGAAGGCAGTCTATTTACATATACTGACAACCAAATCTGCTGAATAAATGTATAATCAAATTCAGATAAAATAAATAAATCTATTCACATATATATTACATAAAACTATTTGCAAATAAATACTGAATGTTCTGGAAGTATTTCATAATTGGGAAACCAAGTTATCTCTGGAAAGAAACCTGGAGATACATGCAAAGTAAACTGTCTTTGTTTGAACCCTTAACAAACAAAGAAAAATGTAGAAAGAGAACTTAGAAAAGAACTCTATTTTACTTTTCAGTTTGAGACTATTTCAGAAGCTTAGTATCTTAAAGCTTCGTTCCCTTTGTAGTCAGTCTCAAAACAAGCAGAGTATATTTCATATTTTAGTACAGTATTGGAAATGCAGTTTATCCCACAAAATATCAAGTTGATCTTTAACTAGAAGTCCAGACTATGCTATTCCACATGACATGGAGTAAACGGTCTCTAATGATTTCCTGCTTAGGTAAGCTATTGACATTCATGGAGAGTCTGTTACTGGACTTGATTACCTTGTGTATCACAGTGACAGATCTACAGCCGCTATGACAGTATTTCAGCTCACAAGCACCCATGGCCAATTAATCCCTTATGAATCGGACCAGAGTTAGCCAGTTGTGACAGCTTTGGAAGTGTGTCAGCTCTCCTTGATAAAGGACACCACAGTACTTAAGCTCGCATTAGTGAAAGTCTGCAGAGGTGCCTTAATACAATGCTTCAGGGCTATTTTAAAAGGCAGAAAGGTTAGAATTTCGCAATAAGGCCCAGGTCCCAGGATCTAAACAAAAAAGCACTCATGAAGACTCGACTCTGAGACAATTCTCCTTTTTATTTAAAAACTGGTAATTTGAAAAATTTTTCTAAGAAAATCATTACCTCCTGAGTGGTTTTTTTACTTTGCAATAGAGTTTCAAGTATATCTGATTGCACAATGCATGGAGGATAACCCCACCTCATGACAAGAACAACTGCTCTCAGATTGAGGGGGAGATGCAGTTTTGTGTTTCAAGATTTCAGACTGTTATGCAAACAAATCATCCTTATGCACAGAAATGTTGATTTTATTTATGGCTTTTTTTTAACCTTTGCCAAATAATCAGAGCAGGATAGGAATAACCTAATCCCTGAATATTCATTTATACTCTAAGTAAATGAAGGAAGAAACTGCAGTACAACACTATTAGGAAAATAATTTAAGGACCGTGTCAATTAACAGTATGATGGAAGAACTGCTATTTGATAAAGACTTGTGGGGATTTAACTTGTGTTAATAGATGAAAATCATAAAGATATCTGTCCTTTTTAAGCCTAGATTGGAGGAAAGTATATATCCTCAAATTCATTGACCAGCCTTAATAATGTATGCACTGGAATACAAACACCATTTAACAAAAAATCTTATGAGTGGATTTTATAACCAAAGAATTGCATGAACCCTCATTTAACCTTTGAAGTGTGGGACTGGCAACTGATTTTTACAGTTTAAACATTAAATATTTACCTCTGGGGCTAATTCAAATTTGCATAAAATTTTAATAACTTTTCCTAATATCCAATGGGCATAATGGACACAGTACTCATTATATACCCTCTAAAAACACATCTAGCTAACAGTTACTGAGTATACTGCCTTACAGGAATCATCTCTAATGTTGCAATATTTGGGATTTATTTATACTACAAAGCTTATTCACTGTTCATCTGGAATTCAAGTGTAACTGGAGGCTCTGTATTCTTATTTGCTAAATCTGGCAAACTGAGTCATCTTAGTGAATTGAAAAAAACATAGAAACTCAGGGTATATTTGGAGGAATTTGAGTTCAAATTTTTTCTTAAACTTTTAGATGTCAAATGTAGGTTATAAGAAGTAGGGGGGATGGTGAAGATAAGTTGCAAGAAGATCCAATCATTAATACAGAACTATTATTTTCAGAGTAATGCCCTAATCATTAATTTTTATCCATTTATGTAATTAGTATAATTAAAGATAATTATTCTGTCACAGTGCTTTCATGGTCTTCATTAATTCAAATATGTAATTGCATGAATTTTGGTCAGCTGGAAAGGGAGATTTAAGAATTCATACACAGAAAATTACTCTAACAAAGGGAATTTTTAAAAGCTTCTGACAACCTTAAATATTATATTGAAATGCTCCCAGTTAAAATATCATATTCATATTTCAAATAATACTGATATGTTTACTAAAGACATCTGAATGTTTGCCAAACTCATTCAAAAAATATTTTATTGTGCTGGAACAAATAAAAGCTCTTCTTCCACAATACCCACATGATGCTATTATGCCCTGTTTTGAGCTAAGATTCTTTTAATGACTTGGAGATGTCTAAACACATTTACAACTCTAGGGCTAGAATGTCCACAAGCAGTTTGCCCTGAAGGGACCACCTTTCCAGCTGCATAGAGCCCAGAACTCCACCAATTTCTCTAAGAAGCTGCAAGAGGAGGTTCATGCCAGCACATTTTTCAACAGACTGAACAACATAATGGAAAGTTTTCTCAGGTGAAAGCTGATGAGGTGGATGAATGCCAAATAGATGTAGATGTCACATTGACATGAAATTTTGAAAACCTTGTTTTCTAGCATGAACAGTTGTATTTATGCTAGAGATTGCAAAGATATATTTACATTCTGACTACTGAATTATTTTGATTACTGAAAACATTTGGGATTAAATTTTGGCAGTAAAATTTATTATCTGTGGAATGAGTCATAAATGTACCTCCATGAACCTCACTTTCCTCACCTATAAATTAGGCACATGATGACCAGTCCCATACCATATGTAATCTAAATATGCCATTCTTCCCTTATGTAATATATACAAGTAATTACTTTTAGTAACAGTTCATTTCCAAGTCATGAAAAACTGGTAGTATAGAAAGGAAAATACTAGAAAACAATTCTCTATGGATCGCTTTCATTTCTTCTCATTTTATGGGCAGAAATACTGGTTGTCTCTCTTGAAAGGTAAATATTTAAAGATATTTGTATATTAGCAAACCTTGGAAGATAGAGATAGTGTCTCCCTTCCCTCTGGGGCAGGAATTTTTTCAACTGTCCAATATAATAAAGAAATAATTCCCACTAGGGCATATGTGGCTTGCAATCGCTTCTAGAGATTGAGTTTCTTAAGTTCAGTTCAGTTCAGTTCAGTTCAGTCGCTCAGTCGTTCCGACTCTTTGCGACCCCATGAATCACAGCACGCCAGGCCTCCTTGTCCATCACCATCTCCCAGAGTTCACTCAGACTCACATCCATTGAGTCGGTGATGCCATCCAGCCATCTCATCCTCTATCGCCCCCTTCTCCTCCTGCCCCCAATCCCTCCCAGCATCAGACTCTTTTCCAATGAGTCAACTCTTGGCATGAGGTGGCCAAAGTACTGGAGCTTCAGCTTTAGCATCATTCCTTCCAAAAGAAATCCCAGGGCTGATCTCCTTCAGAATGGACTGGTTGGATCTCCTTGCAGTCCAAGGGACTCTCAAGAGTCTTCTCCAACACCACAGTTCAAAAGATAACACCACAGATCAATTCTTCAGTGCTCAGCCTTCTTCACAGTCCAACTCTCATATCCATACATGACCGCAGGAAAAACCATAGCCTTGATTAGACCAACCTTAGTCGGCAGAGTAATGTCTCTGCTTTTGAATATACTATCTAGGTTGGTCATAACTTTTCTTCCAAGGAGTAAGCGTCTTTTAATTTCATGGCTGCAGTCACCATCTGCAGTGATTTTGGAGCCCAAAAAAATAAAGTCTGACACTGTTTCCACTGTTTCCCCATTTATTTCCCATGAAGTGATGGGACAGGATGCCATGATCTTCGTTTTCTGAATGTTGAGCTTTAAGCCAACTTTTTCGCTCTCCTCTTTCACTTTCATCAAGAGGCTTTTTAGCTCCTCTTCACTTTCTGCCATAAGGGTGGTGTCATCTGCATATCTGAGGTTATTGTTAATTCTCCCAATCCCTCAACTCTAATGAAAATCCTTCACTCCTCTGCTTAGGGCCTCTTTCCTATAGCCCCCATGGGACTTGGGAGGTGCAGAGAACAGGTATAAACATGAAGATCATACAGCTTGCTGTTTCTGAGTAATAAAGCACCTTATCTCCAACCCAGCAGTCTTGATCTAGTACGAAACTATGGCAGACCAACATTTTTTTTTTTCCTGAAAGGCAAAAATCTGACTTTCTGTCATTTTTGGTAGGGCAAAATCATGATACCTTGAATATGGTAATAGGAAGAATTGTCAGAGTTTATCAATGTAATCCAAGGTGTGTTTGATCCATTTCTTCTAACTAGAATAAATAATGTAAAATAGAGTTCTTTTTAGAGATCAGTTGTGTAATTTCTTCTTTGGGTTAGTACTTTAACCTAAAAAGCTCCACTGCCACACTAACATCAAGACTAAATCATACTTATTGAATCTCCGAGTTTCTTGTTTATAGATCAGTGTTATACAACATACAAAATGGAAGCTTCATGAGGAAAAAGGTGTTGTAACTGCTTTCTTCCTTTCCAGGGCCGAGAGCAGTGCCAAGCACAGAGTAGACATATTATAAATCTTTGTCGACAGAATAGTTTTTTACATACATACACACACGCATGCACACCCATGCCAATGTATCCAATTTGAATTACTGTTGAGAAACAAAATGAGTATTTTACCTCTTTTATCTTCCCAAATTAATTATCATAATATTTTGATTCAGGTCACACCTAAGAGTACATAGTTTGAATGAATTATCTGATTATAAAATGCAACTTCCTATGTTTAAGAGACTAGCAACTAAAAAAATTATATTGACCAGAAAGCAATAAAATCTCATAGAGGAGGACTGTATAAAATGATATAAAGAGCACAGGATCAGATGCTCATAATGCTATTTGATAGCAAGTTGTTAACTTCACTGAGCCTCAGTTTCTTCACATGTAAAATGAAAATAATAATTCCCATCTTACAGGTGTGCTGTGAGGTTAATGATTTAATTAATGCAAAATGATTAGTTCTGAGCCTAGTGTATTATAGGGGCTTCCCTGATGACTCAGCAGGTGAAGAATCTGCCTGCAGTGCAGGAGACACAGGGTATACAGGTTCAATCTCTGGGTTGGGGAGATCCCCTGAAGGAAATGGCAATACACTCCAGTATTCTTGCCTAAAAAGTCCCATAGGAAAGAAATTCTGAATATTCACTGGAAGGACTGATGCTGAAGCTGAAGTTCCAATCCTTCAGCCACCTAACGTGAAGAACCAGCTCACTGGAAAAGACCCTGATACCGGTAAAGAGTGAAGGCAAAAGGAGAAGGGGACAGTGCAGGATGCGATGGTTAGATAGCATTACTGACTCAATGGATACGACTTTGAGAAAACTCCAAGAGATAGTGGAGGAAAGAGAAGCCTGGTGTGCTGCAGTCCATGGGGTTGCAAAGAGTTGGACATGACCTAGTGACTGAATAACAACACAGTGTATTATATCTGGTGAATGAGCAAGGTAGAACATCACACAAAAATTTGAGTTATCTTAATGTAATACAACTAAAATCAGATTCCATAACTAGTCACTAGCATCAAGATAAAATCAAGGCAAATCAAAAATATGAAAAAATATACAGGGATTTCCCACTCTATGATTTGTTAAACTCAGTATTCCCTCTGTCCTCTATAAAGTTTATTATATTCATTTGTAGGATACGTGAATATCCAGTTTATTTTTATCTTTACTATAAATGATGAACTATGAATAAGTTATCAGTGGGCTTTGCACTGATATATTTCTGTATTCAAAAGAATAATCAGTGGATATGGTGGAGAAGTTAGGAAATGGGGTTTGAAATTAGGAAATTGTAATTCAGATTTAATCTTTGCCATTACTAGCTTTGTGACCTTACAAATCTGTGAACCTCTCTGATCATCTGACACATATACAATGAAGGATCAATAACATTTAATTTGCAGTCTAATATATAGATTAGATCTCCATTGGGGATCCTAGCCTTGTCATGGCAAAGAGGCTTACTTAACTCAATGAAGCTATGAGAAATACCTGGCAGAACCACCCAAGACAGATGAGTCATAGTGGAGAGTTCTGACAAAATGTGGTCCACTGGGGGAGGGAATGGCAAACTCACTCCAGTGTTCTTGCCTCAAGAACCCTATGAACAGTATGGAAAGACAAAAAAAGATATGACACTGGAAGATGAGCATCCCAGGTCCAAAGCTTTCCAATATGCCACTGGGGAAGAGCAGAGAAATAGCAGCAGAAAGAATGAAGAGGCTGGGCCAAAGCAAAAATAACACTCAGTTGTGAATGTGTCTGGTGGTGAAAGTCTGATGCTGTAAAGAACAATATTACATAGGGACCTGAAATGTTAGATCCATGAATCAAGGTAAATTGGAACTGGTCGAACAGGAGATGGCAAGAGCGCATATCAACATCTTAGGAATCAGTGAAATAAAATGGACCTGAATGGATGAATTTAATTCAGATGATTGTGGGTAAGAATCCCTTAGAAGAAATGGAGTAGCCTTCATAGTCAACAAGAGTCTGAAATGCAGTACTAGAGTGCAATCTAAAAAATGACCCAATGATCATGGTTCTTTTCCAGGGCAAAACATTCAAAATCACAGTAATCCAAGTCAATGCCCCAAACAATAATGTCAAAGAAGATGAAGTTGAATGGTTCTATGAAGACCTACAGGACCTTCTAGAACTAACACCCACCAAAAAAAAGATGTCCTTTTCATCATAGGGGACTGGAATGCAAAAGTAGGAAGTCAACAGATACTCCGAGTAGCAAATAGGTTTGGCCTTGGAGTACAAAATGAAGCAAGAGAAAGGCTAACACAATTTTGTTTACTGTATAAACACCACCTTTCAACAACATAAGAAATGACTCTACACATGGACATGATCAGATGGTGAAGACTGAAATCAGATTGATTATATTCTTCGCAGCTGAAGATGGATAAGCTCTATACAGTCATTAAAAACAAGATCTGGAGCTGACTGTGGCTCAGATTATGGGATTGTTATTGCAAAATTCAGACTTAAATTGAAGACAGTAGGGAAATCCACTAGGCTAATTAGATAAGAGCTAAATCAAATCTCTTACAATGATACAGTGGAGGTGACAGATTCAAGGGATTAGATCTGGTAGACAGAGGGCCTGAAGAAAAATGGACAGAGGTTTGTAATACTGTACAGTCGGCAGTGACCAAAACATTGCCAAGAAAAAGAAATCCCTGAAGGTAAAGTGGCTGAGGAGGCTTTATTATTATATGAGAAAAGAAGAGAAGTGAAAGGCAAGGGAGAACGGCAGATACACCCAACTGAATGCAGAGTTCCAGAGAACAGCAAGGAGATATAAGAAAGCCTTCTTAAGTGAACAATGCAAAGCAATAGAGGAGAACAATAGAATGGGAAAGACTAAAGCTCTCTTTAAGAAAACTGAAGAGATCAAGGGAGTATTTCATGCAAGGATGGGCATGATAAAGGAAAAAACAGTAAGGACCTAACAGAAACAGAAGAGATTAAGAAGAGGTGCAAGAATACACAGAAGAACTGTACAAAAAAGATCTTGACCCAGATATCCAGGATGCTGTGATCACTCACCTACACCCAGACATCCTGGAGTGTGATGTCAAGTGGGCCTTAGGAAGCATTATTACAAACAAAGATAGTGGAGGTGATGGAATTCCAGCTGAGCTATTTAACAGCCTAAAAGATGATACTGTTAAAGTGCTGTACTCAATATGTCAACAAATTTGGAAAACTCAGCAGTGGCCACAGGACTGGAAAAAGTCAGTTATAATTCCAATCCCAAAGAAGGGCAATGCCAAAGAATGTTCAAACTACTGCACAATTGCACTCATTGCACATACCAGCATGGTAATTGTAAAAGGCAGTGGCACCCCATTCTAGTACTCTAGCCTGGAAAATCCCATGGACAGGGGGAGCCTGGTAGGCTACAGTCCATGGGGTTGCTAAGAGTCAGACATGACTGAGCAACTTCACTTTCACTTTTCACCTTCATGCATTGGAGAAGGAAATGGCAACCCACTCCAATGTTCTTGCCTGGAGAATCCCAGGGATGGGGTAGCCTGGTGGGCTGCCATCTATGGGGTCAAACAGAGTCGGACATGACTGAAGCGACTTAGCAGCAGCAGCAGCAGCATGGTAGTGCTCAAAATCTTTATTTTTTTTAATTTCAAATTAGTTAATTTATTTTAATTGGAGGCTAATTACTTTACAATATTGTAGTGGTTTTTGCATACATCAACACGAATCAGCCACAGGTTCAGTAATACATGAACTGAGAGCTTCCAACTCTATAACTGATTTATAAAAGGCAGAGGAACCAGCGATCAAATTGCCAACATTTGTTGGATCATTGGAAAAGAAAGGACATTCCAGGAAAATATCTATTTCTGCTTCATTGACTACACTTAAGTATTTGACTGGATTACAACAAACTGTGGAAAATTCTTAAAGAGATAGGAATACCAGACCACCTTACCTGCCTCATGAGAAACCTGTATGAGGGTCAACAAGCAATAGTTAGAACCAGACATGGAACAAAGGATTGGTTCAAACTTAGGATAGGAGTACGATAAGACTGAATATATGTACTCTGATGTACTATGCAGAGTACATCATGTGAAATGCTGGGCTGGAAAAGCTCAAGCTGGAATCAAGACTGCCGAGAGAAATATCAATATCCTTAGATATGCAGATGATACTACTTCAATGGCAGAAAGCAACGAGGAACTAAATAAAGACCTGCTTGATGAAGGTGGAAGAGGAAAGTGAAAAAGCTGAGTTAAAACTCAACATTCAAAAAAGTAAGATCATGGCATCTGGTCTCATCATGTCATAGCAAATAGAAGGGGAAAAAGTAAAACAGAGAGAGATTGCTTTTCTTGGGATCCAAAATCACTGAGGATGGTGACTGAAGTCATGAAATTAAAAGACGCTTGCTCCTTGGAAAGAAAGCTTTGACAAACCTAGACAGTGTATTAAAAAGCAAAGACATCTCTTTTCTGACAAAGGTCCATATAGTCAAAGCTATGATTTTTCTAGTAGTCATATAGGGATGTGACAGTTGGACCATAAGGAAGTCTGACCACTGAAGAATTGATGCTTTCTAATTGCGGTGCTAGAAAAGACTCTTAAGAGTCTTTTGGACTGCAAGGAGGTCAAACCAGTCACTCTTAATAGGAATCAACCCTGAATATTCATTGGAAGGACTGATGATGAAGTTGAAGCTCCAATACTTTGACCACCTGAATCAAAGTGTCATTTCGTTGGAAAAGACTCTGATGCTGGGAAAGACTGAGGGCAGGAGGAGAAAGGGGCAACAGAAGATAAGAAAGTTGTATAGCATCACCAACACAAGGGACATGAGTTTGAGCAAACTCCAGGAGATACTGACGGACAAGGGAAGCCTGGTGCGCTGCATCCATGGGCTTGTAAATCGGCTACTTGATTTGGAGACTGAACAGCAACAACAAGTATAGGTTAGATAACACCATATATCTCCAACATAGTAAGTCTGAAAATAAAAACCATGTTCATTTGTTTTAAAAAGTTATATAAGTTACTGATATCCTAAGTTCTTAAAAATATGATTTATATGTTCAGTTCTCCTCTATAATCAGATGCGGGTTAACACTGTCTCTGAGATTGCTCTGCTTGTCACTTCTTAGGAAAGCCCTGATTTCAGCCTCTAGAAGCATTATATGCTATTACAAGCCTGTGAAATATGATCCAATATAGACAAATTTTGGATCAAAAAGCAGCTCAGTGTCTTTCCAACCAAATAGTGCAGAAGAGATCATTTTCCAGGGTTGAAACAGGACAGAAACCCCAAATCCATCACATCTGCTCACTTAACAAGCACAATTGAATACCTGTGCCTTCGTAACCCTCAGCTCTTAGTCTTGGGCTGCTTTTATCTCAGTAACTCTCCTCCATGTGGGTAGTAAGCACTTGATGTTCTTAGCTATTTGGATGTCTGCAGAGGAGATACTAAGTTGTAGACCAAAGAACTTTGAAGAATAATTCCCAATTTAGTTGATATTTGCTTACCTCATACATTAAGTATGGAGAACGCTGGTAGCAACCTGGGGAGGCACTAATACCACAGAGCAGGTATAAAGAAAATTCAGTGACAGTTTAATACCTAGCCATAATAAGTAAGATTTAAACTACAAAAGGAGAGAATTACCTAATAGCCCCATATAACTTTAGTTCTATGTAGGCTCTGCTAAGCAGTCTTTAACACTGAAAATATGTTGGGTATTATAAATGAGTATACATAAGATAGTTGGGGAATATGGGTTTCATTTTGGGAGAAAAATACATACATACATCAAGGGAAAGGTGATGAAAAACCCTATGATGCTGGATTTGTCCTGCAGTAAGCATAATGCACAATCATTTTGTATAGCTCAAGAGTTCTTCGAAGTTGTTTTTACACTTAGAATATAGACATCTTCCTAGAACCATCCATTAAAGTACCTTGAAGAAATGAAACTCAAGTAGCAATGAGTATATCTAGTCTCCAGACATTAATTTCTAAATACTATTACTTATCATATGTTCTTGGAAAAGTGGGTAATTTCAGGTCAATATAGGACAAGTATAAGAAAATAAATTTTTTTCCCATCAGAAAATGAATAAATTTTTAAATAGAAAATAAGCAAATATTTCAAAATGGAACATATCATCAAGCACACAGGAGATACTATAAATAATTCCCCCTAATGGAACTTGAAATTTGGGGGGAATAAAGCATTTCTTCACAGGAAAAGCATCAGATACTGAATACAGATGTAATATTAGAACTCCGAAAAAAATACAAATAGATTATCGGGGAAAAGTACTGACACAATTGCAAAGTACGAGATCACTTCTTAATTACAGATGGAAATGCAGATCCTTAAAATGAGGACATTTTATGGTTAACACAGTAAAATAACCATCACTCATAGTCTCCTCAATAATAGAGTAAACAGATATAATTCCTCCTGATGTGATACAAAAGTAAATGTAAACCAATATAGCATTGTCGCCAAAATGAATCCAAAATGAATTTACACATGAAGAAATTAGAAAGTACATCCAATATGCTTGCTAAGTTGCTTCAGTCGTGTCTGACTCTTTGCAACCCCATGGACGGTAGCCCACTAGGCTCCTCTGTCCATGGGATTCTCCAGGCAAGAAAACTGGAGTGGGTGGCCATACCCTTCTCCAGGGGATCTTCCCGACCCAGGGACTGAATACAGGTCTCCTGCATTGCAGGTGGATCCTTTGCCCTCTGAGCCACCAGGGAAGCCCATACATACACATATGAGATGTTTTTAAAAAGCAACAGACCTCAAATCATGAAAAATGTCACTGTCAAGAAAAACAAACATCATGGGAGTAGGGGTAGCTGCTCTAGATTTAAGGAGACCAAAGACATAAACAAATGTAATGCTTGTCGCTTCACTGGATCCTGGGCCAATTTTTGTTTTTTTAATTGAGAACAGTTAGAAAAATGTGAATATGGACTAAAAATTAGGTAATACTGAGACACTGCTACATACAGGAGAATGACAATCTTGTTACTAACATGCAGGAAAATATCCTTTTTCTTAAGAAAATACTTTATGGTAAGATTTATGGATGCACAACCATGATGTATATAGTTTACTTTCAAATGGTTCAGAGACAGAAAATGTGGCAAAATGTTGACAATTGGAGAGGGGTGGTCATTGTACTATACTATTTTTTCCATTTTCTTAGAACTGTAAAATATTTTCAAGACAAGGTGGAACTAAAAATAATATGTTAAATGACTAGCAAGTGCTAGATACATACCAAGTACGTAAGATTTCACATATGGTATCATGTCCTGGGTCTCATAGTTTCTGACAAGTTCCTATGAATCAGCCTTCCCTAAAACCTCAATAAATGATGCCCCTAACTTAGTGTGGAGACCTGGAGTATATTTTCCTACACCCTCCCAGAGTCATCAAAAAAGAAGTTTCAAATATATCTAATAACCTTATTTTATGATAGGAATATAAAGCAAGTAGAATAAAATTTTCCATCAAAGTGATTACATTTTAAAATTTTTTGAAAGGGCAAGCTTCTGTTTTATAAAATATTAATATATATAAAGCATTTTATTTTCTCATATGCTATAGTGATGAGGCCTAGACAGACTCATAACTGGAAGCCTGAAATATAATTCAATTCTACTGCAATGAAACTAAATAAATTCCTCCCTTTATCCATTCATAGACAAGTGCACACTGTCTTCTGGCAGAGACTCCCACAGAATGGAAAGGCAGATAAATAGACAGGATGAATATATTACTCCTCCATATATCCTACAGGGAAGAATGTGGTGCAACAATAAAGAACCAGTTACACATAAACCTATTAAGCAGAAGACATAAAATTACAATTATCTAAAAGCCTCAGTAAACAAGTGCATTTTACGGCATGACAAAAGCTTACATAAATGATGAGACAAAGAGTAGAGAGAAAACCTTGGTAAAGATCAGTCACCAAATTCTTTTGCTGTAAACCAGCTGAAATTATGCCCATGACTTATCCTACAAAAATAAAATCAAAGTAAAAAATAAAAGACAGACATTTAAAGGAGGCATTTAATCTTGGAGGAGACAAGATCAACATCATTATCATATTCACTCATTGTTTTTTGACCAACTCTTATGTAAAATATTCCTATTTTAAAGAAACTACATTAAGTATAGAAAATAAAAATTATTATTAGGCTTACTTGTGGTATAGTTTAACAAGGCTATATATGACCCTGTGGTAATTCAAAACACTATATTTATTTATTCATCTATTGAAACTGTTTTCTGAATGATGAACTTTTTAAGATTGGAACAGTGTTTTCTCAAATTTAGCCCAGCATATAAGAAAATTCCTCTCTTATGCAAACTCAATAGATATTTGTTTAATCAGGAAAATAATAATTCATTTTAAAAATATAGTCTTCATTAAGCTAAACTTGGTTTAATATTAAAGGAAGTTTTAGAGAGAGCATATTAGAAAATAAATATCTGGATTTAATGAATATAAGTTCTTTGAGAGGCTAATTCTGAAAAAACAAAAAACCCTGTGCTTAACAGAAGAGTATAGAAATATATAAATTTTATTATTTTTGTCATTCAGTTGCTAAGTCATGTCCAACTCTGTGACCCCAGGCATTGTAGCCCACCAGGATCCTCTGTCCTCCCCTATATCCAGGAGGAGTTCGCTCAAATTCATGTCTATTGAGTCAGTGATGCTTTCAAACCATCTCATTCTCTGCAGCTGCCTTCTCTTTTTACCTTCAGTTTTCCCCAGAATTAGTGTCCTTTCCAATGAGTTGGCTCTTCTCATTACGTGACTCAAGTACTGAGTTTCCACTTTAGCAACAGTTCTTCCAATGAATATTCAGAGTTGATTTCCTTTAGGATTGACTGGTTTGATCTCCTTGCTGTCCAAGGGGCTCTCAAGAGTCTTCTCAACACCACAGTTCAAAAGCATCAATTCTTCTGTAGTCAGTCATCTTTGTGGTCCAGCTCTGATATCTCTGTACACGACTATTGGAAAAACCATAGCTTTGACTATACAGGCCTTTGCTGGCAAAGTGATGTCTCTGCTTTTTAATATGCTGTCTAGGTTTGTTATAATTTTCTCTCCAAGGAGCAAGCATCTTTTAAGTTCATGGCTGCAGTCACTATCCAGAGTGATTCTGGAGCCTAAGAAAATCAAATCTATTACTGTTTCCACTTTTTCCCCTTCGATTTGCCATGATGTGATGGGACTGGATGACATAATCTTTGTGGTGTTGTTTTTTTTTTTTTTTAATGTTGCATTTCAAGCCAGTTTTACATAAATTCTATTATATAGCATTGTAGTTTTAAACACTTCTGTCAATAATACTTTGAAGCTTCTTCTGTCAATATGTTGATGCTGTTTCTCTACCTCTTGAATCTGGGCTAGTCTTTCACCTCTCTGTCTCATGAAGTGCTGAGCTACAGCAAAAGTGACATTGGTCAAACTCTAGCGCTTAGGCCTCTAAGACCTTGCAGTATTCTTTACCCTTTGGAAACTCCCTGTAGTCATTTAAGAAAATTCAGGCTATAGTTGTGGGATATATGTTTTCATTTATATATAGTCTGCTTAGTTCTAAAGTAAATTTACATAATAAGGAAGCTATTATTATATTAATTAATAATACATTATTTGATTAATAATATTATTGATTAATATATATTATTATCAATCTAGAAAGTGGTTTTAGTGGACTCAGGAAGAAAAGAATAACACCATTACTGGAGGATTAACATCACATTATTTCAATTTCACAGTCACTCACTGTTGATTCTACCCTAGCCTTTTGGAGAAAGAAATTGAATAACTTAACCAGTTAGACAAAGGAATGTGATTAAGAATGCATCATGAGCTCCCCAGCAGCAAAATGATGAAGGCAATTCCAAAATCTACCAATTTCTAGCAGAATTTTTTTTTAGCACCCTTCTTTTTATTTTGAATGAAAGTTATTCAGCATATTGATGCAGAAGTTAGGCATGAATGGAATGTCTCTAGTCACAGTAGAGGAAAGGGTGTCAACAAACAGTCCTGGCATAGTTTGCAGTCACGGGCTGGTTCTGAGACACCTCTGTGGTTCTGAATTCCATGCAAGCCACAGTGAAAACAGCTAAAGATTCTTCATGAGTACAGCCTCTGTCTAAATCATATTTAGATTTTTCCTCACTACCAGAATGATGTTTTGTATGACTTAAATCTTAGTTATTATTTAAGAAGTGAATATAGAGGGAAAAGCTAGAGAAAAAATAATAGTAACAGAATAAAAATAGTGGAATCTCAATTTTACGTACACAGCAGTCCCCAACCTTTCTGTCACCAGGAACGGGTTTTATAGAAGACAATTTTTCCATGGACTGGGGTGGGGGGTGGTTTTGGAATGATTCAAGCAACGTTACATTCATTGTGCACTTTATTTCTGTTATTATTACATCAGTTCCACCTCAGATAATCAGTAGATTCCAGAGCCCAGGGACTTCTGATGTACTATATGCAGAATAGACTTTTGCTTCTTTCATTTTGCGTTATAAGTTTCTATGCCTACCTATACATTACGAGGATTCATGATATCTGTGTGATTTTTCTGATTTTATAAAATCCTTTGACATGCAAATTTCTAATTAATGTTTTCTAAAGGGAAACACTGAATGAAGAAGAGGCTGTGTTCTTCCAAGATTGAACCATTCAGGAAAACGTATTTAGAGACTCTGTGAACTGCAACAATTTTTTCTACTGACTGAGCTTCTGTGTAGTGTTCTATAGCAATATGTACTGAACCGAAATAGCTCTTCCTTTTCATCACTTACCCCAATACCAAGGAATGATTTAAATACTGCAGGAAACAGAAAGAAAGAAAACAATATTTTATCTATTAAAATATATCTCCAAGACTAAAATTTTATTGTGATATTTGCTGCTGCTGCTAAGTTGCTTTAGTAGTGTCTGACTCTGTGTGACCCCATAGATGGCAGCCCACCAGGCTCCCCAGTCCCTGGGATTCTCCAGGCAAGAACACTGGAGTGAGTTGCCATTTCCTTCTCCAATGCATGAAAGTGAAAAATCAAAGTGAATCTGCTCAGTCATGTCCGACTCTTAGCAACCCCATGGACTACAGCCTACCCAGCTCCTCCATCCATGGGATTTTCCAGGCAAGAGTACTGGAGTGGGTTGCCATTGCTTTCTCCTTGTGACATTTAAATAAACATTTATTCAAGAATAGTAACCATAACTGTCTGTTAACATTATGCAGTTTCCCTTATGGTTACCAGGAGGAAGGGTGCAGGCAGGGGATAGTTAGAGAGCTTGTGATGGACATGTACACACGCCTATATTTAAAATGGACAACCAACAAGGACCCACAGTATAGTACAGGGAACTCTGCTCAGTGCTATGTGGCAGCCTGGATGGGAGGGGCTTTCAGGAGAATGGATATGCTTAGCTATGAACCTGAAACTATTATAACATTGTTAGTATTATTATAATATTGGTTATACTCCAATATAAAATAAAACCTTTTAAAAAATAAAGTAATAATAATAAAAAAGACATTATGTAGTTTCTTGAGTCCAACATCATATCAGCTAGTATCCCTTCCCCATCAAGATCCAGAACCAAGCTGTAGTCAGTCACCATGTTCCACAAACACAAATTCATTTACGTTACATCAAGAGATCCTTGAACATGATTTACTCTTTTTGTAGTATGACATCACAAAACACTTGCAGAGAGAGGAGGAAATAGGACTATGTTGATCCTTCACAGAATTTCCATTTAGAGGGGTTCAGGTTGGGGAACACACGTACGCCCATGGCGGATTCATGTTGATATGTGGCAGAACCAATACAATATTGTAAAGTAAAAATAAATAAATAAATAAATAATTTCCCTTTGAAATGAGTTTCTGTTTGTCCCACTGAGGCCAGTGTCCATGGTATCAATGTGGAGATCACTAACAGAGCATTCACTTAACAGATGGAATAATACCAAAGTATTTCTTGTAAATCAGATGAATATCCAGAAACTTCATTGGCAGCAGGATGGGTCTTAAATCCTGACCATCATACACATATACTGGCTGAATTTTTTTTAACACACTTGGACCCTTTCTAATATATTTGCACACACACACCTCAGTCACCTGGTAGATGGAAAGAAGGCCCTAGGAAAATAATGTAGATATATCTACCAAATCAATTCCTAGTAAAAAATAAAGTATAGCAGAAAGACATTAGGGAACAAGGAAATACAGATGGAGAAAAACAAATTATGATACGAATGATAATGACAGTGATATGAATAAAAATAATGAGAATAATAATGAACATTCCTTTGTATGCTATATCTCATCTAAGGAACTCACAAGGGACTCAGCATATGAAAAACAGACTGCATATTAACAGTTCATCATATGGGAAATTTTTGTGGATAACTGAAGGAAACCCAGTCTATAAGATAGTAAGGTGAGAAGAAAGGAAGAACTCACTCTTTTAAAAAGGTAGTCAGAAAGTACCTTAGTAGATGCCAAGGGCCCCGGTAAGGGGGGGCAGGTAGGGAAGTGGGTAAGAGGAATAGTACTTAGTGTTTAATGAGGACAGAGTTTCAGTTTAGAAAGTGAAAAATCTGGGAGATGAATGATTGTGGGAGCTGCAGAACAACGTAATTATACTTAGCGCCCCTGAAATGTACAGTTACATTGGTTAAAAGAATATGTTTTATATTATGTGACTTTTACCACAATACAGAGCCAGATAGTAAATATTTTAGCCCTTACAGGCCATGTGATCTCTGCTGCAACCACTCAACTCTGTCGTAACAGGAAGGCAGCAGTCCATAATAGATAAACAAATGAGTGTTTCTCTGTTCCAATAAAACTTTTATTTCTGGACAGTTCAGTTCAGTTCAGTCACTCAGTCATGTCAGACTCTTTGAGACCCCATGGACTGCAGCACATTAGGCTTCCTTTTCCATCACCAACTCCTAGAGCCTACTCAAACTCATGTCAACTGTGTTGGTGGTGCCATCCAACCACCTCATCCTCTGTTGTTCCCTTTTCCTCCTGCCTTCAATCTTTCCCAGCATCAGGGTCTTTTCCAGTGAGTCAGTTCTTTGCATTAGGTGGCCAAAGTATTGGAGCTTCACTTTCAGCATCAGTCCTTACAATGAATATTCAGGACAGATTTCCTTCAGGATGGACTGGTCAGATCTCCCTGAAGTCCAAGGGACTCTTTTCAAGAGTCTTCTCCAACACCACAGTTCAAAAGCATCAATTCTTCGGTACTCAGCTGTCCTTATAGTCCAAATCTCACATCCATACATGAGTAGTGGAAAAAACATAGCTTTGACTAGATGGACCTTTGCTGGCAAAGTAATGTCTCTGCTTTTGAATATGCTGTCTAGTTTGGTCACAGCTTTTCTTCCAAGGAGCACATGTCTTTTAATTTCATGGCTGCAATCACCATCTGCAGTGATTTTGGAGCCCCCCCCCCCGCCGCCCCCCCACCGAAAAAAAAAAAAAAAAGCCTGTCGCTGATTCCACTATTTCCCCATCTATATGCTATGAAGTGATGGGACAGGATGCAACTATCTTAGTTTTCTGAACATTGAGTTTCAAGCCAACTTTATTCACTCTCCTCTTTCACATTCTTCAAAAAGCTCTTTAGTTATTCTTTCCTTTCTGCCACAAGTATGGTACCATCTGCATATCTGAGGTTGTTGATATTTCTCCTGGCAATCTTCATTCCAGCTTCTGCTTCATCCAGCCTGGCATTTCACATGATGTATTCTGCATATAACTTAAATAAGCAGGGTGTCAAAATACAGCCTTGACATAGTCCTTTCCTGATTTGGACCCAGTCTGTTGTTCCATGTTCAGTTCTATCTGTTGCTTCTTGATCTGCATACAGATTTCTCAGGAGGCAGGTCAGATGGTCTGGTATTCCCATCTCCTTAAGAATTTTCCAAACTTTTTGTGATCCACACAGTCAAAGGCTATGGTGTAGTCAACAAAGCAGAAGCAGATATTTTTTTTGGAACTCTCTTGCTTTTCTGATAATCCACGGATGTTGGCAATCTGATCTCTGGTTCCTCTGCCTTTTCTAAATCCAGCTTGAACATCAGGAAGTTCACTGTTCATGTACTATAGAAGCCTGACTTGGAGAATTGTGAACATTACTTTGTTAGCATGTGAGATGAGTGCAACTGTGCAGTAGGTTGAGCATTCTTTGGCATTGCCTTTCTTTGGGATTGGAATGAAAACTGACCTTTTCCAGTCCTGTGGCCACTGCTGAGTTTTCCAAATGTGCTGGCATATTGAGTGCAGCACTTTCACAGCATCATCTGTCAGGATTTGAAATAGCTCAACTGGAATTCCATCACCTTCACTAGCTTTGTTCATAGTGATACTTCCTAAGGCCCACTTGACTTCACATTCTAGGATATCTGGCTCTAGGTTAGTATCACATCATTGTGATTATCTGGTCATGAAGATCTTTTTTGTATAGTTCCTTTGTGTATTCTTGCCACCTCTTCTTAATACCTTCTGCTTCTGTTAGGTCCATACCATTTCTGTCCTTTATTGTGCCCAGCTTTGCATGAAATGTTCCCTTGGTATCTCTAATTTTCTTGAAGAGATCTCTAGTTTTTCCCAGTCTATTGTTTTCTTCTATTTTTTTTGCACTGATCACTGAGGAAGGCTTTCATATCTCTCCTTGCTATTCTTTGGAACTCTGCATTCAAATGGGTATATCTTTCCTTTGCTCCTCTGCCTTCAGCTTTTCTCCTTTTCTCAGCTACTTGTAAGGCCTCTTCAGACAACCATTTTGCCTTCTTGCATTTATTTTTCTTGGGGATGATCTTGATCACTGCCTCCTGTACAATGTCATGAACCTCCATCCATAGTTCTTCAGGCACTCTGTCTATCAGATCTAATTCCTTGAATTTATTTGTTACTTCCACTGTATAATTGTAAGAGATTTGATTTAGGTCATACCTAGTTCTAGTGCTTTTCCCACTTTCTTGATTTTAAGTCTGAATTTAGCAATAAGGAGTTCATTATTGGAGCCACAGTCCTCTCCCGGTCTTGTTTTTGCTGACTGAATAGAGCTTCTCCATCTTTGGCTGCAAAGAATATAATCAATCTGATTTCAATATTGACTATCTGGTGATGTCCATGTATAGAGTCTTCTCTTGTGTTGTTGGAAGAGTTTGTTTGCAATGACCAGTGTGTTCTCTTGGCAAAACCCTGTTAGCCTTTGACCTGCTTCGTTTTGTACTCCAAGGCCAATTTTGCCTGTTACTCCAGGTAGCTCTTGACTTCCTACTTTTGCATTCCAGTCCCCTATAAAGAAAAGGACATCTTTTTTGGGTGTTAATTCTAGAAGGTTTGTAGGTCTTCATAGAACTGTTTGACTTCAGCTTCTTTAGCATTACTGGTTGGGGCATAGACTTGGATTACTGTGATATTGAAAGGTTTGCCTTGGAAACAAACAGAGATCATTCTGTTGTTTTTGAGATTGCATCCAAGTATTGCATTTTGGACTCTTTTGTTGACTATGAAGGCAATTCTATTTATTCTACGGGATTCTTATCTACAGTAGTAGATATAATGGTCATGTGAGTTAAATTCATTCATTCCAGTCCATTTTAGTTTGCTGATTCCTAAAATGTCAACGTTCACTCTTTCCATCTCCTGTTTGACCATTTCCAATTTGCCTTGACTCATGGACCTAACATTTCAGGTTCCTATACAGTATTGCTCTTACAGCATCTGACTTTACTTCCATTACCAGTTACATCCACAACTGGGTGTTGTTTTGCTTTGGCTCCATCTCTTCATTCTTTCTGGAGTTATTTCTCTATTCTTCTCCAGTAGCATATTGGGCACATACTGACCTGGGGAGTTCATCTTTCAGTGTCATACCTTTTTGCCTTTCCATACCATTCATGGGGTTCTGAAGACAAGAATACTGAAGTCGTTTGCCATTCGCTTCACCACTGGACCACGTTTTGTCATAACTCTCTGCCAAGACCTGACTTGGGTGGTCCTACATGGCATAGCTCATAGTTTCATTGAACTAGATACAGCTGTGGTCCCTGTGATCAGTTTGGTTAATTTTCTGTGGTTGTAGTTTTCATTCTGTCTGCCCTCTGATGGATAAGGATAAGAGGCTTATAGAAGCTTCCTCATGGGAGAAACTGTCTGAGGGGGAAACTGGGTCTTGTTCTGATGGGCGGGTCCATGTCCAGTAAACCTTTAATTCAATTTCTGGACACCCAAGTTTAAATTTGATGTGATTTTGCATGCCAACATTTGTTATTTTTCCTTTTGTTTTTCTAATAACCATTTGAAAAGTTCAAAAAGGATTCTGAAATATTAGGCAGTACAAAAACAAATAGTTGGCCATATGTGGCCCATGGAGGACAGTTTGCTGAAACTTAATCTAGACAGACATTGTTTCATGAAATTGTCCTAGCACACTCCATGGCTAGGCATTCCTCTTTCTTCTTTTATAGTACAATACTTTGTTCATAATTCATCACTGTTTATATTACTTTTCTGAAGACTACCAATAATTTCAAACTAAGTTCCTTGAAAATATCAACTGCTACAAATAGTTAGTGGTTAAAAACAAAGATTCTGAAGCCAGACTTACCAAGGTTGAACATAAGTTTCAATACTGTATCATTACCTTTAAAAGCATTTGTTTGCTTTTTTCATTTGTTTAAAAACAAAATTAAAACAATAATTTTCTGTATAAAACAATCATTTTGAGGTATGCTTAAAAATATATTTTATATAATTCATGACACTAACGTAGATTTGAAGAGTTCTAACATGTTGGTAAGTAGCAAGTGAGAGCCTTATAAAAAACTATAGCTGACAAAATGTTATCTTCATTTCATCTAATATAGAAAATGATACACAAGTGGTACTCAGTAGTACTTGTGTTGAATGCATGAGTTTTAAATTTAACTATTTTCTATTCTTTCTGCCAGTGGTCAGTATATTGGGAAGAGGATGGGTCAAGATACAAACCCATGCACCATTTACACAAAGTTAAATTATACATCAACAAGTGTTTTTTTAATATATGCATAGCACTTTTGCACTCTCATCGTTTGCTTTAGTCAGCACAGATGCACATCATGACCACTGATGTTCATTATTTATTCTCTCATTCAGGAAACTTCCATTGAACCTGTATCCTATGCCAAATATATTGCTAAACTAAAGAATACAACATGGTACTTATCACCAGAAAGTTCACAATTCTGCAGTTAAGATAGATACATACATTAATATCAGTAAAATGCAAAAAGTGCCACATAAAGGCAGAAGAAAATTGGCATGTGCATGGTTTATTCAAGGAATCAAGGGAATTCATCAAAAAAGGATTTAAAAAAATAAATTAGCTGAAGATTGAATGAAGTATTGAAGATGGAATAGAATTTGTCAGACAGACAGATGAAATTCCCAAGAATAGGAACAGTTTTTACAGGAACACAAGAGTATTTTGCAGTTTTCCTTTTTCAGACCCAAAAAAGTCAAAACAAAAAACAAGGTGTAGGTGAGAGGTCAGGATAAAGCTGAAAGTTAGAAACTGCAGTCGTGGGTGTATGGTATTTCATGATAAGAGTTTGGCAAACAGAAATCATAGGATTTTCAGAAGAGAGCAGACTTTGGTATGCAAGGAGGACTCAGTACAAAAGGAGAGGCAGGCAAGGCTAAATTGCAAATTAATGGTAAACCTGCAAAGCGTAAGACCTCTTCTCCAGAGACTACTCAAAGATTAGGAAAGATGGGACCAAAAAAAAAAAAAATTATCTAATGAATGGGGAATGGAGAAGCTATTCGACAGAATGGTTATATTTAAATGACCACAGGATATCCCCAAAATATATACACCTAGTGAACCACGGAGACATAACACAGCTTATATATCTGACAGGAGAAGGCAATGGCACCCCACTCCAGTACTCTTGCTGGAAAATCCCATGGATGGAGGAGCCTGGTAGGCTGCAGTCCATGGGGTCACTAGGAGTCAGACATGACTGAGCAACTTCCCTTTCACTTTTCACTTTCATGCATTGGAGAAGGAAATGGCAACCCACTCCAGTGTTCTTGCCTGGAGAATCCCGGGGACGGGGGAGCCTGGTGGGCTTCTGTCTATGGGGCCGCACAGAGTCGGACACGACTGAAGTGACTTAGCAGCATATACCCGACAGCCTAGAGGCAGTCTGCCCTTTATTTCATACTGATTTCATAAATACATCTAGATTAAGTTGAATCACCAGTGAATTGAAGTTAAATGAAAAAGGAGCACACACTTTTGATCCAGGAAGTACAGGTCTTGTTGCTGTGTGACTTGGACAAACAGCCCTCTCTGGGGCTGTTTCTTATGAAGTAGGCTTTATATTTAATTTCTTCATCTATAAAGTAAAAATTCTACAAGCTTTATTGAGACATTATAAATTAAGGGAGATGGTATCTATAAAATGCCTGGTGTAGTGCCTATTATAGAATAACTTTTCAATTCCTATCATCCTCTTTGTCTATCTGTGTGCTGTGGGAGTCACAAAATAAAGATGAGGTATGCCGTACACCTACAGAGCATTCACAGTCATGTTCAGATGAGAACTATTATACTGTAAAACTGAATAACTTAAGATAGTATCTACACAGTTTAAAAATTCATAGAGTAGACTACATTTTGAAGTGGAAAGTGATCAGCAAAAGACAATATAACTTTAAGTGAAAAGCTATAGATACAAGTCTATAAAGTTTATGGGTATTTTTACACTGAAAAGAAATGCAGTAAAATGTTAACTGCAATGTTTTCTTCTCTCAGCAAAAAGAGAAAAAGGAAAAAATCCAAAATAAAGAATGTACTTTTGTCATCACCAATATTATATAATATATGCAATTATATTAAAATGTATGCTTATATTTCACAACTTAATAAATATAATGTTTAATAGTGAGTGATATATCATATTGTATATATATAATATTATCATATTATCATAGTGTCTGACTCTTGCTACCCTATGGACTGTAGCTCACCAGGCTCCTCTCTTCATGGGATTTCTCAAGCAAGAATATTAGAGTGGATTGTAATTTTCTTCTCCAATAATAATATTAATGATATATGATTATATATTATTAAGTACATGTATTTATATACATTCAATAGAATACAAATCATATAAATACAAATGTAATAATATATAATTTGTATATGAATATATAATAAATTATATACATTACATATACATATAGAGGGAGAAGATTGAGATGTTTCTTTTAAAATTTAGAGTAATGAGTATAATATCACATAGTTAGGAAACCTGAAAACTAAGCCAGGCAAGTTTATATTCATGGAGTTAGGTAAAGTTTGCCTGACCAAAACTACATCTTGCCCATTCACTTAAGTATGACAAAAATCTGATTTTCTGCTTTTCTAAAATTACCATATCTTTGGGGTTCCATGTTATATTTATCTGAGTTAAATCCATATTTTTTACTTCTGTAGAACATAATAAAATATTGATTCAATACTGGTATATAGAAAGTGATGCATTATAAAACATATTTAAACAAATCATTTAAATTTTCATTTATCAAATTGTTTAAATATGTTTAAAATCAAATGTATTTATGAAACAGTCATATGTTTTATTTTATCTGCAATAGAAAGATGCAGGAAAAATATAAGCTTCATATTCCATCACTCAAAGAGAAAAACACTTTTATGATTCAAACAAAAGATACATTAATGATGAATTATTTGTATTAGAGTATTACTAGTTAAAAATGTTATTTTTTTCTAGGGAACTTTTTGTGTGAGTGGTTTCAACTTGAATCAACAAAATATTATCATACTTGGGAATGTTTTTAAACATCTTAGATATATCATAGATTTCAGATGTACTCTTGGGTCATACATGCTCATTCAGGTCTGATTCTTTGTGACCTTAGGGACTGCAGTCTGCCAGGTTCTTCTGTTCATGGGACTTCCCAGGAGAGAATACTGGAGTAGGTTGCTGTTTCTTCCACCGGAGGATCTTCCCAGCCCAGGTATTGGACCTGCATCTCCTGCACTGCAGATGGGCTCTTTACTGCTGGGCCACCAGGAAAGCCTCAATGTACTATAAACATTGGTTTAAAAGAACATAAATATTTGCATAAATATTTTCATCAGTCTTACTTAAAAAATAATGCACGTGGCTCCTAATACTTCAAAGAACAAGATGGACTTTTCAATGTGCCCTAAACTTTTTCTGGACCCTAACTTCTTACACATGCCCCTTTCTAAGTTTTCAAACATAATACTGATTTATATTTGCCCTCTATGGCCAAACAAAGGAAACAACAAAACTCCTTTGTTCCTGCTTTTGGGTTTTCTATCAAGGTTAATGACACCATTACACACCCAGAAGGGAGCAGCTAAGCCATAGGATCAGCATTTCAAACTCTTCTGGTCTTTGGGTTGCCTACTTCCTTCCATTCAGGGGACAAAGTGCACTTTCTTCTAGAAAGGGTCAAGCCCTTTTCAGAACAGTCACAACAATAAAAAATATCAAATTACTTCTCATCTTCCTTTGTATGGACAACAATATAATGCATCCTTTCTGTGCTTGAACAAAAGGAGAAAAGAAATATATGCCATATAAAGCTATAAGACTGACAAGATCAGTGAATGTCCATAAATCAAGACCAGCAGCACCCCTTAAACAAAGAAGGAAGAGAACACTCCAAACATGATTGCCTCAATTTCTCTAAAAATTGAAAAAAGGCAAGAAAGGAAGTGAGATGGTATGTTTGGAGAAAGATGGTATTTAATATTAATTTTAAATAATTGAAACAGGCATTTGAAGGGCGATCTCACTCACCCCTAAGTGACTCTCTCATTGTTGCCAAAATTAAAACAGCAAGGACCTGGTGAGCATAGAACCTTCACAGTAGTCTACTGAGATAAGAATATTTCCACCGATTAGATTGTAAAAACAATTGCATTTTCCATGTTAACATAAAGAGCTGGTTTAATGCTTTTACTCAACTGAAATGGTGTTTTGTCCCTATGGTTGTTTGCTTAGTTTTAATTTCTACATCTTTTTCACAAATTGAACAGAAGAACTGATCAAAAACCACTTCTTGTTTTCAATCAGGAATACAAGGTTCTGGCACAGGAGTTCCTCACACTTCACCACACCATCGTCATGTGCTGTCAAAGTCTGAGCTCTGACTGTTGCTCTCTCCTTCTTATAACCTTGCTCGCTTCTGTTCAGCTTCTTATTGCTTTTGCTCAGAGCCTCACTGTACCTTTCCTATTGCTGTTATACCCTAGCCTGTTGGTTTCCCTCATTTTCTCACCTGCTTCAACCTCTGCCCTCATAATGGAGACAGACTGAACCTTCTCAAGTCAGGTAGGACCACTCCACCTTGCAGATACCTGACTGTCATCCATTCACTTCGGTGTGACTTTCACAGCTTTGTAATCAAGCTGAAAAGGCAGCTCTAGGTTTATTTCCTAATAAATTTCTCTCCAAACAACCTATGTTGATCAACTCACAACCTGCATCCTATAGATATTTCCCCAACTCTGTTTCCATTAGTCAAATAACATCTCTCAATACAGAATGCTTCCTTCCTTATTTTCTAACCCTTCTCATTATTAAACTCTGAAAAGAAAGGTCATGGCTCATTTTCCTGAAGCTATCTTCAGAGGAGACAACATGTTCATCTCCACTCCACATGATGCTTCACTCTCTATGTCAACTTGGTGCTCCATGGCATCCAGGTACATTGTCAAACATTATTCTAGATATTTCTGTAAGGATATTCTGTAAGGATGAGGTTGACATTTAAAACAGTATCCTCTAAAATGAGAGTGGGCTCATCCAATCAGTTGAAGGTCTGAATAGAATAAAAGACTGACCTTGCTCAAACAAGAAGGAATTCTGCAGTCTAAGTTTACACTTGAACTCTTGATTTGGTTCTTCTCTGAGCCTCAAGCCTGCCAGGCCAATCTGCAGAGTTTGAATATGCCAGCTGCCAGAATTCTATAAACCAATTACTTAAAATATATCTGTATATAGATTTATGCATATATATACTGATACACATCCTATTTCTCCTCCCTCTCTGTAGAATGCCTGCCTCTTGAGAAATGTGTACACAGGTCAGGAAGCAACAGTTAGAACTGGACATGGAACAACAGACTGGTTCCAAATAGGAAAAGGAGTATGTCAAGGCTGTATATTGTCACCCTGCTTATTTAATTTATATGCAGAGTACATCATGAGAAACGCTGGACTGGAAGAAACACAAGCTGGAATCAAGGTTTCTGGGAGAAATATCACTAACCTCAGATATGCAGATGACACCACCCTTATGGCAGAAAGTGAAGAGGAACTAAAAATCCTCTTGATTAAAGTGAAAGAGGAGAGTGAAAACATTGGCTTAATGCTCAACATTCAGAAAACTAAGATCATGGCATCTGGTCCCATCACTTCATGGGAAATAGATGGGGAAACAGTGGAAACAGTGTCAGACTTTATTTTGGGGGGCTCAAAAATCATTGCACATGGTGATTGCAGCCATGAAATTAAAAGACGCTTACTCCTTGGAAGGAAAGTTATGACCAATATGCTAGACAGCATATTCAAAAGCAGAGACATTACTTTGCCAACAAAGGTCCCTCTAGTCAAGGCTATGGTTTTCCAGTGGTCACGTATGGATGTGAGACTTGGACTATAAAGAAAACTGAGCACTGAAGCATTGATGCTTTTGACCTGTGGTGTTAGAGAAGACTCTTGAGAGTCCCTTGGACTGCAAGGAGATCCAACCAGTCCATCCTAAAGGACATCAGTTCTGGGTGTTCATTGGAAGGACTGATGTTGAAGCTCAAACTCTAATACTTTGGCCACCTCATGCAAAGAGCTGACTCACTGGAAAAGACCCTGATGCTGGGAAAGATTGAAGGCAGGAGGAGAAGGGCACGAGAGAGGATGAGATGGTTGGGTGGTATCACCAACTCAATGGACATGAGTTTGGGTAAACTCCGGGTGTTGGTGATGGACAGGGAGGCCTGGCACGCTGCGCTTCATGGGGTCACAAAGAGCCAGACATGACTGAGCTGAACTGAGTCCTGAGACACTCCACAACATGCTACTGCCATCTAGAGCTTAGCTCATACTTTTTACAGTTAAAGGTGAAAGATTGTCCATGCCTCCTTCCCTGACTAAACAGTAAATCTACTGAGATAGGAATCACATTTTACTTCCTTTATGGCTAAGTCCTTTAAAGGCTTCCCTTGTGGCTCAGCTGATAAGGAATCTGCCTGCAATGTGGGAAACCTGGGTTCAATCCCTGGGTTGGGAAGATCCCCTAGAAAAGGAAAGGCTACCCACTCCAGTATTCTGGCCTGGAGAATTCCATGGACTGTATAGACCATGGGGTTGCAAAGAGTTGGACATGACAGAGCAACCTTCACTTTCACTTTCATTACTAACTCCACAAAAATGTCTGGCACATGAAAAGTACCTAGTGTTTAATTAATCAAATCAATCCACATGGTCTATTAATGTAATTTAGAAAGGATACCTGTATTATTTTTCCTTACCATAGATGTCCTAATCAGTTCCATGTTTTGGGGGACATCCTGGCTGTGACTTTTTGTAAAGTATTTAAAAATAATTAGCTTGAAATGTCATTAATTGAACCAATGATCCTTGCTAGCATGAAGGCAATAAATGTAAGCCAACATGAACAGGTATTATTAAGCTTTCAAAAGTTTCCCTAATCTCTTATTATCCTTGCTGTTTTTCTCTGTAATTACTTCTTTAATCAACTGATTATCTATTAAGCACTAATATCATTATCTTACATGCAGGTACTAGTTATACTAAGAACCTCTGACGGATTTATTCTAAGAAAATTATCATTATAGTGACTTTGACTCAAACACCACATGAAGAGAAACATGCTTATGATGAAAATATTCAAATATGTAAACAAATATTCCCAATTACAATGCACTAAATTGTGAAGACAACAACATTAAACAGATGTGCAGAAAGGGCAATGGACCTCAGTTTGTAACGGCCTAAGTAATGGGAGGATGTCAGATGATGGGAAAGAGAAGAAGATGGACTCCTTTGCATATGGGCTTTCCCCAACCAAGTCCATCATGGAAAAACAGAAATAGTATAATTTGTATACAACAATATCATTAAGAGATGTTTACGGACAAAAGCTGAAGCATGTACAAATTGACAGATAGTGAAACTGGAGGAGAATTTTACAGAATTTTGTGGTAGATTAAGGCCTATTTTATGCTTTTTAATTTACTTTTCAAAGAAAATATCTAGAAAGTGAAAACAGCTATACTTTTCATTTTGTTGAAACACTGAAGTAAATATCATTTTGTAGAATAACCAACAGATTAACCTCAGAAGAGCCCAATCATTTGATACACACCCAAGGGAAAAGACGGCAGAATAAAATACAGTTTTCACTTTACTGAATAATGCCCAATGTTCAGATAGCTTTGGAGACAGCCAGATGCAGTCCTGCATGTACTAGGAAGAAGCTACGAAACTCATGGATGGTGAATCTCCATAGTGAACATAGACTATCATATTATGTCATTGTGACTTAAATTTAGCAAATGCCCAAGGAGGTCGCATTTGAAATTCATGGAAGTTTATTTAGCATTAATGCACCCTAAGAGAAGCTTGGGCTTTCCGGGTGTCTCAGTGGTAAAGAATCTGCCTGCAATACAGAAGATGGAGGAGATGCCGCACATTCAATTCCTGAGACGGGGAGGTCCCCTAGAGAAGGGCATACCAACCCACTGCAGTATTCTTGCCTTGGAGAATCCTATGGGCAGAGGAGCCTGGCAAGCTGAAGTCCACAGGGTCACACAGAGTTGGACATGACTGAAGCAACTGAGCATGCATGTATCCACGCGAGAGAAACTTAGGTGTAATGAAAAGCTTACAGCGTGTCATTAAAAACTGTATTATTAAGACATGAATTAAAATAGTACAAGAAGAAATATGTTGTAAGTTATTTCAGAAGCCGTGTTGTTGTTGTTCAGTCACTGAGCCGTGTCTGACTCTGAGACCGCATGGATTATAGCACGCCAGGATTCCCCAGCCTCTACTCTTCCCAGAGTTTGCTCACATCCATGTCCATTGAGTCGGTGATCCTAACCATCTCATCCTCTGCTGCCCTCTTCTCCTTTTGCCTTCAATCTTTTCCAGCATCAGGGTCTTTTCCAGCATCAAGAAAAGAGACAGTGAGGAGACAGAGATAGAGACAGTGATAGACATAGAGACAGTGAAGGACAGAGGAGCCTGGCATGCTGCAGTCCATGGGGTCACAAAGAGTCTGACACGACTCAGCAACTGAACAACAACAAAGTTAGACTGCTTTACCTATTTCTGTAAGATAGACTCTATCAGAGGTTTTTTATTCAAAAAGAGAAAATGAACATGGAAAAATATAATACCTTAGTTCTCCCTGAGATAGAAATATATTAGGTTGATAGAATTTAATATTACCCATCATTTAACATCTATATTTTAAATCATTTGATAGTATCTATTAGTCTTGTAACAAAGAAGGTAAATGCTCTTTCTGATGAAAAGCAGAGGGTCTGCTCTTCAGGAATGGGGATGGTGATTTTTAAAATGGCAAAAATAATGATATTCACCTTCTTAAAATAATTTCTACACCCAAAATGATCCAGACCCTATTGGAGGTATTGTGTGTGTTAGTCACTTAGTCATGTCTGACTCCTTGTGACCCCATGGACTGTAGCCCACCAGGCTCCTCTGTCCATGAAATTCTCCAGGCAAGAATACTAAAGTGGGTAGCCATTCTGCCGGAGCTGTTCCCAACCCAGGAATTGAACCTGGGTTTCCTGCATTGCAGGCAGATTCTTTACCACCTGGGTCACAAGGGAGGCCCCTGTAGTGTGTGCATGTGTGTGTGTGTGTGTGTGTATGTGTTCTGTTGTACTGGGGGTTCTACAACAGTAAATCAAACTTAACTAACTTCTGTGTCCCTGTAAATTCTCTCTTCGGTTAAAAAGGCAATATATCCAGTCAACTATTCCCAAACACCAAGCCAGCGCTGGGCTTTCTTCTTATCTCAGATAAAGTTGACTCTGTGGACCCAGCCAATCAGGGATTTCCTATGTTTTTCATGTTGTTCTTTATTCATTATCCTATAAAAGCTTCTTGCCTCCTGCCACATTTTGCAGTTCTTCACAAGAAGACTGTCTCGTTTACAAAGTGTCAGAGTTTGTTTGTATCACCAAAACCGTCTTGTTTAAACACATTTTAGTTTTTGGTTTGTGTGGAATGGGATTGGAAGCTGATGGCTAAAGGCCTTTGGAACACTTGATATAGTGAAGTATCAGGATAAGTCACTCAAATTTGAACTCTGTTCATTTGACAGATCTTGGATCCAAACAAACTTTATTGTTTTTTCTTTAATTAAAAAAAAAAAAAAATCAGCTGCATCCCAAGCCTTGTGTGGAGAAGGCAATGGCAACCCACTCCAGTACTCTTGCCTGGAAAATCCCATGGATGGAGGAGCCTGGTAGGCTGCAGTCCATGGGTTCACTAAGAGTCAGATAGGACTGAGCAACTTCACTTTCACTTTTCACTTTCATGCATTGGAGAAGGAAATGGCAACCCACTCCGGTGTTCTTGCCTGGAGAATCCCAGGGACAGGGGAGCCTGGTGGGCTGCTGTCTATGAGGTTTCAGAGAGTCAAACATGACTGAAGCGACTTAGCAGCAGCAGCAGCAGCAAGCCTTGTGGGATCTTAGTTCTCTGACCAGGGATTGAACCTGGGCCCTGGGCAGTGAAAGTGCAGAGTCCTAACTACTGGACCGCCAGGGAATTCCCAACTTTTAATTTTTTTTTTTTAATAAAATCATTCCCAGAAATGTTCTGGGGTCCTGGAAAGGCTCTGTGCTTTGTTAAACTTCCTAGAAATGTGCTGGATTATGGAAAATTTGGCTTCCCTGGTGGCTCAGAGGTTAAAGTGACTGCCTGGAATGTGGGAGACCCAGGTTTGATCCCTGGGTTGGGAAGATCCCCTGGAGAAGGAAATGGCAACCCACTCCAGTACTCTTGCCTGGAGAATCCCATGGAGGGAGGAGACTGGTAGGCTGCAGTCCATGGGGTCACTAAGAGTCAGACAGGACTGAGCAACTTCACTTTCACTTTTCACTTTTATGCATTGGAGAAGGAAATGGCAACCCACTCCAGTGTTCTTGCCTGGAGAATCCCATGGAGGGAGGAGACTGGTAGGCTTCAGTCCATGGGGTCACAAAGAGTCGGACATGACTGAGCGACTTCACTTCACTTTCACTATGGAAAGTTTCTGGTGTATTTCTATTAAGAGTTCCCAATGAGTGGTAACTGCTAGGGGACTCACAAAGCCTGGAGGTAAATCCACAGCAAACCACTGCAGAACTCGCGGATGACATTAGGGGGCCACTACCATAATGAAATCTCCTGACAGAAAAAAAAATCTTTTGCTAATGGGAATCTTGGAAGCCAAAGCCACAGAACCAATGGGCAAAGACAACTTGCCACCTAACTCAGAGTCACATATTAGGAAAGTTAGTCACAGAATGGGTTAGATTCAGATGAGCTCAGCACCAAACTCAACAAAATTTCCAAGCTTCAATGTACACTGCAAAACCCCAAAAGGTCCAATCCAGCAGCACATCCCTCCCTCTTAGTTGTGAGTTTGGCTCAAAGAGACCCAAGGCAAGCTAATGAAATGGGATTCTCAAGTTTCAGAAAATGGTGCCTACCACTTTGGGCATGCCTGCCTATTTTATGTCCTGAGAACTATAGTTATCAACAGAAAATGACAAAATCTTACTAAGACAACCTAGAATTACAATGGCCCTATGGGGAACGTCCCAATTAGACCAAGATTGTTTAATTAATAAATGCACTTGAAGACAAGATTTTCTAAATCAAACCAACAGAATGGGAAACCTATTTTAATTGAGATGCAAAAGCATCCAAAAAGTTTCAAGATTTCAAAATAGCTTCATTGAAAGGTTAAATTTCAAAAGACTAATGAAAAATAAAGGCACAAGTGGTATCTAAAGCAAGACTATACAACCCAATGACTCCTACCATCCTCATTTATCCGAGTACTCAGTCTACTAGTCATCTGTTTGAATTGCTTTTCCACTCAGAAAAAAAAGTACAAGAATGGAAACCAAATTTAAATCTTTCCACAGCACCTAAGATGCTCCCATGTCTACCCTGAAAGGAGGATACCATGTTAGCCCCTATCAAGGTTGATAGGCCTCCTAAGAATTTTCTGGTAAACTGCTACCAGTTATTTCCTTAAAAAGTCAAGGGGAAAACAAAATTAAAATTAATGGACAACCTTGCCAAACTCTGGTAGACACCGGAGCTATATTCTCTACTTTTAACTCCATTTGCTCAGAAACTTGAAGACGCATACATCTGTGCTAAGTCGCTTCAGTTGTGTCCAACTCTTTGCGACCCTATGGACTGTAGTCCACCAGGTTCTTCTGTCCATGAGATTCTCCAGGTAAGAATACTGGAGTGTGTTACCATGCCCTTCCCCAGGGGATCTTCCTGACCCAGGGATCGAACCCACATCTCTTATGTCTCTTGCATTGGCAGGCGGATTCTTTACCACTAGTGCCACCCGAGAAACCCCTCACTGGGGATGGGATCCTGGTAAAACTGGAAGAAGTGGGGAAGGGTTAGTCAGCTCTCCTGGATCTTGGCAGTGCCCAGTCAAGAAAGGAAGGTAAAATTTCACATTGTCCTTTTCTTTCAAAATTCAGACTCTTGTGAATTTGGCTTTGGAATATCAATGGTTGCCAATTCTTTCTCTCCAAGGGGCAGCTACTTCCTTCTTGTTTGTCTCCTTTTGTGTGCTGAGAACTCAGCTTAGCTTTCTGGCCACCTGGGACACAGGTTAACAGCACTTGTATATATAGGCAGTTCAACTCTCAGGTTGGGGATCTCAAAAAATGGGTGGACAGAAAGCTGGGTTTCACTCTATTTGTGGTTAGGGTCCTACCAACTGTTGCAAAGTCTCAAGGGAAATGTGCAAGTTCCTATTTCTTTTGTCTGTCTTAGGCTATGGCTCTAATCTTGGGAGGATAGCAATTTCTGGGGTTAGTCAATACTGCCAGGAATATTTACTGTCTGTCCCCGCTGAAACTTGACCACAATTTGTACAACCCATCTTACAAAGTGAGTCTTTACAAGAACAGAAGAAGCACACTTACTCTTTTAACCAATCTCCAAAATCTCCCCTGTTCATCTCGAAAGACTTACAGATATTGTCAAAGATCTGGATATAGGAAATAAAGGTCCTTCTTGTTGAAACTTACATTCTTTCTCTGTGCCTTTTGAGATGTAAATATTCCATCTTGCCTTTTCTAAGAGTTGAGGGTAATTCTAAGAATTTGCAGGTAATTCTTATCAGAAATAAAAGAAAAAAAAAAAAAAGAAGAAGAAAAGAAAGGAAAAGCTATTTGGAAGCCGGGTGAGTGAAAAAGCTCCAACATAAATATCCGTGAAAATTTTAGCCATCTGGGCAAGTAAACTTTACTTATTCCATCTATCAGAAACAATTTGGATCCAACACTCCTATTTATAGACTAGATTTGCATTATTGTACCTGTCTCATGGCTAAAATTTTAAAACAAAATGTGTAAGACCTCTGTGTTTGTCTGCATGTTTATGTATGTCTATGCATGTATGGTATAGATGTGTGCTATTTTCTACTTCATAATGGTATTGCCAAAATTAATTTTTCAAGAATTATATGTAATTTGTTTTAAGACAAACATTTAAAATAGAGTATGCTCTCAGAAACACAGAATCTAACTCAAATGTTTTTCACATTGACACTAAGTTAGATGGGCCACATGCTGAGTAGCTGGAGTTTATCCTCAGTGGATACTCCAAGATGAAGAAGAGGAGCTGAGCCCTATACAGATAAGAGACCACATATTTCCTTTTCTCAAAGTCAAGGAGACTACCTGGCCTATGCGTGCACAGAAAAGCTCCTTGGAGGTCCAAAAGGGAGTGATGTCAACCTACTCATTGGCTTCTTTGCTACAATCTATCTTGGCTAAGAGATGCATACACACACATGGGAGGACTCTGAGATAAACCAAAACACAGACTCAAAACCTTGAAAAACAAGATGATTGGCCAAAGAAAACCTGTAAGAAATGCCACATATAAGTGATTCAAACAACCACAAGGGCACAGCTCTTTCTCTGAGCCTGCCCATGTGTCTATCCGCATATATCCTTTTTCCTTTTAATAAGACTTTACTTGTTTCACTACTTTCTCTCTGTGGAAATTCATTTCTCCACAGCTAATGGGCCAGGGCCTTGTCACTGGCCACTGGTCCCTGGGGGTCTAGTGTCTAGGATTCAGTGCACTTATTGCTGCAACCTAACTTCAATCTTTGGCTGAACATAGAAATCCTGCTTCAAGCCACTGCATGCTGAGGCCACCCAAGATCAAGATAACATTGATAAATAAAAATTAGTCCATGTTTGCTGGTTTAAATCAAGTGTGTTTTTAGACTTATCAGCATCAAATCGGGTATTTTTAATCTACCAAGGCTTACTAAAAGTCAAATAAGCTCATGTTATTTCTTCTAAATAATTTGCCAGCAAGGAAGATGACTTAAGATCATGTTTTGTGAAAATGTTATGAGTAATCTAAACACAACTGTTGCATGCGTATGTGTTCAGTAGCTCAATCATGTTCGATTCCTCGTGACTTCATGGATTTGCCAGGTAACCCTAGTGGTAAAGAACCTGCCTGCCAACATAGGAGATGCTGGAGATAAGGGTTCAATCCCTGGATTGGGAAGATCCCTTAGAGGAGGGCATAGCAACCCCTCCAGTATTCCTGGCTGGAGAATCCCACAGACAGAGAAGACTGGTGGGCTACGGATAGTGTTGTAAAGAGGCAGGCAGGACTGAAGCAACTTAGCATGTATGCACCGACTGCAACCTCCCAGATGCCTCTGTCCATGGGATTCTCCAGGCAAGAACACTGGAGAGGGTTGCCATTTCCTCCCTCAGGGAATCTTCCCAACCCAGGGATAGAACCCATGTCTCCTGAACTGGCAGGCAGATTCTTTACCACTGAGCCATCTTGTTAAAAACAAGTGAATTAAGTGGCTGTAAGTAAGATATCAGTTTAAAAGTGGACTTTTCAACAAAAACTATACTCTATGGTAAGTCTTCCTAAAAATAGTTACCAAAATCTTTTTGACAAGTTGAAATATTAAAATTATACTGAGATAAGTTAAATGATGGATACTGATTGAACATCTAGATTATTTCTAAATAAAATACTGAAACTCTAAATAATGAACATGGATTTATTCACTTTAGACTTCATTCTAGAGAAGAACTAAAGAACATACTTTGTACTACGTTAAAAAATTTATTATTATTATGAGGAAGAATATATTTCTAGAAACTATTATTCAATTCACAGAATGCTAGTGTAACAGAGTCCATAATCACTTACATCTTAGTTTTCAGAAAGAATCAAGAATCTTAAGCGTTAAGAATTCTAATGATTTAAAGCTTCTTATAAACAAAAGAGGTGAAATAATACAACTGCCTAAGAAAAGTGTATAAAGAAAATAGATTGTGGGTTTTAGATAGGAAAGGTATGGAAAACATGTTTTTTGTTTTGTTTTGTTTTGTTCCATCATGTTCTGCTTTGAAAGAAAAAAATAAAGTGATTTTCTTTTAGTCCTAGAGTTAAATGACTGTTCCAGAATGAGAAAAGGAAAGAAAAAAAGAAAAAGGACAAGTCTGAATGAATATTAAAAAAAATACATATAAAATTTGTAGAAGGTTTGTAAAGAATGAGTCTTGGGAAGGAAATTCTGTCAAGCTGGCTAATACTGGAATGTATTTATTTTTTTAAAAAAAAGAATACTTTTAATAGCAGTGTACTTTTACTATCCAAAGTACACTGCTGAAAAATTAGCTGCTGGTCTCTCTCTGCTAAAAGGATAAAATTCTCTAAGATTATTGGTCTACTCAATAAAAAATTATAAATAAACCATTTTAATCTTTTAAGTAATCTACCTGGAAAGCAATCTTGTGTCTTACCAAACTAATTTACTGTATTGTACCTTGTCTTTAGCAGGTTTCTGATTACTTTTAAAAAATCTGGTCTTCTGAAAATCAAGAGGTAAGTTGTGTGTGTTTTTTTTTAATGACTACATAATGTTCTATATTTGTCTTTAAAATCATTTGTCCCTTTGATTAAACTGATATTTTTTGACAACCTTCACAAAATCAAATTCTAAATGAAATCTTTTTGACCTGGAACTAAGTTTTCAAGTTTCCAAGGGACTCTTGGGACATCTTAAATTATTTTTTCACTCACCTTATAAAAGAAGAAATATTAAACTTATTAGGCATTTTTGATAGGTTATATTACAGGGGAAGCACTGTCAAATAAGAAGTGATGTTTAAGCTTCTTAATTTGAATATGTTATAGTATCAGTGCCTCAGAAATTATATGAAATTTCTAAAAATCTGATATATTCTGGTACACTATTGGTCATAATTCCAGTTATCAATTTAAAATATGTGTCACAGAAGTAGCCAAATTTCCTTATCAATTTCACAAACTCTCATCAGATCTTTAGCTGGGCATTTTTAAGCCTTCTGTTGTCTACAGACTGTTATTAATTAACCTTGATGCTTCTGCAAAAGTAAATTTCATGAAAAAATTCCTACCAAATTACCTACTCTTGACCATAGACCCCATTACCAAATTACAACGTATTAAACATTAGGTGCCTATTTCACAACTGAAGAAGGCCCTACCTGATACCCGCAGGAGACCTCAAAATCAAATTGACTGGGAGGAGAAGTAGCCAACACTGGGGTCAACTAGTTCCTTCCAAGATGTCCAATCAAGAATGTTTCTTTCCATTCCTCTTTCCCTCTCTGACCATCATTTTCCTAATTCTTATACCATGTGAAGTCTTTATGATTCTTTTGTCCATCTTTGCCTTGCCCTGGCCTGAAAATAATAAAGTAATTGTTTACATGTCTCAGGCCACTGCATGGGACAATATTCCAAACTCCAACCAGCATTGAATTTGCTATGATGTTGGTCATACAAATTGGTCATTACAAATTGCTCCCTGATTCTCAGTGCCTCGGTTTCTCTGAAATAAGCTCACTGGATAAACACTTTGCAGAAAGCAGAGATACAGGTACATGAAATACATAAATAGGACCATTCGTTTTAAGAAGTATGCCTCACTTTGGGATCATTTCTAACTTAATGATTTTAGCTGCTCTGGGTTGTGGGAACCACAACTACTGTCCAAACCATGGGCATAGGTTTGTTGCTAGTGATTATCATTGTTTCCCTAACTCTACATTTTCTCAAAATTTTAAACGCATAAAGGCAGTGACTGACCTGCAGACAAATGGTCTCTCTCTGACTGGAGTAACAACAGGAACAGAAGAGGGTAACCACCTCTAAAAATGGTAGCCTGACATCATGTCTTGTTAATACGGCACTGAGACCTAAAGAGACAATGGTAACTGAAAGTCATGCTACCACCTGTATTTTTCATCAAACTTCTTGAATGGTTGAGAGAATGATAAAAAATGGGACCACTGAAATGACTTTCCTGGTCCAAGATGGATGGAGCTTCTCCTACTAGAGGTACTCTGTCAGCAAAGAAAAGCTCTCACATCCCTGTAAATGATCCACTTGATCAGAAATGCAGTATACCAGTCAGCCAATTGCCAAAGCCAACTCTGAGTCTTCTCACCCCAACAAAGTGCACCTTGAGATCCCAGCTAATCAGATATTTTCTATTTTTATCTTCCTTGTTCTTTATCCTAAAAACAGTTTCTTTCTGCCCTATTTTGCAGTTATCCACAAGGAAGCTGTCCACTTCATGAAGTGTTAAACACAACTTTTGATTCAACTAAATTGTTCTTTAAACATATATGTATATTTGGCCACACAGTGCAGCATGTGGAATCCCAGTTCCTGGTCCAGGGATCAAATGAGACAGATCTTCACATCAGGGGGTCAAAGTATTGGAGTTTCAGCTTCAGCATCAGGCCTTCCAATAAATATTCAAAACTGATTTCCTTTAGGATGGACTGGTTGGATCTCCTTGTAGTCCAATGGACTCTCAAGAGTCTTCTCCAACACCACAGTTCAAAAGCATCAATTATTCGGTACTCAGCTTTCTTTATAGTCCAACCCTCACATCTATACATGACTACTGGAAAAACAATAACTTTGACTAGACAGAAATTTGTTGGCAAAGTAATGTCTCTGCTTTTTAATATGTTGTCTAGGTTGGTCATAACTTTTCCCTCAAGGAACAAGCATCTATTAATCTCATGGCTACAGTCACCATCTGCAGTGATTTTGGAGCCCCCCAAAATAGTCTGTCACTGTTTCCATTGTTTCCCCATCTATTTGCCATGAAGTGATGGGACCGGATGCCATGTTCTTAGTTTTCTGAATGTTGAGCTTTAAGTCAACTTTTCCACTCTCCTCTTTCACTTTCATCAAGAGGCTCTTTAGTTCTTCTTCACTTTCTGCCATAAGGGTGGTGTCATCTACATATATGAGGTTATTGATATTTCTCCTGGCAATCTTGATTCCAGCTTGTGCTTCCTCCAGCCCAGTGTTTCTCATGATGTACTCTGCATATAAGTTAAATAAGCAGGGTGACAATATACAGCATTGACATACTCCTTTCCCGATTTGGAACCAGTCTGTTGTTCCATGTCCAGTTCTAACTGTTGCTTCCTGACCTGCATATAGGTTTCTCAAGAGGGAGGTCAGGTGCTCTGGTATTCCCATCTCTTTCAGAATTTTCCACAGTTTCTTATGATCCACACAGTCAAAGGCTTTTCATAGTCAATAAAGCAGAAGTAGATGTTTTTCCAGAACTCTCTTTTTCGATGATCCAGCAGATGCCGGCAATTTGATTTCTGGTTCCTCTGCCTTTTCTAAATCTAGTTTGAACATCTGAAAGTTCATGGTTCAAATACTCTTGAAGCCTGCCTTTGAGAATTTTGAACATTACTTTGCTAGCATGTGAGATGAATGCATTTGTACAGTAGTTTGAACATTCTTTGGCATTAGCTTTCTTTGGGATTGGAATGAAAACTGACCATTTCCAGTCCTGTGGCCACTGCTGAGTTTTCCAAATTTGCTGGCATATTGAGTGCAGCACTTTCATAGCATCATCTTTTGGGATCTGAAATAGCTAAACTGTAATTCCATCACCTCCACTAGCTTTGTTTGTAGTGACGCTATATAAAGCCCACTTGACTTTGCACCCCAGGATGTCTGGCTCTAGGTGAGTGATCACACTATCATGATTATCTTGGTCATGAAGATCTTTTTTATATAGTTGTTCTGTGTATTCTTGATACCTCTTCTTCTTCTGAGTGACTGCTTCTGAGAGTCTTCTTCCTCTTCTGAGAGACTTAGGTAACATGTTTCAAGATATCACTCCAACATTGATATCTTCTGCAAATAACCTCACCCATCTGGGTCCAATTCTCTTATCAACAGAATAAAGAAGTTGTCTTAAATATTTGGTGAAGTTCTGTCAGAATAAAATTTTATGATCTATGCTAATACTTACTGAGCACTTCCTTAGTGTATAGTAACCTCGGATATGCAGATGACACCACCTTCTTGGCAAAAAACAAAGAAAGAACTAAAGAGCCTCTTGATTAAAATGAAAGAGGGGAGTGAACAAGCTGGTTCAAAACTCATCATTCAAAAAAATAAGATCATGGGATCTAATTCCATCACTTCATGGCAAATAAATGGGGAAACAATGGAAACAATTAAGGAGACTTTATTTTCTTGGGCTACAAAACCAATGCAGATGGTAACTGCAGCCATGAAATTAAAACACTCTTGCTCCTTAGAAGAAAAGTTATGACCATTCTAGCCAGCATATTAAAAAGCAGAGGCCTTACTTCACCAACAAAGGCCTGTATAGTCAAAGCTATGGTGTTTCCAGTAGTTAGGTATGGATGTGAGAGTTGGACCATAAAGAAGGCTTAGTGTGGGAGAACTGATACTTTGGAACTGTGGTGTTGGAGAGTGCCCCTTTGGACAACAAGGAGATCAAACCAATCAATCCTAAAAGAAATCAATCCTGAATATTCATTGGAAAGACTGATGCTGAAGCTGAAGCTCTAATACTTTAGCCACCTGATACAAAGAGCTGACTCATTAGAAAAGACCCTTATGCTGGGAAATACTGAAGGCAGGAGGAGACAGAGATGACAGAGGATGAGGTCGGTGGATGGCATCATCGACTCAATGGACATGAGTTTGAGCAAGCTTGGGGTGATGGTGAAGGACAGGGAAGCCTAGTGTGCTACAGTCCATGGAATCACAAAGAGTCGGATATGACTGAGTGACTGAAATTATTTGATTTAAAAATCTGCCATTTCAATGAGTAAAATCAGATTTTATGAAGATGGGTTTTGTCTATGTATGAAAAGTGCAGATTCCTGCCCCTTCTCCTTTTACCACAAATGTGCTGAATCACAACGTGAGTCTCTGAGACTTTTATCTTAGTGTGTGTATCTGTGGGCGTGTGCATGTCTGTTTGATCTAGTATCCATCAAAGGTCTAATGTCCATTTCCTTAACATTTTAAAACTTACACTTCAAAAAAATTCATCTCACAGAATTGTCACAATATTTTGCAGAAATAAAGAAATTAACCATCTGGAACACCTAAACAAGACTCATTCCAACACTGACAATCTGCTATAAACATGAATAAAGAATCCAAATGTGACCCAGACTGAAGAAAGATAAGGGTTTTGAATGAATTATTGAGATGGTTATAGAAGGAATTATTACCGGATGAGACAACAATGAGCAGAAACAAACATGAAACCTCTCATTCTACATTATTTTCATTAACATTTATTTTAAAAGTAATTTGATGCATTTCTTGGACACAGGCACATTGCAGGTCTGAGAGTCTATGCCATTGATCAAATTGTTAATATAGACAAATAGGATCTATACTAGATAGGGTTCTCCAGAACAACAGAACCAATAAAACAATATAGATATTTAAGAGGAGATTTATTATGGGAATTAGCACAAGTTGTTATGGTGAAGTATGGTATATATGCTGTCAGCAAGCTGAGAGAGCCAGGAAAACTAGTGGCTGAGGCCAAAGACCTGAGGATGAAGAATGGGAAGGGGACTGCTGGTGTACACCCTGGAGTCCAAAAGCCTGAGCATCGGTAAAAGGAGAAGAAACTTCAGCTAACGAAGAGATAGTGAATTAGCCTTTCCTCTGCCATTTTGTCGTACTTGGATCTTCAACAGAGTAAATGATGTCACCTCACACTGGTGAGGGCAGATATTCTTTACTCAGTTTGCCAGTGTGCATGCTAATCTCCTCCAGGACACTTCTATCAACACACCCAGAAATAATGTTTCACCGGCAGTCTTGGACATCCATTAGTCTTAGTATTTATATGTACAACTAACCATCATGGTATCTTACTTAGCCTAGAAATAAGATGAATAAAATTTTTTGTGTTTTTTTTTTTAAAATACTTTCTATCTTTATACTTTTAACACAGGCAACAGCTTAAATATTTCTATAGAATAATCTAAGGAAATATAGAGGTTTTTAATCTTAAATTCAAATAGCTTACAAGTTCATTCTTAACACGTGAAATCTTAGGGCATGTTGTGGTCACAGATAATTGAAATTAAAACAAATGAGCAAATTTAGAAGCAGTAGTGAAAAAGTACAATATAAAAGAACAATAAAATTGAAACTAAAAACTCACCTTTTAAACATTTCTAAAACAAAAACAACGGATTGTAAAATTTAAATATGAATATAATATAATGCTATCTTAGCATTTCCTCAGATATTGACAATAGTGATTCCACTAATTTCTTGTGTGGGCTAAAACCTATCTCAAAAACCCTCATGTGTTTTTTCACTTAAATGACTATATTTCAGTTCTAAGTTTAGGTTTCTTTCTTTCTAGGATAGTAAAGTCATCAATCATTTGGAAACAAGTAACAATCTGAGAACCTGGTTGTTTTTCAATTCTAACTCCTTTTTTTTTAAATTTCCTGAATTTTACTCAAATGTCACTGTTCACTATAAATTTATGAAAAATGCAGAACCTATACCAAATGACACATTTTTGAGTTTATTTTAAAACTTAGGTTGTAATAAATTAGAGTATTTGAAGAATCATTCTCATTTTTCAGATTTACTGGTCAACTTCATATATGGGGGTCTTAATTCTCATAAATTCTGTTTGTTCTCATATTATGAATCAATTTATGTCATGTAAATTAGGAAAAAAAACCATTTTGCCTTTATCTAAATACATAACAAATTTAACAAGATCCAATCAGTCCATTCTGAAGGAGATCAACCCTGGGATTTCTTTGGAAGGAATGATGCTAAAGCTGAAACTCCAGTACTTTGGCCACCTCATGTGAAGAGTTGACTCATTGGAAAAGACTCTGATGCTGGGGAGGGATTGGGGGCAGGAGGAGAAGGGGATGACAGAGAATGAGATGGCTGGATGGCATCACCGACTCGATGGACATGAGTTTGAGTGAACTCCAGGAGATGGTGATGGAGAGGGAGGCCTGGCATGTTGTGATTCATGGGGTCACAAAGAGTTGGACATGACTGAGCGACTGAACTGAACTGAACTGATAGAAAATCAAGATGGAAAAATTATTCATAATTGTAATTCTAGTTAAAAAAATCAATATTGCTTGATATTTAATAAATAACAACATTGGTAGCTTACAATAGTCAATGTCATTCCTTTATGAATACATTAAAGAATGTACTGTCAATAAATCATCAAAGGAGCTGTCAATTGTGTTGAATATTTCTTAGTATTTTAAACTTAAATCTTAGCAGCAATCGGGGAAAATTAATGGATTATGTTAGTAATTGTTTTGTGTCCATTACTTAAAAATATACTACATTATTGTATATTATTATGAGGGCTAATACATATTATGACCATATATAGCTAAATTAATTATTACAAATCACTCTATAACTTATGGCAAGAAGACAAAATGGTAGAGCTGGGAGGATGAACAGTGAGAGGAAAAAATCAACAAGGGCTTTCAAGAAGTGATACTCTGGGTTGCAAGTTGAATATTCTGTAATGATCACCGTCAAATTCAAGAGAGAGACAGATTTTCTCTCACATTTTCTTGAGTGTGATGTTGCATTGTGATTATGCTAGATAAAATCTTTTGTTACTTTTGTATTAAACACAAAGATATTTTTAAATGAGGAAAATTGGCTCTCCATTTGAAAAAAATCTATAAAACTTGCATAATACTCAATAATAATCTTATAATTGATTAGCTGTTTAAACATCTGGAATTAAAAAATACCAGTATTACAGGAAATAGAAAGTATTATTTAGGGGCAGAAGATGGCAGAGGAATATGATGTGGAGATGTATTTCCTCCCCATAAATACATCAAAAATACCTCTGCATGGGGAACAACTGGAACAGCTCTTACAGCTGAATGCTGGCAGAAGACTTCAGACTTCCAAAAACTCATGCTAAACTCCACATAAAGCTATCGGGAAAAGGCAATAAGAAAATAAAGAGACTAAGAAAATGGGATTGGTCCTGTGCCTCGGGGAGGGAGCTATGAAGGAGGAAAATTTTCCACACACTCAGAAACTCCCTCATGGGCAGAGACAGAGTGTAGCTTCAGAAAATATTAGTTGAAAAAAGTCTTTAGATGTGGAAATAAATTTTTATCTGTAGACCAAAAATTGATCTTCTAAAGATAAAGGAAGATGCATCTACATGAATTAATATCATTCACATTAATAATATTAAAGCTTATGTATAAAAAGGAAAACACATACCAATGCCTCCACCACGCATACAAACACACAGTCAATAAAGACATAAATGTGAATTGAAAACCATTTTATATAACATGGTAAAAAGGGCTAGCACCTCCACTTTTTATATGTCTAATAACTTAAACTGGGAAAAATAGAAATTATTCAAAAATGTAAGCAAAGACATAAATAGGTAACTTACAAAAGAGGAAATACATATGATCACTAAGAACAGGGACCAATAGCTTTTAATGAAAATGAAAAATGTCAGCTTAAAATAAGAAGTGATTTTTGCATGTCATTTTGGTAGCAATTGAATAAAATGATAATTCCAGTATTTATCTTTCCGGAAATGTAAAGTTCAGAAGTATAGACTGATTGGTACAAATTCTATTACAACAATTTATGCAATAGTTATTACTGGACAAATATTAGACTATAAGTAAAACTGTATGCACAAAGGTGCTTATCACAGTGCTTTTAACAATGAAAAATTATAATCATGTTAAGCATTTACGAACTAGGAATGCTAAGTTATGCTTTATGCAAATAATGGGATATGTTAAATTAATACAAGAGGGCCATCAAGTGAGGTAGCTCTAAAGCCCTTGTAGCTGACATAGATAAACCAAAACTTAAGCCAGAATTAATACACCAGGTTCCAAGAACATGTAACTTAAGAAAAACAAACAGCCAAGTAAGGTTTTCAAATGAGGCCATTGCTGAAATCATGGCCAACCTGGTCATTTCTTTGTGCTTCTGTGTCTTGAAAACTTTCCCCCTAGCATCTGTTGTTGGCAAGCCTAACCACTTCCAGGTTGGTGCTGCCAAATTTGAATCAATATTTTGCTCAAAAAGCTCCTGAAAATTCTAATGTGCTTCAGTTAATATTTTAAGAGATAGTACTTTGTCGACAAAGGTCTGTCTAGTCAAAGCTACGGCTTTTCCAGTAGTCATGTATGGATGTGAGAGTTGGGCCATAAAGAAAACTGAGCACTGAAAAATTGATGCTTTTGAACTGTGGTGTTGGAGAAGACTTTTGAGAGTCCCTTGGACTGCAAGGAGATAAAACCAGTCAATCTTAAAGGAAATCAGTCCTGAATATACATTGGAAGGACTGATGCTGAAGCTGAAGCTGCATAATTTTGGCCACCTGATGCGAAGAACTGACTCATTGGAAAAGACCCTGCTGCTGGGAAAGATTGAAGGCAGGAGTAGAAGGGGACAACAGAGGATGAGATAGTTGGATGGCATCACTGACTCAGTGGACATGAGTTTGAAAAAGCTCCTGGAGCTTAGTGACGGACAGGGAAGCCTGGTGTGCTGCAGTTCATGGGGTCACAAAGAGTCAGATACAACTGAGCGACTGAACTGAACTGATACACTCCTTCTGCAGGATGAAACACATATATGCAAAATGGATACATCTAGAAATGCATTATAAAATATTATAGCATTGTTTATGAGTTCAAAGATTTCATTTCTCCTCTTTTTTTCATCTAACATCAGAAATAGAAATAGTTTGGAATTGTGTATTTACTGTTTTTCTATCCTTGACAGAACAAATTCTAAACAAGAAGTATCTCTTTTTTTACTTCTAAAATTAAACATAATCATTCTGTACTAAGAAATCTGATCTCTTATTTTATATACTTGCGAAATTCAAGTACATTATCATTTGAAATAATCAACTTACATTTTAATGAGTGTGTTCAGTTTCTCAGTCGTGTCTGACTCTTTGTGACCCCGTGGACTATAGTCTGCCAGATTCCTCTGTCCATGGGATTCCCCAGGCAAGAATACTGGAGTGGGTTACCATTCCCTTCTCCAGGGGATCTTCCTGACCCAGGGATTGAACCCGGGTCTCCTGCATTGCAGGCAGATTCTGTACCATCTGAGCCACCAGGGAAACCCACATTCTTTTATAATATACCTTTATGAGAGTTTAGATTAAGCAACTATCTGAATATAATGATTATCATTGTTTGTAATTCCTACTTATCATTTACAAGTGAGCTCTTTATCAGATAAACAGTATGTGTATTTTGTTAATTTAGCCATATATTTAATAAGTGTGTGTGTGAGTCGCTCAGTAGTGTCTATCTCTGCAATTCTATGGACGGCAGCCTGCCGGGCTCCTCTGTCCATGGAATTCTCCAGGTAAGAACACTGAAGTTGGTTGCCATTCCCTTCTCCAGGGGATCTTCCTGGCCCAGGGATTGAACCTGCGTCTCCTGCACTGCAGGCAGTTTCTGTATCATCTGAGCCACCAAGGAAGCCCTAATACAAAGATTTAAGTGTATATCTTAATAATATATACAGAGGGCACATTTTCCAAGTTGGTGTAAACATCACATAGTTGTCTTCTTTCAAAGTGAGAGTGTAAGAGCTTGGTTTAAATGACTAGATGAAGAATTTGGAATATTAAAGGTAAAACACCGATGAGAGGCTAAGGTAGCAAGAAAACTCTAAAATCTCTATATTTAAGCATTCTTTACATATACACACAGTGAAAAATAGACATCAAAATTTAAATTACATTGTAAGAATCTTGAGTTAGTCATTATCAAAAATGCCCAGTTATCAACAGTTAATCTTGAAACCTTTCTAACATTTCAATCAGGTTCTTCAACAGTTACTGCTTTGTTGCGGGTAAGATGCTTCTCATCCCTTGACCCCAATATCTGGACCTTTAATCAAAAGGTTAATACAATTCTGCCTATTTTTGCACTATCTTCATCTTGGAGGTTTTACTTTAATTTAACCTATTCATAATAGAGCGCATTTTGTATTTCTTGAGACTTCCACTACTTTACCCAAACCCAAGTAAACAGATTTGCATAGAGTTTGGCTTCTTCTTATTTTTTTTTAAATACATTTCAGCTTTCTTTTTAACAGGCAGAGGATTATGGAACTCATACTCATTTCGACTTTCTTGGAATTTCTTCCATTATCTTAAGGATAATTGCAGAAATTTCTATTCCTGCTGTGCTACTTGCTTCATGTGTTTTTCCTATTCCCAGAACCCAGTTTCCATTTACTTATTTATTTTTTATTTTTTTAGGTTTTTATTTTTTAAATTTTAAAATCTTTAATTCTTACATGCGTTCCCAAACATGAACCCCCCTCCCACCTCCCTCCCCACAACATCTCTCTGGGTCATCCCCATGCACCAGCCCCAAGCATGCTGCACCCTGCGTCAGACATAGACTGGCGATTCAATTCTTACATGGTAGTATACATGTTAGAATTCCCATTCTCCCAAATCATCCCACCCTCTCCCTCTCCCTCTGAGTCCAAAAGTCCGTTATACACATCTGTGTCTTTTTTCCTGTCTTGCATACAGGGTCGTCATTGCCTGTTTCCATTTAAAAAATCATCTCCAAAAGGAGTAACTCACAATTTTGCAGTTAATGTGAAAATGCAAGAAAATTTCTGTTTCAAGTTACCTTCCTATACTTTTAAGACATTTTCTAGTTTCTAAAATTATTAGATCTGTAGTATACAAAAGTCTTCAACTGGCAGACTCTTACGGAGAAGGCAATTGCACCCCACTCCAGTATTCTTGCCTGGAAAATCCCATGGACAGAGGAGCCTGGTAGGCTGCAGTCCATGGGGTTGCTAGGAGTCGGACACGACTGAGCAACTTCACTTTCACTTTTCACTTTTCACTCTTATGCACTGGAGAAGGAAATGGCAACCCACTCCAGTGTTCTTGCCTGGAGAATCCCAGGGATGGGGGAGCCTGGTGGGCTGCCGTCTATGGGGTCACACAGCGTCAGACACGACTGAAGTGACTTAGCAGCAGCAGCAGCAGCAGCAGTATACAAAAATAAAATGAACTTGTTACTTTAAGTTCTCAAATTTATCTTCTTTAACAGTAACCCTGGGTCAGTAGAAATATCAGTTAATTTTTTTTTCAAACCTGCCTTTGAGAGATTTTACTAGACAATGGTTTTTACTTAGAATGGTTTGTAATATACTATTAAACATTTTCAATACAATGCAATATTTTCAAACCATGGTTAGCATATTGATTCTTAAATTTTCCTTTGTGAAAGAAGTTTAACTTTGGGTAAAGACATATTTATAAGAAATTATGTTGAAGATTTAAAAATACATCATCATACGTGTTCAACTCAAACAACTATATACATCTCTAGTGGACTGACAAGTTTCACAGAAAATGATGTAATCAATTTTGTATATAAGTTTCCATATACTTGAGAAAATGATCATATTTCATCACAGTTCAGTTTTATGTACCATGCAACAGTGTCAAGGAACATGATGCTATGCAATTTGCAACAGTTTTCAAATGCTAACCAATGATTTGGATACTACTTTTCTTTTCCATTCAAACAAGTAAACTATTTTAAATCTTCTTAAGCAAGCTATTCACTGCCTTAGGAAAGAAATGTAACACAATAAATAAATGAGTAAGCAAGGAAACACACAGAAAATGTGATGGAATTTTAATACTAGGGTTTTTTGGAATTACTAATCTCTAAAGGGATTCAAGACTTTCCAACCCAAAAGGAGCTAAGGATTCTACATTTAAGAGAGTGGAAGAGTCTGAAAGGAGGTAAGGGATGCATAGATTCAGAATGTCTTTGATAAGAACAAAACAAAAACAAACTAACAACCCCCCCCCCCATCTCTCTCTGTGTATTGGGGGGAGGTGGAGTGAACGCAATGTATGCGGGGTTAGAATATGGAAATGTAGGTAGGTATGAAAATTGTAGCCATGAAATTAAAAGACACTTACTCCTTGGAAGGAAAGTTATGACCAACCTAGATAGCATATTAAAAAGCAGAGACATTACTTTGTCAACAAAGGTCCATCTAGTCAAGGCTATGGTTTTTCCAGTGGCCATGTATGGAAGTGAAAGATGGACTATAAAGAAAGCTGAGCACCAAAGAATTGATGCTTTTCAAGTGTGGTGTTGGAGAAGACTCTTGAGAGTTCCTTGGACTGCAAGGAGGTCCAACCAGTCCATCCTAAAGGAGATCAGTCCTGGGTGTTCATTGGTAGGACTGATATTGAAGCTGAAACTCCAATATTTTGGCTACCTGATGCGAAGAACTGACTCATTTGAAAAGACCCTGATGCTGAGAAAGATTGAGGGCAGGAGGAGAAGGGGACAACAGAGGATGAGATGGCTGGATGGCATCACCGACTCAACGGACATGGGTTTGGGTGGACACTGGGAGTTGGTGATGGACAGGGAGGCCTGGTGTGCTGCAGTTCATGGGGTCACAAAAAGTTGGACACAATTGAGCGACTGAACTAAACTGATAGAAAATTATAGTATCTTGGAGCCTACAAGCTTCTTAGGAAGCATGTCCGGGTAGTATATCTAAAAAAAATATATATATATATATATATATATATATATATATATAAAATATATAGCCTACTCTTCCTAACCAAATTCCTTGTAATGGATCCAGGAGCAATAATATGACCTTGTGTGACAGAAAAGGGCAAGAAAATAGAATGCGTAAATATATACACATGAAAATGGGTTATGACAGCCCACATACTTTTGCTTAGAGCAGTACAAAGATTCCCATGTGCTCAAGAACTGAAAGTCGGTCCTTAAAAATCAGTGACTGGTAGGGATAATGTAACCAGTAGAAAGCTGGAACTTCTAGAGGATGTTATCATCTAGGACATTGAGATTCAAGTGAACCTTCAAAATATAATAACTGGGAGTTTGGTAAACTTCCAGAACCTACATGTGATCCAGAAAAAAATGTGAACCATAAATGAACTGAGATTATGATTTTGTCACTTAGCAGGAGTTCTTTATAGATACTGAGAAACAGGAGATTATATTTACTAAATGACTAAATCTGCATCCTGAAGTTATTTAGTATACTTAGTAAACTCAAAAATGTAACTTTTACAATCTATAAGAATCACTGTTTTGTGTAAAAAGTAGCGACTGAGTTTCATTCTACATTAAAGGAGTATTCTTATTCTGCATAATAGAAAAAATGTACTGAAAAAATCTCAGCAACAAATATAATTGTAGTTAAGGCCTATTCAGACAATCTCTAATGGCCTTTTAGTAAAAAGATATTAATTAGATCAGAGGAATTTACTTTTACACAGTCACCTAATATTCCAATCAAGCTCTCTTTTTTTATCAGAAATATTGATAGATGTTGGATAAAGATGCATCATGTTTATCTAGAGGAAAATTATTGTGCATGGAGGAGAGCAATTTGTGAGACTAATCTTTGTGCAAATCTTGGGAAATTTTCATTCAAAACTATATCAGTCTTTTTCCGCTTCCTGGGGATAGAGGGCCAAGCACTTGATCTTTTAAGGTCCTTTTTAAGGTCTCCAAAATGAAGCACATAATGCAACTAGGAGGAGTGTGTATTCCATGCTAATCACATCTTAGCTCCAAGAAATGTAGATAGCGTGAAAAGAGCTATGTACAAGGTGTGTTGGCAGAAGAAATTAGATTTGGCTTTATCCCTAGTTAATTAGGAGAAAGAATGTGTCCCCTATCAGCCTCAGAGAAGTGTGCAGTAATGGAATGACCTAAAAAGGGGGAAATATTTTGTTAATAGGGGAATTTTGTTATTGCATTTGCTGCTGCTGCTGTTTATCATTGTTGACTTGGACAGTATCTATCTTAACATCTTAGGTTCTAAGTTTTTTCATATAACACATGAGTGTGTGTGTGCTTGTGTGCATACACACAGGCTCAGTCGTGCCCAACTATTTTGCAACTCCATGGACTGTAGCCCGCCAGGCTCCTCTGTCCATGGAATTTTCCAGGCAAGAATACTGGAGTGCATTGCCATTTTATTCTTCAGGGTATCTTCGTGAACCAGGGATTGATCCTGGGTAATAAAATACCAATCTCATATATTAGTGGGAGGGTTAAATAATTAATATATCTATAAGCACAATAAATGTGGATTACACTTATTAGTTTAATGTATACAGTATCTTCTCTTTATTAACAATAGCCATATTCTATAGAGGATGAGATGGTTGGATGGCATCACTGACGGGATGGACATGAGTTTGAGTAGGCTTTGGGAGTTGGTGATGGACAGGGAAGCCTGGCATGCTGCAGTCCATGGGGTCGCAAAGAGTTGGACATGGCTGAGCGACTGAACTGAACTGATATTCTACAAAGTCGCCATAGACCATAAAGTAGTGAATACTGAATCACTTTTAATTCTAGTGAATAATCTTATAAATACTCTCTTTGATGACAGAGGGATTTTGCCTAGATATTAAAATGTTGGATCAAGACTATGATATATTTAATATTTTGCTACATATTGCCAACTAATCAACATATAATTTGTTTTATGTATATTTCTTCTAAAGACACATTATGTTGTTGTTATTGTTTCTAAATTGTGTCCAACTCCACGACTGCATGGATTGAATCAACATATAACTTGTTTTATGTATATATCTGTCTAAAGACACATTATGTTGTTGTTGTTGTTTCTAAATTGTGTCCAACTCCACGACTGCATGGATTGAAGCATACTAGGCTCCTCTGTCTTCTACTAACTCATAGAATTTGCTCAAATTCCTGTCCACTGAGTTGGTGATGCTATTTAGCCATCTCATCTTCTTCAGTTCCCTTCTCCTGCTGTCTTCAATCTTTCGCAACACTGGGGTCTTTTCCAATGAGTTGGCAAAGAGCCAAAGAAAAGACACATGATAGCATATATTATTGATTAACACTGAACTGATAGTTAAAATCACTATACCTCGGGCCTGAACAAAGCTTATATAACATACACATTTCCTCTGAAAGGCACATCCTAGCTTTCGTGTACTTAGGAAAACAGGCAGTACTTAGTACTAAACTTGGGACTTATTTTAAACAGAGAAGTCACCAACAGAAAGCACACGAAATGGTTAAGTAATCATTTGATAAGCTAAAATCATTTAAAATGATAATAACTATATGAACACTGGAAAATGATTATGTTGTAGCTGAAAAATAGAATACAATATTATGTATCCTATAATCATCATTATTGTTGTAATCAAAAGAAAAGTCTCTGAGTGGTAAGATCATGGATATTTTCTTTGTAATAGTCAACACTTCCTATATGTGCATATATTCATTCTTGGAAGAAAGTATTATTCTTTTTTTAAAAAAAATTTTCTATGCCACAGATTATAATGCCACATTCTTCAAATTCTGCACTATTTCTCCTAGTTTTGCAGAGGTTCGTCCTCAGGTAAAAGAGTTTGTGACCAGATTCTTCCAGACACCGACCATGAGCGCATGCCCCAGGTGTGCTCCACACCGCGCTAGCAGACACCACACCCGCCCCGCCCCCGCCCCCTCGGCGCATCTCAGCATGAGGTACGTCCTGTCCTGGAGTCATTCCAGGAGGCGGATGACTAAACTGTTAAGTGGTGTTCTGGAGAAAGACGAGTTCACAGGTGAAAACGATACCCTATTTTTCTTCTGACAACCTCAAATTTATGTCTCCCTGTCGTTATTTTTTTAAAACCATTTACCAGATAGACATCTCTAGATTTGGCTAAATCATCTCCCACCTCACCCCCAAATCCCACCCTCAGTCTTTACTTTACAATAGAACCAACTGTGTAGCTCAAACTAAATAGGCTAGGTTTAAACAGTCCTGCACATAAGCAGCAGTCTTTGTGGCTCACAGCAAACCAGAAGTATATTATATGCATATTATTCTGTAGTTTGGATCCAACCTTTGGTAATCCCCATGAAGCAATAGCAATAGGTTCCAATGAGCAGTCCTGAACCACCAGCAAATTAGATGTCTTCAGGGTTTTCTGTTTTAAAAATTAGGCAATAATAAACCCGTGCTCTGCTATGCATTACAACGATGTAGAAGGGTTATCTAAATCAATTCTAGCCACACTGTTAAAATGCAAAGCACAGCTTCAAGCTCATTATTGTGCAAAATAGAAGTGAGTTTGTAGGATGTAAATAATGATGTAATCCATTTGAAAAAAATAATAAGGCAGTCTAGCAGGTGCTCAGGGGTGTCATAAAAAATAGTTGCCAATACATAGAAAGGAAACATTGCATGAATCCAAGATTTCATAGATTCTGCTTTTTCACCTCTTGTCATAAAAATAGCAACTGTGCACAGAAATATATAATTGATGTTTTATCTGTAATTTAATGTTATAGTTTGCATGAAGTGTAATAACCACATAGCATATGGTCATATAGTTATAAGTTTGCAGACATTTGGTCCTGTTCAAAATGTCCATAAGACATTTGTTTTTTAAGATATTTGGTCCACACCAAAAAGTCTGTTAATTTTAGTACTGTCCAAAACCATTTGTCATGGATTAAATATGCTCATGGATGTTGACATAGGACTAAATGTCCCACAAGGAGTTATAACATATATGGATAAAAACGTGTTTTCTTCATATGAAGATGACTTCGGTATCTCTAAACAATATCTTTTAAGAAAACCCATCAACTTATTCACGTTCTGTTCTTGTTTCCAATTATGTTTCCACGGAAAAAGGGCTTTCTTTTTAAATAAAAGAGAAGACTGCATTAAGTCTCATAATCACCAATTCTATATTCAACCCCTTTCTGGTAAGGTTTTAGCCTCTACACTATGCTGATCGAGGGTAACAATAATTTCCAAGTTACAAAATCTAATAATCACTTTTGTCCTCAATTTACCTAACCTGTGAGCATCGTTCAACAGAATCTATATTCTCTCCCTCTGTAAGCACTTTCTCCCTTGGATTCCAAAATTTTCTTTTTCTCTCAGTAACCACTTTTCCATTCCCTTTGCTTGCTTGTCATTTTCTTCATCTTTAAATTTTGTAGGTCTAAGACCTTGTTCCAAACTTTTTATTTGATAAACTCTCTTTGTATTTGATCTCAAGATTTATAGCTTTAAATACTTTGGATATCCTGATGACAATCAAATATATATTTACAGCTCTGACCTCTCAATCTTATCTCGACTCTAACGTTCATTTAATATCACTATTGAATCTTTGACAGGTATCACAATAGATAGGATCCAAAATAGGATTTTTTATTTATACTCTCACCATGTTATTATATTCTTCCCTATTTCAGAAAAATAATACTCAGCTGATTAAACAAAACAAAATTCTCAGACTTTCTTTTCTTTTCACTCCCAATATTTATCAGCAATTTTGGATCATATCTCCTGAATGCAATTGAAACTACTCACTTTATCTTCACTGCTACCACCTTGCCCAAGGCATTATCCTCTCTTGCACTGACTACCGAAATAATCTGGAACTGATGTCTTGCTTCCACTCTCATATCCTATTAATCCAAGTTTTGCACAGTGACCAATGGAATTTATTCAAATGTAATCCAGGAACTTCTAGATTAAAATGATTGACCATATACTTCTAATTTTTCTCTTTTTAAAAACTGCATAAACTACATCAAGTATTTGTTTTTAAATACACAAACCACAAATATGAGACAGCAGGAAAGGAAAGATAACAAAATAATTTTGGAAATTTGAAAGCAGTTGGACAGCATGTTTGAGAAAGTTACTTTCTTAATTGGCAGTGAGGAAAGCTGAGGAAAAAAATCCAATGAAGATGGACAATTACTCGAAAGTTCTGGGAACTAGCAGATCTAGGAACTCTAGGAATTTAGGGTAAAAGGTATGCCAGATGAAAATATGTAGGTGAAAGCTATATGAAAAGCAAATAGCTAGTTTACTAGACACCTACATCTTTCGAGGTTACTGATTACTAGTATTTCATCTTGGCAGAAGTCTAGAGGTTTTCTCTTTGGAAAAGGTAAAATAGAGGGTCTCTGGACTAGATGACCTGAAATATATTAAAATATGAGAAATAGAAACAATACGCTTAAGGAATACAAAATTCTCAAGCTTTCAGTCCGATTCTCTTAGGCAGGGTCAGTTCTGAGAATCTGCAGAAGAAATGATGAAGGAGAATGAAGTCTGAATAGGAACAAATCATCTTCCCCAAAGAGAATGTTGAAAATGCTGAACTACTTGGGTATGTTTTAAACAGGCTCAGCAGCTAAAGAATCCGCCTGCAATGCAGGAGACCTGGGTTTGATCCCTGGGTTGGGAAGATCCCCTGGAGGAGAGAAAGGCTACCCACTCCAGTATTCTGGCCTGGAGAATTCCATGGAGTATATAGCCCATGGGGTTGCGAAGAGTTGGACACGACTGAGAGGCTTTCACTTCATAACACATACTATAATTTGTCAAATATTATATATAAATACCAATAAATATGTATTTATAGATACTTGCACTTATATATTTTATACTATGTATTTATATTTATATATATTATATATGCAATTTATTAAATTGTATATATATATAATTTGTCAAAACTTCACTTTCTATGGTAATAAAAATTACAAGCTTGGTTTTTTTTTTTAATGAAGAAAGTTTTGACAGTATCTCAGCTGTTACCATTAAATTATAACACTATTGTGAGATAAAACGGGCAGAGCACAAATATAAGACACTCAGTTCTCTGTAGGTTAAAGCATACCGTTCTAACATTATCAAACAACTAATGTATCTATAATTTAAATGTGAAGATAGAAATATAGGTTAGGATAAGTGACTGCAATACACATGAAGAAGAATCACTCACTCTCAGGGAAAATCTTTCTCAATCCTATACTATTGATTGTTGTTTATTTGCTAAGTCATGTCCAACTCTTTTGTGGTCCCATAGGCTGCAGGACACCAGGTTCCTCTGTCCATGGGACTTCTCAGGCAAGACTACTGGAGTGGGTTGCCATTTCCTTCTCCAGGATATCTTCCCAACCGAGGGATCAAACCCACATCTCCTGAACTGGCAGGCAGAATACCACTGAGCCACCAGGGAAGTCCAATACTATTGATACTACAACAAATATGTTAACATTAGCAAGACACTACAAAAGTGTGATGAATTCTATTGTTTGAAATACAAGCCAAAAGTAGTGTTTTTGAATTGTAATAATATTGCTAATATTTGAGGTGCTTATAACTGATTTGGTGACATTATTTAGATGTTCAGAATCTTTATATTTTCCTGTGGCCTGTTTGTCAATTTTAAGGAACTCATGGAGGCATATATATATGAAATGTTTGACAAATGACAAAATATATATTTTATTGATATAGCAGTTTTAACAGATCCTCATATAATCTTAGAAAATTCCAAGGTTTTGCTTGGTTGTTTGTTTTCCATTTGACCTGTTATTTAGCATTTACCAACACATCACTGACCATAACACAAATATTTCAAGCTTTTTTCTGCATAACTTAGAAAATTAAACCTGCCTAAAACCTGTCATTAATTCCCTCTACTCGGAAAAATTTTAAGAGAAATGTGGGCAGCTCACAAATATTTTGTAAGTGACATATTTTGACATAAAATTTTCTAGTGCTTCCTTTTTAAAATTTCTGGACTAGAGTATCTTGAAATAGAAAACCATGCCCCCCACCCCCACCAAAAAAACCAGTTTTTAAAAAGTACTGGCATGATTTTCTGTAAATAGTATACAAAAACAAACTGGAGTCTAATATTAATAAAATAATTTTTCTGTTAAGCAGAAACCTAATTTCAATTTTTTATTTCATTAAAATGAATTGTATTTCATTTGGTATCTTTATAATATATAAAAATAATGAATTGGAACTTATAAAACAATTTATGCAAATAAAGTTTCACTGACATATCCAGGTAATTATGCATAACAAATTGCAGTAAAGATTTCATATGAATAAAGGAGTTATACTGCTTAAATAAATCTGAAAACTATTGATGTAATCCAATCAATCACCTTGCTTATAAATTAAACATAAAGCAAACATAAACATAAAACTAGATGGCAAAGATATGAAGTGACTCATCTACAGTTATATACTTACAGAGAGACACAATATATTTTTATTTTCATTCAAACTTTATATCTCATGCTTCTTGTAGGAGAACGGGAAAAACTTCTGCTTGAATAAATCTTTTCCCCACATAAACTGCATGAAAATTATGAAAAAGTCAATGAAATCACCCACCATCTCCTCTCCCCAAAAGCACAGCTCCTGACTGTTAGATGCGCTGCTCATGATCAAAAAGAAGTAATTACAGATTTGAGAAACTACCTAGGAAACTATTCACCTGAGTCATTTTCAAAGCTGCTATCTTAATTCTGTTTCAGATGAAATAGAAGTCTGGAAAAATAAATGTTTTTAGTAGAACCACAAAGGTAGACATTCTTGTTTTTCTCTTGTATATCAGCTTTGGTTTTACAGTAATTATAACTTCGTTCCCTTCCATTCAACAAATAATTCTAGTAGAATGCAGCTGCACAGGCATTCTAATGCAGTTTCCTCTTCTTATCTTTTTTTATTCTACTTCATGCCCCAAATTCTTGAGGAGGATATCTTTTTCTTTAGGTTGTGCACTCCTAAAGGTATTGTTTCATTTTTCTGAGCTATAGTCTTCATTTGTACCATGATGGCAATGAAATGTGCCTCAGGAGTAGTTATGGAGATGAGATGAGAAACTGGTTTTGGAGATAAATAGGGGCCAAGTTTATCATTAGCAAATATTTCTTTTCTTAAACCCAACTCAAATGATATAAATTTTGAAGGTAACTTGTAATATTTTGATGTGAAAAAATTTACCTTTAAAATTATCTGTTGTGCCACACTGATTCCCATTTAACTTTTAACCTGTGTCCAGAGAAAATCTTGGCCCTGATAAAAACAACAGGAATATTAACAATTGGTCATCATTTAAAATTCAAATATCTGTGTATTGATACATAAATCATGCAGTTCCTCCAGACCTTTTGAATACATTACTGTGTACTTGTTTGTCAGCAATATAAAAGGGCAGCCCTGAATATGACCCAGTGGAATGACTCAAGAATGCATTTCATTTGAATATTTAAGCTCCTCAAAGTTTTCGTTCATTTGAATTCTTCCCGTAATTTGAGACTGAATATCTTGTTTTGACAATATCATAGCTTAAATAGATACAAATACAGTATATAATAATATACACATCACAAAATTATATGAGTGAATTGAAACACCATATGATTCATGTGCATTACAATGAATGAATACCTAGATGATTCTGGAGACAAATAGTTTAAATGACTATTCTACATTCATTCTCCTATCTTTCTTCTAGGAGATTTAAGTTAGCTATTTTTATAGTTATTACTGAGTGTCTTATTTATTTAATGTATCTTCTTTGTCACTCAGTCGTGTCCGACTCTTTGCAACCCCATGAACTGTAACCTATCCGGCTCCTCTGTCCATGGGATTTTCCAGGCAATAGTACTGGAGTGGATTGCCATTTCCTTCTCCAGCGGATCTTCCCAACCCAGGGATCGAACTCAGGTCTCCCGCATTGTAGACAGACGCTTTACCGTCTGAGCCACCAGGGAAGTCCTTATTTTATGTATGAGCTTCCACAATTATCAGCTTTGAAAAGACAACTGCATTTTTGCAAATCTTCTCACACTAGCACTCTGAAAACTCCTCTGAGGATATTCACTAATCTGGCAGAAACATCTTTCCTCTCTGGAGTTTGTATTGGGCTTCCCTGATAGCTCAGTTGGTAAAGAATCTGTCTGCAATGCAGAGGATCCCGGTTCGATTCCTGGGTTGGGAAGATCCGCTGGAGAAGGGATAGGCTGTCCACTCCAATATTCTTGGGCTTTCCTGGTGGCTCAGCTGGTAAAGGATCCGCCTGGAATGCAGGAAACTTGGATTTGGAAGATCCCCTGTGAAGATCCCCTGGAGAAGGGAAAGGCTACCCACTCCAGTATTCTGGCCTGGAGAAGTCCATGGACTGTATAATCCATGGGGTCACAAAGAGCTGGACATGACTGAGCAACTTTCACTTTCACTTAAGAAATAGTTCTATAATGCAAGGCATGTCTTCCCAAGTCCCTCAATACCATGTCAAAGTAAATACAAAGAGAGTCTAAAATATATATTGGGATTATTGAAATTTTAAATGTTTTTAAAGTCATAAAGTATGAAGAGTTTGAGGTATTTTGTTGGCTGGGGAAAACTGTTGCATTGCAGATACTGGGGGAGAGCCATAACCAGCTATCTGACACCTCCAGGAGTTTGAATATGATGATTTGTTTTTCAATGCACAAAGTACACTGAGATGTTCAGGATTTATCACTCATCTGAAAAATTTCCTCTTTAATATACATTACATTCTTTTCATTGAAATTTCATTGGTCTCTTTTATAATCACTACTTCAAGAGAGAGGAAAAGAATTTTGAATCTTAATTCACTCATTCCCAGATGAAAGAGAATAGAAAAAAATTCAAGAAAAGGCATGGAAAGCAGAGTAGGCAGGTTAACTCTTCATAGTCAGGGATATGCATCCTGAAATTTTTCATTACACAGTGCTTCTTTGCTCCTTTGGGGGAAATGATATATATTTATTTTGTTTAATAATAATAAAATTAAGTAAGACCAATAAAAGGCTTTAGGTTGAGAAAGTCCAGTTCTGGAACTTAAGTTTTACAATAAAGTAAGGTTATCCAAGTCCTTTCAACTTCTGGGTTCATCATTACCTCATCTGTGAGCTTAGGGAAATAAGACTGAAGACTCACCAATACTAGCAAGGCTAAGTAAGTGCTGGTGTGGAGCCTCTCAAACAGTCTCCAATACTTACTAGATGTTATCTTTTGTAACATACACATGAAATAATTCCAAACTATGTTAAGGACTGAATATAGGAAAGACAATTTCACTTTGAGAGCAAAATAGCTGATAAAATACAGAACAGTTAAGAAAGAAGTGACTGGTGTTAACACAGCTCAGAACAAAGTCCTATTCGCTTTATTTTTGAAAGTCTAAGTCAATCCAACTGCAGATAGTGAACTTGAGGGAGGGTAGCAGGAGAGACTCAAGTGCAAGAACAAGCGACAATATTTGAGTTTCTCCTAAGCATGGGGAGCAGGTAGGAGGGGGAAAGGCAGAATTTCAGAGCTATGGAACATCCTAGCATTGTATTTCTTGCCATATATATATATATTATATATATATATTTCTTGCCAATATATATATATATATTTTTCAGTCGTGTCTGACTCTTGGTGACCTCATGGACTGTAGCCTGCCAGGCTCCTCTTTCCATGGGATTCTCCAGGCAAGAATATTGGAGTGGGTTGCCATTTCCTTCTCCAGGGAACCTTTCCAACCCAGACATCTAACCTGTGTCTCCTACATTGGCAGGTAGATTCTTTAACGCTGAGCCACCAGGGATTATATATATGTAATCATTTTGTCCACTAATATTTACAGCCATTACTCATGGGTAGCATAAAAGTTCTTCATATTCAGGAGACAACAGGAAGATATTGCTCCCTGAGAGTGAAGAATAAAGGCTTCTGAAAGAGAACAAAGAAAAGTCCTGAGAAGAGAGATCTAACTCTTATCCAAAATACCTGGCCTCATCACTTTGCCTGAGTAAACCTGTCATTCTATCTGTGCTGCAAATGTTTCCATGACCTTGCAGTGGCCAGTTACGGTTTTGTTTCTTTTTTATGTGAGCAGGGTATTATAACTGGAAAAATAGCCTTTTTTTTTTCTTTTTACCAAACCCTGGTATCTCTGTATTCATAGCAATTTATGTCATACATTAGAAATAGACAACTTAATAGATGCAGTTATGGTTACTAAAGGGGAAAGGGGAGAGGAAGAGGGCTAAACTAAGAATTTGGGATTAACAGATACATATGACTATGTTATAAAAGAGAGAAACAACAAGGACCCAAGGTACAGCAGAGAACGATATCAACTGTTGTAAAAACCTATAACAATAACTTGTAATAACCTGTAATGGAAAACAATCAGAATTGTTGTATACCTGAAACTAACACAACACTATAAGTCAAATATAGTTAAATATATAATAATATTTATATATAGTTATACATATGTATATAGCTAATATACATACACATAGTTGCTATTTTCTCCAAACTAATTTCTATTATTTGCACACAAAAATTACTATTTCTAACTTGGTTACTTCCTCTTCTTCCCCCATTTTCTTGTTTCTGATGTGTCTGACTTTAATGATAAAATACTCTGATGTGTGGTAACTCACTTTATTAATTAGAGCAATTTGTCCCAACATGACACCCTGTCAAAAGCTAGTTCTGTTTATGCTTCAGTTACTCAGTGTACACTGAGAAGAAAGTGCTCAAGATCTTAGCAGATGGCTTGGATTATTTTACTCAGTCATTCACTTAATGAATAGTTGATATCCCAGGCTATTTTTCTTTTAGCCTTTTATTTTAGAAGCAAATAAACTTGAAAGCAAAAATATATTTTATAATCTTTGTTTTTAGTGGAAAACGTTAAAAGTTAAAAAAAAAGCCAACTTATACATTTGCCAATTCTTCAAGCAATTTGCATCATATCTTTTGCATATGGTTCATAACTGCCTACTTTACAAAACAGGACTACATCTATTTTGAGATGGAGAAATGGGAATAAGATACTTAGAAGAAAATATCCCTGTCAGTGTTTCTGATGGGAATAAATCTCTCTGGAATCTTCTGACTGTTGCAGTTATGCCAGAACTTCATGCTTAAATGTCATAGTAATATTAGATTTCAACAGTGCATTCCTCAGTTTTTAGTACTGAGGCAACAACTACTGCTACCATCACAGTAAGACAAGTAGGTAATATTTGAATATCTCTTCCTGTTTGAGCTATTGTATCAGAAATAGTGCAAAGTGATTCCATTCAGAATGATGCTTCCAGGCAGACGGGGGAGAAATACAGGTAAAGATTTCTTCACAATTGAGGGTAATCTAGAATACTGCATGATAATACATGATATTAAGTGTGATGTTAGGAGAAAAATTGGCTTTATGTAGGACAGTATACAGGAGATTTTCAAAACTTCACTCAGAATAGTTGTATGCATAACATATTCCTAGCAAAGCAAACACAATCACCATTTAATTCATTAAAGCCAATATTTGGCTTCAGTTTACTTTCTCTAGCAGCAATGTCAAATAAAAATATAAGAGTGACATATGTAATTTTGAATCTGCTAATAATCCCATTAAAAAATTAAAATAAGTTGCTGAAATTAGTTTTAATAATATATTTCATTTAACACAAATATTTAAATTATTGCAACTTATAATTACTCAAACTTTTAATAAAATATTTTACCTTTTCATATTATTTAAATTGCAGTGTAAATTTTATACTTTTATCATATCTCAGTTCAGTTGCGCTATATTTCAAATGCTCAATAATCACACATGACTCTGACAATTGGGATTGGATATCACAGCTCTATAGCACCTGTTCAACACCTTTCTACTTGTTTTTATGCTTCCTTTAGGCTAGTAAACACAAAATCAGACTTTAAAAAAATACTTCAAAAGTTTGATGCTATAATCATTGTTTAGTTATTTTTTGCTCTTTTATGTATAGGCAAGGAGTACATCAAGGCTATATATTGTCACCATGCTTATTTAACTTACATGCAGAATACATCATGCAAAATACTGGGCTGGATGAAGCACAAGCTGGAATCAAGATTGTTGGGAGAAATATCACTAACCTCAGATATGCAGATGACACCACCCTTATGGCAGAAAGTGAAGAGGAACTCAAAAGCCTCTTGATGAAAGTGAAAGAGGAGAGTGAAAAAGTTGGCTTAAAACTCAACATTCAGAAAATGAAGATCATGGCATCTGGTCCCATCACCTCATGGCAAATAGATGGGGAAACAGTGGAAACAGCGGCAGACTTCATTTTCTTGGGCTTCAAAAAATCAATGCAGATGGTGATTACAGCCATGAAATTAAAAGACGCTTGCTTCTTAGAAGAAAATCTATGACAAACCTAGACAGCATATTAAAAAGCAGAGACATTACTTTGCTGACAAAGGTTTGTCTAGTCAAAGCTATGGTTTTTTCAGTAGTCACGTATGGATGTGAGAGTCAGACTTTAAAGAAAGCTGAGCGCTGAAGACTTGATGCTTTTGAACTGTGGTATTGGATAAGACTCTTTAGAGTCCCTTGGACAGCAAGGAGATCAAACCAGTCAATCCTAAAGGAAACCAGTCCTGAACATTCTTTGGAAGGACTGAGGCTAAAGTTGAAGCTCCAATACTTTGGCCACCAGATGCAAAGAACTGATTCATTGGAGAAGACCCTGATGCTGGGACAGACGTCTGGAAGGTGGGAGGAGAAGGGGACGGCAGAAGATGAGATGCTCAGATGGCATCACCAACTTGATGGACATGAGTTTGAGCAAGCTCCAGCAGTTGGTGATGAACAGGGAAGCCTGGCATGCTGCAGTCCATGGGGTCACAGTCAGACATGACTTAGCGACTGAACTGAACTGATGTACAGTCATATAGCTAATTATGGAGCCCAATTTTGGGGTTATGAACATAGGTAAATCCCATCCCTTGAGTGCTCAGTTGTGTTCCACTCTTTTTAACCCCATGGACTGTGGCCCTTCAGGCCCTCTGTCCATGGAACTTTTCCAGGCAAGAATACTTTAATGGGTTGCCATTTCCTACTTCAGGCGATCTTCACAACCCAGAGACTGAATCCACGCTGCCTTCGTCTCTGACATTGGCCAGTGGATTCTTTACCATTGTGTCACCTGGAAAGCCCAATACAGGTAAATATGCAAATGTATATCATGAAATGCAAAGAATGGAATTGAATTTAAATAAAATTTTTCAAGACATTAACTTCTCAGTTACTCTGCTTCAGTGCATGATTATTAGATTATGAGGTGAATATAGGAAATACAAGAATAGACCATATAAAGGTCACAGGAAAATTTAGCAATACTGAATTCACCAATAGAAGAAGTCTACTAATAAAACAATTATAGGCTCCATATAGCCTCCCTTACATATTTTTAAGTGACTCTAACAGTGTCAGACTTTATTTTAGGGGGCTCCAAAATCACTGCAGATGGTGACTGCAGCCATGAAATTTAAAAAACTGGAAGAAAAGTTATGACCAACCTGGATAGCATATTGAAAAGCAGAGACATTACTTTGCCAACAAATGTCTGTCTAGTCAAGGCTTTGGTTTTTCCTGTGGTCATGTACAGAAGTGAGTTGGGCTGTGAAGAAAGCTGAGCACCGAAGAATTGATGCTTTTGAACTGTGGTGTTGGAGAAGACTCTTGAGAGTCCCTTGGACTGCAAGGAGATTCAACCAGTCCATTCTAAAGGAGATCAGCCCTGGGTGTTCATTGGAAGGAATGATGCTAAAGCTGAAACTCCAATACTTTGGCCACCTCATGCGAAGAGTTGACTCATTGTCTGATGCTGGGAGGGGTTGGGGGCAGAAGAAGGGGACGACAGAGGATGAGATGGCTGGATGGCATCACTGACTCGACGGACGTGAGTCTGAGTGAACTCCAGGAGATGGTGATGGACAGGGAGGCCTGGCGTGCTGCAATTCATGGGGTCGCAAAGAGCTGGACACGACTGAGCAATTGAACTGAACTGACTTAGCTAAATGTATGAAATAAAGAATATGTATCTACCAACAGGACAAAGAGGAAAGTTCCTCTATGTTAACATTTATTAATTTCAGTCCTAAGACTGATAGAATTATTTTTTAATATGAATTATTTTCATATGACATATATAGAATTAATTTTTAATATGACTATGTCTAAATTCACAGTTGATACCAGGGATTCAGAGAGAAACTGAAGGTCAGATGATGTCATTATTCCTCAAATCCACATTAAAAACTGTGCCTGTTTCATGACCGAAGGTGCTAGCACTTTCCACACTCCATAATGACTTCCGTTTCCTTGCCCATCCCAACCATCACACCAGAGCTTCATTATACTTTGCACACTTGGCCTCACTGAAGAATGCTCCTTCATCCTCCTGCTGTAGAGGAAAGAGCCTGATGCTGCATATACTGTTCCCCTGTCCTCATTTATGTGGTCATCTATTCATTTTCATCTACTAAGCTCTGTATATTTCCGAATGATCATTGAAATGTGTGACTCTTTGGTTATAATGTTTTGCCTTCTTAGGTTCTGTTATCATGCCAAGCAATCTCAAAATTACTATGAATGACTCATTTACCACCTAACAGATCCTCAGACTCTTATTTTTCTTAAGCTTAAGAAACTTCATGTCTACCCACACATACAAAAGCCAAATAATGTACCCTGTCATCACTTGAAGTTTTTCTATATAGTAAGTCCTAAAATCCAAGATCTTACTCTCAATATAATCTCCTAATTCCCCCATGCCCTAATTCCTGTAACAAAGATTATCTGCACTTTTAAAGGCCTCATTTGTTTACTTACCTTATCAAGACTAACATCATGTATAAACTACATTCTGTTTTTACATCTGTCTGGCAACACCTAAACCTGGATTAATCCTAAAGACACTATTCTTTATTTGTTGGTTATTATTTAACAAATGTTCCTGTTATTTGGGTCAAGACTGATCATTAATATGCTTAATTATTTGTGCTGCTTGGAATCTATTTTCTCCAGATGTCCTTATCCCCAAATACCTTCTACCCAAAACTCTTAAATGTGCAGGGACATTCTCCCAGCATCCATTTTACCACTTTCTTCTCATTCCATGGATTCTCCTTGACCAATATATTCCTACTCTGAATTGTTGACTATGGGTCATATGCTTATGGAACTCAAGTTTTGATCTGTACTCTGGTCTTGTGAGCCTTAAACTTTGTCCGTTGTATGTATTCACCTACAAGACCAACAAACAGCAAATTAGTACAGACCCAAACTGCAAATATTATTTCCACACTACCCAAAATTGCAGCTTAAAGCTCAACATTCAGAAAACTAAGATCATGGTGTCTGATCCCATCACTTCATGGCAAATAGATGGGGAAACAGTGGAAACAGTGTCAGACTTTATTTTTTTGGGCTCCAAAATCACTATAGATAGTGATTGCAGCCAGGAAATTAAAAGACGCTTACTCCTTGGAAGGAAAGTTATGACCTACCTAGATAGCATATTGAAAAGCAGAGACATTACTTTGCCAACAAAGGTCCATCTAGTCAAGGTTATGGTTTTTCCAATAGTCATGTATGGATGTGAGAGTTGGACTGTGAAGAAAACTGAGTGCCGAACTGTGGTGTTGGAGAAGACTCTTGAGAGTCCCTTGGACTGCAAGGAGATCCAACCAGTCCATTCTAAACGAGATCAGTCCTGGGTGGTCATTGGAAGGACTGATGCTAAAGTTGAAACTCCAATACTTTGGCCACCTCATGCAAAGAGTCGACTCATTACAAAAGACCCTGATGCTGGGAGGGATTGGGGGTAGGAGGAGAAGGGTAAAACAGGATGAGATGGCTTGATGGCATCACTGACTCAATGGACATGAGTTTGTGTAAACTCTGGGAGTTGGTGATTGACAGCGAGGGCTGGCGTGCTGCAATTCATGGAGTCACAAGGAGTCAGACACGACTGAGTGACTGAACTGAACTGAACTGAACCCAAAATTACAACTCCTTTTATGTCTTCTTAGTTAATGTAAAAATATAGCAAAATATAATAAGGTCACATCAAGGACATTAAGTAAAAATGTAGAAATGTGGTGGGTTTCGGTGGAGATCACAAATTCAGGTACCAACAGGGTGTCACTTTATAAATGAAATAGCTGCAGGCAGGATAAATTTTAGCAGTGGAGGCTGAAGTCAACTGGAGAGGAGAAATTCAAGACACTCCAATTCACATTTTATTAAAACTCTGAAAGGACCAAACAATAAATATCTATAACTGCAACTCACCTGTGTGTTCATGTTTATAATGTACTTTAAATGAAGGTTTCTGACCAGCTGGCACTGGTGCAAGAAACATGGGGTTGAAATTTCTGGGCTTCTCTGTGAATGGACACTTTTGCCAAGATTGATCTCACTTATTTCTGTACATGATCTGAAAGGGAGGATACCTTCAATACCTCAGTTGTTCAGTTGATTCTCAGTTAACATGAATAAACTGCAAAGTGAGAAAGTGCTATAATGGAGGAAAAGGAAGGCGCTCACTCAAGTAGCTGCATTTCATTCTCAAGGAACAGAGAGAGATACCAAAACAGGTTGAAGAAGAAGAAAAATCTCCAAAGAGAAAGGTGAGTAGGAGTCTTAGGTCTAGGGGAAAAAGGAGATATAATGGAGTCTGGGATGTTTCAGGGGGGGAAAAATGCCATTAAATCAAATAAAATGAGTGAATTCTCCTAAGAATGCCTACAAAAGTGAAAAGACAATAGTTCGGGTGGGGGAAAAAGTGAGGAAAGTATGTTTTTAGCCTCATCTAAAAATATCGGAAGGCAACTTTGAAAATGAACATGACCTTCAATAATTCCCAAACAATAAAATAGTGTCTTATTTGGAAACAGGATACATGAAAGGAAGTGTACTATCTGCTATAAGAATGAAAATATAAATAACTTGAGAAACACTTTAGATTTTTTTTTAAAACTCAGGACTCTTAAAACATTAATGTAAATAGTTCACAGTATTTTACAAATCAACTATGTCTTTCCTTAAAGAAATTCCTGAGGTCAATAGATAAATGCTCTTGGATTCCACAGATGTAAGTTGTGTGAAATACTTACAATGCTCAGTACAGCCATTTTATTTATATGATTAGAATCGATTTTACTTCTGTCTTAAAAAAAAAAAAATTGCCATATATGGCCACCCAAAACTGATGGGTCATGGTGGAGAGTTTTGACAAAATGTGGTCCACTGGAGAAGAGAATGGCAAACCATTACAGTTTTCTTGCCTTGAGAACCCCATGAACAGTATGAAAAGGAAAAAGATATGACACTGATAGAAGAACTCCCCAGGTGCCCAACATGTTACTGGAGAAGAGTGGAGAAATAACTCCAGAAAGAATGACGAGATGGAGCCAAAGTAAAACACCACCCAGTTGTGGATGTGACTGGTGAATGAAGTAAAATCCGATGCTGTAAAGAGCAATATTGCATAGGAACCTGGTATGTTAGGTTCATGAATCAAGGCAAATTGGAAGTGGTCAAATAGGAGATGGCAAGAGTGAACATCAAGAGTTTAGGAATTAGTGAACTAAAAAGGACAGGAATGGGTGAATTTAATTCAGATGACCATTGTATCTACCACTGTGAGCAAGAATCCCTTAGGAGAAATGGAGTAGCCATCATAGTCAACGAAAGAGTCCAAAATACAGTACTTGGATGCAATCTCAAAAACGAAAGACTGATCTCTGTTTATTTCTAAGGCAAACCATTTAATATCACAGTAATCCAAGTCTATGCCCCGACCAGTAATGATGAAGAACCTGAAGTTGAATGGTTCTATGAAGACCTACAAGACTTTCTAAAACTAACCCCCCAAAAAGATGTCCTTTTCATTACAGGGAACTAGAATGCAAAAGTAGGAAGTCAAGAAACATCTGGAGTAATAAGGCAAATTTGACCTTGGAGTACAGAATGAAGCAGGGCAAAGTCTACTAGAGTTCTGCCAAGAAAACACATTGGTCATAGCAAACACCCTCTTCCAAAAACACAAGAGAAGACTCTACACATGGACATCACCAGCTAGCCAATACAGACATCAGATTGATTATATTCTTTGCAGCCAAAGATGGAGAAGGTCTATACAGTCAGCAAAAACAAGACCAGGAACTGACCGTGGCTCAGATCATGAACTTCTTATTGCCAAATTCAGACTTAAGTTAAAAAAAGTAGGGAAAACCAGAAGGCCATTCAGACCACGAGACCTAAATCAAATCCCTTACAATTATACAGAAGTGACAAATAGATTCAAGAGATTAGATCTGATAGACAGTGCCTGAAGAACTATGGATGGAGTTTTGTGACACTGTACAGGAGGCAGTGATCAAGACCATCCCCCAGAACAAGAAATGCAGAAAGGAAACTGGTTGTTTGAGGAGGGCTTACAAATAGCTGAGAACAGAAGTGAAGCAAAAGGCAAAGAAGAAAAGGAAAGATATACCCAATTGAATCCAGAGTTCCAAAGAATAGCAAGGAGAGATAAGAAAGCCTTTTTCAGTGGTCAGTGCAAAGAAATGGAGGAAAATAATAGAATGGGAAAGACTAGAGATCTCTTCAAGAAAATTATAGATAACAAGGGAACATTTCATGCAAAGCTGGGCACAATAAAGGACAGAAATGGTATGGACCTAACAGAAGCAGAAGATATTAAGAAGAGGTGGCAAGAATACAAAGAAGAACTATACAAAAAAGATCTTAATGACCCAGATAACCACGATGGTATGATCACTGACTGAGAACCAGACATCCTAGAATGCAAAGTCAAGAGGGCCTTAGGAAGCATCACAATGAACAAAGCTGCTACTACTGCTGCTGCTAAGTCGCTTTAGTTGTGTCCGACTCTGTGCGACCCCATAGACGGCAGCCCACCAGGCTCCCCCATCCCTGGGATTCTCCAGGCAAGAACACTGGAGTGGGTTGCCATTTCCTTCTCCAATGCATGAAAGTGAAAAGTGAAAGTGAAGTCGCTCAGTCATGTCCAACTCCTAGTGACCCCATGGACTGCAGCCTACCAGGCTCCTCCATCCATGGGATTTTCCAGGCAAGAGTACTGGAGTGGGGTGCCATTGCCTTCTTCGATGAACAAAGTTAGTGGAGGTGATAGAATTCCGGCCATTTTAGATCCTAAAAGATGATGCTGTGGAAGTGCTACATTCAATACGCCAGCAAATTTGGAAAACTCAGCAGTGACAACAGGATTGGGAAAGGTCACTTTCATTCCAATCCCAAAGAAAGGTAAGGATGAAGAATGTTAAAACTACTGCATAGTTGCGCTCTTGTCACATGCTACCAAATTAATGTTCAAAATTCTCCAAGCCAGGCTTCAACAGTATGTGGACCGTGAACTTCTAGATGTTCAAGTTGAATTTAGAAAAGAGAGAGGAACCAGATCAAAATGTGAAAATCCTTTGGATCACTGCAAAAGCTAGAGAGTTCCAGAAAACGTCTATTTCTGCTTTATTGACTATGCCAAAGCCTTTGACTGTGTGGATCACAACAAACTCTGGAAAATTCTTAAAGAGATGGGAATACCAGACCACCTAACCTGCCTCCTAAGAAATCTGTATGCAGGTCAAGAAGCAACAGTTAGAACTGGACATGGAACAACAGACCGGTTCCAAATAGGGAAAGGAGTAAGTCAAGGCTGTATTTTGTTACCCTGCTTATTTAACTTACATGCAGAGTACATCATGAGAAACATTGGACTGGAGAAAGCACATGCTGGAATCAAGATTGCCAGGAGAAATATCAACAACCTCAAATATGCAGATGACACCACCCTTACGGCAGAAAGTGAAGAAGAACTAAAGAGACTCTTGATGAAAGGGAAAGTGAGCAGAAAAGTTCACTTAAAACTCAACATTCAGAAATTTAAAATCATGGCATCTGGTCCCATCACTTCATGGCAAATAGAAGGGGAAACAGGGGAAACAGTGACAGACTATTTGGGGGGCTCCAAAATTACTGCAGATGGTGACTGCAGCCATGAAATTAAAAGACACTTGCTTCTTGGAAGAAAAGCTATGATCATCCTATATAGCATATTAAAAAGTAAAGACATTATTTGCCAACAAAGGTCTGACCAGTCAAGACTATGTTTTTTCCAGTAGTCATGTATGGATGTGAGAGTTGGACTATAAAGAAAGCTGAGCACCGAAGAAATGATGCTTTGGAACTACTCTTGAGAGTCCCTTGGACAGTAAGGAGATCCAACCAATCTATCCTAAAGGAAATCAGTTCTAAATATTCATTGAAAGGACTGTTGCTGAAGCTGAAACTCCAATACTTTGGCTAACTGATGCATAGAACTGACTCATTGGAAAAGACCCTGATGCTGGGAAAGTTTGAAGGCGGGAGAAGGGGACAACAGAGGATGAGATGGTTGGATGGCATCACCAAATCAATGCACATGAGTTTGAGTAAGCCCCGGGAGTTGGTGATGGACAGGGAAGCCTGGCATGCTGCAGTCCTTGAGGTCACAAAAAAGTAGCACATGACTGAGCAACTGAACTGAACTGAACTGAGGCTAAATAATACTGAATTAACAAATCATTTCCTAATACAGCTCTTTGTCACCCATGTTTTCTTCATCACAGATTGAACAAGGTCCTTCCTATACATAGTTGCTCAGGGATTCACACTGTCAAATAATTCCCCATCTGAAATGATGCTATTCCTCACAGCAGGGGGAAGAGAGAAACTGGAGACTATTTCATGAGCCTTTCATGGACACATTCTACACAATTTCTGCTCCAATTTCATTGACCCACCTTTGTCATATGGCCCCAATTAATTGTGAAGAAGCCAGGAATCATAGGGAAGTAAACAGAATGTTTTCAGATCATACATTCCCTGATAAAATGGAAAGAGCATAGAGCCAGGTGGTCAAGGGACCTAGATTCTGGCTGTATCTCTGCCAGTCCCAGCGCACAGGAGCCTGGGCAAGTCATTGCCTTCCAGGGCCCAGGACTGCATCACCTGAAAAAAGGAGCCATTCCCTCTCCTGTTGTTGTTGTTGTTGTTGTTGTTTTAAGCAACATTTTCAGGAAAATATGTTTATATTTTTACCTCCAATAACGAAGCAGGTAAAAATAAATTCTCCTCTTTAGCCTATCTCACCAATTGTCCTCTGAGACATCTGAGGCATCTCTGCTGATGATGCTGAAACATCTCCTTTCTAAAATTAACATGAGGTTAAAGGCCCCAAATTTTGTACTTCCCTTCTGAATCTGTGTATTTCCATATTTAATCAAAGAAATTTGCTAGGAGATTTGTCCAAGTATGAACTTTTCTTAGAGCACCCCAACCTTTCTCCTTGAATGGGTTATGACTATGGGGAGATATTTACTTTCTCAGTGCTTAAGCAGCTAGACATAGCCTTGTAGCAGCTGAAAAATGCCATTTGCCGAATAACCTGACCCTTTTAAACAAGGTTTCCACATAAACACTATTATAACTTTATGACTTATGTATTAACAAGTTGGAAAATATTAATCCAAATGATGACATGTATATTCTGCTACTTACTTTCCAGTTATGCAAATCTAATTAACTAGAGCGCAAAATGACATAACTTTTTACTCCCAGTTTCCTTGAAACTATATTTTGGAATTCAAGGTGCCTGCAGGTGATTGCATTCCCCTCTGCTTTTCACAACATCTCTTCAAGCCTGACATAGTGCTTTACCTGCTTTTCCAGGTCATTAATGAGAGTGTTAAATAAGTCTGGGCTCAGTACCAATCTTCCAGGCCTCCTGCTAGACACCTGCTCTAATTTGATATCCCACCATTTATCATTACTTAGTTTGCTGTTCTTCAGCCAACCTGTGCTTGGCCTCACAACAGAATCTCTGTGATCCTTGGTAAAGCTGACTGTGTGAAAGTATTTACAGTCCTGAGGCCAAAAGCCACCGATTTCCAGTCTAATGGGAGATTTATTCATGGTTCCAATGACAGAAAATGTTTTTGGTAAAACTATTAATTACAAAATCTTAAAAATAATATTTTGTAAAATTAAGAATCTGGAAAGGAATAAAGCTGCTAACTAATCTTCAACTGTAAATTAGTAATTGGAATCAAATTTCAGATAATTTGCTACACATTAATACAAAATAAGTTGCCCAGAACTTGAGATATCATTTCTGTCTCCCTTGGTGAATCTATTCTTCCCCATAAGCCCTCTATCTTGATTAATACCATCAATTACCATTAACACTTCACCCCTTCTTTTCTACTGCTTCACCTGTAATTCACCTTCCACCCCACCATCAACTGACACTGATAAACAGGCCCTTTTAACCTTGACAGGCTCTACTGTGCTGCTTGCTATGATATCCTAAAAACACAAATTCAGTTTATAGGTACACAGATCTGAGCCAATTATTAAAGCTATAATCTTGAGTAAATCACTTCTTTTATGAAATTTGTTACCCTTATCTTTATTTATTATTATTATTATTCTGACTGTACCACATAGCACGTGGGATCCTAGTTTCCTGACCAGGGATCAAATCCATACTCCCTGCATTGAAAGTGTACAGTCTTAACCACTGGACTGTCAAGGAAGTCCCTATTATCTTATCTTTAAAAGAAATGGAGATAATGCCTATGTAACCAGATTGCTCATATTAAGGTAGTAACATTATTAAATACTCACTATCCTGCCTGGAAAACTGAGCTGTTACAATATATTTTCCTTTTTGGTACCATTTCCTGCAGCCCTTCTTCTAGACTCTCCTTTTATCCCTGTCTGCATTCAAACCACACTCACAATTATCTTTGTTAATAACAGATTAAATTATGACATTTCTTGTTCAAAAATATTTTATGACTGCTACTTTTAAGGAAAGTAATATACACAGGCCAGAATGGAATTTTGTACGAACCCACTTGTACAGCTTGAAATTAGAGTACATTTATTCCCTACTTCTGAGAGTGTATCAGTCCCTGCATGTTTGTTCAAAGAATTTATGCTTCCTTACCTGTGTCAAATGATCTTTGTTGTTGTTTGTTGTTGCTGTGTAGTCACTAAATCGCGTTGACTCTTTGCCACCACGTGGACTGTAGTCCATCAGGTTGCTCGTCCATGAGATTATTCAGGCAAGAATTCTGGAGTGGGTTGCCATTTCCCTTTCCAGGGTACCTTCCAGACTCAGGAATCAAACCCATGTCTCCCACACTGACAGATGGATTCTTTACCACTAAGCCACCAGGGAAGCCCCAAATTATCATTCTTATCTTAATTTTCAAAGCCCTAAATTTAAAAAGTTTTAGCTCCCAGAATTTGCTAGTCACTGGATTTAGCACTAAGGACATGGCAAGAAATCAAACAGGCCATCTTTGAAACTGTATTGTTGACTTTCTCCTGGGTACAGAGTAAATAAACAGGAAATTAGTGCTACAGTATCAGTTAGGTGCTATCAAGATATCATGTATGGTCAGAAAACCACTGCGGATGGGTGATGTTTAAACAAAAACAGAACGAAGTGGAAGAAATGAGCCATAAAGAGGTCTGAGAAAAGTGTTCCCAACAAAAGAAATGTCTAATAAAATGCCCAGCAAGAGACCATTCTTAGTGTTTTAAAGAATTAGCAGGTAGGCTAATTAGACATAGGGGGCTCCACCCAAGATTCATTCGTGCCCCCTACGAGAATGTAGAGTTACTTCTGGAAATTAGCTGCCTGTCCATGGACTACATTTCCCAACTTCCTTTATATCTAAGTGTGTACCCTGGCTACACATTTGAAAATAAGAAAATGAAAGTGAAAAGTGAAGTCTCTCAGTTCTTTGGACTGTAGCCCGTCAGGCTCCACCTGCCACAGGCTTTTCCAGGCAAGGATACTGGAGCGGGTTGCTATTTCCTTCACCATGGGATCTTCCCCAAACAGGAATGGAACACGGGTCTCTTGCATTGAAGCAAAAATGATGTGATAGTGACACATCCTGGACAAAGTGGTAAAAAAAGGGATGTGTCATTCTGCTTTCTCTTTCCTCATTTGAATGTAGAAGAATCTGTGCTCCTGTATTGTTAATTTTTTGTGTATTATAATGTTTTAAATCTTAAAAAAAATTCTTTTTGGCTGGGGAAGAGATGGTCTCTCCTGGGGCTAGCCAATTCCTAGAGAAAGCAAAGAACTCAATAGGAAGTGTGTCTTTGATATGCAAACTAGCCAATTCATAGCCATAACCTGTTCTATCTCACCCATGCATCCTTGGAAGGCACTATTCCTCTGTCTCAATCATTCCCAGGGCTAGTTACCAAGTATCTAGGGACCACTCCTATAACTTAAAGGCCTCTGAAATTACTCACAATGGCCAATCACAACCTGCTTGGCCTGCTCTGTCTTGCCTTCCTGTAAAAATCAGAATAAAGGTATTACGTCTTCCCCTTATTATTGTCTTCTCAGTTCAGTTCAGTTGCTCAGTCGTGTCCAACTCTTTGCTATGACCCCATGGACTGCAGCATGCCAGGCCTCCCTGTCCATCACCAACTCCCGGAGTTTACCCAAACTCATGTCCATTGAGTTGGTGATGTCATCCAACCATCTCATCCCCTGTTGTCCCCTTCTCCTCCTGCCTTCAATCTTTTCCAACATCAGGGTCTTTTCAAATGAGTCAGCTCTTTGGATCAGGTGGCCAAAATATTGGAGTTTCAGCTTCAACATCAGTCCTTCCAATGAACACGCAGGACTGATCTTTAGGATGGACTGTTTGGATCTCCTTGCAGTCCAATGGACTCTCAAGAGTCTTCTTCAGCACCGCAATTCAAAAGCATCAATTCTTCGGCACTCAGCTTTCTTTATAGTCCAACTCTCACATCCATACATGACTACTGGAAAAACCAAAGCTTTGACTAGATGGACCTTTGTTGGCAAAGTGATGTCTCTGCTTTTTAAGATGCTATCTAGGTTGGTCATAACTTTTCTTCCAAGGAGCAAGCATCTTTTAATTTCATGGCTGCAGTCACAATCTGCAGTGATTCTGGAGCCCAAGAAAATGAAGTCAGTCCCTGTTTCTACTGGTTCCCCATCTATTGGCCATGAAGTTTTGGGACCAGATGCCATGATCTTAGTTTTTGAACGTTGAGATTTAAGCCAACATTTTTACTCTCCTCTTTCACTTCTATCAAGAGGCTCTTTTGTTCTTTGCTTTCTGCCATAAGGGTGGTGTCACCTGCATATCTGGGATTATTGATAATGACTGACTGAACATGGCCTACCCATCAGAACAAGACCCATTTTCAACCTTAGTCAGTCTCTCCCATCAGGAAGCTTCTATAAGCCTCTTATCCTTCTCCATCAGAGGGCAGACAAACTGAAAACCACAGTCACAGAAAACTAACCAATCTGATCACATGGACCACAGCCTTGTCTAACTCAATGAAACTATGAGCCATGCTGTGTAGGGGCATCCAAGACGGATGTGTCATGGTGGAAAGTTCTGACAAAACATGGTCCACTTGAGAAGAGAATGGCAAACTGCTTCTGTATTCTTACCTTGGGAACCCCATGAACAGTATAAACAGTATTCTTGTCTTCTACCACCGGATTAAAACCTGGCACTTCCCTGCGACCTGTATGGCATATGGTAATCCCATCTCTAGGACCTGAGAGTAAAACAGACTTTGCTTTCCTGAGTGTCCTGTGTCTCCTCTTGTGGCTACACTTGACTATCTCATGAAAGAACAGAAAACCGTTCTTCAAGATTGGTTCCAGAGCATTACATTGATGAATCTGAGTCAGTGAAGTGATACTGGTATCAGAAGAGTCAGAAAGGTGGCCAAGAAGAAGGCAGACCAAAAAGGGACATGTTAGGCAAGGTAAGGCTTTGGGTGACTTTCCTGGTATGAAAGGAAGACTCTGGTGGAGTTTAAGAAAAAAAAAAAACAGAAAAAACAATTTGATTTTAGAAAAGATAATCCAGATGGAGATTGACTGTCAAGAGGTGGTAGTGTATGGTGTGTTTGTGTGTGTGTTCAGTTTCTCAGTCATGTCTTACTCTTCGCAACTCCGTGAACTGTAGCCCACCATACTCCTCTGTCCACTGGAACTTCCTGGCAGAAACGCTGGAGTCGGTTGCCATTTCCTCCTCCAGGGGATCATCACAACCCAGGGATCAAACCTTCATCTCCTGCATTGCAGGCAGATGCTTTACAGCTGAGCCACAAGGGAAGCCAAATTCAGTGAGTCAAGACTGCAGTAATTTACCTGTGAATGGATGGTGACTTAGATTACAAGAGCATGATAATGATGAAAGTGTGGAGAAGTTTCATATTTTAGTGATATTTTGAAAGCTGAATTTAAAAATATTTGATTTGTGAAAGAGAAGTGTCTATTATAACTCCAAGCTTTATGCATGAATAGTTGGGTAAACAGAGGTACCACTTTCTGTGAGTGTAAACATTAGTTAGAGGACCAATTTGTGGGGGGCATGTGTAAAAGCCCTGTTGAGAAATATTAATACTGAGATATCTTTGAGATATCCAATAATAGATGTCATGTAGGCTATTGGATTTATAAGTATGGAGTCCAGGAGAGAGGTTAAAAATAGAGATAAATTGAGAGTTATCAGAGTACCCATGTATTTACGGCCATAGTATGTATGTTTCTTTTTATGATACATTTCTATCATTTTTCTGCATGATACAGTATAGTAAACACTTTTCTTATACCATCCCCTATGTTACAATGAATGCTTTGTGTTCAAGATCCATTCACTCAGCAATACTCCGATTTCCATCCTTCTTAAAGCTTTACTTTAAAAAAACTTTTTCCTCTGATATTTTGAGTTAATTCTAATAACCAAAAGAATTACTGAGATATTAGAATTATCTTTTGGTTAAGCCATCTCATTTTGGTATCCATTATTTACAAACCCAAAGAATCTTGATTTAGACAACAGCAGTCATTCATTTATGTATCTATTAATTCATCTATTCTATCCTATTTACTTGCATTCATCTACTTGGCAAGGGTTGAAAAGGATGCATGTGTGCAAGGAATCAGTGTTTGGACAGGTGAGGAGGAAGGGATACTTTTCTATTTCTATCAACATTTTCTATTTATCATGTGTAGCTTCAGTATTAGCAGTTACCTATTACTTTGTCAACAAAGGTCTGTCTAGTCAAGGCTATGGTTTTTCCAGTAGTTATGTATGGATGTGAGAGTTGGACTGTGAAGAAAGCTGAGCACTAAAGAATTGATGCTTTTGAACTGTGGTGTTGGAGAAGACTCTTGAGAGTCCCTTGGACTGCAAGGAGATCCAAACAGTCCATCCTAAAGGAGATCAGCCCTGGGTGTTCACTGGAAGGACTGATGTTGAAGCTGAAACTCCAATATTTTGGCCACCTGATGTGAAGAGCTGACTCATTTGAAAAGACCCTGATGTTGGAAAAGATTGAAAGCAGGAGGAGAAGGGGATGACAGAGGATGAGATGGTTAGATGGCATCACCAACTCAACAGACATGCGTTTGGGTAAACTGCGGGAGTTGGTGATGGACTGGGAGGCCTGGTGTGCTGCGGTTCATGGGGTCACAAAAAGTCAGACATGACTGAGCGACTGAACTGAACTGATAGACCATAAAGATTATAGCCATAGTCTAAAACTTATTAGGAAAATTTCATTACAGTCTTAATTTTTGGTAGCACAAAGGTACCCAGTGAAATGATTAGCTTGCTACTAACAATGCTTACTTTGCCAATTCAGCCTCTTCTTAATCCATTCTGCAATGTTGGAGTGAGCTATCACTTTTACTACCTCTCCCAAAACTGACAGTGTGGAAAAGGGGCACATTGTTAACCACTGCTAACTACTTGAGAGTCATAATTTATTTAAGGCATAAAATATGGAATTGGGAAATACTGATGCACTTAAGCAAGTTTAGTATATAATCCTAACACAAATTAGAATATACCTTAACATACATAGCAAAGTTCCTACTATTTTACAATGACTCTTGTAATCATATCACTATTAAATCTGTGTCATAGAGGATTCATATTCTTACATATTTTTAGTCTTCACTGGAGAGCCCCCTTCAGTCAAGTCAGAGACATGTTCATTTATTTTTAGTTTCACGTTATAATATCATCGCCCATTTAATAATTCACAGTATGCTTTCAAGAATAGAGTGCATCCTATTTTTCCTCTACTTTTTACAATGTTGCTTCACAACTTCACAAAGGAAGTTCTGCAGCCAAGTTTTCAAATTAACCATTTTCCACATTTTCTGACTATTCCTTATTGTTTTTTTCTACCATCTTGTCATTGACAGTTACCCCATATAACTGCTTTCTCTTCAAACTAATTGCATAGCAGACTCAGACATTATCTTTGAAAATCCTTTTTTCAATATACAGTCAGTGTCATGAATACTCTCAATATCAGTCTTCTTCCTATCCCAAGGCTGAAGGATGCTAACCCACCAGGAACCCTGATCACTTTCCTGAGGAATAAGATCAAGCCCCAGTTAGTACTAAAGAGAAGTGGCTTCTTCCTCCATCCCATTCACTCTCTTACTGAATCACTGGCAAGTAATCAGCCAAAGACCAGTGAGCATGGTCAAAGCAAAGGGAACTGCATGATTTCTTGGATTTTTCATATCTAAAGATTCATCTGCTTTGCACTGCAGCAGTAATGCAAAGGAACCAAACAAGACTATGAGACTTGGACTGCTCACATTTTATAAACATCTGAATTACTGAAACACATCTTCACAAACAGGTGAGCCTTAAGTATAGCAGATGACCAGTAAAAGAGTGTTGATATGGCTTGGTTATGATTATCTGCTTGAAAGTGAAAATAAGACTACATGTGCTTAAAGAATTTTAAACACAAGAGAACTGAGTATTGATCAGAAGGATCAGGAAAGTCTTCTTGCCAGCTATTATATTTTAAGGGATAAGTATTAAATAGAGCAATATTAAAATTCAAAAGGGAAATATTCATATGAGACATAAAGCCATTATTTGAATTTGAATAGATCATGCTTCAGTGGTAATAAGAAAACAATCTTAAGAAATATATATGATGCAATAGCTAGTAAAAACCATGATACAGGGTACTTTATTGAATTCCAGAAAACATTATTTCTAATGTCACCCATTAAAATTCTGTACCCAGGTAATTAGGGCTAATGGAGAAGATGATCAGAATCAATGTCAAAGCAATCCAATCTTATTTCTCTCAAGCAAGCCTGTCTCCTTTGCTGGGAACTATCTCTAGGCCACTTAGAAGTAGAGTATGACACGTAAATTAAAGAGAACTAAATCATGTCTTGTCAGGAATTATTTTTTATAAGCCATTTACTCTTTATAGAACATAGTTTCATCTATAAAAGGAAGGGATTTGATTAGAAAAAGTCTTAAATTTATTTTTATGTTAGTCTTGTAAGGCTCTAAAAACTGTCAAATTTATTGATGTGTTGCTTTTGTGCATTTATATTTGGTAGTAAGGCATCGATACTGTAATAATAATGATTGCATTGAGTACATCTATACATAGATATATAATGCCTGTATTTTAGGTAATTTATCAAGAATGTTAACTTAATCTTCTCATCATTTCTATGAAGTTCAGTTGCTCAGTCGTGTCCAACTCTTTGCAACCCCATGAATAGCAGCCCGCCAGGCAACCCTGTCCATCACCAACTCCCGGAGTGCAGTCAGACTTGTGTCCATCGAGTCAGTGACGCCATCCAGCCATCTCACCCTCTGTTGTCCCCTTCTCCTCCTGCCCCCAATCCCTCCCAGCATCAGAGTCTTTTCCAATGAGTCAAGTCTTCGCATGAGGTGGCCAAAGTACTGGAGTTTCAGCTTTAGCATCATTCCTTCCAAAGAAATCCTAGGGTTTATCTCCTTCAGAATGGACTGGTTGGATCTCCTTGCAGTCCAAGGAGCTCTCAAGAGTCTTCTCCAACACCACAGTTCAAAAGCATCAATCCTTCAGCGCTCAGCCTCCTTCACAGTCCAACTCTCACATCCATACATGACCCCTGGAAAAACCACAGCCTTGACTAGATGGACCTTAGTCGGCAAAGTAATGTCTCTGCTTTTGAATATGCTATCTAGGTTGGTCATAACTTTTCTTCTAAGGAGTAAGCGTCTTTTAATTTCATGGCTGCTGTCACCATCTGCAGTATTTTGGAGCCCAAAAAATTAAAGTCTGACACTGTTTCCACTGTTTCCCCATCTATTTCCCATGAAGTGATGGGACCAGATCTTACTATTTATTTCCATCTTATCAATGAAGAAATACTATCAGAGAATACAAATATTTCACCTGAGGTCCTAGAGCAGAATAATGGAGAATTGAATTCATTCTAACAATTTTAAGAATAGGGTATAAGAAGCACACACAAAAAAACTAGGTTCCAAAATTGGACTTCTTCACTTTAAATATTGCATGCTGAAAAAACAGACTTAATGCTATGCTACGTCTTCATAGAATCTTCAAATAATAAAATATTTCAAAAATTATTAGAAATAATATTTAAAATCTTCAAATGCAAACTAAAGAACTATGCAACCAGATTCTTATCTTCTGCTGCATTTATAAGCCCAAGTTCAAAAAAGGCTTATATGCAAACCTAATGCAAAAGACAAACAGTTGTAAAAGTCTACTATCTAGAATTTTATTAATTGGATTTTGCCTTGCATTTCCACAAAAGTTGTAATGAGAGAATTCATATTCATGGCATTTAAAAAAGTACAATTCTATACTTTCTGAGACTCCTACTCTTCACATAATTACATGATTGGTCAGTAGGAAGTTTCAGCCACTGGAGCAGGAAATGTAACTGCTAGGGAGAATTTTAAATAATAGGTCTCTAGAAAACAGTGTAAGTTGCATATCATATAATAATCATTTCTTTCAACTTTGAAAAGTTCTCAAAATTTTAATGTCAATGTCTAAAATTTACATTGTGGGTGCTAAAGAAAGAAGCAAGCTCATGTAAAATGGAATTACTGTCAGAAATAGTATAATAAAATAAAAATATAGTATTAAAATAAGATATAATAAGTTGAAAATTGTTATAAAATCCTAGAATCTTAGGGACTTCCAAAATCATTTTTCCAGTGTTCTCATTCTACAAGTGAGAAAAATTGAGAGCTGGATGATTTTTTTCTTATTCAAATCAAAAGGCCAATGTTATAGGGATAAGTAAGGACTGAACCTTCTAACATACAACCAAGGGCTCTTTGCATTGTTCTGATTTTCACGTTAGGGTTCACATTCCTGACCTGATCCAGGAATTCCAAGCCTAGGTCACCTGGGTGTGGGTGTGGGTATAGGTGTAGGTGTGGATATGAACACAAGTTTTATTCATTTAGCAAGTAGATGTTAAGCCTACACTTTATAGAGACCCTGCAGGAGACTCTAGTAATACAATGGTAAGAAAAAAGTGATAAAGTATCAACCATGGAACCTTTGTCAGTGGATAATTACATATTAGGGTAAATGTACTGAGGAAAATAAGAGTTGGAAGGAGCAACTGAAAGAGAGCAGTGAAATGTTTTTCTGAATAGATGATACCTGAACTGAAATATGAAGGATAATTTTTAAAAATTCAAAAAATAGATGATGGTTTTTAAAGGGCAAAATATGAGCAAATACCATGGTCAGGAGAAAAGATTTTTTTTAAAAAGAAAGGAAGGAAGGAAGTTTACTTAACAGGACATAGATGACACAGGGCAGACCGATATACAATGAAATGGAGCCAGGCAGGGTCTACAGTACACAGGGCCTATAAATCGGTGGTGGTAAATAATTTTTTTGTGTCAAGGTGACTGAGGCATGAGGTACCAGGCTCTTTGGTGATATTAGGTTAAACATTATTCTGGATGTGTCTGTGAGGATATTTCTGGATAAGAGGAACATCTGAATTGGCGGTATGAGTGAAGCAGATTGCCCTCCTCACTGTGGGTTAGTATCACCCAACCCACTGAAGAAAGTGAAGTTAGAAAATTCACTCTCTCTACCTGTCCTCAAGTTGGGCCATCACTTCTCATGTTTTCAGATTGGACTAGAACTGGACTTTCTACCTTCGGCTCTTACTAGCTCTTGCACTCAGACCTGGGGTGGAGTATACACGCTTAGATCTTCTGAGTCTCAAACTGCCAGGCTTCATAAGATACACACAGCCTACACAATATTCTGTCCATGAGATTTCCCAGGCAACAATACTAGAGTAGTTTGCCATATCCTTCTCCAGGGGATCTTTATGACCAGGGATCAAACCTACATCTCCTGCATTGGCAGGCAGATTCTTTGCCACTGAGCCACCAGAGAAGCCCAAAACAATAAATAACATAAAACACAAACATCGCACACATCTTTTTGGTTCTGTTTCTCTGGAGAATCCAGACTAATAAATCTATTTAGGAACTGCTTTTTATCTTTATGGAAAGAGAAACCAGAAATTTTGAAACGTGTAAGCCCAACAAGTAACATGATCAACTTTGCATTTTGAAAGGTTGTTATGCTTGAAATTTGTACAGCTGACTTGAAAAAGCCCACATAGGATAAATCAAGACTTTTCAGGGAGAAAGGCTATTTTAGCAGTTCAGGTTAGTGGTAATGGCAGTTTGGGAGATTAAAGTTTCCAGGGAGACTGTGAGATTCCATGCCTTTTTTCATCCACCAGTGATAGTTATTTTCTTCCAAGTTATCAGAATACTAATTTTCTATGTACATAGATATTTGTAACAAGAAAAGCAGTTTAAGCCTTGTTATTTAAGCAAAGAGTTGAAAACAACCCAGAAGTAACTCTCAAAACTACTGTTTGATTTTTCCTGATATACAGTCTTATATGCAAATGGTAAAATCAAGACAGACTGACCATCTGTTATGTGCAAATGACTCATATCTGCACACATACCTTGTTTGTACAGCATGTCATGGTTAAGTATTTACTAAATGCCCTACAAAGGCATTAGTCTTTAGTCAAAAGTTATGGTTTTTAGTCAAAAGTTATGTAGTGTTGTACAGATGTGAGAGTTGAACCATAAAGAAGGCTGAGCACCAAAGATGCTTTCAAATAGTGGCGCTGGAGATGACTCTTAAGAGTCCCTTGCACTGTAAGGAGATCAAACCAGTATATCCTAAAGTAAATCAGTCCTGAATATTCATTGGAAGGACTGATGAAGTTGAAGCTTCAATACTCGTGGCCACCTGATGTAAAGAACTGCTTCATTGAAAAAAAACCCTGATGCAGGGAAAAATTGAGGGGGAAAGGGGCAACAGAGGATGAGATTGATAGCATCACTGACTCAGTGACCATGAATTTCAGCAAACTCCAGGAGACAGTAAAGAACAGAGGAGACTAGTGTGCTACAGTCCATGGAGTCGCAGAGCTGGACATGACTTAGCAGCTTAACAACAAATGCCCTATAATCATTCTTTCGTGCTGCTGCTGCTGCTAAGTCGCTTCAGTTATGTCCGACTCTGTGCAACCCCATAAATGGCAGCCTACCAGGCTCCCCCATCCCCGGGGTTCTCCAGGCAAGAATACTGGAGTGGGTTGCCATTTCCTTCTCCAATGCATGAAAGTGAAAAGTGAAAGTGAAGTTGTTCAGTTGTGTCCGACTCTTCACTACCTCATAGACTACAACCTACCAGGCTCCTCCGCCCATGGGATTTTCCAGGCAAGAGTACTGTAGTGGGGTGCCATTGCCTTCTCCGCTAACCGAGCACTAATTTAAATATTCTTGTTTCTTCTAAAGTCAAATTTTAAAAATTGTTTCAGTTAAAAATAAAAAGACTTATGTGTAAGTAATAAATGTGTCTGCCTAGAAATAGGGAAAATCGAATACACATGGCATATCCTAAAGAGAATATGATTCTGAAAATAAAATCACTAAAAATCAAATACTACAAAGAGAGGACTGAATATGGTGTTTATGAAACACTTCTAAGAATTTAAGAAATATTCATAGATACTCACACATCGTCGTCAGTCATGTCTGACTCTGTGTGACCCCACAGACGGCAGCCCACCAGGCTCCCCCATCCCTGGGATTCTCCAGGCAAGAACACTGCAGTGGGTTGCCATTTCCTTCTCCAATGCATGAAAATGAAAAGTGAAAGTGAAGTCACTCAGTTGTGTCCGACTCTTAGCGACTCCATGGACTGCAGCCCACCAGGCTCCTCCATCCATAGGAGTTTCCAGGTAAGAGTGCTAGAGTGAGGTGCCATTGCCTTCTCCGATTCATAGATAGTAGACTTAGCTTATTATTCTCATATTGCTTTATCAACTTCAACAGAAAGCTGCCCAAATATTATGTTTTCCTATGAACGGTTGTATTATGCCTCCAAACAAGATACATTTTAGGAAGTTAAGAAGGTTTTATATTATTGGGGGTATTTTGTTTTGTTTGTATCCCAGTGGGATATATATCACATAAATGATATATTGTTTATAAATATATACTATTTATATTATTTGTAATTTTCATGTTATATTTATACATGATATATACATATATAATTTATGTATTAATTATAAATAGAATAAAAGCAAGATTTCACAGAAAATTTTTACTTTTTAAAATATGAGTAAATATGCATCAAGAATTTATTTTTTGCTAGACACTAAGTGCTTCAAATGTATTAACTCCTAAAGTACTCAGATCAACTCTATGAAGCAGGTATTACTATCGTCTCTTAAACAGATGACATAACATCCTCAGTGATATTAAATGACACACCTAGGGTCCCCAGCTTCCAAGTATTAATAGAAGAATGATGATTTAGATTCAGAAGACTTTCTCCATGGCTAGCCTCACTGGACTGTTCCTTTTGGTCAAGACTGCAACACAACTCTAACAGATGCAACTGATTTTTATCTACAAATTCTTCAAATGTTCTATACTCTTCACTTAATGTATATTTCTCTTATGGGATTCTATTGAAATAAGTATGAATTAAGTATGGAAGAAAAAGTATTTGATACTGTTTACATCATAAGCATTTAAAATGTTGTACAGGAAAACAATTCTATTGCTAATCATTGTTATATTTATTCCCTACATACTCTTAAAGAGTAGTTACAAGAGTAGGGTAGATCCTATTATTGTTGCTAATTATTCACTTTCCCCTTCCCTATACAGGAATGATATAATCTTTCCTATTGCCTTGTGATTTACAATACCCTGGTGGGAGGAGTACATCTCTCTACCAGAACCAGTTTTCCCAATGGTATGTAACATGTACCATGCCCCAAAATAAGCAGCTTCAAATGCTGTGACATCATTGGTTCTAGTCTTCTTATTTTTTTTCCTACTATGAAAATTGTTATACTAGGAGGCTCCTTTCACCTAGATATTGGAATGAAGGACACACATGCAGCAGAGATCCTCAGCTGATGTGCAATATGAATGAGAAATAAATTGTTATTGTCGAATGAAGAGATCTAGGGCCTGTTTTATCAGGTGGTGGTGAAGGTAGAGAACATCAAAACAGAGCCCAGTAGATTCCCTAAGTTGGAAACATGAGAATCTGTGGTGGAAACAGCAGCTGTACTTTGCAGTACAGAATCCGAGAGAGGACAGAGCTGCAGAGAGAGCGAGCTCTGGAAATGTGCTGAATTCCTACAGGAGCACTCACCCAATTAAAGGAGGAAATCACCCAACACTAGTCAAAGAACACGGCTTGGTGCTCAGTATTCACACTGGTGGGACGTGTCTAGTCCCTCAGGCCAGACTGGAAAAATGTATGACTCACAGGTACCCAGTAGAACACATAGAAGCACCCTGCTTCATTGGTAGAGATTACTATTCCAGATATGCTTAACAACTTTCAAAAGGAGACTGAAATTATCATATTATTTTCAAGTAACTTAACTGCATACTAAACAAGGTCAATAACATTTCTAAGAACATAAAAAACAGCACCAAGACAGCAAAATTCACAATGTCTAGAAACTAATAAAAACTACAGGCATGCATAAAAGCAGAAAAATATGACATAATGAGAAAAATCATTCAACAGAAACTCACCTATAATTGAAAAAGTTGTTAGAATTAGCAGACAGGGAAATTAAACAGTCATTTTAACAGTATTCCATATGTTTTATGACTTACGTAGAGACATGGAAGATGTTTTAAAAAATACTCATATTAAACTTTTAGAGATGAAAATTAGAGCATATGAGGTTAAAAATTCACAGCATGAAATTAATGATAGATTACATATTAGAAAAAGATAAAAAACTTAAATATGGAATAACAAAGCCTATCCAAAATAAAACACAGAGAGAAAAGAATTTGTCATAGCAGGCAAAAAAGATAAGACATAACTATGTGCTTCCCAGAAAATACACTACAAATAAAGACACAGTGAGAAATGGATAGAAAAAGATGTAATATTAACATAAGTAAAAAGAAAGAAAAAAGGCTATATTAAATCAGATAAAGTAGACATCAGAACAAAGAAAATTATCAAAAATGGCCATTTCATAAAGATAAAAATACTAATTCCTCTGGAAATATCACAATGCTAAACATCTGTGCACCTAATCACAGAGTTTCAAAATATAAGCAGCAAAAACTGATGGCATTGTAAGAAGAAATAGACAAAAACACAATGATAGTCAATTATTTTAATCCTCTGTGGAGCCCAACACCAAGGTTACAGGTGCGAGGCCCTGTACCAAGCCTGCAAATGTGAAGCCCAGCACCAAGGTCATCTCTGGAACTGACTGAGCCCCACCGTAGCCATTGCCACGAGCTGCAAGATCCTTACCAGCTAGTTAATGAACCCTATATTAGGCAAAAATCCCCACCCTGGTGCTCACCCTATAGCGCCCTAAGCAATCACTTAATGCCGTATTTCCAGCATGAATATTCTTTGCCTTGAGGCTATCAAAATTGGCTACTAATCCACGAAAAGCGTTGACTCCTTGGTCTGTCAGAATGTTGGCCCACTATGCTTGCATGCCCACATTACCTCTGCTTTTAATAAACTCACTCCCTTCTGAACTACTTTGTGTCTGAAATTCTTTTCCAACCTGAGCTTGGACTGCCATGACATACTCCTCTCTCAATAACTGAATGAAAAAGAATATAGACAGTCAGTTAGCTTTTTACCAGACTAGAATACTATCAACCCACCTGCTTAATTTACATTTATGGAATGTTTTATCCACTAAGCACTATGTTGGGAAAAAAAAGGAAGGTTGTAAATCAATTTTCTCAGCTTTCATCTCAAGATGCAAGGAAAAGAAGAGTTAATTAAGACTAGCATACATAGAGAAAGAGATATAATAAAGACTAGAGTGAAATTAAATGAAAGAGAAAACAAATATTACAGAAAAAATTTTAAGAAGCTGAATCTCTGAGATGAGTAAATTAATATAGCCCAGCCAAAATTACCAGGAACAAAAATAATGAAAACGTAAATTATCAACATTAAGAATGAAATTATATCATTAAAAATTCTACAGATATTAAAAGGAAAATAACTATTATGAAAAACTTTATACCAATAAATCTGACCACTTAGAAGAAATGGTGAAAATAAAGAAAGTGTTACTCGCTCAGCTATGTCCAACTGTTTGCGACCCCATGGAATGTAGCCTGCCAGGCTCCTCTGTTCATGGAATTCTCTAGGCAAAAATACTGGCGTAGGTTGCCATTCTCTTCTTCAGAGAATCTTCCTAACCCAGGGATCAGACCTGGGTCTCCAGCACTGCAGGCAGATTCTTTACTGTCTGAGCTCCCGTTTCTTTAAAAACAAAAACTGCAAAAAGTCCCTCAAGAAGAAATGAAAAACTCAAGTAGACCTATACCTACTTCAAAACTCAAATGTGCATCTAAAAATCTTTCAATGGGAAAATAAACTCCAAGCCCATGGCTTGACTGGTCAATTCTACCAAATATTTAGAGAAAGAAAAAAAAATATTTTGACTTCCAGAAAATAGAAGAGAAGGTTCTACTACCCAGTTCATTCGATAAGGCTAACTTACTCTAATTTTCAAACTTGACAATCATTTTAATAAAAGAAGTTTGTAAACCGATATCCCTTGTGAACACAGATTTTAAAAAGCCCTATTTCTTTTTCAAATTGAATCTACCCAACAAAACATGAAAAAGGATTATACAATATGACCAAGATAGTTCATCACAGAAATGTAAGGATGACTTAAAATTAAGTGAATCTGTGTAATCTATCATCTTAACAAAGCAGAAAAAGAAAAGCATGTGATCATCTCAGTAGATACAGAAAAATAATTTAACAAACCCAGCATCCATATCCACCCTGATAAAAATTCTCAGCCAATGAGAAATAAACAATTCCTCGATTTGATAAAGGCTTTATATATAACACCTGGAGCTAATATCATACTTAATAGTAAAAAATCTGGGGGCCTCCTCCCTAAAATCAGATAACTCAAGTATGTCTGCTCTCACCATTGTTTATTTTTGATTGAGATAAAACTGACATATAACATTATATTAATTTCAGGTATACAACATAATAGTTAAGCCTTGCAAATATTACCAAATGATCACCTGAATAACTTTAGTTAACATTCAGTACCACACATAGCTATAATTTACTTCTCCTGTGATGAGAACATCTAAGATCTATTCTCATAGCAATTTTCAAATTTACAATACAAAACAGAGTGCTTGATGAGCTATGGACTGAGGTTCATGACACTGTACACAAGACAAGAATCAAGACCATCCCCATGGAAAAGAAATGCAAAAAAGTAAAATGGCTGTCTGAGGAGGCCTTACAAATAGCTGTGAAAAGAAGAGAAGTGAAAAGCAAAGGAGAAAAGGAAAGATATAAGCATCTGAATGCAGAGTCCCAAAGAATAGCAAGAAGAGATAAGAAAGACTTCCTTTGCAATCAATGCAAAGAAATAGAGGAAAACAAGGGAATGGGAAAGACTAGAGATTTCTTCAAGAAAATTAGAGAAACCAAGGGAACATTTCATGCAAAGATGGGCTCAATAAAGGACAGAAATGGTATGGACCTAACAGAAGCAGAAGATATTAAGAAGAGGTGGCAAGAATACATGGAAGAACTGTACAAAAAAGATCTTCACGATCAAGATAATCACGATGGTGTGATCACTCACCTAGAGCCAGGCATCCTGGAATGTGAAGTCAAGTGGGCCTTAGAAAGCATCACTATGAACAAAGCTAGTGGAGGTGATGGAATTCCAGTTGAGATATTTCAAATGCTGAAAGATGATGCTGTGAAAGTGCTGCACTCAATATGCCAGCAAATTTGGAAAACTCAGCAGTGGCCACAGGCCTGGAAAAGGTCAGTTTTCATTCCAATCCCAAAGAAGGGCAATGTCAAAGAATGCTCAGACTACCACACAATTGCACTCATCTCACATGCTAGTAAAGAAATGCTCAAAATTCTCCAAGCCAGGCTTCAGCAATACGTGAACCATGGACTTCCAGATGTTCAAGCTGGTTTTAGAAAAGGCAGAGGAACCAGAGATCAAATTGCCAACATTCACTGGATCATCAAAAAAGCAAAAGAGTTCCAGAAAAACATCTATTTCTGCTTTATTGACTATGCCAAAGCCTTTGACTGTGTGGATCACAATAAACTGTGGAAAATTCTGAAAGAGATGGGAATACCAGACTACCTGATCTGCTTCTTGAGAAACCTACAGGAAGCAACAGTTAGAATTGGACAAGGAACAACAGACTGGTTCCAAATCAGAAAAGGAGTACATCAAGGCTTTATACTGTCCCCCTGGTTATTTAACTTCTATGCAGAGTACATCATGAGAAACGCTGGGCTGGAAGAAGCACAAGCTGGAATCAAGATTGCCGGGAGAAATATCAAAATTCTCAGATATGTAGAGGATACCACTCTTTTAGCAGAAAGTGAAGAGGAACTAAAGAGCCTGTTGATGAAAGTGAAAGAGGAGAGTGAAAAAGTTGGCTTAAAGCTCAACATTCAGAAAACAAAGATCATGCCATCTGGTCCCATTGCTACATGAGAAATAGATGGGGAAACAGTGGAAACTGTCAGACTTTATTTTGGGGGGCTCCAAAATCACTGCAGATGGTGATTGCAGCCATGAAATTAAAAGACGCTTACTCCTTGGAAGGAAAGTTATGACCAACCTAGATAGCATATTGAAAAGCAGAGACATTACTTTGTCAACAAAGGTCTGTCTAGTCAAGGCTAAGGTTTTTCCAGTGATCATGTATGGATGTGAGAGTTGGACTGTGAAGAAGGCTGATTGCTGAAGAATTGTTGCTTTTGAACTGTGATGTTGGAGAAGACTCTTGAGAGCTCCCTGGACTGCAAGGAGGTCCAACCAGTGGATTCTAAAGGAGTTCATTCCTGAGTGCTCATTGGAAGGGCTGATGGTGACGCTGAAACTCCAATATTTTGGCCACCTCATGAGAAGAGTTGACTCATTGGAAAAGATTCTGATGCTGGGAGGGATTGGGGGCAGGACGAGAAGGAGATGACCGAGGATGAGATGGCTGGATGATATCATCGATTCGATTGACATGAGTTTGGGTGAACTCCAGGAGTTGGTGATGGACAGGGAGGCCTTGTGTGTTGTGATGCGTGGGGTCGCAAAGAGTCAGACACAACTGAGTGACTGAACTGAACTGAACTGTTAACTATAGTCAACAGTTATGTTAGTATACATTTATGAACACCCAGGACTGAACTCCTTTCGAATGGACTGGTTAGTGTACAATTATGTACATTAATGTACATAATGTACAGAGACATGACATTTATTTTATAATTGGAAATGTGTATCCTTTGACCTCCCTCACCCAAACCTCACCCTCTGCCTCCGGCAACCACCAATCTGTTGTTTACACACACATGTCGCTGCTGCTGCTACGTCGCTTCAGTCGTGTCCAAACCTTAGCAACCCCATGGACTGCAGCCCACCAGGCTCCTCCATCACTGGGACTCTCCAGGCAAGAATACTGGAGTGGGTTGCCATTGCTTCTCCCTTCATACATGAGTTCGGTTATTTTGCTTATACTATTTTTATTCAGCATTTGTATTCAAGGTACACGTGGTGATTTCATAAATAGAAAACACCCAAATTGAAAAAGAACTAAAAATGTCTTTTTTTTTTTCAGACAACATGGTCATCCACCTAGACTAGTAGAAGCCAGCTATAAAGAAGTTACCAAGAGAAAAGGCCATCACTAAAAACTCTATAAATAACAAGTGCTAGAGACACTGTGGAGAAAAGGGACCCCTCTGACACTGCTGTTGGGAATATAATTTGGTACAACTAGTATGCAGAACAGTGTGGAAGTTCCTCAGAAAACTAAGAATAGAACTACCATATATCCAGCAGTCTCACTCCTGGACATCTATCCAGATATAGCGAAAGTGAAGTCACTCTTGTGTCCGACTCTCTGTGACCCCATGGACTGCAGCCTACCAGGCTCCTCTGTCCATGGGGTTCTCCAGGCAATAGTACTGGAGTGCATTGCCATTTCCTTCTCCAGGGGATCTTCCCAACCCAGGGATCGAACCCGGTCTCCCACATTGTAGACAGGTGCTTTACCGTCTGAGCCACCAGGAAAGTCTATCCAGAAACAGCTATAATTCATATACTCAAAATAGATAACCAACAAAGACCTATTGTATAGCACATGGAACTCTGCTCAAGTTGTGTGCCAGCCTGGCTGGGAGGGGGACTTGCGAGGAGAATGGATACATGTATATGTATGATTGAGTCCCTTTGCTGTTCATCCGAAAGTACCACAACATTCTTAATCACCTATACCCCAAAGTTTGGAAAAAATGTTAATTTAGTAAGAGCAGCCAAAATATGCAGGTACTGTACTGAATTTGTGAGGTTACAATATTGAAAAATGGCATGGTCTTTTTTCTCAGTAGTTGGAATCGTTTGAAGGGGAGAGTCCTATGCAGATGAATAACTGATAAACTGCAGGTCGTTTAGTTGCTAAGTCGTGTCTGACTCCTTGCGACCCCATGGACGATAGCCCACTAGGTGCCCCTGTCCATGGGATTCTCTAGGCAAGAATACTAGAGTGGGTTGCCATTTCCTTTTCCAAGGAATATACAGTATTATACATGTGACAATTGAGAATCATAAAACTGTTGAGAAACAAACAAATGATTAGTTTTGACTAGGGAGCTGGTGGAGTGCCAGCAGTGCAAATTTCATGCAAAGTTTCTGGAATTAGAACCAAATTCTTCTGGAATTAGAATCAAATATATTGAGTTTTGAAGGGCGAGAATTGGTGGAGTATACAAATATAAGGAAAAGGATAGCATATACCGGACATGAAGATGCATCAGACAACCTGATTAAGAGGTAAAAATTTGATGATAATGACTGGTGTGTAATATTCCATTGCCACAGAGTTTGATCTTTGTTCTGAAAGTAGAGGCAAACTTATGAAGACTGTATGCAAGATAGTGACATGATCACACATACATGGAGAAGATATTAACACATTAATATTTATCCTTGGCTTCTTACAATATAAGAATACTTCTGCCAATCAAATATCAATGATATCTCTAAATCTTTTTAAAGTGATGCTTTGTTGATGACTTCAAGAGCCAAATACTTTCAGTATATTCAGTGTATTATTCTGTCACAACACATTATTGACTAAAGAGATGACCATAACATTTTACATGGGAAACAGACCTTAAAACTTTTTGTATCTTTGAGGTAATTCATATGTAGAATGGTGTTTTCCAATTGTATCTATCCTCTGTGTCATTATTGTCTTAAACTATTGCTGGACACTTCTGAGGTTTATAGGAAACACTTTCTTGGAAATCTAAGTTGATTAAGAAAGGAAATTGTGCCCATCTTCTCTAATTTCATAACTTTTCTTTTCCCGTAAGAATAAAAGCAGGAGTATGCACAGGATAACTCATTTCATTACAGGGAAATGAAGGTAGCTGTTATCCTTGAAAATACACAGAAGTAAAGTATTTGACAGAAGGAAGTTCATTAGACCCATCTTTGACATTTCTTCTCCCAAGGAAAAACACCCACAATCTATTTGTCCCCTCAGATTAAAGGCTCTTCGGCTTAGTATTTTTTATGCTAGGAGTATTGTTGATCCCTAAACTTCCATGATCAAATTTTTAAAAGAGACTATACCTTAAACCTTCTCTACCCAAGTCATCTTGGGAAATAAAAGCGCAAACATTCAAGTGCAATATTTCTCAAGGTGGTATAAAATAGTACCTCAGTATTTGAAAGATGTACAGTATAGCCTTAAGCTTCAAGTCTAAAAATCACGTAGAACATAGAAACATTGTAGCAAAGTATAAAATATTTTAGAAAGTCTTGACACTTTGTAAATAGTTGATGGAATATCACTTTGTAAATAGTTGATAGAATATAAAATATTCAAAGATATCTCTAGTTGATATACACTTAAAGAATATTCTGATTTTTCTAAATATTAGAAAAATATTAATAGTTCTTATTTTTATATGATTGAGTAAAAATATATCAAAATAAAAACTATTCAACAAGAGTTACTATTGAATACACATAATCCTGAGGAAATGCCCCCTTAACAATTGCCTGAAGACATTTCTAAAACTTTTTCATATCAATTAAACATTGACATTTTTTTCCTTATCACCAGGCATCTGTAATCTTCCCTACAAACATCTTATCTTTTACATTTTCACTCATATTTACTTTCTGGCAATAGCAGCTTGTACAATTATGTTTGAGCAGAACCAACTTTAGGAAAAAATGTAAAAGGAAAAAAAAAATTCTCTTTGGCTCACCTCCAACCTCTAGGGTTTCATGGAGTAAAAGCATTTCTCTCTCTCAGTGTCTTTTCTGGGTTCCTGGGGTATTGCTCCCAGATTCTCTTTGACTAAACTCTAGTGAGTGATTAGTTCTTACACTGATACTTCTACGGGACTTTCGGTTTCTTGATATTGGGAATCAGAAAGGAACCTGATAATAGAAGACCAGATGTGCACTGCTCACGGTGGCAGCCGCATTCATCATCGAAAAGCCATCTCTGCCTTCTGAGGGTACATAGATAGTGTCTTCCAATAATAATCAGATCCTTCATGAATTAAATCAGCATCCATGTTCGAACAAATTAAGGTGAAACCATGCAGAAGTAAACCTGTGCTATTTGAGGTTCAGTTTTGTCCATTTCTAACTTCTGCATATAATCATATTTTCTCTTTATAGTATAGAACTTTCAGAGAGTGGTAGGAGGAAATAACAATAAAAGCGTTTCCGTGAGTAACAATTAGGTGGTTTATGACAAAGACAGGCTTCTAAACACAGGTCAAACATCGTCCTTCGCATCTCACCTGAAGCATGCCGGCAACTCCAGTCCACCAAATGCAGTTCCCTTGGGACCTACGCTGGATGGACACACAGGGTCTCATGAGGTAAAAGGCTAGGACACTTGCTCTTTCTGACCAGGCAGTGCTGTGGCTGATTAATATCCACCCAAAGCCACAATCACCTTCTGATCTGAGGAGCAGGTGACGTGGAGATTCTGAAGTGTCTTGATAAATTATGCAGGCATATCAAACAATACACACAGCAGGTTTAAAATAGTCAGTCACTAAAGTGGTTTGCTCTGTCCTTTTACAAACTGAATCTGGATAGCTCATCATCAATCATTGACAACCCTTAGCACGATAATACTGGGAAATCAGTGTTACATGGCACCAAATAATGAAACGTTTGGGAAAGGAGAGAGGAAAGGAGGAATATAAACAAGGTTATTTTAACAGCCTTTGAAATTTTACTTTTTCCATTCTTTCTCTGGGAGAACAAGAAGACCAATTTATTCACAATATGCAATGCCTTTCCTTTACACCATTTCATCCTAAGCCTTTCCTCCTCCTTGCCAATACAAATTACCACCTTTCAAGCATCTTTCAAGGCCCATATTAAAGGTCAAACGTTATCTGCTCCATAGTCATCCATTTTGTAACCTCAATTTGCATGTGAATTCTCTGATAGTTGTATATATGCTGTCTGAATTTATAAAAATCTATTCTAGTACAGTTACAAAGTATAATTGAAATATATAATTCCTATTTTGTTTTTTCTGTGTTTTCCTCATCGCCTTAACTATTTGCTAATCCTTATGCATAAAGGCTTTCATCTTGGCATACGCTGGGTTTTTAACAGAGTCAGTGTTTTAAAAATCATAGGAAAAATGATTCACCATACCACTTCATTCAAATTCACAAAACAGCACATGAGTTTGCATTACATAAAATGAGATAATACATGGGAATTTTAAAAGTATATATATATATATATATAATTGTTTGTTAGACTCCACATTATTTCATAAAGAATTTAAAGCAGTAAGTAAACATAAAAATGTACACATTTATTTCAGCAATATATACTGAGAAAAAATTCGTGAGTAATCCAAGTCACTTCTAAAACCAATTTATGCAGTTTGGTAGTCCTTAGCTTTGGTCTCATCATAGGAAACCAACCAGTTGTTTTCATTAGCTATCAAGTCTTTCTAATATCAAGATTACAATAAATGTAAAGTATTTATTTATCTATCTATCTACCCAGGTTTCTATGTTACCAAGAAGAAGGGGAAGGGTAACTTAGTCTTCTGATTATTAAAATATTTTTGTGGATCTTCTTAGGAACATCAGCAAGAATTCTGCTTGCTTCCATTTTATTATTTCTCTCATGAGAAGGTATGAGGACAGTGTGTCAGCTGACACCAGGATCCTAGCTCGGCACATAAGCCCTTCAAGTTGGGGCCCTGTCCATTCTTCCTCACTCAGCCATCAAATGCCCATGACCACTATTCACACAGGTCATCGAGGTCTCTGGGCATCCTACTGTGGGTTTTCCTAGGAAATCCTGACCTTCACTTTATTAGGCTGACTCACTCTTCCTCCAGTATCCAGATTTGATGTAAATATCTAGGAGACTCCATTCTTATTTTCCTTGGTTTGGGAATCAAAATTCTGTACTTAGCTCTCTCACTATACCTGGCCCCATCCTAGCTTACGCTTGGTATTCTCATGCAAAATCAGCATCCCCTTTTACTCTCAACTGTGTCCAGGCTGGATGATAGATTATAGTCATGTGGTTCAATTTAAAACCAGCCTTGGCTGGAAGGTCAACTCTTGGCCTCTCATCTCAAGGCACCTCTGCCAGGTACCTTGTGGCTTTTATCAACTAGCTGAAGCCAGCTCTGAAAACTTATCAAAAATACTGAAAAGAAACACATGGTCAGACTGTAGTTGTATTAACTACAAAGGCCCATAGAGGCAGGAGGTTTAGGAAATTTTCCCAGGAATATTTCCCTTTCAGTTTTCATGAGCTTGAAAGCAGAACATGCCCAGGAACATAATAGTAATGTCAAATTCCAAAGGCAGCCTTAGATAGCTCTGCCAGCATATAATTCACTTGACAGAATTCTAAAGCTTTCATTTCTCATGACTCACACTGTTGGCGATTTGAGATATGGCCACTAAAGGAACAGACCCCACTTTACATAAGGGTCTACCTGAATTTTGCAAGACATTTTCCAGTGATAACAAACAAGGTATAACATAGTTATTGATAATTCAATTCTTCTTTGCAGTACATAATTTCCCCAGAATTTTCTTTTTCTTTTTTTTTTTTTTTAATGGCAAAAGGAGTTTTATTTCTATCAGCAGCACCAGTCCTAATGGTAATGCAAGGGTTAACAAATCAATTTAACCTTTCTAAATTAATTTCTCTAGAATTTTGCCTTATTTTTAATTGGAGTTAATTGCTTTACAATGTTCTGTTGGTTTCTGTTGTACGGCCATGTGAATCAGCCGTAAGTACACAAGTATACAATCAGCACTCTTGAGCCTCCCTTCCACCCACCACCATCTCACCCTCTGGGTTCTCTCAGAGTACAGTCTAAGCTCTGTTATACAACAATTTCCCACTAGGTGTCTATTTTATACATGATAATGTATATATTTCAATGCTACTCTCTCAACTCATCCCACCCTCTCCTTCCCCTGCTGTGTCCACAAGTCTGTTTTTTATGTCTGTGTCTCTACTCCTGACTTGCAAAAGGTTCATCAGTACGATTTTTCTAGATGCCATGCATATGCATTAATATTAACATCACTCATTATTAGAGATATGCAACTCAAAACTACAATGAAGTACCACCTCACACTGGTCAGAATGGTCATTATCAAAAAACCTCTAAACAATAAGTGCTGAAGAGGGTATGGAAGAAAGAGAACCCTTTTGCACTATTGGTGGAGATGTAAATTGATACACCCACTATGGAGAATAGTATGGAGATTTCTCCAGAATCTTTAAACTTATGATCAGTATTCTCTGAGTTAATCAAAATAACACATATCATTAACTTTTTAATTTGAGGGCAGGATTAATGATGGTAGCTGGAATCAAGACATCAGTTCAGTTCAGTTCTCAACACGTCTTGTCATGTTTGAAATTTGGCTAAAAGATGATGTAAGACTGCCACGTTGTGACTCAGTTACAACAAATGGAGGAATCACCACATTGGCACATCAATAGTATGTTGCTATTCTGTCACTAAGTCGTGTCTGACTCTTTACAAGTGTGAACTACCATAAATTTCCCATCTGGCAGTGGCTCCAGGAGGACATTTTGATAAGTTCATATTAATACTGATGAATATCCACCTCCAATGGTTCACGTTTGAGGTAAAGGTATTCAACAAAAAAGAAATGCAAGTGAATAATTAAAAAAATATATATATTCAACTCTATCTAGTTCTAAATTGCAAATTACTATACTTGGGCAAATGCAAAGAAACAGAGGAAAACAATAGAATGGGAAAGACTAGGGATAAGAAAACTGGAGATACCAAGGAAACATTTTATTCACGATAGGCAAAATAAAGGCCAAAAAGGGCAAGGACCTAACACAAGCAGAAGAGATTAAGAAAAGGTGGCAAGAATATACAGAAAAAGAGTACAAAAAAGCTCTCCGTACAAAAACGATACAAAAAAGATCACACCAGATAACCACAATTGTGTGGTCACTCAGCTAGAACCAGACATCCTGGAGTATGAAGTCAAGAGGGCCTTAGGAAGCATTACCACAAGCAAAGCTAGTGTAGGTGATGGAATTCCAGCTGAGCTATTTCAAGTCCTAAAACATGATACTATTAATGTGCTGTATTCATTATGCCAGGAAATTCGGAAAACTCAGCGGCAGCCACAGGACTGGGAAAGGTCAATTTTCATTTCAATCTCAAAGAAAGGCAATGCCAAAGAATGTTCAGAATACTGCAAAATTTTACTGATTTCATATGCCAGCAAGATTATGCTCCAAGCTTGAAATGCTTCAAGCTAGGCTTCAGTAGTATGTGAATTGAGAACTTTCAGATGAGCAAGTTGGATTTAGAAAAGGCAGAGGAACCAAAAATCAAATTGCCAATATATGCTGGATCATTGAAAAAACCAAAGGGATTTCCAAAAAAAACATCTACTTCTGCTTCACTGACTATGCCAAAGCCTTTTACAGTGTGTATCACAACAAACTGTGGAAAATTCTTAAAGAGATGGGAAAACTAGACCACATACCTGCCTCCTGAGAAATCTGTATGCAGGTCAATAACCAACAGTTAGAATTGGACATGGAACAACAGACTGGTTTGAAATTGGGAAAGGAGCATGTCAAGGCTGTATACTGTCACCTGCTTATTTAACTTATATGCAGAGTACATCATGAGAAATGCTGGACTGGAAGAAACACAAGCTGGATTCAAGATTGTCGAGAGAAATATCAATAACCGCAGATATGCAGATGATACCACCCTTATGGCAGAAAGTGAAGAGGAACTAAAAAGCCTCTTGATGAAAGAGAAGCGTGACAAAGCTGGCTTAAAACAACATTCAAAAAACGAAGATCATGGCATCCAGTCCTATCACTTCTTGGCAAATGGATGGGAAAAATGTGGAAATAGTGTCAGATTTCATTTCCTTGGGCTTCAAAATCACTGTGGATGGTGACTGAAGCCACAAAATTAAAAGATGCTTGCTCCTTGGAAGGAAAGCTATGACAAACCTAGACAACATATTAAAAAGCAGTGACATCACTTTGCCAACAATGGTCCTTATAGTCAAAGCTATGGTTTTTCCAGTAGTCATTTATGGATATGAGAGTTGGACCATAAGGAAGGCTGAGTGCCAAAGAATTGATGCTTTTGAACTGTGGTGCTGGAGAAGACTCCTGAGTGTCCCTTGGACTGCAAAGGGATCACACCAGTCAATCCTAAAGGAAATCAACTCTGAATTTTCACTGGAAGGGCTGGTGCTGAAGCTGAAGCCCCAATATTTTGGCTACCTGATGTGAAGAGCCAACTCGCTGGAAAAGACCCTGATGCTGGGAAAGACTGAAGGCAAGAGGAGAAGAGGGCGACAGAGGATGAGGTGTTTGGATGGCATCACTGACTCAATGGACATGAGTTTGTGTAAACTCTGGAAATAGTGAAGGACAGGGAAGCCTGGCGTGCTTCAGTTCATGGGGTCTCAAAGAGTCGGACACGACTTAGAGACTGAACAGCAACAACAATATATGGGTAACATTTTTCCACATTAGCTTCTTAAAGTTTTTAATAAGATGGTAATATTTACTGCTGGTAAGTAGCTGGGTTATCCTTGTGATCTATTGAGAATGTAATTGAACAGATCTTTTCTAGAGAACAATTTAACAATAGTAAAGATATCTCTAAAATAAAGACTAAAAGTTTTACTTCCATAGTGCCTACTGATTATTCCAATAGAAAGTAATTAAAAAATTAAATCAGTGTCTCTGGGCATGAGGCCCAGGAAGCAATGTTTCTTATCTTCCCACCCTGCCACCCCTGAGTCAACCCTGAGTAATTATGAAATGGAAAATATAGGCTTATTTTATCTCTTAGGGTCAGAGAAATAAAGAATAGGCGACATGCAAAAAGAGAAATTCTACCTTGATTAAGAAGATTTCTCCAAGTCTAAAATCCAATTAAATCAATTGAGCCAGGTGGTTGACTCTTATAAAACACTGTTTCCCAGTGTGAAGAGAAATCTCAACATCGTTGTCAAAACAAAGGGAAATAAGCATCCATAATCTAACTGCTTACAGTTAATGAATTGTTCTAGATTTTTCAAAACAAACATTTTTTTCAGTTGAATTTGTTTTAAAGTCACATCAACTCTATCATTCTCTTTAGAATTATTACAATATAAAATAGAACAGATGCTTAAACAAATGGTTAGAAACACAAAGCTTTTTGATTAAAAAAAAATCAAATTTTCCTCCTGCTCTAGTCTGGCTCCTGGTTTTTGGTTTTGTCAGTCATCTTGTGGTCATGACTTTCAACTGGGCTTTTATGAAACTTTCTGTCTGGTCTTTGTGGACTTCCTTCTCCCTGTCCTCAGTTACTTCCTATACTCTGCTGTAAGATTCAAGTTTTGGTCAGGGAAGCATGATATGATAACAATACTCATTACTGAAAATGTTTAATGGCTCCTGCTAACTATAAAACAAAATACATTATCTTTAGCATTCCATTCAAGGTCCTTTATCAATAGACTCAATCTACACCACCATTCCTTTACTTTGCTTTCCTCTTCTCCTCCCACTGTCCCACTTCTAGATTGCTTCTGCGCCTTACTCCAGTTAAACTGCTCTGTCAGAACATACCCCCTTGTTCCATAAGGATACTGACTCTCTTTTCATGCATCTCTTCTTTCTAGAAAGCTCTCTCTCTCTTACCTCCTTATGATGTCTATCATTAAACCAAAAGATTTCTCCTCTATAAGTTAATTACTTCTTCCCCTGCCAACAGAAAAGAAGCACAATAAACCCCTTGAATAAGTTAGTCTCCATGTTACGCTGGTGATGGAGTGGAGAAGGCTGCCTCAAAGAGTGTGGCGGTGGTGTGTCTGTTCATAGACTGTAGGTGCAGGCGTCATTCATCTCTGTGTGCTCCTTGACCTAACCCAGAGCCTGGAATGATGTTCAGGGAATCTTCACACGCTTGCATACGGTAATGGATCAGGCAGGAGATCTGCATAAAGACATTACTTAATTCAAAAACTTAAAAACAGAAACAGGATAATGTTCTAAAAGGAGCTATGAGGCTTGGAACCTCATACCTCTGAGGCTTCCTATTCTACGTTCCCTTAGGGAGCTCGCTAATTAAATAATCCTTCAGTGAATTTCCTGTAAAGAGAAGAATTTGTTGACAAAGCACGTAACCAACCCTTAGTTTATGAAGTACTTACGGAGTTGGGTGCTTACAGTATCATCACCTGGTACTTTAGAGACCCCTCGTCATTAATTTGCCTCTGTAAGCACCTAACTGAAGGAATCTCTAAGATTCTGGAGAAAATTGGGTTGTAGATGATTTAAGCTGTTAATTTTGATCTCCTGTAGAAGAATGCTGATAAGACTATATTTGCTTTCCTATTTAAGCCTTAAAGCATAGCATAGACAAAAGTATCTCCATTAAGTAGCATTCTCATATTAAATTCGTTTTGATTCAGGAAAAACAGTTTTCTATGACTAAAATAAACAGTCTATTTTGTTATTTATACATCTTTGATTTGGGAGCAAAATTTTGGTACTTTGTTTTCAGTGTAAGTAATGATAATTTTAAAGGTCTATTGTGAAGTTTATTGGAGAAGGCAATGGCAACCCACTCCAGTACTCTTGCCTGGAAAATCCCATGGCCGGAGGAGCCTGGTGGGCTGCAGTCCATGGGGTCGCTAAGTGTTGGACACCACTGAGCGACTTCACTTTCACTTTTCACTTTCATGCATTGGAGAAGGAAAGGGCAACCCACCCCAGTGTTCTTGCCTGGAGAATCCCAGGGATGGGGGAGCCTGGTGGGCTGCCATCTATGGGCTCGCACAGAATCAAATACAACTGAAGCGACTTAGCAGCAGCAGCAGCAGTGAAGTTTATTACTGTTGTGATCTTCTTTTTAAAATAATTCTCCTCCCAGGGACAGATTAATTGAATTGTTACTATTGATTAAGAGTTAAAGCTCTGGTTTTACTTTGAGGATTTTATTATCAACATTCAAAAGCTTCAAACACAAGCCAGGTGTTATGTTGGTACTGCGAATATAAGAAAGAAAAGGAACACACATACACCTGTACTTGTTTATTGAGCCTTATTTTTCAAAAGATGTCAGATCCAGAATTTTCATATATGACAGGTTTCAGGGGTGGTGATCTGCCTAGAGCAGGATGAAGTAATATAAATACCAGGATATTACCCCCAAATTGAAGTTTATCTTATAAACCACATTGGCTTCTGTTTTCTTTATTTAGGATACATGTACATGCGGGGTTTGGGGAAAGCAATTGAAATTCTAGAGAAATTAAAGTTTTCACAACCCACTTCCTGGTATCAGTCTTATTTCCCAATTTCTAGGCCAATCTCTCTCACAAATGCAATTTATTTTATATTCATCATCCTTTCCTCCCTCCTTTCTTTCTCTCTTGGAAAAGTGAAGACATATGTTTCTAAAATTTGTGTGTGCATTAAATATTAAAATAATAAAGTTGAAATGCCTGAGGAAGTAACCATATGGTGAAAATCTTTGTTGGAAAATCCCATATAACATGCAAAACTCCCCATATTTGAATTTCTGCCTCCCTTATTAGCATCTTCTCTCCTTGGCTAATGTCAATTTCAAGAATCTGTCAAAACTGTTTCACACTACCATGCCTTTGCATTTGCCATTTTCAATGCCTGGAAATCATATTTTCATTGAATATTTTTACTGAAATCTACTGCCTGTAGAGAATGGTGCTACGTCCTGGGAAAGACAGCAGTGCAAACGATCTTCTCATCTGCTGCCCACATATGACTCACCATCCTTCCTCCCTGGCAAACTGCTTGCATCTTGCATCTTTTGTGCTTTTGTCTCTGGGACCTGTTCCCCAACTGGTCAAGACTTATCAATACTTCCTTTGAGACACGGATACAGCTTTACCACGCCTGTTATAGTCCTGGTCAATGTGCTTTTAATATGGTCATTTTCCATAATTCTTGATTCCCTTATGAAACAGTGAACTTGCTGTAACTCTTTCATTTTTGTATTAGTAGCATAGTGCTTAGCATTGGATGAATTAACTGAAAGAATGACTAAACTAAGTAACTAATTTTTCTGGAGAGAGTAAATTGAACTTCAATCTCAATATTGTTTTACATGTACTAATTTAGGCCTTTGCAAAGCACATATTTGGAGAAAGAAATGGCAACCGGCTCCAGTATTTTTTTTTTTTCTTTTTTCCAACTCCAGTGTTCTTGCCTGGGCAATCCTACGGACAGAGAAGCCTGATGGGCTACAGTCCATGGGGTTGCAAAAGAGCTGGACATGACTTAGTGACTAAACATCAAAGCAGATATTGATATGAAAGAGACAATTAGCATAGAATTTTAAAATGTGACGCTACAATGAATGTAATCACGTATGATATGCTCTTATAATAAACCTCTAGATTCTTCAATTCTGTTACCTAAAATATAAGAAAGATGATGTTCTTCTTCTACTGTTCTCCAAAATAATCACAATTATTATGTGGCTCCAGCTGTAAAGGTGGGTATTTTTATTATAAAGGTGCTTACTATTAATATCGAGTGGTTGAATTTTTCAGAAGAAATATGCTATTTAATTGGAAATTCACAGTAGTAACAGAATCAGCAGCTTTTATGAAAGCTTAAAAGTTGGTCTTGAGGAAAGAAGATTTCTAATTCTCTATGAAAAAAATGCAGTTTAGAAATTTGTAGGCAGCTCTTTAGAAAACACAATATTTGTGTAAACCCACTAGATCTCAACATAACCTAAAGACGTCATAGACCATTCTAGGCTTAAGTTACCAGTTAATTTTTTTTGGTCCTTCTTGGAAATATTTTTAATTTCAGAGCAGGATACTTTATTGAATTCATTGCAAATTCCTTGAATACAGCTGTATTATTTATTAATCATTATATCTACCCCACTTCCTAGCACACTGAACTTCACTATAGTAAATTCTCAATAAATAACTCAATTTTATTTAGGTTTCGTACTTCTACTAAAAGAAACTTGGGCAAATTTCACTGATTTCAGAAATTAGAAATAAAATACGGGATGAGTGTTTAATATTTTTTCCAAATACCTGACAGATTTGGAACTATGTGTGGTTCCAAAGAGCCATGTAGATCCATGTCATATGTTTGATAAAGTTAGATTTGAGGTAAATTTAATGGAATCTGTTTCCAGAATAGCAGTTGTCTAATAACAGGATGGATTTCACATAAGGTAAGCTCTCTCTCAGTGGTGGACACTGTCAAAAAGAATGCCTGCAAGGCAGCAGAGAACCCTCTTTGACGGACAGTCTGAGATTCTGCGAGATAATAACTGTTCTTTAAGGCTGTAAAAGAGAAAAGGGCATAGATGGGTGCAGTCACTCCTTGGTATCTGCACAATGTTGATTGTAGGACCAACAAGAATACCAAAATTGTCAGATACTCAAGTGCTTTATATACATGGTGGATTATTTGCATATAACCTACACACATCCTCAGACCTCAGGTCAGGTTTTATGAGTAATCTAGAGTAAACGATTTTAGCTTAGTCATAATACCTAATATGGAGAAGGCAATGGCACCCCACTCCAATACTCTTGCCTGGAAAATTCCATGGACAGAGGAGCCTGGTGGGCTGCAGTCCATGGGATTGCTAGGAGTCAGACACGACTGAGCGACTTCACTTTCACTTTTCACTTTTATGCATTGGAGAAGGAAATGGCAACCCACTCCAGTGTTCTTGCCTGGAGAATCCCAGGGATGGGGAGCCTGGTGGGCTGCCGTCTATGGGGTCACACAGAGTCAGACATGACTGAAGTGACTTAGCAGCAGCAATACTAATATATTGTAAATGCTATGTGAATAACTATAAATACAAGGTAAACGTGATGTAAATGCTAGCAAGGTAATTCTCATCCAAATTCTTCAAGCCAGGCTTCAACAGTATGTGAACTGGAAACTTCCAGATGTTCAGGCTGGATTTAGAAAAGGCAGAGGAAACCAGAGATCAAATTGCCAACATCCACTGGATCAGAGAGAAAGCAAGGGAATTTCAGAAAAAAACATCTACTTCTGCTTCATTGATTAAACTAGAGCCTTTGACTGTGTGGATCACAACAAACTGTGGAAAATTCCTAAAGAGATGGGAATATCAGACCACCTGACCTGCATCCTGAGAAACCCATATATAGAATAAGAAGCAAGAGTTAGAACCGGACATGGAACAATAGACTGGTTCAAAATTGGGAAAGGAGTATGTCAAGGCTGTATATTGTCACCCTGTTTATTTAACTTATATGCAGAGTACATGGTGCAAAATTCCTGGCTGGATGAAGCACAACGTGGAATCAAGATTGCTGGGAGAAATATCAACAACCTCAGATATGCAGATAATACTACCCTAAGGCTATGGTTTTTCCAGTAGTTATGTATGGATGCGAGAGTTGAACTGTGAAGAAATTGAGTGCTGAAGAATTGATGCTTTTGAACTGTGGTGTTGGAGAAGACTCTTGAGAGTCCCTTGGACTGCAAGGAGATCCAACCAGTCCATTCTAAAGGAGATCAGTCCTGGGTGTCCTTTGGAAGGAATGATGCTAAAGCTGAAACCCCAATACTTTGGCCACCTCATGTGAAGAGTTGACTCATTGGAAAAGACTTTGATGTTGGGAGGGATGGGGGCAGGAGGAGAAGGGGACGACAGAGGATGAGATGGCTGGATGGCATCACTGACTCGATGAAAATAAATTTGAGTGAACTCCGGGAGTTGGTGATGGACAGGGAGGCCTGGCGTGCTGCGGTTCACGGGGTCGCAAAGAGTCGGACAGGACTGAGCAACTGAACTGAACTGAATGGCAGAAAATAAAGAGGAACTAAAGAGCCTCTTGATGAAGGTGAAAGAGGAGAGTAGAAAAGTTGGCTTAAAACTCAACATTCAAAAAATGAAGATTATGGCATCCTGTCCCATAACTTCATGGCAAATAAACGGGGCAAAAATGCAAACAGTGACAGACTTTATTTTCTTGGGCTCCAAAATTTCTGTGGATGGTGACTTCAGTCATGAAATTAACAGACACTTGCTCCTTGGAAGGAAAGTGATGACAAAGCCGGTGGTGGTGATTTAGTTACTAAGTTGTGTCTGACTCTTGTGACTTCATGGACTATAGCCTGCCAGGCTCCTCTGTCCATGGGATCCCCCAGGCAAGATTACTGGAGTGGGTTGCCATTTCCTACTCCAGGGGATCTTTCTGACCCAAGGATTGAATCCTGGTCTCCTGCATTGCAGGCAGATTCTTTACCGACTGAGCTATGAGGGAATGACAAACCTAGACAGTGTATTAAAAGCAGAGATGTCACTTTCCCAAAAAAGGTCCCTACAGCCAAAGCTACGGTTTTTCTGAAATGGAGCAGGACCCTATTGTCATTGCCCTGCCCCCATGTCCTCTGCCTGTCTTTTGTCTGTGGAAACTTTGGTCAAAGAACAAGTTTAATCAGAGAAATGAGAACATGAGAAAAAAAAAAAAAAAAAGAAAACAGTCAAAGAAGACCAAACAATAATAATATAGTCTTTAAGTAAAGTCAAAGATCTTAGTTCTTTCCCTAGGACTATAGATAAATAATATTCTGAGCCATATCTTGTGAGCTGTCTTGTAGATACCAAAATGCCAGGTGGAAAAGTTAACTACATGTTGACCAGACAGTACCCAGGACATGGGCTGCCACAATTCTGAGAACTGACCACAAAGAAATGGGAACAAATGGTCCCCGGAACTGAAGATTAACTGTACCTAAAACAATCAAGATGATGCTGGTCAGACCCACTGATGACCAATTTGAAGATGACTGCTAGAGATGACTATACCGTTCCTGCATATAACACCCCTCTCCCCGACTCTGTCTATAAAAGCTCTCACCCCTTGCCTGTCGGGGTGGGTGGGGAATCAACCTTTGGACAGATGTCGGCAACCCTCCTCCTACCCGCAAGTCACCAGCATCTGAAATAAAGCAACATTTCTCTTCCACCAACCTGGCCTGTTTATTGACTTTTGAGCAGCAAGTAGCCGAACACCACCACAAACCTCTTGGTAATATTTCCGGTAGTCATGTGCACATGTGACAACTGGCATAAAGAAGGCTGAGCACTGAAGAATTGATGCTTTCCAACTACGGTGCTGGAGAAGACTCTTGAGAGCTTCCTGGACAGCAAGGAGATCAAACCAGTCAATCCTAAAGGAAATTAACCCTGAATAATCACTCAAAGGATTCACGCTAAAGCTGAAGCTCCAATACTTTGGCCATCAGATGTGAAGGTCTGACTCCCTGGAAAAAATCCATATGCTGAGAAAGATTGAGGATAGGAGGATAAGTGGGTGACAGAGCCTAAGATGGCTGGATGGCATCACCAACTCAATAGAGAGGAGTTTGAGCAAATTCCAGGAGATAGTGAAGGACAGGGAAGCCTTATGTGCTGCAATTCATGGGGTCACGAAGAGTCAGACATGACTTAGCAACTGAACAACAAGTAGTTACAGGTATGCAGCAAATTCAAATCTTGCTTTTTCAAAACTCCTGGGTTTTTTAAAAAACAGTTTTGATCTGGGGTTGGTTGAATCCACAAACATGGAACACCACATTTATGGAAGGCTGACTATATTTAGTGCATGTGTTGATTTATTCAATTGTTATAATGATGGTGGTGGTGGTGGTTTAGTCACTAAGCGGTGTCTGACTCTTGTGATCCCAAGGACTATAATCCGCCAGGCTCCTCTGTCCATGGGATTTTCCAGGCAAGAATACTGGAGTGGTTTGCCATTACCTTCTGCAGTGGATCTTCCCAATCCAGGGATCAAACCTGGGTCTCCTGTACTGCAGGCAGATTCTTTACTGACTGAGCTTCCAGGGAAGCTCATTATCATAATAAACTGATATTAAACATTTTAATATCTGTGAGATAAGTTGCTTTAGACATGATTGACTCTTTGCAACCCTACAAACTTAGCCTGCCAGGCTCATCTGTCCATGGACATTTTTATAGTCTATAATATGATTACATGTCCCCAGTGTTACTGAGTTATAGATTGCCTCTGGACAACTTCCAAGAGTCTGTAGAATCCTGTGAACTACAGGACTGGTCATAAACTACTCTACAAATGATCACACTTTTCTAGAAAGGTGGGGTGGCTGGAGTCCTGAAAAAAAAATTCCTCAAGTTGAAATACACAGATGATCATTATTTAAGATAAAAGGAGTCATTACAGGATTATGTTTTTTCAGAGTTAAAACACTTAGATAAGTTCATGGACATAACTCATTGATAGAATAGAATTTCTTCAGTGAACCAAGATTTGATTACAATTTCTACAAGGATAAAGATGAGAAGAGGTTCATTTTTGTTGCAATTTTATGAGAAACTCCAGTATCTGCAGCTGATGGTGGTGAACCAATATTCAGATACTGTTTAAGGAACATCATTTTACTTTTAAAAACTCTTGTCCACATGCATACCTAATTAGAAAAGCAACGTTTAAAAACGGAAATTAAATTTCAAAAAGGTGATTCTGTAGTATTATTTGTCCACTATCATTCTCTTACACTCCTTGGAAGCAGTAGGGATTTATAACTTGTAGAAAGAAAGGTATAAACTTAAGATATTTGTCCTTGCTTGTGCCGTAGTATAAGATTTAACAACATTATAGGACAAAAGTAATTACAACAAATGCTGAAAGCAAAGGAAAATTGTGATTGACTTGTGGAGTTCTGAAGAAAAAAAATTAAAGTGTAATAAGTGTTAGAAACACACTTTCAAGTGAAAATACTATAGAGCAATTTGAGAAATTCTAACTTCATTTTCTTCCACTGACAAAGAAAAATGTCTTCAGTAACGGGACATTTCAGTTCTCTCTGGAAATAATCAATGTATTTCAACATCTTTGAAAAGAAAATGGTCTTCTTACAGTCAACGTGACTATTATGCTATATTGTTTAATTAAACATAATAATTTACATTGGATTGCTTAACAGTCAATTGTAGAAGCTAAAAATGACTTGGGTCATAATTGTTACCTGGCTTCATCTACAAGCACATTTTTGCAGATAACTTTTGATTATAGTTTTACAAAGGAAATTTGTTACAAAATATAAATTCTTGAGGGTGTAGGCTGACTTTAACTCATCAACTGGTGTTTAACTAACCAACAAAAACTACAGGTTTACATTTTAGTAAATTTGATTCAAGTGAGGAAAATATACTGTATACTTAAAATATGCATTATGTTTGGGTTTCCCAGGTGGCTCATTGGTAAAGAATCCACCTACCAATGCAAGAGATGTGGACACAGGTTCAATCCCTGGGTGGGGAAGATCCCCTGCAGAAGTGAAGGGCAACTCACTACAGTGTTCTTGCCTGGAAAGTCCCATGGACAGAGGAGCCTGGAGGGCTATAGTCCATCAGGTCACCAAAGAGTCAGACACACACACACACACACACACACACACACACACACACACACGCGCGCGCACTATGTTTTTATCTTTTAATATTATAATATATATGATTTACTTTGTTTTCTCTATGTGCCCTTGATATGCAGATTCTCTTCTATCTACTAATATCAAATCTAGGCTGAACCTTATGTTTCTTTCTTAAACCCAATGACAACTGGGCATAATGAAATTTAAAGTGTGTACCAGGTTATGTACTATCTTCAGTGAATGTGCATGGCCCAAATAATCTTCTCTGAAAGCCAAATAAAATTGTTAAAAAAGAAAAGAAATGTATATCTATTGCATTAGAATTTTAAGGTGGCTTCCCAAATTTCCATTCCCTTGGGCACATTCATTTTCTCCCAGTTATCCAGTCAAAGCATACTCTCTGTGAAGCATGCCTCTGTAAAACAATTTTATGGATAGAATTATGGTCTCTAATCAACTGATTCTAGAAAGGACATTATCCTAGGTGAGTGTGGCTAATCAGATGAGCTCACCCTTAAAAGAATTTAGCTCTTGAAGAGATTTAAAGCATAAAAGGGATTCAAAGGTAGGAAGAGTTTTCACTCAAGGCTTTGGGAAAATAACTGAGAGTAACCCTCACTTAAAACCCAGAAAGAGAACAGAGACCTAATCTCGATGACTACAAGGAACTAAATTCTGCCAACAACCTGAATGAGTCTGAAAGAGTACCCCAAGTCAACACATGAGAATGTATCCTTTCAACATTTTGATTTTGGCCACGTGATTGTGTGAGAAGATTAACCAATCAAGTCATGCTTGTGTGTCTGAATACAGAACTATGAAATACTACCTGGTATTGCTTTATGCTGCAAACCTTGTGGAAGTTTTTTACACAGCAAAAGAAAACAAATACATCTAAGAGGTAACTAGAGCATCACCACTCTAGAAAAAAAAATGAAATTTGTAGGACTGTACTGAGACTCAAATCAGAATGAATAATTGATTTGAAGATAGTAATTGTCTCCTTATGTCTACAAAAAATTTCTTCAGTAACTCACCATTCAATTGGGGTCAGTAGAAGATATAAGCATCTGAATACAGAGTTCCAAAGAATAGCAAGAAGAGATAAGAAAGCCTTCTTCAGTGATCAATGCAAAGAAATAGAGGAAAACAACAGAATGGGAAAGACTAGAGAGCTCTTTAAGAAAATTAGATATACCAAGGGAACATTTCATGCAAAAATGGGCTCGATAAAGGACAGAAATGGTATGGACCTAACAGAAGCTGATAGAGAGGTGGCAAGAATACACAGAACTGTACAAAAAAGATCTTCACAACCAAGACAGTCATGATGGTGTGATCACCCCATCTAGAGCCAGACATTCTGGAATGTGAAGTCAAGTGGACCTTAGGAAGCATCACTACGAACAAAGCTAGTGGAGGTGATGGAATTCCAGTTGAGCTGTTTCAAATCCTGAAAGATGATGTTGTGAAAGTGCTGCACTCAATATACCAGCAAATTTGGAAAACTCAGCAGTGGCCACAGGACTGGAAAAGGTCAGTTTTCATTCCAATCCCAAAGAAAGGCAATGCCAAAGAATGCTCAAACTACCGCACAATTGCACTCATCTCACATGCTAGTAAAGTAATTCTCAAAATTCTCCAAGCCAGACTTCAGCAATACGTGAAACGTGAACTCCCTGATGTTCAAGCTGGTTTTAGAAAAGGCAGAGGAACCAGAGATCAAATTGCCAATATCTGCTGGATATTGGAAAAAACAAGAGAGTTCCAGAAAAACATCTATGTCTGCTTTATTGACTATGCCAAAGCCTTTGACTGTGTGGATCACAATAAACTGTGGAAGATTCTGAGAGAGATGGGAATACCAGACCACCTGACCTGCCTCTTGAGAAATCTGTATGCAGGTCCAGAAGCAACAGTTAGAACTGGACATGGAACAAGAGACTGGTTCCAAATAGGAAAAGGAGTATGTCAAGGCTGTATATTGTCACCCTGATTATTGAACTTCTATGCAGAGTACATCATGAGAAACGCTGGGCTGGAGGAAACACAAGCTGGAATCAAGATTGCTGGGAGAAATACCAACAACCTCAGATATGCAGATGACACCACCCTTATGGCAGAAAGTGAAGAGGAACTAAAGAGCCTCTTGATGAAAGTGAAAGAGGAGAGTGAAAAAGTCTGCTTAAAGCTCAACATTCAGAAAACAAAGATCATGGCATCTGGTCCCATCACTTCATGGGAAATAGATGGGGAAACAGTAGAGACAGTGTCAGACTTTATTTTTTTAGGCTCCAAAATCACTGTAGATGGTGACTGCAGCCATGAAATTAAAAGACGTTTACTTCTTGGAAGAAAAGTTATGACCAACCTAGACAGCATATTCAAAAGCAGAGACATTACTTTGCCGACTAAGGTCCGTCTAGTCAAGGCTATGGTTTTTCCTATGGTTATGTATGGATGTGAGAGTTGGACTGTGAAGAAGGCTGAGTGCCAAAGAATTGGTGCTTTTGAACTGTGGTGTTGGAGAAGACTCTTGAGAGTTCCTTGGATTGCAAGGAGATCTAACCAGTCCATTCTGAAGGAGATCAGCCCGGGGATTTTTTAGAAGGGATGATGCTAAAGCTGAAACTCCAGTACTTTGGCCACCTCATGAGAAGAGTTGACTCATTGGAAAAGACTCTGATGCTGGGAGGGATTGGGGGCAGGAGGAAAAGGGGACGACAGAGGACGAGATGGCTGGATGGCATCACTGACTCGATGGACATGAATCTGAGTGAACTCTGGGAGATGGTGATGGACAGGGAGGCCTGGCGTGCTGCAATTCATGGGGTCACAAAGAGTCAGACACGACTAAGCGACTGAACTGAACTGAGGCCAAAGTGCACAGAGCATGCTTTAAAGTGGCTAGCAATAAAACCTCTTGCAAGGCACTTTACCTCTTCAGACTGCAGCTTCTTCATCTGTAAAATAAGAAGCTGGAACCTGAATATTTCTGAGATTTATTCCAGGTTAAGGCATCTAAGATTAAAGTAAATAGTAGTAAAATGAAGGAGCTGTGATATGGTGAAAAGAACATGGTACTAGAGAAAAGGAATAAAAGACTTGGTTAAATTCTGTTATAAACAAGGAGCATGATCTTAAATAAACTGTTTCATTTCTGGACTGTGATTCGCTTCATTGAAAATGGAGATTAAAGACACCACGACTCAAAACTCTTTGTGAAAATTAAGTCATTCTGGGAAATTTGCTTTCAGGATGGCAGTGAGCAACTTTGGGAACTCACTCACTCTCTACTACTAAGTCACTTCAGTCATGTCCAACTCTGTGCGACCCCATAGACGGCAGCCCACCAGGCTCCCCCGTCCCTGGGATTCTGCAGGCAAGAACACTGGAATGGGTTGTCATTTCCTTCTCCACTCACTCTCTAAAACAATGAAAATATAGGCAAAACAACGAAAATATGGGCAAAACAACTACCATGCACCATTTCAGAATCCTGGTAAGTAACAAAGACTCAGAACAAATGAAATATCATGTTTTCAAGAGAAACCGCTGAACATCTGTAAGACATAAGGTCTGTGATATTTTCACATTTTCACTATTCCTTCTCTCCTCCCAGCTCAGTTAGTATGGTAGCCCAAATTTAGCAGCACTGTAGGCAGTAAAGAGATCTGATCATATTTGGAACGCCTTAAAAGCACCATCCCTAGAGCACACTTAAAACTTTGTTGAAATACTTAGATCTCTGTAAAATATACAAATATGTATAAATCAAAAAACACAGGTCTACATAGCCAATAAAACAAAGAATCAAAGAAAAAAATCACAAAAGAAAATACTTTGAGATAAATGAAAATGATATATTATTCCATAAGTTATGTGACACAGATAAAGCTGTTCATAGAAGAGAACTGATATATGTAAAGGTGTACATTAAGAAATAAGAACTCAATATTCCCATCTTCCACCTCAAGAAAAAAGAACAGCAAACTTAATCAAAGGTAGAAAGAACTATAAAGATTCGATTAGAAATAAATGAAATCAAGAATAGCAAAACAATAGAGAATATCAACAAAAGTAAAAGTTGGTTCTTTGTAAAAAGAAAAAGGAAAACTTTCTATGCGTTAGCAATGAACAATCTGAAAACAAAATTCACAAAACAGACTCAAATAGTAACAAAAATAATAAAATTTCTAATATTAAAAAAATAAGACATACACTAAATATTTAGAAGAACTGAAAAAAGAAAGATGCCCTAAATAAATAGAAATACCATGTTCATGGGTCAGAAGACATGATAATGTTAAGAAAGCAATATTTTACAAATTAATGCACAGAGTCAACACAATCATTTTCAATATTCCAGCTTTTCGAGAGAGGGCAGGAATTTACAAGCTGATTTCAAATTAATGAACCTGTAATAGGAAACCCTCGAAGAAAAAATAGAAGGGACCAAAAAATAAAAAACACAATCTTCTTGAAAAAGTTGAAAGTCTCACTTTCTAACTTCAAAACCCAGGACAAAGCTACAGTAACTAGCATTAACAATAGACATACATATCAATGGGACAGAATTGGGAGCTCAGAAATAAACCCTTATATTTAGGAACAAGGATAAGAATAATTTATAAAGAAAAGTAGAGCCATTCAAATAATTCTGTGGGAACAACTGGATATCCACATTCAAAAGAATGAATTTGAAGTCCTCGTAACACACACACAAACAAATAATTTGACTAGATCATAGATTTAATTTTAAGAACTAAAACTATATAACCCCCTAGGAAAAAACACAGAAGTAAATTTTCCTGATCTTGGGCCAGGCAATATCTTCTTAGTTATGACACATAAAGTAGAATATATAAAATTTTTCAAAAGATAAGTTGATTTAGTTAAGTTTTTAAAAAGAAATCTGTGTCTCAAAGAATACCACTAATAACGTGAAAAGATAACCCACAGGATAAGATAAAATATTTGCAAGTCATATATGTGACAAATAACTTTATATGGAATGTATAAAGAACTCCTATCACTCAACAGTAAAAAGAAAACTAACCCAATTAAAGATGTGACATACACAAAAGATTTGAATAGCTATTTCTCCAAAGGAAATAGTCAATGAACACATGGAGCACTGGGATGACCCAGAGGGATGGGATGGGGAGGGAGGTGGGAGGGGAGTTCAGGATGGAGAACAGATATACACTGTGGCGGATTCATGTCAATGCATGGCAAAACCACTATAATACTGTAATTAGCCTCCAATTAAAATAAATAAATTTATATTAAAAAATAAACACACAGAAGAATGCTCAAATCATTAGTCATTAGAGAAATGCAAATCAAAACAAGATATTACTTCACGACTACCAGTATGGACAAAATATAAAAGGGAGGAATAATAAGTGTTGGTGAGAATGTGGAGAAAAGGAACCTTCATACATTGCTTCTGGGATTGTTAAAACAGCATAGCTATTTTGGAAAACAGTTCAGCAGTCCCTCAAATAGGGTTAGTTTATGACTTAGAGTTCTACTCCCAGATATATGTCCAAAAGAACTGAAAATATGGGGTCAACACAGAAACTTCTGCATGAATTTTACAGTAGCATTTTCCACAGTAAAGAAAAAACTGGAGACAATCTAAATGCCCATCAATTGATAAGTAGATAAACAACATGGCATATTCAAATAATGGGATATCATTGAGCCTTAAAAGTAAATGTAGTACTGCTGCTCCTGCTGCTAAGTCACTTCAGTCGTGTCCAACTCTGCGTGACCCCATAGATGGCAACCCACCAGGCTCCCCCATCCCTGGGATTCCCCAGGCAAGAACACTGGAGTGGGTTGCCATTTCCTTCTCCAATGTAGTACTAATATATGCCAAAATATGGATGAATTTTGAAGATATGCCGAGTAACAAACACAGTCACAAAAGGCCATCTATGATATTAATCCATTCATACGAAATGTCCAAAACAGGCAAGTCTGAGACAGAAAGTAAACTAGACTTTAGTGACAGTGGCACAACCCCATCGAACTGTATGCTTCCACTGGGTGAATTTTATGGTATATGAAATATACCTCCAGAAAAGAGATATATCTCAGCAAAACTGCAAAAAAAAAAAAAAAGTTGTATTAGTTCTGGACACAGATTTTTTTTTTTTTTTAGTTATACAATGTGAAAGAAAAGTTATCGAAGTAAATATTGAACAGCTTTTATTTGCTTTCAACCAGAAGGTTGAAACAATTATGAGACAAAAGAAAATACCAAAACTAGAAAATAGAAACTATATATAACGAAGAGGAAATCAGAGCTAGTAGATGACATAATTAACTTCTACCGTTCCTCAGGACACCTCACTAGAGATTCCCTCCTCTGCAACAGATTTTGGACCAAGCAGAGAACACTGGAGTGATTCTCCTGATGTTTCTGAGATCAAAGATGGGCAGTGGACCTACTATGTCTGAGAGTCTATATTTATATATGTATTTATTTGAGTAGGCAAACATCCTCATGTATGATAACACTGCAAAGAAAAATTCTTTTGTGGATGTAATACTTATATTTTAATGTCTCAAGTGCATGAGTGTGCAAATATGAGGTAAGCACTTATTAAAAATCAAATTGCTTCTAAGTCTTGACAATTTCCTAGACTTTATTTCAAGATAGGCATTTAATAGGTGTCCCATCATACATTATAAGTTTTGTCAAATTTATGGCATTTGGTTTTTGGTACCTACACAAAGATATTTCTTTAAAGTAATAGAGATTTTAAAGTTATAAAAGATCGTATTTCTGTATTAGACTAGCTTGTGAGAACTCTCCCTTTTGCTGTTAAACACAGATGTACAGATTCTCTTTTAGTTCATCCTTTTGAATTTTTAAGATAAGCCAAATTAGTTTCACAATTGAAGCATTCACTATAAAATAAATAGGTTTATTTCTTATGGAATAAATGATAAGGAAATACTGATAATTCCGGTAACCTGCAACGATTCCAATGAATCTCTTCCTGTTATCCTTACATTAGTGCAATTTTTTTTAAAGAAATGTAAATATGGAATTCTGCACCTTTGGTAAATTAGTGCATTCCTGAGACTGAATAGTCTTTCATCAAAATCCAAGAGAGCAAGGGTAAGGATCGTCTTTTTTCCCAAATGAATGACTTGGATGCTCCATGTCTGAAGTATTAGAAAAGCGACAGCTGAATTCAGTTCCTTCTTGAGAGTAACTGAGAAGTAAAAACTTGAAAGCACGTAGGAAGCTTACACAGTTTTTAGTTGAAAGCTAAAGTAGGAACAGTCTTCTCTTTTTCTTTCTTTTATGTTAACATTAGAAGACATAAATTATTGATGCTATTCAGAATCTTTTCTAAAAGTTTCTTATTTTAAGAATCTACTGTGTTTTAGACAAATGTCTACTATAATTTTTCTACATTATGCAGATAATTCAAGTTAAAGTATAATTAACAACTGTGGCCAAAAAAAAAAAAAAAAAAAAGCAGGGGTTATTTGGGAAAAAAAAAGGAAGTAGGAATATTTTATTAGCTATAGGGGAAAAATAAGTAGCATGGTGGTTCTGAAATAGTTTGCCCTTGGCCTGTATTCTCTGATGTCTCACTGGCTGGGAATGAGATGATGTTGGCCTATATACAGTATTTAAGCTGAATGTTAATATCTTCCAAAATAATGCACTGGTGTTAAGCATGCTAGTGACTTAAGAAATGTATGCATATGGATGACTTTTCAGAACAGCTTATGTTGAGATCTATAAGAGGAACTGAGCAAAGGAAGGCTATAATGAGAATGACTCCTGCGGTGTCTAAGAGGCAAACACTAAATAAAGAATGGCAGAGGCAATGAAGCACCAATCACCACAGTGTAAGGAAAAAACAGTGGTAACAGGAAAAAGGAGTGTGATTTCTACTTCTGTGAAAAGGAAAACAGTTTCAAGAAACAGTTGGATAGCTAAAATGAACACATTAGTGAAAGCAGTACTATGGAAAGACGAATTCTTAGTTATTTTGTTGTTACTTTCATAAAGCTTGGATTTTTAATTACTCATACCTATATTAAGAGTTGGAGAAGGCAATGGCAACCCACTCCAGTACTCTTGCCTGGAAAATCCCATGGAAGGAGGAGCCTGGTAGGCTACAGTCCCTGGGGTCCAAAGAGTTGGACACAACTGAGTGACTTTACTTTCACTTTTCACTTTCATGCACTGGAGAAGGAAATGGCAACCGACTCCAGTTTTCTTGCCTGGAAAATCCCAGGGAAAGGGGAGCCTGGCGGACTGCCATCTACAGGGTTGCACGGAGTCAGACACGACTGACACAACTTAGCAGCAGCAGCAGCATATTTAGAAGTTAGAGCATTCCCAGGCAAAATGTGAATGTATTGTTTAATCACAGAATTAGAAAACTATGAATAATGGAGATCATTGCCAATATATATATAACTGGCTATGCTCTTCCATATTCCAAGAAGAGAGACATACCCTTGGGAGGCCTTTGCTCATATAGTTTATTGGTTTGGTCTAAAAGTTTCTTAAATATAACACACTGGTAGGTGCTAACTCAATAATATGCATAAATAATATTACTATTTAAACAGTTTCTAGTTATTTTGTTGGTAGTACTCTGACAAACAACCTCCAGTTTTCTTAGCTGCTATTATAGCACTCAGTGTACAGCACACATGGGGTATTCTTCCCTGCTGATCAGTAGTTAGATTCTGACTTAAGCTTTTGGATGTATTGATATAGATTCCAAAAACTGCATTGGACTTGAGACAGGCTGAGACCCAGGATCCTTTGCTGCAGTTCTGCAATATTTGGACCTGGACACACCTCTCCTCCAGCAACAAAATAGAAAGAAACTCTACAGAACTAAATATAACTGTGTGCATGGGCAGTTGGGACAAATTCTGGGCAAAAGATACAAAGAAACCAAAACACACAGCTGCCACTTTTGAAGAGCCTGGAGCAGAAGCAGGGTACTGTGCATGTCTCCTGCACACAACACCACCTAAGGGATGGGCAAAACATGAAAGCCATCTCTTCACCCTGACTCTTGGACATACCCCTACCCTCAGCCCATATAACGAACAAGCTCGTGCCCATCCCCTCCTTGGGGAGTCAGCAAGCAAGGGAACCTATGGTTCATTCTCCTTTCTCCTGCTGTAACAGGGGCCTCAATAAAGCCTTGCATGAATTTTTTGTCTGGCCTCTAGTCAATTTCTTAGGATTGGGAAGGCAGAGGATGAGATGGCTGGATGGCATCACTGACTCAATGGATATGAGTTTGAGCAAGCTCCAGGAGATGGTGAAGGACAGGGAAACCTGGCGTGCTGCCGTCCATGGGGTCACAAAGAGTCAAACGTGACTTAGCAACTGAATAACAATAGATTTAGCAACTAAACTGCACTTGTATGTGTTCCTGCCCTACTTATCAATATGGGACTATCTCGTGCACAATTTAGATAAGAGCACAAAATCTGAAATCAGAGTCTTAGTTCAAGTTCTGTTATGTACTAGCTGTGTGACTTGGCATGTCACTTAACCTCTTTGAATCTCTGTTTCCTCTTTACAGCTGATAGCAATAATAATGCTTTCCACTTATTTTACATAAGAAAATGAAAATACAATTTCCATGATAATATTATGCTTATATAAAGCAGTTTCTTTTAGAAGCCTTTAAACAGATTTTACTCATAATCATTATTTAGTGGCATAGAATCATTATTAATAAGTGCATAACAACTTTATTTGTATTTACTTCAAATAGACATTACTTTTTGTTCCCTTTGTTTTATCCCCAACCCCGGTTGAATTTTCCAGGAAGCAGACTCTGAGATAGAATGTAATGGATGAGATGTTTCTTAGGGAGTATCTCATGGAAGGGCTTCCTAGGTGGAGCTAGTGGTAAAGAACCCACTTGCTAATGCAGGAGACATAACAGATTCAAGTTTGATCCCTCGGTCGGGAAGATCCCCTGGAGTAGGAAAACAGCAACCTGCTCCAGTATTATTGCCTGGAAAATTCCACGGACAGAGAAGCCTAGCAAGCTATAGTCTATGAGTTCACAAAGAGGCAATTTAATGGACAGGACTGAGCATGAACACACATGTATTGAGTGCAGCACTTTAACAGCATCACTTTTTAGGATTTTAAACAGATCAACTGGAATTCCATCACCTCCACTAGCTTCGCTTGTAGTAAAACTTCCTAAGGCCCACTTGACTTCACACTCCAGAATGTCTGGCTCTAGGAAATCCTTAAAGAGATTAATAAGTGCCTGGAGACTATGCTTCACAATATTCCCAGAAGTTGGAGCAATTCATCCTTCCTTGAGAGGATATGCAGACAGTATCATACTATTTATCACAGACTCCAAATTCTGTGTATTTGAGTATATATATGGCAGTGTGTACAATATTTTGATCTATTTCTAGTTTACCTTTAGTGTATGTCTGTCAGATTTATCCACATTCATAGCTGTAGATTGGGTTAATATAAAATTATTTTCTATATTTCCTTCTATGTAATAGAAGGAACATTGCTGGTGCTATATCAGTAGACAAAATCCTGACACATTTGTCATTGCTGGGTAGAAGAGATACTATTATAATGAAATAGATTAGTTTGTTGCACACACAGTGGTTAGGTTTTGAATCAATTAACCAATCACTCAGAACAGCAATTCTGCCACTCCAGCTTACTTTGCGTATTTCTCACTATCTATATTTTTTCCCTTAGCCCCACTGTTTGACTAGAGCAGGGTGGTTCCTGACAGTAGCATGACACCTTCCAATAATTTCTTCAGTGCACCTCCTGATTTGTATCTCCAGTTCCACTCTATTTTGGTATTTTCTCCTTTCTTCCCTGTCTTCGCCCCTGCAGTATCAGCATCATTTTGGAGTCAGGTCCAACTTTATAAATGCCTTCCCACAAAATGTAACAAAAATATATGAAATGGAACAAGTGTACAATATTGTTGATTTTTAATGTCTGAGCATTTCTAATTTAATGGATTGCACCAGCTTTTATATCTATGTAAATTATACATAATTTTTTAAATGAATGGGATCATGAAATAAAGATTTTTTGAAATAAATCACATCTATCATTCTTGGTAGGACAATGCAAAAAGGCTAATGCTTCCCTACTCTCATGTTCTTGCTTCTGTTTTCTCAATTCAGAGGCAAACTCCTTCCGATCTGATACATTATCTTTCAAACTACTGCCTCTACTGACATGAATAGGGAAATCTATGAACTTGCCTCATCTCAGCGTTGGCCTGTCTTTAAACAGAGCACAAGGTAAGAACTAAAAGGAAGCTCTGCCTAGGTTCCTCGACTGTGTTGCTTAGACTCCTGGGTTAGTAAGGATTCAGGGACCATTGCAGGGTGAGAGGCTGCTAAATGGCAGGACTCTGGGCTCACCTGGGTTTATGCTTCCATTATATTAAATATAATACATTAAATTCATATAATACTTGGTTAAAAAAAAAAAAGTTTCCCTGCTAAAAGAGAGAGAGACCGAGACAGAGAGTTGAAAATTACTGATCTAAGCCTTACCTCACTTAATGTTAAAATACACAGTCCCAAGGACTTCCCTGGTGGTCCAATGGCTAAGACTCCACACTCCCAATGAAGGGGCCCAGGTGTGATCCCTGATCAGGGAACTGGATCCTACATGCTGCAACCAAGAGTTCCCATGCTGCAGCAAAAAATCCTGCATGCTGTAACTAAGACCCAGGGCAGTCAAATAAAGAAATAAATATTAAAAGACAACAACAACAAAACAGCCCCAGCATGGGATTCACTTGTCCAAGATCCAATGAGACTCTCTAACTTCACCTTTTATTCTATTCACAGTGTATTAACAGCTATTGGCTGTCGCGAAATCATAACCAGGCCCAGTTTCTAGACTCCGGCTTCTACTAAGGAAGACTGTGGCTTTCACCTGGGCTGGAACTCGCATCTATTCCTCATAGCTTTTCTCCCTGATTGGCTTTGGTTTCTGTTTTTTTGCAAGCCTTTCCTTGTTTGGTTTCTCTTCTACTCTTAAATGCCATAGGCCTTTGACAACAACATTACAGATTCTCTTTTCTGTTAAGGGAAGTAAGTACTTGTAGGCAGCTTGGGATAGATATGCTGATGGAAGCATTATCTTCTTACTATATATTTAGAATAGCAATCAAGTATTAACAAAATGAATTGTAATGGAGCCAACCATTTGTTTTGTCATCCTTAAATTTCATATGGAGAGTTTAGCATAAACTAATTACTCTTGATGATTATTTGACAGATTGGTTTCAAATACTATGGAAAGAGATAATTTGAAGCATTGGGTTGAATAAACAATCACTATGTTTCTCTAAGAGTCTGATTAATTCTAAATATACATGTCTTGTTTAGAATGCACTGCACTGGATAAATGCAATGCACATCCTTTCCTTAATGCCAAAAAGCTTTCCAAACCAGTCCTATTTTTGACACATTTTATTGGGCTAAGTCGATTGTAAGTTCAATAAAGACACTGAGGTAAGGGCAATGTCATATATAATCTGTATTAATAGTGTTCACAAGTAATTATTTTCTTATTAATATAAGTGAACGATTTCCTTATATAATCACCCATAAATAAATGGGATTTTTATTTTTAGTGTACTTTTCTTCTTGGTGGGTGGATAGTTAAGAACTAACATGTACTCAGCCTCTATTTCAGATTTGACATTTGGCATATATTAAAGTTTTCTGCAAAATAAATCTCCATTAAAATTAGAAACTGTATTATGTTCATGATTTTTAAAGGCTTTCCTGAAAAAAGTTTTGGGGGCTTCCTAAGTGTATATAATACCAGAAGGATAAACACTTACCATTCCATCACTTAAAAAAGATAATTAGATATTTAGAAATTAACCAGTTTTAATACACATTTTCACACTGTATATTCTGTTGAAAATGATGATTACAATATACCTAATGTTAAAATAAGACCCCAGAGTCATTTCTTCCTATTTGTCCTTCCTTTTTTCAATCCTCCAGTCTCCTTGGTTCCAATTATACTGAAGTCACTGCAGTTTTATTTGTTCCCAGGTGTTTGTTCTCTCTCTGTTCTGTCTGTCTCACGAGCTCCAGCGCTCACTCTCATTCCCCCTCTCTCACTCCCTCTCTCTCACTGCCTTCTCTGTCTCAGCTATGCCTGTGCATAATCTTTCTTCTTCCAGAAAGTCTACAGCATTCCCCACCCTCTGCCATGACCTCTTCTTTGTCTTCAAAAATCCCTAGTTGTATTTATTTCTCCATTCATGTATCACCTTCTTGGGACTTCCTTGGTGGTCCAGCAGTTAAGAATACCCCTTCCAATGCAGGGAGTTTGATCCCTGGCCAGAAACTTAAGATCCCACATTCTGTGGGGTGACTAAGCCCCCATGCCATATTTAGAGAAAAATCCAAGCACCACAGTTAGATTTAATGCAGCCAAATAAATAAATATGAAAATAAAATACAAATATCACCTTCTCTGGAAAGGCTTCCATGACTTCTATACTGAAAAATCTCATCCTAGACTGTGTTAAATATTGCTCCAGTGGATTTTCATAATCAAAATCTCCCTAGATATTCCCCCTTTGTGCTCCATACCACTTGCTGTTTAATATTCCCATGTACCTATGTGTTTCCAAACTGGTTCAGTTATCCCCTTGAAGAAAAGGATTGAGTCTTGCCCAGCGTTGTATCACTGGCACCAGCACAGTGCTTGAGTGACACTGGTACCTGGTGTTGTGGGATTAATGGATGCCCCAATGGTTGTATGTAGAGCAGCATATTACCTACTTGTTAAGTCTATGTACTAGCACTACTTTTACTTGTTGTTTTAAGGGCTCTGTAGTGTGATTACTGAGTGTGATACATTAAATACATGCTGTCATGCAAAATGTGTAATTTAGTTGGACCCTTCCCTGGTTGAAAATTTTTCAAAATCAGAGTGATTTCATTTTCAATAGCTCAGCAAGATGGGATCACCATTCCCCCTGTCCTGTCTAACACTTGTGTGGACCTCCATCACAGCCTGCATTACAATCCCTTGTAGTTGATGGACTGTGTCCTTGCTTTCTTAATTTAGGCCTTGAAGATAGGAGAGGGTCTTTTGCAATCTTATATTTCCCATAGTGCCTGGCACACAGAAGAGGTGAAGCGATTATAGAGCTGAGCTGGTACATGACTAAGCAAAGGCCAAGCTGATGTCAGATCTTTTAAAATCAGTTCTTTTAAAATATGTGCAGAATGTGTGGATTTTTTCTATTATTGTTTTTATACTTTTCTGATTACAAAAAAAATAGTGTGACTCATTGTATTTGGAAAATTTTAGAAAGAACAGAAAATTATATAAAGAAGCAGAATTAAAATTACCTGGACAATGGAAATTAGTTTAGGTTAGAATTTTAGTGCATTTCCATCCAATCCGTCTTCTTCAACCAAAGATAAACTTATATCATACAAATTATTTTATGGTTAGACTTTTATTTACTATAATAGCATATTATTTTCTATCACTATAAATTTTTCAACCACATCATATTCTACCTCATAAATACCCATTTTTTAAAGCTAGTTCTTCAGTAATTGAATGCTGTTTGTTGAAGACTGTTAATTTTTCAAAACTGTAAATAATTTTGTATTATTTCAATGAATAATTACTGAGGGTTTTCTGTATAGCAGGTATTGTTTTACAGGCTGTGATATAGCATAGAAGAAACTGACAAAAAACATCCCTGCCCTCATGGAACTTACATACTAGATGAAGAAAATAAATAACATGTAGTCCATTAGATAGAAATGGATGCTGAAGGGGAAAAAATACGGTAGGGAAGTGTAAGAGAAAATATCAGCAGGTGGCCACAAAAATCCACACATCTGGATGTTCTGGGATGGCCAGAGAAGGTCTCATGGAGAAGAAATTTGGGTGAAAACCTCCAGGAGATGAAGGAACAAAATCACCTTGATACCGTGAGGAGTTGGGAAAGGTAGAAAGACCAATTTCAGGGAAATGTATCAGCAAGGCCTGAGAAAGAGCAGGCTCAGCATGTGTAAGGAGAAGCAGAAGCTCACATTGGGTGAAAGTGAAAGTGAAGTCGCTCAGTCATGACCGACTCTTTGTGACCCCGTGGACTATAGCCCACCAAGCTCCTCCGTCCATGGGACTCTGTAGGCAAGAATACTGGAGTGGGTTGCCATTTTCTTCTCCAGGGGATCTTCCCAACCCAGGGAATGAACCCAGGTCTCCCACATTGCAGGCAGATGCTTTAACCTCTGATCCTCTGATTAATAAAGCCTACCCTATTCTTCAGTCTGATTGAAAGTTCTAAAAAACAGGAACTTCAGTTTTTAACTACTCTCAAAATTCCACAGCATTTTCAGCAGGCCTTCAGTGTATTAAAAGTAAAAAGGAAGGGGGCAATAAGAGATAAAAATCAGAGCTATCCCAGGAGGACTAAGTTTTTGGCCTCTTAAGCTTGGCTTTTACTCTAAAGGAGCTGAGACATCACTGGAGCAGCCTGATACAAGTGGATTTGGAGAAGACCATTCTGCTTCTGGGGAGGAATAGAGTAAAAGGGAAAAGTGAGAGACAGGAAGGACAACTGAGAAGCTACTGAAATGAAACCAATGAATGAAATAATTTCCAAATGAAATGACATGGCCAGTGGTGATGGAGGTGGGATAGGATAGTTAATTGTGGAATTGATTATTAGATTGGAAGTGGGGTATGAGAGATTTAAAGGGGTCAAGTATAATGTCAGATTTTTAGGCTTGAGAAGTGGGAAGAAAGGAGAGACCATTTAGTGAGATGAAGCAGATGTCTGTAGGGAGAGGTTAGAGTCATGGTCATGCCTGTTTTCCACATCCTCAAATTTGTTATCTAAGTGGAGATATCAAGCAGTCAGTTGAATGCATGAATTTGGAATTCAAAGTCCTTACTGAGATATATATTTAGGTGTACTCAGCATAGAGATTATACTTAAAATAGAACATTCTCATGCATAGAACTTTATTAGATTTTTTATCATATGATTTTCATAACTATCCATGGGATAGAAGAATTGGAGTTTCCTAATTAATTCATATAACTTATTTCCCCAAAACTGTGACAGTTTAAGTTTTCTGTCTGCATTATCATCTTGGATATGGTAATTTAAAGAACAAAAATGACATACACACATATAATTTTGTGCTTTCATTTGGCATTATTTGATGAATGCATTCTTAAATTAGAAACTAAAATGGAAACACAATTCTATCAAAAATAGCAGAATCTACAGACATGTGCTATGTATCTATGCAGCCATGGAATACCATTTTATAATATTTAAAATGTTAATTCAGAGTCTGTTTGAAAAAATAGATAGGTTTTACAAAAGGACAAAGAGTAGCAGAGCATTTGTTGTTGTTTAGTCACTAAATTGTGTCCAACTCTTTGCAACCCCATGGACTGTAGCCCACCTGACTGCTCTGTCCATGGGATTTCCCAAGAGTGGGTTCCCATATCCTTCTCCAGGGGATCTTTCTGTCCTAGGGATTGAACCCGCATCTCCTGCATTGGCAGGTATATTCTTTATCACTGAGCCATCATGGAAATCCCTAAAATACTTAACTTAGTATAATAATGGCTCCTAAAACAAACAGATAAATCTGTAGACAGTTCACTGTACTTCATAGCAAACAGATGGGGAAACAATGTAAACAGTGACAGACTTTATTTTCTTGGGCTCCAAAATCACTGTGGATGGTGACTGCAGCCATGAAATTAAAAGACCCTTGCTCCTTGGAAGAAAAGCAATGACAAACCTACACAATGTATTGAAAGACAGAGACATTACTTTGCCTACAAAGTCCCCTGGACTGCAAGGAGATCAAACAAGTCAATCCTAAAGGAAATCAACCCTGAATATTCATCAGAAAGACTGATGCTGAAGCTGAAGCTCCAATACTTTAGTCACCTGATACGAACAGCCAACTCATTGGAAAAGACCCTGATGCTGGGAAAGGTTGAAGACAGGAGGAGAAGGACATGACAGAGGATGAGATGGTTGGATGGTATCACCGACTCAATGGACATGAGTTTGAGCAAACTCTGAGAGATGGTGAAGATGGGAAGCCTGTGGGGCTGCAGGACTTAGCGACTGAACAACAACATCGTATTTATTTAAATTACTATACAACAAAAGAGGTATCACAAACTGGGGGAAGATATAAGAGAATCAAGATACTATAAAAAATATTCTAACATTCTGCCTCCTGCTAAATACAGCATAAAGTATATACATACTTAAAATCATTATTTATGTAAAATTTAACCATAGATTTTTTAAAACTGGAGGAACTTTGGAAACTGTTTAACTTCTAATTAGGGAAATAAGTTTCTAAACTTAAATGAAGGAATTTACAAAACAATAAAAACAGTTCTGTGTGTATGTAAACAATATTCCGTTGTCAACAGCAATGGAAAAACAGTTGTAAAAAGACAGGAAAATTGATCATCTTGATAGCTAAAGCTCATACAACTTTATTAGAAAAGTATTAAGGCTCTTAAAAGAAATGGGAAAAGATATAAACCGGGGATCAGATTCTTTTTTACTAAGTGAAAGATCAATACACAAAATAGTGACCTTTATTCTTAAATTAAAAAGTTGTTAATAAGTTTGCAGGGCACTGTTTTGTGGGTAGAGTATAGGATTGGGCTGATTAACAGAAGTAAATATCTGAAAGGTAGTCTTTTGCCAAACATGATTTCACCAAAATCTCTAGCTTTCATGCTATTATGCCCATATCTGAACCTCATCATCTTTTATTAACGTTTCCTATCCTGAAATTGATTTTGATCACTGTCACTGAAGTGATTATGATTTAAAATAGTTGTCTGGTCATATTAAAAGAATGAAAGAACATAATTGAGAGACTGAATATAGAAAGGTTAAATGATCATTTTATGAGCAAAAAAATTAAGAATGAAACAATAATAAAATTTATTATGATTTTCAAATACATAGAAGCTCATGAGAAAAATCCATATAAATCACTAACCTAAGAATGAAAGAAAAATTGATTTCTTCCAAAGTAATTATGCAGTGCATATTAAATTGCCTCAGTTTGTATGAAGCAAAATAATATTAAAAATATCAATTCTAGCTCATTTAATAAAGCACAGTGCCATTGATCTGCCAGTGAGATCTACAGTCTCTATTCTTATATTTGTTTATCTCAAAACTACACAAGTTTAATGCAACTTGTTAGGTAACAGATAAGGATGATTTTTCCTTTATAGGTTTACTTTTTAACAGGTGGTGATGGATATGGTTTAAAATATTAAACAATATGATACATTGCTACATAACTTTTCCCTTTTAATAAAACTTTGTGCACATTTCAATCACTCAATATGACTCAAAATATTATCTAGTCCATTTACCTTTGTGTAAGGTGTATTCAAATTAACATGACTTCATGGATTTCCCCAACCCCTCAGCCCCACCTCCAGCATTTTTTCTTAGAGTTCTTATAATAAGCATGATACTCCTAGAATCTACTGTAGATTCCTCAGCTTCAGTTTAAACCATTTAATTTCATACCTTCTCCCACTCAAAAGAAAAAAATGCTAATGGTACAATATACCATCAGAATATGAATGTGCGGTATTTGTGACAAGAAATTATTTTACAATTCCACCTCCTCAACTTTCTTTTGCCAAGTTCAGCTCTTCTTTATCCAAGAAGGACTGAAAAAATGTCAATAGATTTTTAAAAATGCTGTAAAAGTACTTTGCTTCTATTTGGATTTTTAAAAATTATAATTAGAGGTCTCACCCCTCCCTAGGCTTACCGTTTCAAATTTAGTAGATGCTGAGGACCATGAAATGGTAAAGAAAGGAACTCTGAAAATCTGCTCTTTTTAAAAGCAACCAAAACACAATTGTTGAGTTAAACTCATTCAGAATTCCAGGAATTAAACAAAGGTTTCAAACACTCTGAGAAGCATGTATTGAACAAAAATGGACGACTCTTGCTAAGAACAGCGAGCTCATGGCATTTCAAATTATCATCTTAGAAAACAATCTGGTGCTTCTTGAAAAGATTAAATACAGAATTCTCATATGACTCCACAATTACACTCCTAGGTATATAGTCAAGAAATCTGAAAACATAATGTCCACACAAAAATAATGTTCATGACAGCATTAGTCATAATAGGCAAAGAGGAGAAATAACCCAAGACTCCAACAACTGAAAAATGAATATGATATATCTATAAAATAGAATTTTATTTAGCAATAAAAAGGATAGAAGTTCTGACACACGCTACAATATCAGGAACATTGAAAATAGGCTGAGTGATGCCAGTACTAATAGGCCAAATAGTGTATGATTCCATTTATATGAAGTGACCAGAATAAGTAAATCCACAGAAGTAGATTAAAAGTAGATTAGTGTTTCCTAGGGCTGCAGGAGAAAAGGTATAGGAAATAAATGCTAAAGAGTATGGCTTCTCCCTGGGGTGATGAAAATACTCTGAAATTGCAGAGTGGTGATACTGCCCAACTCTCTGAATATGCAAGAATTCATTGAATTATACACTTTAAAAGACGGGCATTTATGGTATATAGATTGTATCTCAATAAGGTTATTTTTAAAAACAAAAAAGTGTTAAAAAGACATTATTTTAATATTAGCTGTACATAGAGGAAAAAGCTTCTATACGGAAATTCTGAAATAGGATGTGGAGTTCATATTTATTTTATATTAATACATTGTTAGTGATACACGTTATAAGCACTTGCTGACTGGCTAAGGAAAATGGAAGGGTGGTTAAGGGCTCAAAGACTGGACAAGCAACTTCATCTGGCCTCAAATTCTCATCTATAAAATGACAACACCACCACCCAACATATAGATTCTCTCGATATATGCTAAATTTGCTTCCCTTGTGGCTCAGCTGGTAAAGAATCCACCTGCAATGTGGGAGACCTGGGTTTGATCCCTGCATTGGGAAGATCCCCTGGAGAAGGGAAAGGCTACCCACTCCAGTATTCTGGCCTGGAGAATTCCATGGACTGTATAGTCCATGGGGTCATAAAGAGTCAGACATGAATGAACGACTTTCACTCATTCACTCATCATAAGCATGATTTTTCCCATCAGAATTTGTCTCAAATTTAACTTACATTTAAATTTAGGTTAAAAAATTATCTTGCAGTTCCTAGACAATTTTAAAATGTTCTTAAATGATTTTGCCCCAAGTCCCCATCTTTTCTGGGCTTCCCTGGTGGCTCAGACTGTAAAGAATCTGTCCACAATGCAGGAGACACGGGTTCAATCCCTGGATGGGGAAGCTTACCTGGAGAAGGGAATGGCTAGCCACTCCAGTATTCTTGCCCGGAGAATTCCACGGACAGAGGAGCCTGGCAGGCTACAGCCCATGAGGTCTGAGAGAATCAGACACGATTGAGCAACTAACATTTACTTTTCTTCACCCCATCCTTTCTACACAAAATAGGCTACATTGCCAAGCACTCCTTGGGTCTTCAAGTAATGTAATATGTGACATCAGGATGTATCTCCTGAGTGTGGGTATAGCACAACATACTTCATTTCCCCCTCTGATACTTCTCTCATTCAACAGCATGACACACAAAAGTAAATAAGAGTGAATTAATTCCACTGAAGCTACCTATTCTTCTGAATATCTGATTTCTATAAGATAGGACTGTAAGAAAGGACTCCATAACATTAAAAAGTGCAGTCTGGAAATCCCAGCAACCACAAGAATGTTTCATTGTATCACTCTTCTTCGGCAAAAGCCAAATTTCTGTTCTCTTTTTTTGTAAAACCAAGGCTAAATGTTTATTTATTTAATAATTTATTATTCAAAAATATTATTGTGTGCATGCTAAGTCACTTCAGTTGTGCCCAATTTTTTTGCAATGCTATGGACTGTAGCCTGCCAGGTTCCTCTTTCTATGGGGTTTTCCAGGCAAGTATACTGGAGTGGGTTGCCATTTCTCCCTTCAGGGGATCTTCCCGACCCAGGGATTGAACATGTGCCTCTCATGACTTCTGCACTGGCAGGCAGGATCTCTACCACTAGTGCCACCTGGGTATACCGATATCATTAGGTTTAAACATTTGCTGAGGAACAGTAAATACAGAAGAAAAAATAAGGCTTGCTTTGCACATAGAACTGTATCGAAAATTATTTTTTAATTAACATAATTTTAAAAATTATTTGATAGGAAATTAAATTGGGAGACATCGTCATCACCATTAAATAAATAATGCGCTGATACCACAAAGTGCTGATGAGAAAATGGAGCCATAGGGACCCTTGTTCATTGCTGATGAGAATGTAAAATGATACAGTCACTTAGGAAGACAGTTTGGAAAATTCTTACTCTCACCATAAGATCCAGCAATATGACTCCCTGGTATTTATTCAGAGGAGCTGAAAATGTATGTTCACACCAAACCTGCACACAGTGTAATTATAGAAGCTTTATTCCTAACTGCAAAACTTAGAAGCAGGCAACACGCCCTCCAGTATGTGCTACAAACTGAAAGTGTCTTCTCACAATTCAAATGTTGAAATCTAATCCTCAATGTGACAATGTTAGGAGATAGGGCCAATGAGAAGTGATTCACGAACACAGCCCTCATGAGACCTCAGAGAGGTCTCTTGGCCCTTCTGCCAATGAGAATGCAGCAAAAAGACGCCATCTCTAAAACAAGAAACAGAAAAGAAACATATCCTCACCAGGTACGGAATCTGCCTATGCTTTGGTCTTGGACTTTTTCGCCTCCAGAAATAAATTTCTGCTGTTTGTAAGTCTCCAAGACCATGGCTTTCTCTGACAAGCAGCATGAATTGACTAAAAGAATAGGAATAGATAAATAAAATGCGGTACATCCAGACAATGGAATATTACTCAGCACTGAAAAGAAATAAGATATCAAACCAAAAACAAAACATGGGGGGAACAAATGCATATCACTAAGCGAAATAAAACAGTTTGAAAAGGCTACTTGCATGATTCCAACTATACAACATTCTGGACAAGACAAAAGTATGGAGATCATAAAAAGCCCAGTGGTTGCCAGGGGTTGGCAATGAGGAGAGATGAACAGGTGGAAAACAGAGGATTTTGGGGGGCAAGGAAACTATTTGATAACATAATTAAAGGTACATATAATTATGGTGTTGTTCAGTCGCTGAGTCATGTCTGTTTCTTTGTGACCCTGTGGACTGCAGCATTTCAGGCTCCCCTATCTTTCACTATCTCCTGGAGTTTGCTCAGATTCATGTCCATTGAGTCAGTAACATTCTCTAACCATCTCAGTTGTCCAAACTTTCAGAATATTATGATACTCAGAAAAAACCCTATTATAAACTATAGACTTTGGGTGATAATGATGTGTCAGTATAGGGTCATGATTGGTAAGAAATGTACCACTATGGAGGGAAATATTGATAATGGAGGAAGCTATGCACATATAGGGGTGGGAGATATATGAGAAATCTGAAGTTTCTGCTAAATTTTGTTGTAACCTAAAACTGCTCTAAAAAGCAGTCTTTTAAACACACACACACACACACACACACACACACACACACACACACACACATACAAAATACCTTTAAAATGGAAAGTTTGAACTAGTTGATCTCTATGTTTCACCTCTAAATCTAACATTTAGAAGAGAACTCTAGATATGATTGAGTGGTGACTAGAGAAAGAAATTCCCACCCTACAAGTAACAATTGCTAAACCAATAGCCAACGGCAGTGGAACAATTCTTCCACATAGTCCATGTGTCGGCAGAATAATGGCAAGGTCCACACCCTAACCCGATGAGTATGCACCTTACATGGTTAACAGGACTTTGCACATGTGATTAAGTTAAGGGCCTTGAGGAGGGCAGGTGTTCATGGATTATCCAAGTGGGTCCAATCTAATCACAAAAAAAATGTGTGCATTCTTTGCAACCCTATGGACTAGATCCTGCCAGTCTCCTCTGTCCATGGAATTTTCCAGGTAAGAATATGAGCATGGGTTCCTGTTTCCTCCTCCAGGGGATCTTCCCAACCCAGGGATCAAACCCGAGTCTCCTGTGTCTCCTGCATTGTGGATGGATTCTTTACTACTTGAGCCAACAGAGAAGTTACAGGGGTCTTAAAATTAAGTAATCTTTTCAGTCAGTGGTCATAAAGAGAGATCAGTCAGCTACAGTAGGGTCAGAGAGATGCCACCTTGCTGGCTTGAGGACGGAAGGATGGGGACAAAAGCCAAGGACTGTGGGTGGCTTCTAGAAATTGGAAAAGGTAAAGAAGTGGTTTCTTTCATGAAGCCCCATAAAGGAAACTGTCCAACCAACAACTTAGATTAACCCAGTGAGGCTCTTGTAAAATTTCTGATGTCTGAAGTAGTAATACATTTAATGTAGTTTTTAAACTACAACATATAGCAATTTGTTTCAGCAGTGATGCAAATTAATACAGCTCAAAAAATGACAAATGTATTTTTTGCTCTTTAAAAGAAGTGGTTTGTGCTATATTATGAATGATCTGACCTCCATAATTTAAGGATTTTTTTCATAAAACTTTATAAATGCTATTATTTATCAGTGATCTAATACTGTTAAGCAAGAGATAAGAACTGCACTGATAAGTCTCCACGACCTTCTTTAGCTATAATATATACCTTACCTACCAATGTCACACAGAATCTTAAATAGTATGTTAAGTAATTTAATACCCTCACTTGGCTGATTTGCAGAAAACATCACTCACAATCATCTCTTCTCAAGACTGTGGTATTTTTATGATATCAGAAGTCTGAAGTGCCAACTTTACCTGATAACTTCAGCTTTACTCATGCTATTTTATTTAATTTTATTATTATATTAGCAACAGTTTCCTTCCTCTATTTTTACTCCTATGTCATTTGTAACATTCTTGCTGCTGCTGCTGCTGCTGCTGCTGCTGCTGCTGCTGCTGCTGCTGCTGCTGCTGCTAAGTCACTTCAGTCGTGTCCGACTCTGTGCAACCCCATAGACAGCAGCCCACCAGGCTCCCCCGTCCCTGGGATTCTCCAGGCAAGGACACTGGAGTGGGTTGCCATTTCCTTCCCCAATACATGAAAGTGAAAAGTGAAAGTAAAGTCGCTTAGTCGTGTCTGACTCTTAGCAACCCCATGGACTGCAGCCCACCAGGCTCCTCCCTCCATGGGATTTTCCAGGCATGAATACTGGAGTGGGGTGCCATTGCCCTCTCCAGTAACATTCTTAAAACCATAGAATAATTGATAACTATATCACAGAAGCTGCTGATTGTCTTGAGTTTTTCTTTAAGACTGAAACATTCCCATATAAAACATGGGAAATATTTAACTTAATATACATAGCTGTATGAAGCTAAATTTTATAACATGTTTTATCAGAGTTTTAAGATACTTCAGAAAGTTCAGACACAAAACATTCAGTAAATAGAGGAGATATGCAATGTCCTACATTACTTTTAAAAAATTCAGTGTAAGTTTTCAAATAAAAAACTGCTTTGAGAAATTAAGCCTCTACAATTAATGAAATAAACACCTCTCTTATAACCTCTGTCAGTTTTCTTGTAAAGATCATACTTCAAACTATATGAATTCATCATTATAAAATCCATTTCCATCTGGCAAAGATAATTGAATGTCAATGTGCAGACTGAAAGGGAAAGATCGACTATGCCCTTGCTTTTAAAACCACTATCAGCGTCCCCGTGGTGATATATCCAGACAGAAATGGACAGGGATTCCCCAGACGTTCTCCCCAAGGATCCTCAGTTCAGGTCACAGTGAAAATGTGTTTGTTTGTTTGTTCTCTTTGTTTTTGATATTTGTTGGGCTTCTTGTACTAGTTATATAATTTTTACATTACTCAAAAAAGACATTATTGATCTCACTGAGCAACTGTTTAAATTCCCAGATGAACCAAAACAAACTTCTCAGGTCAGGCAAAAAGGAACAGTTTTGTTGGCTTTTGAAACTACTTCAAGTAAAATGTTTGTCATCTTTATACAAAAAATCATAAATAAATAAACAAATGGCATGATCTCTCCCTTGTTAAAATCAAACACAAACATTTCTTTCCTTTTCAGAAGTTTCAGATGATTCAAAGGCTACAGAATGAAAGAGAAGCATGTTAAAAATATAAATAGCGTGTAAACTGGAGTACTGAAAACCAAGTAGATTCTAAATCCAAATAAATCTTTATATCTTTTAGATATAATGTTGAAATTTTAAGGGTCAGAGTAGTACCAAAAAGAAGGATATATTACCTACTTTGATTCAAATTTTACTTAGAATAATACTCAGTTCAGTTCAGTGCAGTTCAGTTGCTCAGTCGCATCCGACTCTTTGCGACCCCATGAATCGCAGCACGCCAGGCCTCCCTGGCCATCACCAACTCCCGGAGTTCACTCAGATTCACGTCCATCGAGTCCGTGATGCCATCCAGCCATCTCATTCTCTGTCGTCCCCTTCTCCTCCTGACCCCAATCCCTCCCAGCATCAGAGTCTTTTCTAATGAGTCAACTCTTCGCATGAGGTGGCCAAAGTACTGGAGTTTCAGCTTTAGCATCATTCCTTCCAAAGAAATCCCAGGCTGATCTCCTTCAGAATGGACTGGTTGGATCTCCTTGCAGTGCAAGGGACTCTCAAGAGTCTTCTCCAACACCACAGTTCAAAAGCATCAATTCTTCGGCGCTCAGCCTTCTTCACAGTCCAACTCTCACATCCATACAGGACCACAGGAAAAACCATAGCCTTGACTAGATGGACCTTAAGTCGGCAAAGTAATTAATAATTTGAATTTTTATAGAATTTGCTACATACAGAATTTTGATTAATAAAGTATTATAATAATAAATATTATTATTAATATTACTAATAATTTTGCTTTTACTGGTAACATTTCTTTCCAATAAGTTCTGTCATTTGATGTGATAGTTACAGACAGGAACTCCAAAAGGATAATACCTGGGTTCAAACCTTACATCTGCCCTATCATCTTGTGTAAACTACTGAAATCTTCCAGGTTCTTAGTGCACTCACCAATAAACTTGATCCTTGGGTTGGGAAGATCCCCTGGAGAAGGAAATGGCAACTCACTCCAGTAGTCTTGCTGGGATAATCTTATGGACAGAGGAGTCTGCTGGGCCACAGTCCATAGAGTCACAAAGAGTCAAACACAGCTGAGTATGCTGACTCTGTATATCATCAGCAATGGCTACTGGAGAACTTTATGCTGAATTGGGAAGACCAAAGATCTGGGGCACGGGGACACCGAAGATTGGGAGGAAGACCAAAGATTCTGGGTATTGCATCTCTGTACCAAAATAAATTACCGAGAGAAAAGGGTTTAACATGATATTAATAATTATTAACTTCTACTACATGCTGCGCATGTAGCTATGAGTTTTTGAACAGGTAATATTAATAAGTCTCAAACAGTAAACAAAGCGGCAGATGACAGTGAATCCCAGCCCAGACTGCACTCTGGATTCCCCAGGTCAGTCTTTTAAAACGTCAAAGCCTGAGTTGTACTCCTGGAGAGTCTAGGTAATATATTTAGTGTTGAAATTGGGCCTTTGTATCTATTAAAAGCTCCTCTGGTTCTTATAATATGTATAAGGGGTTGAGGATCACTTCATTAACATGCTTTAAGTATCTATCCATCTATCTATCTGTCTATATATATACAGGGTAAAGGCAGACAGGAAACACAAATCCTCCTCCCAATGCAGCACTCACTTAGGTTTTTGGACCAGTTTTTGCTAACAAATTAAACTCCAAGTACAAGAGCCATATAATCAAAGCTGTGGTTTTTCCAGTGGTCATGTATGGTATGAGAGTTGGACAATCAAAAAGGCTGAACACCAAGGAATTGATGCCTTTGAACTGTGGTGTTGGAGAAGACTCTTGTTGAAAGTCCCTTGGACTGCAAGGAGATCCAACCAGTCAGACCTAAAGGAAATCAGTCCTGAATATTCATTGGAGGGACTGATGCTGAGGCTGAAGCTCCAATATTTTGGCCACCTGATGCAAAGAACTGACTCATTGGAAAAGACCCTGATGCTGGGAAAGATTGAAGGCAGGAGAAGAAGGGGAAAACAGAGGATGAGATGGTTGGATGGCATCGCTGACTCAATGGACATGAGTTTGAGCAAGCTCCGGGAGATGGTGAAGGACAGGGAAGCCTGCTGCAGTCCATGGGGTCGCAAAGAGTTGGACGCAACTGAGTGACTGACCCACAACAGCAAAGTGTAGGATCTGGCTGAGATAGTGTGCTCAGGAGTCAGAAGGTATGTTTTACATCTCCTGCCTCTAGTAGCTCTTGCAATAAAAACAAAATTCCATCTTTATTAACCTCCCAAAATAAGAAGTAGAGAAATTACTATAGATAACTGAGTCAAATTTTGGTTAATTTGCTTTTATTTTGGTCATGTTGTAGGTTCTCTTTTTCTTCCCCTGGGATGCTGACTTTCAAGAAAGCTAATGCACCTCTTCAGTTGTTTCTTATCCCTCTAAATTAAGGATGTCTGGGTGAAGGAGAGTGTCTGGTTCCTAGGCTCCTGTCTCCTATCCCCTCATGTAGCATAATGATCAGCCGCATCAGTTCTGATGTCAGACATGGTTATTGGGGGTAAATATTGATTCTACATTTCATGTTGACTAATCATGGGGAACCTTCTTAGCTTCTCTAGACCTTTCTTTACTCATCTGCATAAAAGGGGATAACAGTACTAGCTTGATAGTGTTCAAAAAAACAAATGAGACAACCATATAAATATTTTAACTACTATGCCTAACACAAAGTAAATGGTCGGTGAAGGTCACACATAACAATATACATAATGAGCCACTGATGACAAAATTAGTGTGTGGTGTTCTGTAGGAAGTTCTTGTCTGATAATAGGCAAACAGCAAAAGCAGAGCTTAATAAATGACAGTTAATGTCAATCCATTATACCATTCTTCTGTAAGAACAGTTTGTAACATTTTACCCTCTCCCTTAAACTTTTTGCAGTGTTTCCTTGCAGATATACCCTACAGGTAATGTTGATCTGTTTCCTCTATTCTCAGAGTTCCTTCCCTCCTCAACATATAGATGGTGAGACAGTCTCCCAAATAGTGCCTTCAACATAGTCATGTATGGTACAAGTTGAATTAGAGTTCAGTGATATTTCTTACCACTAACGAATCACCATATAATGAAGATTATAAGACATAATATACATATATCTGCATAGACCACAGAGCCACAAATTAAACTTTTTGTTTTCCTACAACTTTATCTTATCAACTAAAGACCATCAGCATCCTCTCCAAAAGCTTTTGGCATGAGTATACGTATCATTGAGTTTGAAAGTGTCAGATGTACACCTGTCAACAAAAGAGACATACTCCTTGTACTCATGAAATTTATATTGTAATTTAAAATTAATGCTAAGATAAAATAATTGAATTAGCACTGCGATTAAGTGAAATAGAACAGATGTTCTTATGGTGTATAGACTGGGTCATCCAATAAGGTACTCTGGGGAGATAACTTTTAAGTGTCAACAAAGAGCAGAAATGATACAGGCCCAGAGTGATGGAAAGAAATACCTGTGTGATAGGAAGAGCCTCTGTCAAGGTATCGTGACAGAAGGGAACAACAGATGAGATGGCAGCTGAATCTCAGAAAGCAACAGCAAATGTGGTACCAAGAACTAGAGAAGTCTGGAAGGCTGGACTTTACATAAGCGTGTAGGTTCAACTAAAGATTTGACACTTTATTCTTGAATCAATGAGAAGTTATTGAGCAGGGGAGTGAAATGATTAAGTTTGTATCCTTAAAATATTCTTTGGGTTTCAGTATTGAAAAGAAGATTTAAAAAAGCAACAGTATTATGAAAGATGATTTGGGGGCTTGGATGAGAGGAGTAGAAGTGAAAGGATTCTACAATGTGTATGAGTGGAACCAAAGGGATTTCATAAAGGATTCTATGTGAGAGGTGAGAGAATGGTTTAAGAATAATACCCTGCTGTTTGGGTTGACAGGATGAATAGGGACGCTAATTTGCAAGACAGAAAATACTTGTTTGGGACTAGGTGTGGGCATAAAAGAATAATTCGGTATGTGACACATTCTGTTGAAGATGACTATGTATCACAGGCATCCATGTGAGAAAGTTCTGCAGGCAACTGAATAATTGAGCCTTGAAGTTGGAGAAGAAATTCATAAGGAAAATAAATAAAGGAGATTTACGTTTATCAATCAGTAAATGTATAAGAACGAAGAGAATATAGAGTAATAAGAGGTTGCCAAGACAATTGGGTCTATTTGAATAATAGACTTGTTGCCATATTTAGTTTTAGTTATTTTTGAAAAGAGAAACATTTTATTAAAAAAAGAATTGTCAGTGTTTTCCTGGAGTCAAGGTTAGTGACATAACAGCTGTCGTAATCATCATTTATCAAAAATCCTTACATAATTCCAACTGGGTGCAATGAACATATATTTTAAGAGAAATTACGGGTTAAAAAGTTTGATAATTCTCATAATCACTATAGCAACTTGCAGTTTAAGTATTTTCTACCTATAGACCTTCCTTTCCAGCTCTCTCCCTCCCTTCCTTCCATCCATCCATCAAATATTTATATAAGAACTACTGCACTTTGAAGATGTATAAAATGAGTATAAGAACTTCCTCCCTTTAAAGACTTTATAGTCCAAGAGATGTGTAAATTGCTATAATAAAGGAGGATTGACTATGACTCAGAGAAGGCTCTATAGAGATGCTGATCTTTGAAAATAGAGGCTACTTTGAAAATAAGTAGCCATTTCCTCCACTGACAAAAGAAGTGCACTGGACAAGCTGGAGTAAGGTTTCCTTTCACTTACCTCTGCAAAGAAAAACAGGTTCCCTGCAGTAAATTGCTATGCTATGTCAGCGTCTGAACTGAAGGACTCAATGAAAAAAATCTCTCTCTCTTTTTTTTAAAATTTCACCTGGGAGGTTGAATAGGAAAGAAGAAGGTAGAAAATTAAGGCAACAGCTACACAAGCCTACAGGGCTTCCCTGGTGGCTCAGTGGTAAAGAAGTGCCTGCCAAGGCAGGAGATGTAGGTTTGATCCCTGGGTCGGGAAGATCCCCTGGAAGAGGGCATATCAACATGCCAGGGGCCAGTATGAGGAATCCCACCCATGACAAGGTCATGAGGAAGGAAGCCTGACAAAACACAAGGATGTGATCAGGCTTCAGGGGTTCCCCTGGAATTTCCTGAGCATCCACCCCCCCCCAAAAAAAAAATAAGAATCTGCCTGCTTTTCCACTCTTCTAATATTCTCTGGAAAAAGTCAAATCAGGGCTTTAGTCTTCTGCATTTGAAAGGGATGTTTCAGTTAAACCCCTCTGATAGCTCTCTAGCTTGCCTAACAGGTTCCCCCGGACCTCTTACAGCTTGTGAATTGCTTACAGCACCCCAACCTCCAGAGGCACAAAGCTTAAAAGCATCTTAAAGATACAGAGCCTTTTCTAGTGAGTTAAAAATCATATTGGTGATGGATTTTCACTGTTGACTCAATGATTGCTGCCAGGCCTCCATATTCTTTATCTTTTAGGCACCTGGGAGGATGTTAATCAATGTAAATGGGATATGGAAAAGATATATAGTAGTTTTGGTGTTAGCAACACTAGATTTTGAGTTAATTACTTTTCTTTTGTTATAAATCACTGTACTCCTTTTACTTGTTATCAATTGCTGTATCTTTGCTATGTAAGAATGTAACTTTATTTAGAGCTTTCTGAGAGTGGCACCAGACTTTGGGAAGATCAACACAAATAAGTCTTCTGGTTGATAAACCCTTATCAGAAAAAAGGCTGTAAAATGTTAATTGGCCCTTTTGGCCGGAAGATGATGTAAATCACCTAAGACTTGTATGCAGAGAGAAAAGCCTGGTTTTGATAAGAGTCTGGGCTGCTAACGCTGCATAACTTTGTGTTACCCATTGATCTCTATGTATAATCAAAAAGTATAAAAGGCCTTCTGAACAATAAAGGACAGGCCAGTCGCTAGACTGGTTTCCCCCGTGTCTCCTCTTTACTCTAATTTCAGGCTGAATTCCCATCTGGAGTGGGGCGGCTCACCAAGTCTACTTACTTGTCCTGGCTTCTAAGACCTGCGCGAAAGGGAGCCTAAGGCGGGGCACCCTTCAACATTCAAGTGGGCGCCGGTGGTCCAACATAGATGGTGCAAATCTCTTGTCCTGAGATTTTATTGGTCTTCCCCGTAAGCCAAGTTATTCAGCCTCCTTTCTCCACTTAATTTTCCTACTATACTATTTCTTCCTAATCTAATCTTATATTAATAAACAAATAAGTTTTCCTCGCCTATGCCGTCCACACTTCGAATTTCCCTGGATTCACCAGGGCTGGACCCCGGCATCAACCCACTCCAGTATTCTTGCCTGAGAAATCCCATGGAGAGAAGAGCCTGGTGGGCTACAGTCCATGGGGTCACAAAGAGTTGGACATGACTGAGCACGCAGGCATCCAAGCCTATATCCCAGAAAGGAGGAGGGAAGGAGAGGAGGAAAAGATGGAGGGAGGGAGAAGGAAGAAGGAAGGAAGAGAAGGGAGGGAGGGAAGGAAGGAAAAAGGGGAGAAGAGATGAGAAAGAGGATGAGAAGAGACAAATGTTTAAATGCTGCAACAGGAGCAAAGAGATGAAGGGGCATGGACACCTGTGAGTTATTATAGCACAGGGCACCTAAATGGTGACAAATGGATGTTCTGGGAGATCTTCCTTATTCTCTGAGAGACCTTTCAGTGAACCCAGTTTTCCTCCAGTTACCCTCTGGAAGTTGGATATTTTATAAATACCATAAACTCTTCAAAGCTATCACAGTAATTTTTGATACATTTTCCATAAAAAATGTATCTGTATAAATGATATCTATTTGAATCTAGGTATAGCTTTTTAAAAAGTCAAAATAGAGAACATTGATAACTATAAACACTGAGTACATTTTACAAGGAATTATTTATGTAGGGAAAATATCATTTAAAAATAAAGTCATTTACTTTCCCTAAACAATGATTTGATAAATCTCCAGTGAATTTTCTACCATTTCTTCATTCATCTGGAGAGTGAATCATGCCAAAAGGGATACTACAGTTGATAACACTGGGCACAAAGCTTATACCTAACAGTGACATTCAGCAACCTGCATGGCACAGAGACCAAACCATCTAAATCAACACACCAACAGCACAAAGGATTCTGTTTCCTAAAAAAACAATTTGACTCTATTGCTGTGTACTAGCTGAATGAAAGCCCTGATTGTATCTATCAGTCCATATATTAATACAAAAATCAGTTAAGCCATCACTGTTGAAATCATTAAGACTTGTCATACTAAACTAAATATTAATTTGATTTTGATTCAGACATCAATGAAACTCATGTTGAATCTCATTTTTAGACTACAACAAGAAATCTGGAAGACATTTGATCACTAAAGTCAAATAAAGACAAAATGTAATCAAATTATTATTCATGAGTATCACTGACATGTAGCCACACTTCCAAAAATAACATAAGCCAAAATTCAGCATCTTTTAAAAACAGGCACTTTCCATATAAACACATTGTAGGAATGTAATGTTGAAATGAAAATGTTTTGATTAATTTGTACTTGCTGATTCATAAGATTATACTACGAATTGAAAACTTTGTCTACCAAATACTATTTTTCCCTTCAGACTGTTTGAATAGCTCAGGTTTTGCGACTTTATAATTTGAATACTAAGATTTTGCTTAATAAGTTGTAATTTATTTTGTGAAAGAATGCTTACTCAAAGGAAGAGAGTTTTAATTCTTGTTACTCTTAAACTTGGCACATTCTTAAACTTGGCACGTAAATATTAGTTCAATTATATACATGAACTATAAAATCTTGGACCAAGTTACAACTTCTAGTTGGAACACTCTTCTATCATCCTTAATGAACCCTAAAATAGATAAGCATACTTAGGAAGTAATTGGCCAAAAAAATCCTCCTGTGAGGACTCACTGGTGGCAGCAATTTTATGATGACTTGAAGGAACAAAAAGAAAACTCTCCATTATCCAGGGAGGTACCTCACAAACAGGACTAGTGAGTCACACACACAAGGTCATTGCCCTGTGCTGATAAGAAGACAAGGACATTAGGAGAATGAAATTTAAGGGTATAAATTTTTTCTCTGTGATAGTAGAATATATTTAGTTACCATGAAAAGTTTACTTGTTATCAGACTGAAAAAAATTATGACATCAAAATTTTATTTAAAGATTGTGTATATATGACGTAGGTAGGACTGCAGTTACTTGAGGAAAAAATTCATAAAACTGTGCCAAGAAACATATCACACATGTATACAAATGGGAGTTAAACAACTGATTGTACAAATTACAAACTATATATATATATTTCTTTTTTCATGTGCAAGAAATGTCACATTAATGAAAAAAATGTGCAAGAGAAGGAAGTGTTCTGTCTAAATAAGGGAAAATAAGACATGAAACAAGTTATGGAAAAATGATTCTTGTTTATATCTAGTACCATGACTAAATGTTGACAGTCAGTCTTTCAGTGGAGGGGGCAAAATCATTCATAAATTGGTAACATGGCTCAGCAGTAAAGAATCTGCCTGCAGTGCAGAAGACACAGGAGACACAGGTTCAATCCCTGGATTGGGAAGATCCCCTGGAAGAAGGGCACAGCAACCCACTCCATTATTCTTGTCTAGGGAATCCCATGGACAGAGGAGCCTGTCAGGCTACAGTCCAGAGGGTCACAGTGTCAGGCACGACTGAAGCGACTGAACTCACATATAAGTAATTACAACTCATCATTTAAATATATAAATCAATGTCAATATTAACAGAGGCATCTATCTTATTTTAAATAATTTTGCTCAGTAGATGCCTATGCCCACAATAAGTTTAATTAAACTCTGCCTCTAGATACTATAGCATGTGCCTCAATGATCCTTTTATGTATTAGTAACACATTATCAGAGCAACTAAAAGAACAGAGAACGGAAATTTCATTAAGCAACAGATTTTAGCATGTTCACACAACAACTGGCAAATATATGATAATATGTGTACCAAGCCCTTTCTAAGACCTGCCATCATATCTAATAGAGATACGTGTTGTTGTTGAACTCACAAAGTCTGAGTCTTTTGTGATCCCATGGACTGTAGCACACCAGGCCCCTCTATCCATGGGATTTCCCAGGCAAGAATACTGAAATGGGTTGCCATTTCCTTCTCCAAGGGATCTTCCCAAACCAGGGATCACACTGGTATTTCTGATACTGGCAAGCGGATTCTTCACCACTGCACCTCCAGGGGAGCTCTAATAGCAAAGCTATGTTGTGCTTAGTCGCTCAGATGTGTCTGACTCTTTGCGACCGTATAGGCCATAGTCCACCAGGTTCCTCTGTCCAGGGATTCTCCAGGCAAGAATACTGGAGTGGGTTGCCATGCCCTTCTCCAGGGTTAATGTGTAACAGACAAAAATGTTAAAATCCTGATACCTCCAAATAAAGGTATAAACCAAACAAGTGTATGCTAATAGGATGATTATTAAAGTAACTTAAGGTGTATTTGAGTTGAAGAGTAGACAGACAATTTTTAGGTGATTAGATAGATATTAGCCACTATGATAGATAAAAAATTAGAAAAGTTTCAGTCAGTTCTAAAAAAATTAAGGAAAACTTTTCTGACTTGAATCTCAGAATTTGGAAAGACAGCTGGTATGGGAGCTACAAGTAGCCACATGGGCCAGTTGAGGCATATTATACAGTAAACCAAGTATTATGATTATTCCAACAGACCATGAAAAAATTCAGGAATATTAGAAAGAAAGGAGATACACTCCTGGACTTGGTTAAACAATTAGAACTTAGAAGAAATAGCAGAAAAGAAGGAAGAGACCTATAGGAAGTGTATCTCAAGAGGGTTAAAATATAAAGCCTAATTATACCCTTCCTCTTAATTAGTAATACTATATGTCAGGAACTCCAAGTCATGTATTCAATATCATTACATGATGGAATGGCCATTTACAGCCTGGACTAATTGAAAAATTAAAGGAAATAGCTTATTAATTTTGCATAACAATAGTCATATTCTTTCTCAGTTTATAATCTTATACTGTTATTTACCTTAAAGTGTTCTATAAAGAGTGTTTATCTTAAAGCAGGTTCAAGCTGGACATAAGGAAAACTGATTCTTGAGTTGCTGTCCTCAGATTTTTCTGCAATTCTTTCCCGTGACTTTGTTTCTTTGAATACACTTGATCTGTCAATCCCTTATGTCTTCAAAGAAAACAATACTGCTTCCAAGTTCACAGAATACAGAGTAATTGTTTTGATATAAAGGTCAATGTTATTCCCAAATAACTTAATCCTTTTCAAAAAAGATTAGACATGGTCGAAAATGTCATGCAAGCTATCATATAATATGCATACTTTCTTTTTCTGTGAATGTAAAGCGAAATTTTACCTTTCATTTATATACTAAACTCAATAAAAATAATTTCACCAGAAATGTTTAAAAATTTAATTGTAAAATTATATAAATCTGTATGCAGGTCAAGAGAAACAACATTAGAACCAGACATGGAACAACAGATTGGTTCCAAACTGGGAAAGGAGTGCATCACCCTGCTTATTTAACTTATACGCAGAGCACATCATGTGAAATACTAGGCTGGATGAAGCACAAGCTGGAAACAAGATTACCAGGATAAATGTCAATAAACTCAGATAACCAGATGACACCACTCTTATGGCAGAAAGCAAAGAAGAACTAAAATTGATGAACTAAAATTGAACCATTGATGAAAGTGAAAGAGGAGAGTGAAAAAGTTGGCTTAAAACTCAACATTCAGAAAACTAAGATCATGGCATCTGATCCCAACAGTTCATGGCAAACAGATGGAAAAACAATGGAAACAGGGTGGCAGAACTTATTCTGGGGATCTCCTAAATCACTGCAGATGGTGACTGCAGCCATGGAATTAAAAGACGCTTGCTCCTTGGAAGAAAACTTATGACCAACCTAGACAGCATATTAAAAAGCAGAGACATTACTTTGCCAACAAAGGTCTATCTAGTCAAAGCTATCGTTTTTCTAGTAGTCATGTATGGATGTGAGAGCTGGACTATAAAGAAAGCTGAGCACTGAAGAATTGATGCTTCTGACATGTGGTGTTGGAGAAGACTCTTGAGAGTCCCTTGGACAGCAAGGAGATCAAACCAGTCAGTCCTAAAGAAAATCAGTCCTGAATATTCATTGGAAGCACTGATGCTGAAGCTGAAACTCCAAAACTCTGGCCACCTGATGTGAAGAACTGACTCATTTGAAAAGACTCCGATGCTGAGAAAGATGAAAGGCAGGAGGAGAAGGGGACGACAGAGGATGAGATGGTTGGATGGCATCACCGACTCAATGGACATGAATATGAGTAAATTCTGGAAGGTGGTGATGAACGGGCAGGCCTGGTGTGCTGCAGGCCATGGGGTCACAAAGAGTTGGACATGGCTGAGTGATCGAACTGAACTGAACTGATGCTTCATACTGTTCACTGAGATAAACAAAATGCTGTGTGTTTGAAACACAGAAAGAAAAATGAAAGCAATAAAAAAGGCCAATAATATATTGATTATCAGCACTCTGTTTCACATACTGCAACAGCTACAATTTCTTAGTTTTAAGATGTCCCCTATGCTTTATATAATTAACTTCTTGTGAAAGCTATGAGGATCATAACAAATGTGCATATTCAAATAATACTCAAGACTAGCTGAATGTTTAATAAATATTTCTGGACGATCTTTAGAAACATAATATTTTTACATAAATGCCTACAAACCTTAAAGTAGAACTTCAGAGACACTGCTGCTGCTGCTAAGTCGCTTCAGTTGTGTCCAACTCTGTGTAACCCCACAGACGGCAGCCCACTAGGCTCTGCCATCCCTGGATTCTCCAGGCAAGAACACTGCAGTGGGTTACAATTTCCTTCTCCAATGTATGAAAGTGAAAAGTGAAAGTGAAGTCGCTCAGTTGTGTCCCACTCTTTGTGACCCCATGGATTGTAGCCTACCAGGCTTCTCCAGCCATGGCATTCTCCAGGCAAGAGTACTAGGTGTCCACAAAACCAATCGCTCTTAAACCACCACTCTGAAGATGCATCATTTCATCCACAAGCAGAATTTTGTTTGTTTTTATCAAACGATGAAAATTTACATTGCCACTAAAAGACTTTGGCTTCTAAAACATTTGAAAGTTATTCTAGAAAAGAACTACTCAGTTGAGTACTTCTCCTTAATCCACAGACACCTTATGTCCCTCAACCACACTGAAATCAATTAGCAAGGATTGATAAGAATGAAAGGTAAACCACAGAACATTGTGTGAGCATCCACTTTTGTGAAGTCAGCTGAAGACCATCCCTGAGGTTTGTTTAGTTCTGTTTAGCTTTAGAACATTATCTTTTGCCTCGCTTGGGTCCTTATAAGAAAAACCATTTCTTTGTGAGTAGTACATGTCACAAATAGAGTAACTATGGTAATACATTAAACTATACTGTTATTGTGAAGTCAGAGTATTTTCAAATATATAAAAATATCAGTGATATTTCTGCTACTCTCAGAAACTGTTATAAACAATTCAATAACTTTAAATTATGTCTCATAAACAACTCAAACTGTTACCATAAACATTCTTTTAATTTTATTCTGCCTGCAAACATGATACTAGTTTTATACATGTGAGTGCATCACTGAAATGTAAATCATTTGTATATAAAATAATGGTAATTTTCCTTATCCAAGCATCTCCAAAAATAGGGTGTAACATTCTCCAAGTTTTGTTTTGTTTTTTTGCTTCCAATTAATTATCAAAAAGTACTGCTTCACCTATGATAGATGTCTTCAGTAACTAGCTTGTACGTGTTAGTAATTTTTTTTTCTTAATGAACAATAAAAACTTCTTGCCATCATTAGTTATGTCTCCATCTCTTTCTCTTCACTGAGGTGGGTATAAGCTATAGGCATAGACAAAAACACAATTTAGTAATATTTCTGGAGTAAGATGGCTAATTATACCTATCCTACCTTCTATTATAAAAAATACTAAATAATATTTAAACTAATACTCATGATATATACAACCAAGGGAAAATAACAATTTTGAGTGTAGGTACAGTGTTAATATCATTAATGAATGCTTTTTGGAAAAGAGAATTTGTACTAGGAAAAGTTCTGTATTAGCTTGCATCATGTTAAATCTCTGTACTGTTTTTTTCAGGTCAAAACCAAACAAAGAGTGACCATTAGAAATGTTTTGGTTTGTTATGTGTTGCTGTATATTGTGTTTGCAGTTGATAGAATTTTTCATATCTCTTTGATAAGTTGATATGAATAATTTATAACAATTATACAATATATTTATGTAACATGATGATTTCAAATTACTTTTATCTAGTTTACTACGATGGGTACTCAAAATATTCAATAAGTTTGGAAAGATAGGTATGACACTTATTTTGCAAAGAAGAGGAAGAAAAGATTTATTTATTCAACATGTATTTAACTAGTGGCCATTGTATAATACGTACTAAGTATATTCAAAAGCAGAGACATTACTTTGCCGACTAAGGTCCGTCTAGTCAAGGCTATGGTTTTTCCTGTGGTCATGTACGGATGTGAGAGTTGGACTGTGAAGAACGCTGAGCACTGAAGAATTGATGCTTTTGAACTGTGGTGTTGGAGAAGACTCTTGAGAGTCCCTTGCACTGCAAGGAGATCCAACCAGTCCATTCTGAAGGAGATCAGCCCTGGGATTTCTTTGGAAGGAATGATGCTAAAGCTGAAACTCCAGTACTTTGGCCACTGCATGCGAAGAGTTGACTCATTGGAAAAGACTCTGATGCTGGGAGGGATTGGGGACAGGAGGAGAAGGGGACGACAGAGGATGAGATGGCTGGATGGCATCACGGACTCGATGGACGTGAATCTGAGTGAACTTCGGGAGATGGTGATGGACAGGGAGGCCTGGCTTGCTGCGATTCATGGGGTCGCAAAGAGTCGGACATGACTGAGCGACTGAACTGAACTGAACTGAACTGAGGACATGGGAAACTCCCCATGAGGTCACAACCAGTTAGGGATGTGATAAGCAAAGAAACATATGAATAGGCAAGTTATAACTTTTCATGAAGGTTCAGAAAACTTCATTCAAATTGTCAGCAAATTATGTCAATGAAATAAACTTTCTGATATTCTGAATTTCTAGATTCTTATTATACTAATATGACACCAATAATTGGTTACTTAATTTCCTACTTCAGTGTTTGGTGTCCTCTAATTTTTTTCTTTCATATTAAACTTATCTCCCTAATTATTCTGTAAGAATCTGATGACATGGGCCACATATAAGATGTCATTATCTCTCTCAAACACCTGGGACAATGCTTGGCATAAAACAGGGACTTGGGTGTTGGATCAATTTTTCCAAAATTATTAAGGAGAGATTTGCAAATTACTTGTATCAACTTAATTAAGTATTTTATCTTGTTTACACTATTAATCCATTCAGTTAATGATTTTACCTTACCTTCCAGCCCACTCCTTATGTCATTACTAAAATTTTCGATTAGCAGAGCCCAAATTAAGTAAGGATTTACCTGGTCTCAAAGCAAAAATTCTGGTAGATTCTCAACCAGTGTTTTAATCCAATTTTCTACTTTTCCAAATCAATCACTTTTAGATAATTCCTTTTAAAATATTCATTTTCATTCATGTACAGTTCTTTATTTAGCAAAGTAATTCCATGTTTTAATTTTGTAATGTCTGCCTTCTTTTGAATAGAAATATGTCTCAATTTGTGCTTGTTTTTCCTTTCAAAATCTGAAGAAATTACCTTAACTACCTCACATCTGGTTTATCTTTGTCAATATTCAAAGTCTTAACATTATGTAATATTATTTTTCAGAAAATTTTGTAAATAAATATGACTGAATTATTAGACTTTTAACACTTTATTCCTTTTTGGTCTATAACAGTTTTAATTAAGAAGGCACAAGTATACTTTTTATCTGCCAAAAAGATGAGTATAAGTAAAATCAAGTGCAAATGGAATGGGCACTATACAAAATTAACACACTGTACTCATTATCTGTCACTGAAGACACTTTTTGCAGTATAATTGTCACACATCATCATATTAATTTCAGGTGCATAACATGGTGATATGACAACTGTATATGTGGAAAATGATCACCACAGTAAGTCCAGTGATCATCTATCACCATACAAAGCTAATGCAATATTACTGACTATATTCTCCCTGCTGTATATTGTATCTCCATGACTTATTTATCACTGGAAATCTGTCCTTATTAATCTCCTTCATCCATTTCCCCCATACTCCATACTTAACCCATTTCCTCCATTCTCTCCTCTGGCAACCGCCAAGCTATTCTCTGAATCTATCAGTCTGGGTTTTGGTTTTGTTTGCTTATTTTGTTTTCTAAATCCAATGTAATTGAAATAATATAGTATTTTTTTGGATCTGACTTCAAAGACAAGAGTTACAAAAGCAAAAATAAATAAATGGGACTATGTCAAATCAAAAAGCTTTTGCACAGCCAAGGAAACCATCAACCAAACCAAAAGGCAACCTACAGAATGGCAGAAGATATTTGTAAAGCATATATCCAGAAAGGGTTACTATTCAAAATATGGGCTTCCCAAGGAAATGGCAACCCACTCCAGTGTTCTTGCCTGGAGAATCCCAGGGACGGGAGAGCCTGGTGGGCTGCCGTCTATGGGGTCGCACAGAGTTGGACACGACTGAATCGACTTAGTAGTAGTAGTAGGTGGCACTAGTGGCAAAGAATCCTCTTCCCAATGCAGGAAATATAAAAGACGTGGGTTCAATCCCTGGGTCGGGAAGATTCCCTGGAGGAGGGCATGGCAACCCACTCCAGTATTCTTGCTTGGAGAATCCCATGGACAGGGGAGCCTGGCGCCTTTGGGTCCAGAGGATTGTAAAGAGTCAGACACAACTGAAGTGACAGCATGCACGCAAGCATGCAAACTACATAAAACTCATGTAATTCATAACAAAAAAACCCACTCTGATTAAAAAATGGGCAGAGGATCTGAATAGACATTTTTCCAAAGAAGACACACATATGGCCACCAGGCAGGTAAAAAGATGCTTAACATCACCAAACATAAGGAAAATGCAAATCAAAACCACCAAGAGATATCACCTGATACCAATGCCTGTCAGAATGACTATTATCAAAACAATAAATGACAAATACTGATGATGTAGGAAAGTGGAAACCCTCATCAATAGTTGATAGAAATCTAAATTGGTACAATCACTATGGAAAACAGTATGGAGTTTCCTCAAAAAATTAAAACTAGTGCTACTATATGATCTGGCAATTCCACTACTGTCTATTTATCTAAAGAAAACAAAAGCACTAGTTTGAAAGATATATGCACATCTATGTTCACTGCAGATTATTTACATAGTTAAGATAAAGAAATAATATGTAAAATGATGGATGAATGAATAAAGAAACTTGTGAGTTATGTACACACACACACACAGAGGAATACTACTCAATCATAAAAAGGATGACATTTTGCCATTTGGGACAACAAGAATGGATCTTGAGGGTATTAGCCTAAGTGAAAACTTTTCACATAAATACTTATATTTGGAGAATATGTCAGATGTTCAGTTGGGAAAATATGATGATTTAATTATAAGGCATATTTTTAACCACTGAGTCAGGCTGATCACTCCACTCTAGGAACTCTGGCTGGTCCATATATATACAGTGTTTAAAAACATCTCTTAATTCTGTCACCTAGAAATCAGCAATTCTCCGAGTATTCTTTGAATAGGGTAGATACATAGTGAACATTACATGTACAGCCAAAAACTGAATCACGCTTTTAGTAACTGTTAGTGCTTTCAGAGTTTATACTCCAATAATTCCTCTATTTGTCATATAATACATGGACTTTGGGGTTTCCCAGGTGGTGCTAGAGGTAAAGGACTCGATCTAAGAGACACATATTTGATCTCAAGGTAGGGAAGATCCCCTGGAGGAGGGCACAGCAATCTACTCCAGTATTCTTGCCTGGAGGATCCCATGGAGAGAGAAGTCTGGCAGGCTACAGTCCATAGGGTCGCACAGAGCTGGACACAACTGAAGAGACTTAGCACATGAACTTCTACTACATCAATGATATCCCCTCTGTGTGCTTTAACCAGAAGCTGTCTTATCTGAATATAAAATGCTATATTTGTTATAATTACTTTTCATCTTATTTAAGTTATGGCAGTGTATCAAGGCTATGGTTTTTCCTATGGTCATGTATGGATGTGACAGTTGGACTGTGAAGAAGGCTGAGCACCGAAGAATTGATGCTTTTGAACTGTGGTGTTGGAGAAGACTCTTGAGAGTCCCTTGGACTGCAAGGAGATCCAACCAGTCCATTCTGAAGGAGATCAACCTTGGGATTTCTTTGGAAGGAGTGATGCTGAAGCTGAAGCTCCAGTACTTTGGCCACCTCATGTGAAGAGTTGACTCATTGGAAAAGACTCTGATGCTGGGAGGGATTGAGGTCAGGAGGAGAAGGGGACGACAAAGGATGAGATGGCATCACTGACTCGACGGACGCAAGTCTGAGTGAACTCTGAGAGTTGGTGATGGACAGGGAAGCCTGGCATGCTGTGATTCATGGGGTCGCAAAGATTCGGACATGACTGAGCGAGTGAACTGAACTTACACTTATGACCCTAGTCTTTCAAGAGGGTATCATCAAAACCAATGATGTAGTTTTTATATCATCACTTTCACAACAATAAAAATTAATAAGGTAACTCTCAATTTGTTAAAATAGGATCTGTTCAATTAGCAATAATTTTCATCAACATATATTGAGATAAATTCATTCAGCTAGTTAAACTCAATTATACATTCCTCGTATCACCATTTTACACATAAAGAATATCAGGAAACAACTTGCCAATTGATTGACTATTTGTGGCATTTCCTCAAAACTTATTTTAATTTATAAACTTGTTGCTAAGTTTTTAAAGTGTACATGAACATTGCATTTACTAATGTTATCATTAAATAAATAATGTTCTCCCAATAAATAATGCTGAAGAAGCTAAAGTTCAATGGTTCTATGAAGACCTACAAGAACTTCTAGAACAAACACCAATGTCCTTTCATCATGGGGACTGGAATGAAAAAGTAGGATGTCAAGAGATACTTGGAGTAACAGGCAAGTTTGCCCTTGGAGTACAAAATGAAGCAGGGAAAAAGCTAACAGAGTTTGGCCAAGAGAACGTACCAGTCATAGCAAACCCTCTCTTCCAACACAGAAAAGACAGCACTACACATGAACATCACCAGATGATCAATACTAAAATCAGACTGATTATATTTGCAGCCAAAGATGGAGAAGCTCTATACAGTCAGCAAAAAAAAAAAAAAAAAAATGACCAGGGGCTGACTGTGGCTGAGACTGTGAAATTCTTATTGCAAAAATCTAGAATTAAATTGAAGAAAGTAAGGAAAACCACTAGAACATTCAGGTGTGACCTAAATCAAATCTCTTATAGATGAATATACAGTGGAAGTGATAAATATATTCAAGGAATTAGATCTGATAGAGTGCCTAAAGAACTATGGAAGGAGGTTCATAACATTCTACAGGAGGTGGTGATCAATCCATCTCCAAGAGGAAGAATGCAAAAAGGCAAAATGGTTGTCTGAGGAGGCCTTACAAACAGTTGAGAAAACAAGAGAAGCAAAAGGCAAAAGATAAAAGGAAAGATATATCCATCTGAATGCAGAGTTCCAAAGAATAGAAAGGAGAGATAAGAAAGCCTTCCTCAGTGATCAGTGCAAAAAAATAGAGGCAAACAATAGAATGTGAAAGACTAGTGATCTCTTCAAGAAAATTATAAATACCAAGGGAACATTTCATGCAAAGATGTGCACAATAAAGGACAGAAATGGTATAGACCTAACAGAAGCAGAAGATATTAAGAAGTGATGGCAAGAATACACAGAACTATACAAAAAAGATCTTCCCAGATAACAAGGATGGTGTGATCACTCACCTAGAGCCAGACATAGAATGTGAAGTCAAGTGGGCTTTAGGAAGCCTCACAATGAACAAAGCTAGTGCAGGTGATGGAATTCAAGCTGAGCTATTTCCAATCCAAAAAAGATGATGTAGTGAAAGTGCTGCCCTCAGTATACCAGCAAATTGGAAAAACTCAGCAACGGTCACAGGACTGGAAAAAGATCAGTTTTCATTCCAATCGCAAAGAAAGCTAATGCCAAAGAATGCTCAAACTACCATACAATTGCAATCATCTCACAGGCTAGCAAATTAATGCTCAAAATTCTCCAAGCCAGGCTTCAACAGTATGTGAACCAAGAACTTCCAGATGTTCAAGTTGGATTTAGAAAAGGCAGAAGAACCGGAGATCAAATATTCAACATTTGTTGGATCATAGACAAGAGCAAGATAATTTCAGAAAAACTTCTGCTTCATTGACTACGCTAAAGCCTTTGACTGTGTGGATCACAACAAGCTGTGGAAAATTCTTAAAGAGATGGGAATACCAGAATACCTTATTTGGTATTCCCTTACCTTTTCATGAGAAATCCATATGCAGGTCAAGACGCAACAGTTAGAACTGGACATGGAACAACAGACTGGTTAAAAATTGGGAAAGGAGTATGTTAAGGCTGTATATTGTCACGTTGCTCATTTAACTTATATACAGAGAACATTATGCAAAATGCTGTATGGATGAAGCATAAGCTGTAATCAAAATTGCAGGGAAAAATATCTATAACCTCAGATATACAGATGACACCACCATTGTGGCAGAAAGTGAAGAACAATTGAAGAGCCTCTTGATCAAAGTGAAAAGAGGAGAGTGAAAAGGCTGGCTTAAAACTCAACATTCAAAAAACAAAGATCTTGGCAGCTGGTTCCATCTCTTCATGGCAAATAGATGGGGAAACAGTGTAAACAGTGACAGACTTTATTTTGGGGGGCTCCAAAATCACTGCAGATGGTGAGTGCAGCCATGAAATTAAAAGACACTTGCTCCTTGGAGGAAAAGTCATGACCAACTTAGACAGTGTATTAAAAAGCAGAGACACAGAACTTTACAAAGTTCTGTATAGTCAAATCTATGGTTTTCCAGTGGTCATGTATGGATGCGAGAGTTGAACCATAAAGAAAGCTGAGGACTGAAGAATTGATGCTTTTGAACTGTTGTGCTGGAGAAGACTGTTGAGAATCCCCTGACTGCAAGGAGTTTAAACCAGTCAATCCTAAAGGAAATCAGTCCTAAATATTCACTGAAAGGACTGATGCTGAAGCTGAAGCTCCAATAATTTGGCCACCTGATGGGAAAAACTGACTCATTGGAAAAGACCCTGATGTTGGGAAAGACTGAAGGCAGGAGAAGAAGGGGATGACAGAGGATGAGATGGTTGGATGCCATCACAGACTCAAAGGATATGAGTCTGAGCTAGCTGAAGGAGTTGTTGATGGACAGGGAAGGCTGGTGTGCTGTAGTCCCTGGTGTCACATAGAGTTGGACATGACTGAACAACTGAAGTGAACAAAAATATTTTTCTTTGTAGCTCAACCTAGAGTTTCAGTCTGACTTTGGTCTGTTAGTCTACTGATATTTAACAATACATATTAATTGAAAATATTGTTAATGTAAAAATAGACTGAGTTACTGATTTCTTTAGACTTTTGCTGTTCTGTCACTAAGTTGTGTCCGACTCTTTGCAACCCCAAGGACTGTAGCATGCCAGGCTTCCCTGTCCTTCACTGTTTCCCAGAGTTTGCCCAAATTCATATTCATTGAGTCAATTATGCTATCTAGCCCATAATTTCTTCAAATTTATATTATTTTTAGATACCTATTATGCTGAAAAGAGGATGACAAGGATGTGGCGAGTGACTTATTAGTCATGAGTAAAGTTTTTTAACTTGGTTTACATTGCACTTCAATATTCTTATTAAAAATTAAACAATCTTTTTCAGGTGCAAAACAGACAAATATATCTTGGAAGATACGACAATTTGGCAATAACCTTAAAGTACATATAACAAATACATTCAGTCATCCATATTAGAAATGTCCTATGTCATCTGCAAACAGTGAGAGTTTTGCTCTGATTGCTGAAACAGAACTATGTTGAAAAGAATCATAAAATGGATGTTGAACATCTGTCTAATCACATTTTTCAATTTGTTAATGTGGTGAGTAAAGTTGCAGGATATAAAATCAACACACAGAAATCCCTTGCATTCCATTCACCATTGCAACGAAAAGAATAAAAATACTTAGGAATATATCTACCTAAAAGTAATTTACAAATTCAATGCAATCCCTATCAAGCTACATTTTCACAGAACTAGAACAAATACAAAACCTCGAATAGCCAAAGCAATCTTGAGAAGAATCAACTTGCCTGACTTCAGGCTCTACTACAAAGCCACAGACATATAGATCAATGGAACAAAATAGAAAGCCCAGAGATAAATCCACACATATGGACACCTTATCTTTGACAAAGGAGGCAAGAATATACAATGGAGTAAGACAATCTCTTTAACAAGTGGTGCTGGAAAACTGGTCAACCACTTGTAAAAATAAAACTCAAATGGATTAAAGATCTAAATGTAAGATCAAAACTCCTAGAGGAGAACATAGGCAAAACACTCAGACATAAATCACAGCAGGATCCTCTATGATCCACCTCCCAGAATGCTGTAAAACAAATGGGATCTAATTAAAATTAAAAGCTTCTGCACAACAAAGGAAAAATATATTAAACACATGAAAAGATGCTCAACGTCACTCATTATTAGAGAAAATGCAGTCAGAATGGCTGCGATCCAAAAATCTGCAAGCAATAAATGCTGGAGATGAACCCTCCTACACTGTTGGTGGGAATGCAAACTAGTACAGCCACTATGGAGAACAGTGGAGATTCCTTAAAAATTACATGTCAATGTTCATTGTTTTATAATAGCCAGGACATGGAAACAACCTAGATGTCCATCAGCAGATGAATGGCTGGTACATATACACAATGGAGTATTACTCAGCAGTTAAAAGAATTCATTTGAATCAGTTCTGATGAGATGACGAATCAATGGACTTTTACTCTGACATTCTAACATGTATACTATCATGAATCGCAGTGCAATGTCCTAAAAAGTTCTAACAATCATATCACTAATTTGTTCAAAAATGATAAAATATTCTGAATTTCATTGTGATGCCATATATTAGATGACACTTCTCATGTATTTTTTATTTTGTTCTGATTTGTTTTAAGGGGTAGTGAGATATAGATAACTTTGTCTGTCTTCAACAGACTAGAAGCATTCTGAATTCTTTGACACATTTCAGATTTATTTTGCCACCTTCTGAGAAGTGATGCAGTGAGCAGAAAATGGATGTGGGTAGTGGGTATAATTCAAATTGTCAGAGTGAACACCGTGCTGTCCAGATCCAGATCACTCGATATTAACGGCTTTATGTTGCTAATCTCCTGCAATCTACTACAGCTCAACAAAATCAGTGGATCCTGGCTTCCTGCTTCCTTAGCTTATTAGAATATGCTGACACTATAGACCACTCATCCTATGAACAGACAGCATCAAACCAGATCCCGGACACTAGGGTATCTACCGAAAAAAGGGAAGTTACACTTACACACACACACACACATTTGGTAAACAAGAAAAAACACAACATTGTATCAATTATATAATCCCTAACAGCTAACCTTGGACTACCAACCATTTGTAAATTTAAGAATCAGAAATAAAAATTTTAATAAACATAAAATTTCAGAAATAATGAATGTTCTATGGAGACATTTAACTTAAGATCTCTTACCAAAACCTGCTTTCAGAAGTGCTTCATTTATTGAAGAAGTAGTTTGTCACAATGAGGCTGTATCTTGAAATACATACACATAGGACTATAAAGTGCCAATGTTTGAAGTATTTTATATACGTGAAAGTCACTCATGTCTGACACCTGTGATCCATGGGTCACAGTCCATGGGTCTGTCCATGGAATTCTCCAGGTAGCCATTCCCCTTTCCAGGGAAACTTCCCAACCCAGGGATCTAACCCAAGTCTCCCACATTGCAGGCAGATTCTTTATCAGCTGAGGCACCATGGAAGCCCAAGAATATTGGCATGGGTAGCCTATCCCTTCTCCAGTGGATCTTCCTGACTCAGGAATCAAATCAGGTCTTCTGCATTGCAGGCGGATTCTTTACCAACTGAGCTATTAGGGAAGCCCTATTTTATTTTTCAATTAGCATTAGCATATATATGTATAACACTATTTTAATTCTGTCTTTCAATCTCCTTTTTATGTACTTCTTAAAATGCTAATTAGTTTCAGAACCTGAGCATATTTTACGTCTTACATGCAAATTCAAATAAACTTTTGAAAGAATATATAATAAAAATTAATGTGAAGTAACTTTTATCTCTATATTGAAGTGATTAAAAAATCTGGCACATGTCAAAAGATTTTTTTTAATGATATTCTAATAGACTATCACTTTAGTTGTTTTGTTTCTTCATTTATATATCCAAAGGGAAGAGTAGCTGCTTTGATACTCTGTAAGCTATCTATTTTATTTACATATAATTTTTTCTGGTTTACAGATGTTTAAGTACCAAAAATAACTTTAAAAGATAAAGTGGTATTTTAAATAATAAACTAGAGATATAGCAAGAAAACATTCCCTTTCAAAATCCTTCCTTGACAATTACACATACCAGGCAGACGCTTGCTGCTGTTCAACTTAAATGAAGTTTATGGGGTGTAGGTTTTCTATGCATGTGAGACATTCCAAAAACAACTTAAGACTCCAAAACAAAAGTCTTCCAGATGAACACTGCATAAACCGTCCCTTTGGAAGAATATAAAATCCACCTTACCTTAGCACAAGAATCATTAAATATTATTGTACATGATTCTGTATGTTTAGAACTATAAAGGTTTAGAACACAGATTATTTCTAATGTTTCATTTCAATAAAAGCATTTTAAGTAGTTGTACACTTCAAATGAGGACAAAATAGAGTGGAATATGGTCATGATGTTTCCAAGTTGTCATGGTTACTTGCTTGTCAAATAAGGTTTCTAACACACAACCATATCTGTCAGCAATAGAACAGCATGGTTAAATTCTGAAAGTCACCAATCACCTGAGAAAGCCAAGATAAAAATGTCAAAAATGATGGCCTATATACAGATTTTGGCTACAATGTGAAACACCACTCTTTCGCCAGAACCCAGAAGCTTCCAGAACTAATGAAAAATGAAATTTTGAGTTGAATGTGATCTCAACAGGAAATGAAATGCATCTTTCAGTTTCTTTGGAGGACTACCAACAATATCTCCTTGTATCAGATCTGCTTCCAATTCTTAATTGGGTTCCAGAAAGGGAAAAAAGCTAACACCTCACAGGGAGAGAATACAGTGTGTGGCTACCCACTTATTTAATCATTCTTGGTTTGGTTTAGACTGCAGTTTAGTTTGTTCTACTTAATAAAAATATTTTGATAAATTTTATAATACATGTCATAATAAATGTGCCTAATGTGATAAACAGAAACAAAAATAATGTGGAAATGTTTTTCTGTATGGGAAAATATTTTTATAACTCATTTGCAATTAATGAAAAATAGAATCTCATCTAATTATTCAGTGTCACCTTTACAAATTAGGATTTTGATATTAACAATTTAAAATACGTATTTAATGACTTTAAAAACAAAACGTGATTATTTAATAAATGCAATGAGTAGAAAAATGAGTAATTGTATACCTTATTCTAATTATGTAGACCGATACCTCCTAAACTGTGTGCTAAAAACCACAGGGTCTTTGACAAGGTCTTGAGTTAAATAAATTTGGGAGAACTACATTAGTGACTATTTCTAATTCCTCTTTGCATGCTTTGAAAGGCTTTAGCAAAATATAACAATACTAGCTTACTTTCTTTTTTTTTAATTAATTAATTTTAATTGGAGGCTAATTACTTTACAATATTGTAGTGACTTTCACCATACATCGACATGAATCAGCCACGGGTTTATTTCATAACATTCTTTTTCATAACAAACCTTCATCATATGGGCCTGAAAAGTTTAGTGTTTCTCTGGAAGAATAATCAAACATGTCTCTGAGACAAAAAGATGAAACAAGTGTTCCTTCAGACAAATTTCTCTCCACCAGAGCGCTGCCTATTTTTTTAAATTTCTCACAAAAGTTATGTAAAAACCTATTAATGCAACCATTATGGTAAATTTTGCATGTGGCATATTTAATAAAGGAGACTATTTAGCTCATTAAAAAACATTTGTATTTAGTAACAGGTCTCGGAAAAAATACCAGTCGGAAATCAGTGTGGGAAAATGGCTGTGAGCAGGAAAGGCAAAGAAGATATCTTTAGTGATAGGTTTTCCAAATGCAGTTGCTTAAAAGAAAAATCAATACAGCTCTTTGGTCATTAGGATGAAAAAATTAAAGCTATCGTGCTTCAGAGCAATACCTAGGGCAGCTGATCTTAATAAACTTGAGAAAAAAATAGTTTTTGGAAGAATAAACAAAAATGTTCTAGTTTAGAGCATACTCATGAAATTCACATTTTCCCCAGATTTATACAGGTATGACTAATGATTGGGCTTCCCTGGTAGCTCAGCTGGTAAAAAAAAAAAAAAAAAAAAAAAATCCACCTGCAATGTGGGAGATCTGGGTTCAATCCCTGGATTGGGAAGACCCCCTGGAGAAGGGCATGGCAACCCACTCCAGTGGGTTGAGCTTCCCTGGTGGCTCAGATGGTAAAAGCGTCTGCTTGCAATGCAGGAGACCCAGGTTTGATCCCTGGGTCACGAACATTGCCTGAAGAAGGGTATGGCAACCTACTCCAGTATTCTTGCCTGGAAAATTCTATGGACAGAGGAGTCTCATAGGCTACAGTCCATGGGGTCACAAAGAGTCGGACGTGACTGAGCGATTTCAGTTCACTTCACCTGGAGAAGGGAAAAGCTACCCACTCCAGTATTCTGGCCTGGAGAATTCCATGCACTGTATAGTCCATGAGGTCACAAATTGACAATTTATAATTATTCATATTTAAGATATGCAACTTGATGATTTGATATTGTAACAGAGCAGGATCCTACGAGGCCCTCCCAGAACAGACCCCTACCCATGTTCTCTGCCTGCCTTTTGTCTCTAGAAAAACTTTAGTCAAAGAATAAATTTAATCAGAAAAGTCAGAAAATGCAGAAAGAGGAAAACAACTTATCAAGAAAAAATAATACTTCTTTAGCATTAAACAAAGTCAAGGATCTTTTAGTTCTTCCTTAAGGACTACAGATATTATTCTCAGCCATATCACCTGAGCTGTTTTGCAGACACTGACCCCCACACCAGGTGGAAGAAGTTAAGTATATGCTGGCCACAAGCATGGAGACCCACACAGGCTGGAAACAGAAGGTTAATGATGCTGACTCTCAATTATGTGACCAACCACCAACCAATCAGAATGTCCATGAGCTGATTACACCCATGCGTCTAACACTGGAAGACTCCTCACTACCCACTCTGGATGAGATACACAGCCTTGAGGCTCATAGCCTACCATGGCACTGTTTGACTGGCAAAGCAATCAAGCTAATTTCCTTCTAATTCACCCGAAACTCTTTGTCTCTGAGATTTAATCTGGCACCAGTGTACAGAGGCCACATTTTGGCAAAATTACATGTATATACATTGTGATATAATAGCCACAATCCAGCTAATTAACATACCCATCCCCTCACACAGCAACTATCTTCTTTTTCACATTTTTAAGAGTGAACATATAATGTAGAATATAGATGGATAATCCCTGTTATGAGAACGCTTTCCTCTTAAACGGTATGAGAGATTATTCAGAAATAAACAGTTAAAGAGTCGGACACGACTAAGCGACTGAACAGCAACAGTAAACACTTCTAAAGTGTAAAATGTGTTTGAGAAACTGTGTAACCTACTAAGAAACTTACATATTATGCAAACACACACAGAAGGCATGTACATATGGGCATACATATATGTAATATTAATGCATTAATGTCATAAAAAATAAGGGAATATCCAGGGCATGAATATCTTAATTTCATTTTCTGTCTCTATAAACCTCTGAATCCCTTAATTTTATGCCTAATTTCTTCTCACACTGGCAGCTTTAGCGTCTCCCAGTCAACATACACCAGTGCTCCTGTTTACACCTGAAAGCTCTTAAGTCAGGGAATTTTCTCTGCTCACTTGCATTTCCTGGCAACAAAGAAATCTACAGGCAGAAGGCTGTTTGGAAACAGGTAAGATCCAGTGAAAAATGCCTACACTAGAAGTATATCAAGAAAGTTCTTTTAGCCATAGTACATAAATTCCAAGAATAATACCTACCGGAATGATACATTAAAATCCAAATGAGAAAACATACAAAAGGACACAGGCACTTAATTTGTAAAATGTCCTTTGAAATGTTTCCAGAATCTTATCAAACTAAAAGGAAAGGTCCAGGAACATATTCTTTACAAATATTAGTAATTCCTTTGTATCCTTTTGGAAAACACATCATTCCTTTAATCACACTAGGGAGCTATTTTGGGAAATATTTGTTATAGTGCAATTCAGAAGGTCTCACATTACAGAAGAGTTTGTTACTTTGTTGGGAGCCGACCTAACAGCCCCCAGATCATTCCATTAGGTTGCTAACACTGCAAAGCCTTTGCAAGCCAAAGGAGGACTGACAGGTGGCATCATTTAGAACTGAGTGTGGCACATATTTGTTTCATCTCATCTGTGTTTCTTACTGAAGTAAAAATATTATTTTCAGCCAGTAAAAGCTCTTTCATATTTATATTTACTGGTTTTCCATCCCCTTTCCTGAAGAGAGTTCAGAGATTAAATATATTTATATGGATATCTTCCATAATTTTAAAGATGTAGAAAGTTTACAGCTATGCATCTAGATAAATGGTACCACACAAAAATATCTGAAATTTCAATATCAATCAAGCCATTTGGGGGAAAAATGTCTATGTGTATGTGTACATCAACTATTTAGCAATTTAACTTGAGAGACTGTATACTTGAGAAAAAATATATCTAGTCTTCCATTTCTAATAAATATTAACCATTTTAGTAAGTTTCTTAGTAGCTTGATAAAGAAGCTTTTGGGATTTTTTAAAAGTCACAACTAGCTTTTGTATTTAAAGTACAAATTAAACGCAGACTGTATTAATGTACATGGAGGTTTGTAGAATCAGATAACAGTGGCACTACTTACATGCTAAATTAAAAGCATTTGCGCATGGTAGGGAAATTTCAAAAACGAGGTTTTAAAGCAACTTCTATGAGCAATTGGTGAATAAAAAGTAATATATCAGGTTTCTACTAAAGCTCTTTGATTTCTTATCCACTACCTTAAGATTATAAAATATTTGTAACTAGAAATAAAGTAACAGTCATGCTGTTTAGATAATATAGGTATAGCATAAAGAAACAAAATTCCATACTTGAGAAAGCCAAAAATAAAAAAGTTGACACCCAGACAACAAAGAACTTTTAGTGAATATCTGATACAGGTCCTACGTGGCTGTAGATACCGTGGAAGATAGAGGGATATTGCTCAAAAATAAGATGAAAAAGCACAACACCCCCGGTCCCCATCACAGGAAATACATTCCAAGACCGCCAGTGGATACTGAAACCGCAGGTAGCGCCAAACCCTTCATATATTATGTTTTTTCCCGACACAGATTTATCTATGATAAAGTGTAATTTATAAATCAGCCACTTAAGAGACTGACAATAACTAAAAATAAAATAGAACAATTGTAACAATATGCTGTCATAAAAGTTACATGAAGGTGGCCTCTCTCAAAAATACCTTACTGTACCAATTTAAGGCTTTTTCCTTTGTAACTTAGCACTTACTGAGCTCTGTGCCTGGCACTTCATCCGTCTGAGGTGCGACAGCAAAATTAGAGCAATTTTTTTTTTCCTCTTTCACAGTTTCACAAAGATCCCCCGTTTTGCTGTAGGTCTTAGCAAACTCAGCATACCGGTTTTGCTGTCTTCCCCATTAAGTTCAGCGATTTCACCTTTTCAGGTAAAGGAAGCACTTTATGGCTTCTGTTCAGCATATTCAAATTGCCAGTGTCTCTACTTTTGCACTTTGGGGTCATTATTAATTCAAACAAAGGTCCCCTCCACACAGGAGCTGAGGCGGCTCCAGGTGACTAAATTCTCCGGATACTCGGTGGGAGGTGGGGGAGCTGTTCACGTTCCAGGCTAAACCATGCGAGATTTTATCACTACTCTGAACAGCAATTTAACACTTGTGAGTTGCTTATTTCTGAAATTTTCCATACATTATTTTCAGACCCTGATTGATCGCAGGTAACTGAAACTGCAGAGGGCAACACCGCAGGTACAGGGGCATGTTGTAATAAGATGTTTTTCTCAACCAAACGTCAGCAGAATCGTGTAACTGGTCCTGGGTCCGGCTATTGTTTCAAGTATATCCTAAATTTACCGGTGATCTTACTACACTGAACCATATCTAGTATAAGGCAATATTTGGTTGTGGAAGATTACATTTTGTAATCTGTATATAAAATTTAACAAACCTTTCTTCAAAGACAACCAAGCAATTTGGCTTCACATTCTGTAGTTTTATAACTCAAATCCCATTCTGGAAGATGGCACTTTTTCTTGATTTTTCTTCGTCCATCTAGACATGAGCAAAGATCCTCTTTTTCTACAGAAAACTGTTCTGGGAAACCAGTCCTTTATACACACTTGTGCCTGCGCGTTCAGTTGTGTCTGACTCTTTGGGACCCCCTGGACTATAGCCTGCCAGGCTCCTCTGTCCTTGGAATTACCCAGGCAGGAATACTAAAGTGGGTTTCCTCCTCCAGGGGACCTTCTCAACTCAGGGATTGAACCTGTGTCTCTTGCGTCTCCTGCATTGGCTGGCAGATTCTTTACCACTGAGACTTGGGAACCCCTCAGTGCTATACACATAAGTGTCGTTAATTTATACTCAGTCCTACATATGTAAGTCATTAATCTATACTCACAAGTATGTAAACACATCAGAAGGTTTGGATGAGTGCATATAGCAGCTGAGGAATAACTATTTCAAAAGAACAATGCCTAGTCCTTTGTTTATGAACTCTGTTTTCTGAATTAATATCCTGTTAGGTTAATGCAAGATATTATTATCAGTGTCAGAAAAAGCAATCAAACTCAAAGGATAACTTTCCTTTAAGCAATATCATTTTGGAAGTAGTCACCTCTTTACAAATGGACAGTCTGTACATCAGATTCATTAGATAAAATATATCCTGGTGTAATGAGCAGGTACAGCTACTAGCTAATCAGGGTTTCCATTGCCAAATAAATCTCTCACTGCCTGAATTATCAGCCATAATTTATCAGCTCCACTGTAATCTTACACCTAATAGCCTATAATTTTATATAATGCTGCATTGAAAAATTCAAAATAAGCAAAATTTTGAAAATTCCAATAACAAAGTAGCCCCTTTAAACATGAGATATTTTAGTTGACCTACAATTACTCCTTTTTTTTTTCATTAGAGCTTTAACCAAGTAGAAAGAAAATATATTGAGGGAACCTCAAATATCAATTTTATTACTTATTCAAAGTTTCTCACAAAGTTTAATCAATAAAACTTCTGGGCAAAGAGACTCTCCTAGTAATATAACACTAAGATTAGATTCTTTATTTGAATTTTCAATTCTTCCATTGGTTTAGACATTTCCCAGTGATCTATTGATCCATGGTGAACACCTCTTTTTATAAATTAACCAACCAAATGCCGACTCTGTCAGTTCTGAACTGTGTGCTAATAGATCACTAACTTTGCATCCTATCTCTATGTATATAAGGTCCTAGAAACTCAACAGAGCTGAACTGAAGGAAGATTATATATTTGTAAGTGTGCATTTTCTCCAAGGGTGTGCATTCTGATTATATTTAAAAAAGAACAAAAAAAATTATTCTTGTTGCCTTTTTCATTTGTATCCTATTTTTTCACATCATTAAAATAATTGAGTATAAAATGTGAAATAGTAATGTACCATATTTGTTTGGCCTTTAACACTTCAGGATGATTTCAGTTTTACTATCTCATGGTATCCATGGTACACTTCTGTAAGATTTTAAGGCATACTAGTTATCATACTAGTTATGACTATTTCCTTTAAATGTGGAAGATATATTCATAAAAAGGAACCCCAAAGTGTTGCTCTCTTGGAAATCATACAGATAGTAGCAAAGCCAAGACTTCTATTGAAAGTGATTGTCTAATTTTGTACTTGAGATTCAAGAAGATACTGTGAAGTCTTCTTTAGGAACAGATGAGATGAATATCTTCATATTTTCTTCTACCCAATTTTCTTTACTCAGTCTTCTAAGGGACAATGTGATTAGATTGCTGCACCTGAAGTAAGTGTAGCACAGAGCATCTGTACCATCTATTGTCTTAATCTTACTAGTTCTCAGAACTAAGTCCACAGTTATGGATGGTTAAGTTAGGAACACTTTAATTCATGAAGGATTAAACACACTTCTCTGAGTAGTATTCTTGAAGCCTCTTGCAATGTCATTTTAAAATAAAATTCACCATTTCACTTTCAAATTTTATGTAACTTTTATAAACCCGAGCATCTTCTAATAAGAAGGATATCCTTATACCTTTGAAATTTGCAATACTCTTTGAAGTGTAAAGATATTCATGTACAGTAGTCACCACCCACAAATGAAGTCCATCCCAAAGCACATTTGTAAGTCCAATTTGTTTAGAAGTCCAATAAATTTAGCCTAAGTACCCAACTAACACAATTAGCTGTATAGTACTGTACTGTAATAAGTTTATAATACTTCTAACACCTGGGCTTCCCAGGTGGTGCTAGTGGTTAGGAACCTGCCTACCAATGCAGGATACATAAGAGACATGGGTTCAATCCCTGCACTGGGAAGATCCCCTGGAGGAGGGCATGGCAACCCACTCTAGTATTCTTGCCTGGAGAATCCCATGGACAGAGGAGCCTGACAAGCTGCAGTCCATGGGGTCACAAAGAGTTGGACACAACTGAAACAACTTAGCACGCCTGCACTTTTCACACCAATAAAAAACAAACACAAAAAATAAAGAATTCATTTTTAGTTTTATAGTACAGTACCTTGAAAATTACAGTAGCATAATACAACAGCTAGCATACAGGGGCTGGCATTGAGTGAACAGGCAAAAAGAGTTACTGACTGGAGGAAGTAGGGGAGGTGGGAAATGATAGAGCTGAAGGATTGTCAGCAATAGGAAATGAAGGGCAAGCTGCAATTGAACATCAGCCTTGAGTTAATGGCACAGGTTCAAATTCCATGCTAGATTCAATTTTATCTACCCTCTTGAAAAAATGATCCACTGATAGCTACTGGTAGTAGCTTTTTTCTTCTTCTTCTTTCTCATCGTAGATGTCTTGGGAGCACTAGATTGCATTCTGAACGGCTGCTGCAAACTTTGTGCACAGTTCTATATTAGGGTCTCGTTCTTCAAAAACTAACAATGCCTCCTCAAATAAGAAATCCCCTTACCGTCTCCTATCCCAGGAACCTCTTCAGTTTTTCAGTTAATTTTTCTTCCTCTTGACTCTCTTCTTCCTTGCTCTGCCCCTCCAATTCCATCAGGTCTTCATTACTGAGCTCCTCGTGTTGTGCAGCAAGTTCAGTCAAGTTGTCCTCCATCAATAAGTTGCTGAAGACTTCTCTGGACTCCTCATCTTCCTCCGCAAGTCCACAAAAATCGCCAGCAAACTGCAGACCACAGTTCTTCTAAACCCCATTTGTGGTGATGGCCGTAACCTCACACCAAGCAAAGTTAATCGTTTTTATGACTTTGTAGATGTTGTAGTCCTTTCAAAATCATCCCTAGGTTATTCCTGATTTGTCACTCACCTTTACTGCCTGACAAACAGTGTGATGTAAAAAATAACTCTTGAAAGTCACTGCACCTCCTTGGTCTATAGGTGGGATGCACTACTTTGATGTTGGGATAAAAGTTGTCCATGAATGGAGGGTGGTCCAGAGCATTGTTGAGCAGCAAAAGAATGTTGAATTGGACATCCTTCTCCAAGCAGTATTTCTCTGTCTGGGATAAAGTGGTAGAAAAACCAGTCCTGGAAAATGACCTGTGTAACCCTGGTTTTTGGGATTACTCTTCCACACAACAGGAAGAGAGCCCTTGATTGCGTTTTTAAGGGCTTTGGGTTTTCTGAATGATAAACTAAGAGAGGTTTTAGTTTCATATCACCAGAAGCATTACCATTAAACCACAAAGTTAGCCTGTCTTTTGCAGCTTTATAGCCTGGTATCAACTTTTCCTCCTCACTGATGTAATTTTGGTACGGCATCCTCTTCCAGGGCAGTCCCATCTTATCCACATTAAAAAACCTGAGAGGGTAAATACTTGCCTTCATCAATAATTTCTTGAAGTGCTTCCAAGAATTCCCAAGCGGCTACTATATCTGCACTAGCTTCCTTGCCACTAACTTTTATGTTGTGAAGATTGGTTCTAGTCTTTAACTGATGAAACCAGCCATGGCTGGAATTAAAAGATTCTCTGCTGTGTTTCTACTTCAGGTCTTCATAAAGGCTTTCTGTTTTTTCCTGAGTCAGCATTAAGCTGAGTGAGACTTGATGCCGATGCTAATCCTGTATCCACACACTGAGAAGTTTCTCTGTCTCCTCCACTTTTCTACACCTGTTACTGTCAACATCACTGGCACAGACTGAATGATTCATGTTGTAAGAATTAGTGATGCCTGCCATCTTTTTACCTTGCTCTACTGTATCAATTATTCTCTTTCATTTCCATCATTATCGCTTGGCAGTTAGCTGCACCAGCAACATCACCACTGCTTTTCTATTTGCTTTCAGACATCCTGGACTTGAAATAAAGATGCTGTGCTGCTGTACTCTGTACAGTCCTATACAGTACACAAAGGCACAACCACTTATAGACGATTCATACAGCTGACAATGTACACAAACTTTGTAAACTAACTTACATGATTGGACATGCAAAAGCACATTCACATCTTTGAAAGTTCGCAACTTGGAGGTTTATATGGAGGGGGACTTACTGTATAAACAAAACAAATGATGACTGATCAATCAATTAATGGGAATAGTTTGTAATAATGGAAGCAACTCTGTATTTTACATCCTCACTGAAACTTTTGAGAAGATTATTTCCTCTGGTTAAACAACCAATAATATCACTTCCTAATATATTTGGGGAGGGTTTCCTTACTCTCCCAAAGACCTTAGATGGGGTTCCTACTTCTCCCACTGCTTTGCATGGAGGCATAAGACTGTCTAGTTATATTCAGAGAATCAGTCTTCCTCATTTTAAGAACAACAGTACTGACCAGTGTACATTACAGGATTGCTGCTAAGAGCTAGCTAGTGGGAAAATATATTGAAAACTAAATTGATACATAAACATGATTAAGCGACCTGGAGGGAACTTATATTTTGGTTAGCGATGTAGACTGAATGGTTTCAAACCTTTCCCGTGATATTCTGTGACCTTGCATAAGATTTTCACACTTCTATATATCAGTGGGAATAATAACATACGTAGTTTTTGTATTGTTAGGATGGTTTGAACTAATTTTAAATTTATTTAGAACAATGTATCTTACATGGTGGGAATGTGTATGTTTGTTAAATAAACAAAATAAAAATATCCTAGATGTCAAGCTGGAATCAAGATTGCTGGGAGAAATATCAACAACCTCAGATATGCAGATAATACCACCCTTATGGCAGAAAGTAAAGAGGAACTGAAGAGCCTCTTGATGAAAGTGAAAGAGGAGAATGAAAAAGCTGGCTTAAAACTCAACATTCAAAAAACTAAGATCATGGCATCTGGTCCCATCACTTCATAGCACATAGATGAGGAAACAATGGAAACAGTGAGAGACTATTTTCTTGCGCTCCAAAATCACTGCAGATGGTGACTGCAGCCGTGAAATTAAAATCTTTTACTTTGCTTGCTCCTTGGAAGAAAAGTTATGACCAACCTAGACAGCATATTAAAAAGCAGAGACATTACTTAGCCAACAAAGGTCCATATGGTCACCATATGGTCAAAGCTATGGTTTTTCCAGTAGTCCTGTATGGATGTGAGAGTTGGACCATAAAGAAAACTGAGCATGGAAGAACTAATGCTTTTGTACTGTGGTGTTTGGAGAAGACTCTTGAGAGTCCCTTGGACTGCAAGGGGATCCAACCAGTCAATCCTAAAGGAAATCAGTCCTGAATGTTCATTGGAAGGACTGATGCTGAAACTCCAATAATTTGGCCGCCTGATATGAAGAACTGACTCATTTGAAAAGATCCTGATGCCAGGAAAGATTGAAGGCAGGAGGAGAAGTGGATTACAGAGGATGAGATGGTTGGATGGCATCACTGACTCGATAGACATGAGTTTGAGCAAGCTCTGGGACAGGATGATGGACAGGGAAGCCCGGCATGCTGAAGTCCATGGGGTTGCAAGGAGTCCGACACAACTGAGCAACTGTACTGACTTAGATGTCAATTACATCTCAGTATATATATAGTTTTTGTACTCATCTTGGAAAGCACACAAATTGAATTATAAAGATGATAAAAGTTCAAATGCAGTTTCTGTTTAAAAGCAATTACAATTATTAGCTCCATGATATTTTTAATAGTCTTGATAAAGATGTCTACAATTTATTAAACATCTCCTAGTGATATTTACTACACTCTTATCTTTATACATCTTTCTATTTAGCTTCACCATAATCCTTTACACAGAGCCTATTTTTCCATTTAAAAAAATGTAGAGACTAACACCAGTAAATGGTAGAGGTAGGACTCCCATTTAACCAGGGTGCTTTGGCTATATTATTTGTTTGAAAACTGGATGAACTAAATAACATTTAATAATTCCCTGAATTACTTTTTTAACTGGAGGTGTGCTCAGTTGACTCCCATATATTCATTGCCCCAAATCCACAGACTATTTCCTCCTTTAAATATAATCTTTGTAAATGGTTCCCAACTTTTTGATAAAAACAGTGAATTACAACAAGGCTGCCCAGCTTTCCTTGTGATGCAGACAGTGATATTTGAAGTGACAGATTTGCTGGCATGCCATCTAGGAATCATTAAGTACCACTTTCAAGTCTTATTATAGCAGTTCTTCAGCTTGGGTTATTATGATCTGAGGCTGTGCACCAGAGTGTCAGACAGCCTAGTCCACTAGAGAGGAATCCCAACCCAACACAAATGGCTGAAGGGTCATCTCAGCTGCAGAATTTCTCCAGATTATCTGAGGACCGTATTACAACCGTGTCATAGCACAACCTCTCCTTCTGCCCAAATCTGGCTTTCATCATTCCTTTAAGAAAGTTCGAGAGAACTCTCCAACAATGTCCCTGCATTCCAAGCTCCATTTCAGAAACTAAGACAATCTGAATGCGGTTGAAGTCCTCCTGAAGAGTGTAGGGGTCAGCTCTTGAACACTCAAGTAAAGAAAACCGAGTTCAATTATCAGCTCTTCAGTTACAATCTTTGTGCTATCAGGCAATTTGTCAATTAAATAATCAGGGGAATATGAGTCTCTACCCATAGAGTTGTTGTGAAGATTAAGTAGCCTAATGCACAGGTGTACAACATAGAAAGAGAAAGTGTGAAATAGTCACTCAGTTGTGTCCAGCTCTTTGTGACCCCATGGACTGTATGGACTGTAGCCTGCCAGTCTCCTCTGTCCATGGAATTCTCCAGTCAAGAATACTGGATTAGATTGCCATTTCCCTCTCCAGGAAATCTTCCTGACCCAAGGATTCAAAATGAGTCTCCTGCATTGTAGGTAGATTCTTTACCATCTGAGCCCCCAGGGAAGTCCCAAAGTACATTCATTGGCTGGGAATCCTTAATAAGTTTTAAATATGTAATAACTGTTGGCTGGAGTTGTACTTGTGTTTCTCTAAATCCACATTAAAAAAAAAAAAGCTACACAGTGGACATTTGTTCTCCTAGATAAACAATTCAAGCTGATTTTTGGCACACCCAAAGTTGAAGCATCAATAGTCAGAATTTACTTTCAAAGGAATTGCACAAGTCCCTTGACATTTTACTGATGAAATGTTTGCAATGATCAACAATTTGAGCAACTGATATACTGATGACCTTTCCATAGATTTTGTTACAATTTAATAAAGGATCCCTTTTTATAGGAGACCAAATATTTTCAGCATACAAAAGGACTTTGACATTTAAAGGATCAACTGAACAATGAAAATTATAGATGAGAAAATAAAAGCAAAAATGGCACTAAGAAATTTGCATGGTTATTACATACCAAGTAATAGTAATTCATGAAAAGATACTTTAGGCCATATTATAGAATAACAAATCATTTCTGATGATTTAAGAGCATTCAACTCACTTGTCATTTCTCTGAATACCTTTAATTTTATTATCCTATCCACTAAGATGGTGATGGGACTTGAAATAATTCCAAATCATGCTCATCCCTGTGTTGGCTTTTATTTCAAATATCCCTTAGTCAGCTTCAGAATTTGTTTTTTCAGGAGTAGGTAAGTAAGAGAGAAAGTAGTGGGAGCTAGAGAAAAACCCAAGCACAAAAGGACTGCTTACAACTACCTTTTATTGGAATAGGCAACCAGTCTTGTTTCTGCTATATCCTAAAAATATATACTTGATATCAAAGGATTAAATAAAAATAATCTTTAGGAAGTGAACCCTTCGATTTTAAAATATCATCCATTCCATCCAATGTGTTTCCAGAACAAAGATTACTTTTACTAAATTAATAGTATTTGAGAAAATAGTGATTCTCAAATACTATTGAAAGTTAGATAACCTATATAGATGGCTATCTAACCTATATTCCCACTTTCCCAAATAAAGTGTTTATGTTTACATCTTCAGAATCATGGGACAAAAAAAATATTTTTACATGGAATTTACAAAATCATACGAATGCAAAACGATATAAGAGATGATCCTAGCCTTCCAAAATGTAAAGTATTTTGTGTATATCTAAGGAAAAAAAAAATTTCAAGGCAACATGTATGTGTAAATATGTAGAACAAAACAAGAGGAAACAAAAACTTAAATGCCAAGATCCAAGGAGGTCAAGGAAAGGATCTTGGACGACATCTTCTTGTACAGATTTATGTATTTAAACTCAACCACAGAGGAAGAACTGAAATCTCCATTATCAATTTCTAACACTGGTTGGATTAATTTTACAATTTCAAGTTGAACTTCTACAAAGGATATACCTTTGTACTTCAAATGGATTTGAAGCTTTTAAAAATGAAATGAAATATGTTTTTCTGAACTAGAATTTAGAAATGTGTGGCTTCCCTCCTGGCACAGTGGCAAAAATCCACCTGCCAATGCAGGAGACGTGGGTTGCAATCCTGGGCTGGGAATAGTTCCCAGAGAAAGAAATGGCAACCCACTCTAGTATTCTTTCCTGGTAAATCCCATGAACAGAGGAGCCTGGTGGGTTACAGTCCATGGGGTCCCAAAGAGTTGGACACAACTTAGCAACTAAAATACACATATGTTTTAAAGGTCATTTTCTGGCAAGAAGCTGTGAACTGAAGTACAATTGCTTTGTAACTTCAGAGTAGTGGTTTGGGTAACCGCAGCTTTCACAAGCAAAACAGTATTGGCTTCTGGAAGACTGACTAATCCATAAGTCTTTTAATTCTGCCTTGACTTAATGAAATGGTTGCTATTACATACTGTGGTATTTCTAATTGAAAATTTCTTTATTCAGCATATATTTTTTACCAAAAATGTGTAAGTTAGCTCTTTTAACATTTAGAGGGGGAAAAAAAAATGAACCTCTTTGAATGTATACCCAGAGTGACTGAAGTAACAGAATTGGATGTGCAGAGACAGAGATAGATATGGTAGCAGTTAAACAGATGAAGATTGCTCCCATAGTGCTTTCTTTTCATACGAAATTTTTCTATAGCTACAAAATGGCAAGTTATATACTGAGCCAAAAAAGTTCTCTTTTTTTTAGTACTGTGCAAAACTCCCAGGAGATCATATATGAATTGTACCCCTATCTGTTCCATTTATTAAAAATCACTTCAAGATTCCTTCTCTACTTCACTCTCTGTGGGATGGAATTCAAAGCCAATGAGCAATTTCAAATCCATTGGAAACATAAAGCATGGTAAGCTGTATCAGAGGAGAACAATTGTCGCTGCTTAAGCAAAAGCTTAGTCTGCCATATGTTTACTGGCTATTGTCTTATTTTAAAATCATATTTTCAGATTTTATTTTATTAATCATCAGGACAGCTAGTGATTTTGCCACAAGGACATCTGAAACAGAATTGGAGACTTTCCAGTGTGGAACCTACTGAGAAGCCCAGAGTTGATATGACGATTATTTTAGCTGAAGACACTTAAAATTCAACAGATGCAGAAAGAACCCTTCTCAGGGCTTACCTTACTTGACTAAAAACAGCAACTTCTAGAAAATGAGGTCACCTTAAATTATTCTCAGAAGAGAGACCAAGAGTGAACCAATCATAAATCTCTGAGGGGAAAGACCAGTTTGTACTGTTAGTTCTCCCAAAAACCCACTAGGCTTTCCTAAAGAAACCTATTTGTTCCTCATCTAGAAGGCTTTTCTTCCCTTTATCCTACTAAATTAGGTATATAAGCTTTTAACTATAACCATTTATCAAGCTATCTACTACTTTTATTAGCCCTTCCATGCATAAGAATAAATCTTATTTTTTTTCTCTCCTGTTAATCGCCTTTTGTCAATTTAATTCACAGGCAAACATTTACTAAACTAAGAGAGTAGAAGATACATTTTTCTCCCTCCCAGACAACAGCAGTCAAGGCACATAAATAATGTTTTAAGTATCAGATACAATAAAGTGGATTCATGCATCAGGACCCACAGAATGGAGGCTGCCCCATTGGCTGGGCCCACATCACACATCTCAACTCAAGTCAGCCTGCATTTATGAAAAACACCTGTCAAGGAAAACTGAACATGTATCAGTTACAATCCTCCAACTCAACTTTGGCTAACTTCTCTCTGCCTCTTGAAAATAGAACCTTCAGTCCTTGTAAAGAAATCCCTCACTTCCTGGACAATTGTTCCCAGTGTCTGCATTACCTATTCAGAGCTCTAGAAAATCCATGTTTGCCCCAAATTCCTGGGGAGGAGGACAGCGCTTCTTGTGAGCCAATGTACTCCCTAATCCATGAACTGTTTTCCCTTAAATAAAGAACATCAAATGCATTATTAGCTTGTTTTAGTTTTGTCATCTCAAAATTTTGGTAACAACATGGGACCTGAAGACAGCTGCTGCAGAGTCCAGGGGTGGCTCCTGGATGCAGGTTGTAGTACCTGAAGAGCCATCTTGGTTTGTTGCCTCTTGGGCTTCTCTCCAGAATCTCAGGTAAGCCTTTCTCATATGGAGCTCTGCTTATTTTGCCATCAGAGCTCTTTGAGTTTGTCTTAATCCTCCTGAGGGGCAGGGAAACTGAAGTGTGAGAGAGTCTAGGGTTTCTGGGTGAGATTTGGTGTTAGTTCAAGTTGTGTGCGTGTATGCTCAGTCTTATCCAACTCTTTTTGACCCTATGGACTCTAGACTGCCAGACTCCACTCTCCATGCAATTTTCCAGGCAAGAATATTGGAGTGGGTTGCCGTTTTCTACTCCAGGGGATCTTCCCCACCCAGGGATCTAACCTGCCTCTCCTGCATCACCTGCTTGGCAGGCAGATCATTTACCACTGCACCACCTACTAGGCCACAACATTTGGGTTTGTGGCTGACGTCATTTACAAAGGAATGCCTCCTGGAGATTCTGAAGAGTCTAAGGAATTGTGCACCTGGCGTCGGAAACAGTAAATCTGATTGAATTAGGAAACATCAACAAGGGGAAAGAAATAGGTACCCCTCAATATAAGAAGGCGAGAGGGCAGTAGTCAGGGAACTCACAAAGCCTCAGGTAAGTCCACAGCATAAAGCACTGAGGGTCTTGGGCAAAAAGACAGGAAATTCAAACTGTTTTGACCTGTGGCACATCATAATATAAGTAGGCATAAGTGAGACTTTTAAAAACCATTAAGGTGTCACTACTATAAAGAAATCTTCTCCTGCAAGGAATAACAAGTCTAATGATACCAAGAAGCTCAGAAGCCAAAGCTATAAAATTGGTGGGCACAGAGGAACACTTAAAAGCTGTTAGAGTGCTTACCATTTTGTCATTTGACAGGTATAAGGGATATTAGGAAAGCATAACTTGATTATTAAGAGCAAAGGTCATTCATGAGTTTCACATATTTTGGTATCCTTTAATGAAGATAATTCAATCAAGACGATATACCAAAAACAGCATGGTTTCCCATTTACATGAAACAAAGTCTTATCCATATAATTCTGGATTCTTTAAATAAAAAAAAAAAAAAATAGTGCTCAGAGTAGGGAATGTTAGTGACATTTATTTAGTCTCTATTTTCTATATAAATAACTTCAGAAAGATAATGTAAGATAGAATACATTCCTTAAATGATTTTCAATATGGCAAATTGATTTTTAAGCTAAAAATTCCAACATTAAAAGCTTAATTTGTTAAAGTTTTAGCAATAATACTAACACTAATAATAATGATATCATCATTGAATTATGTTTATATCAGTATATTCTGTTATATTTTAGGTATGTAAGAAATTTTCTGTACCAGAGTAGTTAAATTTAAAATTTGATTGTCTTACATAATGCATTTAATTGTATTTAACATACAATTTTAATATGGTCCCTATCATTATCAAAGATAAAAAATTTTCAAAATTCCCCTTTGAAAAGAACATTATTCTACTTCACATGGCATTTTTTGCTTTAATTTCCTAATATCAAAAACTTTACTGCACTCATAACATGAGAGTTTCAGCTTAAAGAAAAAAAAGAAAATTGCATGCTAAGAGTTCTGTCCTTTACTTTTATATACCAATAATCAAAATGTTTTAAGAATTGGCCTAACAGAGAAATTCATAAAAAGATGCTTCTCAAAGAGTTTTTTTCTCAAGAAAATTCATGCTTATAAATAGAAGGGTAGAAATGGTAAAGACAACAGCTGCCTGAGCTTGCTTGAAAAGGCAAGCAACTCCTTACAGAACCCTGATATTCCTGAGAAACCCACCCACCACACCTGTAGAGTAGCCTCCCCATGGTCACAACTAGAGAAAGCCCCCAACACAACACAGGAAGACCCAGCACAGACAAAATTTTAAATAAAAAAATAAAGAAAGAATGTGAAGTCCAATAACAGGGGAAACCTTAAGAATTTAGTGGACAAAAATGAGTAAAGGGAAATGTAACTATTCTGAACGTATTTTATGAACAGGATAATTGCAACAGAGCAATGATGTTTTTACACTGGTGAACAGCAAGGATATGATTTGCAAGCAGAGAGCTGAAGTGCAGATTATTTTGATGGGTCTTAAAGTTAATAATCTGAAAACTGTGAATGAGTTCACAAAAGGGGACATATAAGTTAAAATTAATGTATAGGACAATCACAGAGAAGAACACTGGTCATTAAATTTAAGCTTTGATTTCAAGGAAAATATTTCATATTTCAGCAACACAGATATTAATTGAAAGTTTTTAACAGCACTCACTTGTTCTTTCATTAACTTGTAAGGTCAATTTCAGCCAATTTTATAGAAAATAAGCATATGGGATACTAAGTGGATATAAGGAAGGCTTTTTGTCATTGTGTTTCCCTTATACAAGTTATTGCACCTAATCCAGATTTTTACATTAAATTATATTGAAAAGGTAAATATACATATATACATATATAAACATCAATGTTAAAACATTATTGTTTGACTTTGCTAAATTTTTAGATCTAGGTAAGCATCATTCTTATGAAAAACTTACTGGAGCATGAATACTTTTCATCTAAGCATCTCAAATGTCCTGAGTTTCTTAATTTTAAACAATGATACTATATTGTGCTGGGTGAACTCAGTTGATACTTTGATTTTGAAAAAGAACTGGAATTAACTTAAATTTCATGAATGTCAGAGTCTAGTGGACAGCACCATATAGATGGTCTCTAAGTATCAACTCTACTTTGATAGAAAATTTAAATTTGCTTGTATATTTTTGAGATTAGTTGTTTGTCAGTTGCTTCATTTGCTATTATTTTCTCCCATTTAGAAGGCTGTCTTTTCACCTTGCTTATAGTTTCCTTTGTTGTGCAGAAGCTTTTAATTTTAATTAGATCCCATTTGTTTATTTTTGCTTTTATTTCCAGTATTCTGGGAGGTGGGCCATAGAGGATCCTGCTGTGATTTATGTCGGAGAGTGTTTTGCCTATGTTCTCCTCTAGGAGTTTTATAGTTTCTGGTCTTACATTTAGATCTTTAATCCATTTTGAGTTTATTTTTGTGTGTGGTGTTAGAAAGTGATCTAGTTTCATTCTTTTACAAGTGGTTGACCAGTTTTCCTAGCACCACTTGTTAAAGAGATTGTCTTTACTCAATTGTATATTCTTGCCTCCTTTGTCAAATGGGCCAAAGAACTAAATAGACATTTCTCCAAAGAAGACATGCGGATGGCTAACAAACACATGAAAAGATACTCAACATCACTCATTATCAGAGAAATGCAAATCAAGACCACAATGAGGTACCATTTCACACCAGTCAGAATGGCTGCAATCCAAAGTCTGCAAGCAATAAATGCTGGAGAGGGTGTGGAGAAAAGGGAACCCTCTTACACTGTTGGTGGGAATGCAAACTAGTACAGCCACTATGGAGAACAGTGTGGAGATTCCTTAAAAACTTGCAAAATAAAAACTTGCCCACTGCTGGGCATACACACCAAGGAAACCAGAATTAAAAGAGACATATGTACCCCAATGTTCATTGCAGCACTGTTTATAATAACCAGGACATGGAAACAACCTAGATGTCCACCAGCAGACGAATGGATAAGAAAGCTGTGGTACATATATACAATGGAGTATTACTCAGCCATTAAAAAGAATACATTTGAATCAGGTCTAGTGAGATGGATGAAACTAGAGCTGATTATACAGAGTGAAGTAAGCCAGAAAGAAAAACACCAATACAGTATACTAACACATACATATGGAATTTAGAAAGATGGTAATGATAACTCGGTATGCGAGATAGCAAAAGAGACACAGATGTATAGAACGGACTTTTGGACTCTGAGGGAGAGGGTGGGATGATGTGGGAGAATGGCACTGAAACATGTATACTATCATGTAAGAAACGAATCGCCAGTCTATGTTCGATACAGGATACAGGATGCTTGGGGCTGGTGCACGGGGATGATCCAGAGAGATGATATGGGGTGGGGGGTGGGAGGGAGGTTCAGGATTGGGAACTCATGTACACCCATGGAGGATTCATGTCAATGTATGGCAAAACCAATACAGTATTGTAAAGTAAAGTAAAAATAAAAATTAAAAAAAAATAAAAAAAATGAAAATTTAAATTTGACATATGCCATATTAAAGTATCTGATTCTTAAAAAGATAAAACATTTGAAAGCTGGATTTTATTTATAGTAGATAAGTGTAAGGGAGGAAGAGAATAAAGAAGGAGCGAGGAGAGAAATTACATAGAGAAAACAGAGGAGAAGAAACTCGGATAGAAAAATTGCAGGAGGGAGAGAGCTATAAGGAAGAAGGGGACAGAGCATTAGAAGGAAAATATCTGGATATTTATTTGAGGAAATTGTTGAAATAATGTTTCTAGGACCTTATCTTTTCAACGTTAGCATGTTGAAAAAAGGAAAATCTACTTGAGACGTGAAAGACATAAATGACATAGCACCATCCTGCTTCCTTTAAGGGGTTAAGTTCTATTCTATGTTTTCCTACTATCAACAATTAATATCAGTAAATACCAGGAGTTCCCACATAGAGCAGGAAGAAACAGCTACCAGGGGGTTCAATCACCCTCATTAGTACATATTATTTATCATCTTTGGAACATCCCAAGAACCTGGTCATTATTGATTAGTCATAGATGACTCCTTCTGGCCTTAGCTGACCTCCAGAGACTTGATTATCTGTCCATATCTGCCAGATATCTGTGCCTTTACATAGTTTCAGGTCTTAGTCCCTCCTAACTGGCTTGTCACACTGCCACCCATGCCAACTGAAAATATTTTATGAAAGCCAAAATGTTTCCAATACATTTATTTCTTGGCAGGATTTTCCCAAGTCATGAAAAATTTATATCAATGACATCAGTCAAGATTGAAGGTTGACTATGTCAAATATTTAAACTAAATACTGGCATGTGACTTAAAGTTGCAATGAGCATATGTCTTAGAATTACTAATTTTCAAAGTCAAATATTCTGGCCATTCTTCTTAGAAATATGTCTATGCTCAATGATACAATTGTGGTAACTCTCTTATATCCTATAGAGCTCTAAGCTAATTGATGAAATGGATGTGAAAAGTAATACAAAGAAATACAAAGGGAAATAAAAATAGAAACTGCCTAAGGGCATAGGAGAAATATATATTACCAGACATAAGAGACAGGCAGATTCTTATAATTTTATCTTTGAATTTGGCTTTAGGTTTGCTGCTAGTTAATGTTTAAAAAAAAGTGAAGTAAGTAGTTTACACAGCTTTCATTTTATTAAATTATGGTAGAAAATTACATTGTTTGGGTCCTCACTGGCAGAAAATATTTCACTGCAGACTTATTAAAGACAGAATTGTTACACAAGTTGACATTTTAAAATATAAAATTGCTATAAATGCTAAAGGCATAACAACTTTGAAGATATTCCTACATGTAGGGCTTGTGACAACTTAGTCTATGTATTTTCCTTCTTGGAGATCGAACTGTATGTAGACACAAATGTGTTATTTTAATATAGAGAAGTGGATGTCTACCATGACCATTAGATCATCTCTCAAATATCAAAATTTTTCAAATATCAAATGCCTTTCTTTGATAGCTTGATTATATTTAATTCCTGATTGCATTTAAAAGTGCCCCTAATGTGGATAATCTGTGCTGCTGTATCAAGTAAGAGGTGTGGGCTTTGAATATGAAGGGGAGACCAAAATGCTATTATGCTCTGAAAGTTTAAATGCCAAACTTATACTCTCATTCTGACACATTGTGATGAAAGTGCCTTACAGGATACTTAGAGCAAAATAAAGACTGTGAATGTTAGCAGGATGATGGCACAAGTAGTAAAGTACCTGCCTGCCAAAGCAGGAGACGTAAGAGATGCAGGTTCAGTCCCTGGGTGGGGAAGATCTCCAGAAGGAGGGCATGGCAACTCACTCCAGTATTCTTGCCTGGAGAATTCCCATGGACAGAGGAGCCTGCTGAGCTACGGTCGATAGGGTCACAAAGCGTCAGACATGACTGAGGCGACTTAGCAAGCGCTCAGGAGGTTGAGGCGATCCAACACACTGATCATTGCCCATGAGCCTCAGGGCTGTGTGCTGTGCTGTACTCAGTTGCTTCAGTCATGTCTGACTCTTTGAGACCCTATGGACTGTGGCCTGCCAGGCTCCTCTGCCCAGGCAAGAATACTGGAGTGGGTTGCCATGTCCTCCTCCAGGGGATCTTCCTGACCAAGGGATCGAACCTGAGCCTCCTGCATTACAGGCAGACTCTTCACACACTGAGCTACCTGGGAAGCCCTAGGCCTCAGGGGGTCTGAGTCAAACCAATATAAAGAAAGCAATTTCCTTAACCTATCTTTAGTCTTCCAAAGAATGAAACACACCTAGCAGCCCACCTCCCAGAAGATCTTAATATATTTTAGCAACCTGGTCTTTGTTTGCAAGAGATCTAATGATGATTCCATCTTTCAAAGTGAAATATAATTTAAGATTATTATACTGAAAATATTATATTACGTAGGTAAATTATTTACAATTACAAAATTAATAAAGTAGATCAAACACTCTTTCTTCTGATATTAAGGCTATTTTTAGAGATAAACATTTAATGGGAATTTTTGAGTAAATCACTCTCAACAATATTATGTCACTTTTTTAAGTAAACTCTTAGTTTCAGTGTTTGTTTTTTATTCAAAAACAACTTTTGTTTAAACCTTGACACTGCTGTGATCCATGCTTGAAATACTATTGTGAAGAATTACTGATAATATGTTTTGTAAGTGTGTCTCTGTGGAGATAGCTTATATAATATTAAAGTCATATCCTAATGTCATATTTTATCATTAAATATATATTTTGTAAATATAAACTATATTAATTATTTCCTAAATATTTTCAGTTGTGATTAGTTCATCATTATCACTGTCCCCCTGGCAATAGAATCTGACCTCTGTGAATTTTATTTTTTGAAATTTGCTTTAAATTTCCTTTAATAAGGAAAATTATATAGTGTACATTTTGCTTGTGGTAGTTAAAAATTATGTCTAGTTTTTAATTATGCCCTAATAAAATTAAATCAATATTAATGTATTATGAAAGTTAGAATGCTTAAATTTTTAAAGTTTCAAAATAACATAAAACCACTGGTTATAAAAATTCTCAATTTATACCTAAGTGGCTTCTGGCAAACTCTAATAACAATTTCGCTTATTCATCTCAGAAAACAGAAGTTGTTTGTCCTCTTAATATAACTGATGAATTGCAAAATATCTTCTATCATGATGCAAGGAATGCAATAAAACTGAGTCTTACTTCATGCTCTATAAACTAAAATTGGTACATTCATTCTGTATAAAGAATTTGGCCTTCCAAATTTTCACTTACTTAATTTGGAGAGAAGGAAAGGGCACTTACAGACTCAATATTTCACCTTAGCTGTTGACATGACAATTTTACCTACAGAACAACGATCCTGACAATATATACCAGCTAAATAAGGCAAAACAAAGAAGTAAGCAGAAAGAGCTAGTAGTGTAGAGCTGTGTACCCAACAGAAAATACACATCACTTTCAAAAATGTATGTAATTAAAGGAAATAACAACCTAAACAAACTTCTTACACCAAAATAACTAAAATTTCTGGATTAAAAAGAAAAATCTCTAAATTCATTGTAGAGCTTAAAATAAAACCAAAGATGTTGAAGGTTAAAAAAAGTCCATTGAAAAGTGTGTATCTAGTGTGAGAGGGCGTGCAAGCAAGGATTCACTTCCTGGCCATATGCCAAAACCTACAACTTTGAGCCTGCCTTTTGAACACTGCCAGACACAGAAAGAGGACGCAGAACCTAGGTCTCATCCTAGGAGAGAGAACTGAGAGGAGACGTCTGAGGACAAAGGGAATCCCAGATGGTTTCACCACTGTCATTGTTTTTCTAAGACCTAATACCCAATAATTCATCTTAAATGTTCCCAAGTTATTAGTGCTTCCAAAAACACAGTCTTTATTGAGAGGCATAGTCTCAAATAATCCTTTCAGTAAAGCTCTAAAGAAGATGTATTCACAATCAAAGGTCACCAAACACAAAATCAGAGATGGAACAAGGAAAATCTGCGTGAAAACTACAAGAAATAGTAAGAGCAAAATCAAATCTGTGCAAATATTGAATACTGGGAATATCATGTATGGAATACATATTTGGGATCTGCCCTGGTGGGGACCTCATATATATATATGCTTATATATATGCATTATATATATATCATATATATAATATATATGATATATATATAATATATGCTTATAATATATAAGCATATATTATAATCTATGCTTATTATATACACACATATATAAAATAGATAATTAACAAATGTAAAGATATACAGAAGTTTGAGGCCTGAATACGTGAATAAGGAATAAGACATTATAAAATGACCAAGATTATTTTTAAAAAGATCCAAAGGGAACTTCTAGTAATTAAAAAGTAGAGTAATTTAAAGTAGCAATTAGGTAGTTTAAACAGCAATTTGCATAGATGAAGAGTTCACAAATTGGAAGAGAGAGCTGAAGTAAGTACCCATGCTGCTTCTCATAGTTAAAGAAAAAAGCAACATGAAAGAGAGGTTAAGATACATGATGACAGACTAAGAACTTCCTACATAAAGACAGAATGAGAGAGGAACAATATGTTAAGGAATAATATTGAAGAAGAATTTAAAAACTGATGAAAGTAGTAAATCTTCAACTTAAAGAAGTCTAAAGAAATCTCAGACCTAGCCAGGCATACTACAGTGAAACAAAAAACACAAAGACAGGAAAAGGCCCAAGTGCATCCCAAGAAATATTATAAGTTATTTACAAAGGAAAAACAGCTAAACTGACAGGTGTCTCTTAAATATGAGCAGCAAAAGCCTGAAGTCATTGAATAACAACATCACTGTAAAAGACAAAAAGTCAACCCAGAATTGTTTATCCAGGAAATGTAGCTTTTAAAGAGGAAGATAAAGGAGAGAAAAAAAAGGATAATTTTATAAAAGCAAAACAATGATAACTGCCAAACATGAAAAGTGTAAGAAGAAATCATCATGTTTATTTGATGTGTTTTTAGAAAACAATATCAATGTCTTATTTAAAATATAGAGCTAAAGATAGAACCACCATGTGACCCAGCGATTTACTCCTGCTGCTGCTGCTGCTGCTGCTGCTGCGTCACTTCAGTCATGTCCGACTCTGTGCAACCCCAGAGACGGCAGCCCACCAGGCTCCGCCGTCCCTGGGATTTTCCAGGCAAGAACACTGGAGTGGGTTGCCATTTCCTCCTCCAATGCAGGAAAGTGAAAAGTGAAAGTGAAGTTGCTCAGTCGTGTCCTACTCCTAGTGACCCCAAGGACTGCAGCCCACCAGGCTTCTCCGTCCATGGGGATTTACTCCTGGGTATATATTAAAAAACACTTATTTGAAAAGATACATGCACCCCAGTATTCACAGCAGCACTATTTACAGTTGCCAAGACTTGGAAGCAACCTAACTGTTCATCAACAGATGAACAGCTAAAGAAGACGTGGTATATACCTAGCATGGGATACCACTCATTCATTAAAGAAGAACAAAATTTTGCCATCTACAGTAACATGGGTAGACCTGAGGGGAATTACCCTAAGGGAAATAATTCTGACAGAGAAAGAGAAACACTGCATGATATCACTTATATGTGAAATCTAAAAAATACAACAAACCAGTGAGTATAATAAAAAAGACGCAGACTCTCAGATACAGAGAACAAACCAGTGGTTACCAATAAGGAGAAGGAGAGGAGGGGAAACACAGTGGTTAGGGGAGAAAGAGGAACAAATTATTGGGTATAAGATGGGCTATGAGGATGTATTGTACAACCCAGGGGATATAGCCAATATTTTGTATATTTGCTTACCATAATTTATCTTATAAATTTATTTTACAAATTGTTTTTCTTAAAAATGGTACTTTTCATCAAGTAAATATTCTGACCATTTAAAAATGTTATATAACATCCATAAATTATCTCAAAAATGAGAGTAAATTGTAATGAATAAAAATATGGGACTTCCCCGGTGGCTCAGTGGTAAAGAATCTGCCTGTCAATGCAGGAGACACAGGTAAGATCCCTGGTCAGGGAAGATCCCACATGCCGCAGGGCAACCACCAGGCCCACGTGCTGCAACTGCTGAGGTTCGGATGCCCTAGAGACCATGCTCCACAACAAGAGAAACCACTGCAATGAGAAGCCCACGTTCCACAACGAAAGCGTAGCTCCTTCTCCCAGCAACTAGAGGAAAGCCCAGCACAGCCAAAATAAAGAAACAAACACAAATTTAAACTATGTATACATATATTGAAGTATCAAACATGTTATAGAGGGTAAAGCCAGAGATTTTTAAAATTTCATAATAAATGGAGTAGTAAAATAATATATTTGACTAGTAGTAATCTAGGAGGACAGGATTTATGAGCTTAGTACATATTTTCATTTTGCAAAGTCAGCTAACGAAATATTTAATTGGAAAATACTTGAAACATTGGAAATTCATCTCCATAACTCATCCACTCTTAGAAAAATATATATACACTAACAGTGTATATTTTATTTATAAAATGTGTTTTTAGGTGTTTTTCACTGCTTCATATTGGTTAATGTAGATTTTACATGTTAAAAGAAAGTAGATTCACCCAGTTTGATAGTGTAACTATAGCAGAAACAGCTTTAGATACAGTAAGCCAGAAATGCAAATTAGAAAAAACTATGAGTCAAAAAGTACATATATTTGCCAGTCACTATGTATGAGTTGAATATGTAAAAATATACACATACATACTATATATAATATAAATTTATATATAATACTATATGTATGTACATAAGCTGGTTAAAGAACCAGCTTAATTAATTAAATATATTTTTAGAATTTATCTTAGAAGTTCACTTCAAAGTTTTGTCAGAATTAATAGAACTTTGAGTATATTCTTTATAAAACAGTGAAATGAGAAAGTGATACTTTTCTGATTTCAAATGGCCTGATAAAAATGATTTTCTTCATGTATTTATACTAGCAATGATTAAAAACTGATACACATTAGAAAAATTGACTTAATTTTTGAAAATTAAGATTTAAAATATATTTTAGTTTTAGAGTTATATTGCTTCTCATCACACATAATTCTATAAATAAAATTCTATTAATTTCTAAAAACTGAAATATACAACTGAATTATTAAACTTTCGGCTAACAAAAAAGAAATTTTGATTTTTTTTTCTGTATCCATTATGTTTATGGTTCAATTTCCCACATATAATACCTTTTTATTGCAAATGTTCTCATTTATTTCATATTCACCCTACTGCAAAATACTTCCTTATGGTGCATCAACTGTTTCAGAAAAATGAACTGAAACAGGTATGACAAATACCTGGATAGTTCACAAGTCCTCCTGGCTGAGCCAGAGGAGGCGTTACTAAGGATAGACTGCAGTCTCTCCCAGGAGGCCCAGCACTGCTGTGGTTGGTACTTCTCAGTCTACGCTTCAGCCCTGGCAATGCTGGACCAAAGCAATGGAGACAGTCAGTCAGAGCTCCCACCCCACACAGAGAACTCATTCACTACCTCGAGAGCCTTTTCAGGTACTTCATTCCAGGATTCCTGAGTTCTATTACAATTTGGGTGCTCTTCTCCAGTTAGGATCCTATTCCAGCAAACACTAAGGACTAAAGAGGTTATGCCTGCTCCAGGTCCAGGGCACCCTTGGCAGAATAATTTCCAGCTGGAATCCTGCACCTAAGGCTTGATTTGTACTCTAAGGATCACTAAAGCCAACTCTAAGCCTGATATGTTCAGAAGTAAAAAATTTAAACTAGCTAGAATTACTAAGTACCTACCTGACTATCAATATCTTCTTTAAAACATGGTTGGGATTAATATACCTCAGCATATAATGCCTTCTGAAACAGTGATTTCCAAAGTTATGAATCTCACAGACCACCACCACACACGGACACACACATACACCCATGTCCCTAAGCAAATTTGATAAGTTAATAAAATGGAGGAGACTTTTGTGATGTAAGGATGGTTAAACAAAATTAAATAAAACTAATCAAGCAACAAAAGTGATCACTATGGCTTCATAAAATGAATGGTACTTTAACAAATAAAGAATAAGAGAATGACATCATTTCAGAATACTGGACCACTGCAGATTAATACTGCCCTAGGTAAACATTCATTTGGCTAAGAGCTGGTGAAAATTCATCCATAGTCCACAGATATATTTGACATGAAAACAAAGGAAATCCAAGGTAAGACTAATGCAAATAGGGGAAGCAGCTTCGGGGATTTCAGCCTCTTTGTGTGCTTCTCTCCTGATTTCCTCTCGACTCTACCTTCCATCCCACTCGGTCACAATTAAAAGAACTAAAACCATATTGATTTCAACTATGTATTCCTCACTGTCACTCCTACCTAGTTTAACAAGATAGTTATAAATGGGGTAATCCTTTTATTGAATCATTTATTTCAGTGGTTAGGGAAACAGCACAATATATAATCAAAGGAATGAATTCAATTAGCCAGCTGTTCACAGGTTTTATTTATGTTTATATGAATATGTGCTTAAGGCCCATTCTTAAATGGGAAAAATCTTCCCTTTTAACCTATTAATTCTACCTTACGATACTTATAACCAAAAAGTCAGAGTGGCATAGCCATCCAGGCTCTTGGGATTCATCCTAGATGAGCCAAAAAGCCTGGAAGTGGCAACTGAGCAGGATCTTATGAGGCCTTCCCAGGATAGACACCCATGCATGTCTTCCGCCTGCCTTTTGTCTGTATGAAAGCTTTAGTCAAAGAATACATTTAATCAGAGTAGTCAGAAAATGCAGAAAGGACAATAGTCAAGGAAGACAAAATAATACTACTTTATCCATTCAACAAATTCAAGTATCTTTAATTCTTCCTCAAAGCCTAGAGATAATATCCTCAACCATGTCCTTTGAGCTATTTTGCAGATACTGAAACCCTCTCTCTAGGTGGAAGAAGTTAACTGTATGCTCCCCACAAGCATGTAGACCCCAGAGGGGTTGGAACCAGGAGGTTGGTGATACTGACTCCCAATTGCTTAATCATCAACTAATCAGAAGAATGTCCATGAGCTGATTACACCACATACAGTCTTGAGGGCATTAGCCTGCTGTGGCCCCTTTTGCCTGGCAAAGCAATAAAGCTATTTCTTTCTACTTCACCCAAAACTCAGTCTCTAAAAATGTAATCCGGCACCAGTGTGCACTGCTGGGTTTTGATGTCCCAGAAACATCCCAAGATTTCATAAACTAGAAAGTAGCAATCTGTAACATATCACTATAGGGACAATAAAATAACACACCTTCACCTTTCGACCACCTGAAATATTTGCCATCTTACTTAATGTATTATGCAGTGCATAAAATATCAACATGTCTTCAGATTTAAAGATCAGCAGTCTAAATAGTTTTCAGTTCAGTTCAGTCTCTCAGTCGTGTTCGACTCTTTGCGACCTCAAGAATCACAGCACACCAGGCCTCCCTGTCCATCACCAACTCCTGGAGTTCACTCAGACTCATGTCCATCGAGTCCGTGATGCCATCCAGCCATCTCATCCTCGGTCGTCCCCTTCTCCTCCTGCCCCCAATCCCTCCCAACATCAGAGTGTTTTCCAATGAGTCGACTCTTCGCATGAGGTGGCCAAAGTACTGGAGTTTCAGCTTCAGCATCATTCCCTCCAAAGAAATCCCAGGGCTGATCTCCTTCAGAATGGACTGGTTGGATCCTCCTTGCAGTTCAAGAGACTCTCTAGAGTCTTCTCCAACACCACAGTTCAAAAGCATCAATTCTTCAGCATCTAACTTATACAATAAGTTTATTTCTTGATTAGATGCTCTATTTATGCTCTCAAAGATAAACGAATAGGCAGCAAAGAATGTATATCTTAATATCATTAGTAATGTTCTGAGTTTTCCTACCTAAAATATATGTACTAAAAAGAAAACAAACTTGGACTCCTAGGTCAAAGCGTGACATTTAAATTGGGGTAGGATAATGATTTACAGGGTTTTGCAAGTGGCTCAGCAGGAAAGAATCCCTCTGCCAACCAGGAGAGAGGGATTTGATGCCTGTGTCAGGAAGATCCCCTTGAGAAGGAAACGGCAATCCCCATCCAGTATTCTTGCCTGGGAAATCCCACAGACAGAAGAGCCTGGTGGGGTACAGTCCATGGGACCATAAGAGTTGGATTTGACTTAGCAACTAAACCTCCATCACTGTGTATAAAACAGATAAACCAACAATGATTTACACACATACATAAGAGGATAAAATATTCTAATAAATTTATAAAAATAGTCTGTTAACTGTTGGGAGAGTTCTGTAAGGCAGGAAGCCTGGAGCCAAAAGTAACAGAGTATATTGGACAATTTATGAATAAAATATACGTATTTATAGATAAACCCAAGTCACCAAAAATGAAGTCAGAAGAGGAACCACAGAGTAGGGGGAGAGATTTATAACATATACGAACAAAAAAGATACTACAGTGTTAGCACAAAAAAAAAAAAAGGAGGGGGCAACTACAAATTAATAAGAAAAAAGACATTCTGATAGAAAAAAAACATGTAAAAAGATCTTTTGGAAGAGAATAAAAATCTCAAAAAAACATATAAATAGATGTATAATCTGTTTAATATTTAGTAAAATGTAAATTGCATGCATGCTCAGTTGCTCAGTCGTGTCTGACTCCTTGCAGCCCCATGGATACAGCCTACCAGGCTCCTCTGTCCATGGTATCTTCCAGGCAACAATACACGAGTGGGTTGCTATTTTCTTCTCCAGGGGATCTTCCCAACCCAGGGATTAAACCAGCACCTTCTGTGTCTCCTGCATTGACAAGTGGATTCTTTGTCACTTTGCCTCCTGGGAAGCCTAAAATGCTAATTAAGGTGACCAAAAAAATACCTTTTTTCCCATCATACAAGCAAAATATGCAAGGAGAGTTAGCATCAAGAGTTGGTAAGGAAGCTGGAAATGAAACACTTTTAAACATGCAGAAGTATAAAATATTAATATCATTTTAGAAAATAAAATATGATATAGCTTTCACATATTTAAAAAATGCAAATTTTTACATAGCAATACCATCTTTAGGAAGCTATTCTACAAATATGAAAATAACAGTGTGAAAGCATCTCTATCTAAGGATACTTATTACAATTTTACTTATGGTGGCAAAAATAGAAAGCCATCTGAATATTTATCTAGACAAAATCAAACAAATGCATTAATGGTACAAGCTCACTATGAAATAGTATGCACTTATTTAAAAAATGCTCTTTAAAATCTTATTTGCTTTATTAACAGGAAAATAACTACATTGGCAAAGTACCATGTATAATGTTTATACTCTTCTAACAGATACTAAAACGCCAACATGTGTAGAAAATTATGGGATATGGAATAAAGCTTGTTCTAGTCGCTCATAAATCTGTCTGCTGTCACCCTGTTTATTTAACCTATATGCTGAGCACATCATGAGAAATGTCAGGCTGGATGAGTTACAAGCTGGAATCAAGATAAGCAGGAGAAATATCAACAACCTTAGATCTGCAAATGATACCACTCTAATGGCAGAAAGCGAAGAGGAACTAAAGGGCCTCTTGATGAGGTTGAAGGAAGAGAGTGAAAGAGTTGGTTTAAAACTAAATATTAAAAAAACTAAGACCATGGCATCTGGCCCCAATACTTCATGGCAAATAGATGGGGAAGCAATGGAAATAGTGACAGACTTTATTTTGGGGGGCTCTGAAATCACTGCAAATGGTGACTGCAGCCATGAAATCAAAAACTTCTTGGCAGGAAAGCTATGAAAAACCTAGATAGTGTGTTGAAAGGCAAAGACATTACTCTGCCAACAAAGGTCTGTATAGTCAAGGTTATAGTCTTCCCAGTGGTCATGTACTGTTGTGAGAGCTAGACTATAAAAAAAGAAGAGTGCTGAAGAACTGATGACTTTGAACTGTGGTGCTGGAGAAGACTCTTGAGAGTCCCTTGGATAGCAAGGAGATCAAACCAGTCAATCTTAAGGGAAATCAACCCTGAACACTCACTGGAAGGACTGATGCTGAGGCTGAATCTCCAGTATTTTGGTTATCTGATGCGAACAGCTGACTCATTGGAAAAGTCCTGAATGTGTGAAAGATTGAGGGCTGAAGAAGAGGGCATCAGACGATGAGATGGCCAGGTTGCATCACCAGTGCAATGGACATGAACTTGGGCAAACTTGTGGAGATGGTGATGGAGAGAGAGGCCGGGTGTGCTGCAGTCCATGCTCACAAAGAGTCGGACACGACTGGGCAACTGAACAACAACAAAACCTTATGTATATACTAAATATAATAACTATATAAGGTAAAGTAGTTCAAATTTTTTAAAGTAAAAATGCAAAATTCAAAATGCATGAGCCCAATGGGATAGTTACATAACTTCACTACACTTATGTTATCATACAATATTGGAGCTTGCTAAGGAAAATTTGCTGACTAAGGTCCATCTAGTCAAGGCTATGGTTTTTCCAGTGGTCATGTATGGATGTGAGAGTTGGACTGTGAAGAAGGCTGAGCGCCGAAGAATTGATGCTTTTGAACTGTGGTGTTGGAGAAGACTCTTGAGAGTCCCTTGGACTACAAGGAGATCCAACCAGTCCATTCTGAAGGAGATTAGCCCTGGGATTTCTTTGGAAGGAATGATGCTAAAGCTGAAACTCCAGTACTTTGGCCACCTCATGCGAAGAGTTGACTCATTGGAAAAGACTCTGATGCTGGGAGGGATTGGGGGCAGGAAGAGAAGGGGATGACAGAGGATGAGATGGCTGGATGGCATCACGGACTCGATGGACGTGAGTCTGAGTGAACTCCAGGAGTTGGTGATGGACAGGGAGGCCTGGCGTGCTGCAATTCATGGAGTCACAAAGAGTCAGGCACGACTCTTTGAGCAACTGAACTGAAATGAACTGAACTGAACTGAAAATTGGTTAAAATCCTTGCAATGGGTCCAGAACATCATTAGGAATCTCCAGCAGGAGACATACCTTGAAGCTGGGCTGTTTCCATAGAACCCTCTCAGGCTAATGAGGATTGTCTGGGTCCTTGGTCTGATCCTGTGCCTCGAGTATACCTTAACCCCACTCTGTCCCTGTAGAGACAAGGACCCTTCTCTCATCGGAGAGCTCATGTTCGACTGAGAGAGATATATAACGTCAGAATGCCAATGTACTCATTTAAAACATAGTTCCAATCAGGATAAAATTCAAACCCTAATGTATTTACTTACCATGAGAAATAATAGTAACACTGATTAGAGAAATTGAAATTTGTGCTGACATAAATGGGAAGTCAAAGACTAATCAAAAGACTACTCAACACCTAAGTATTCAGATATTTAAGGCCAGTTAAATTACCAAATATTTCATGAACTTATTTGCAAAGCATAAATAGAGACACAGATGTAGAGAATAAACATACAGATACTGGAAAAGGGTGGGGAAGACGGGGGTGGGATGATTGGGTGATTCAGATTAACATATATACACTACTATGTATAAAATAAAACTGGGGCTTCCCCAGGGGCTCAGTCGGTAAAGAACAAGCCTACAATGCAGGAGACCTGGGTTCAATTCCTGTGCTGCCAAGATTCCCTAGAGAAGGAAATGGCAACTCACTTCAGCATTCTTGCCTGGGAAATCCCATAGACAGAGAAGCCTGGTGGGCTACAGTCCATGAGCTTGCAAGAGTTGGACTTGACTTAGCAATTAAACCACCACCACCATGTATAAAATAGAAAACTAACAAGAACTAACAGGAACTCGACTCAATGCTCTGTCGTGGCCTAAATGGAAAGGAAATCCAAAAAAGAGGGGATATATGTATACATACCCTGATCCACTTTGCTGTACAGTAGAAACTAACACAATATAGTGGAAGAACTATACTTCAATAAAAATTGATTTAAAAAATACTTTGAAAACGCAAAAAAGCGATCAATTTATCAAGGTAAGACCATCCATTGGTGAAAGTGCCTTCTGTTTGGCAGCATTTGAATGAGCCAATTTTCCCTCTGAAATACTCATTTTTCCCATGTCTCCCCAGTCAACGAATTCTTTCTCAACTATATTTTCCCCTTTGGATATACTAATATATTTATTCACATTATAGCCCCAATAGCACTATGGTAAAACAATTTTGTCTCTTTTAGGTGATTCCATACCTGCACATTGATTCATTGGGCATTTATCCTGCAGTTAAAAGAAAAGTCATCTTACATTCCTCATTTTTCTGTTCTTAGAGGTACTTTATTGCAGTTCTCCAAATACTGACAATAGGCTATATTACTACTCTTCAGAGAGTGTTGCTTAACATATGCACCCATATTTTCAGATTGATTGCTGAATCATGCCAGTCTTATTCAGACACATTCAGCCCTTATATCTTCTAACTGTGAAAAATAAAACATTATTTACAATGAAGAATCGTTATAATGCAGTAATATTTCACTAGTATTCACAGAATATACAAAAAGTGATTCACAACATTGCATTCAAAATACTTGTACTGTTCCCTCGACTCACTAAATCTAGACTATTTAAGTGTCAGCAAAGGATCCATTTTCAAAGATATAAAACAGAGCCTCTGAATGAAGATGCAAGCAACATTCTTAAAATGTGGCTATATTCTTTGAAGAAGGGAAATATGATTACTTTATTCTTCGATTTTAAACATGTAACAATCAGGATGGGGAATGAAACAGGGCTTGTTGCTCCTAAACTGTCAAACAAGGCTAACCAAAAAAAAAACAAGAAAACACCACTAAGTACCTCACAGCCTAAGTCAAGCCACTGACACTTAGAACGAGCAGATTGTTGAGTCCTTGGAAACATATTGACTCCATGGAGCTTGCTGGGTCCAAGCGAGAATTAACTAGCCCTTTCTTTACCTCTTTCTCCTCATTGTGAATGGAAAGGAAAAGCCAATGCATTTCCTGCTAAACCGAGAATTTGAGATTCTGATGCAACCCTTGTCACACCTCTTCATTCTGATCGTTTGTGGTTGTTTAGTTGCTCCGTTGTGTCTGACTCTTTGTGACCCCATGTACCATAGCATGCCAGGCTTTCCTGTCCTTCACCATCTCCCAGAGTTTAGACTAGAAAACATGGAGCCCACAGGCTGAATGTAGCTGACTCCCACCTCTTTTAAGTTGTAGGGGAAGCTGCCGCAGTTTTGGCAGCTCTCTTAAGCACATTTTAGTCCTCTGCTTTAGAACCTAGTTGCCAATCTGGTGTTTATAAGATAAGCCCTTTTCTCTATCAGTTCAGTTCAGTTCAGTCGCTCAGTCGTGTCTTACTCTGCAAGCCCATGGACTGCAGCACTCCAGGCCTCCCAGTCTATCACTGACTCCCAGAGTTTATTCCTCATGTCCACTGAGTCGGTGATGCCATCCAGCCATCTCATTCTCTGCCATCCCCTTCTCCTCCTGCCTTCAATCCTTCCCAGCATTAGGGTCTTTTTAAATGAGTCAGTTCTTCACATCAGGTGGCCAAAGTGTTGAGATTTCAGCTTCAACATCAGTGCTTCCAATGAATATTCAGGACTGATTTCCCTTAGGATGGACTAGTTGGCTCCATGCAGTCCAAGAGACTCTCAAGAGTCTTATCCAACACCAAACTGTATTAGTCTTACGAGTCCTCTAATCACAAAGGACATCACTACACAAATCAATGATGCTGTGTCACCTGGTAGTCATGAATAGGAAGCGGGGAACAGGAAACTACTGCCCTTCCTGTTCACAACAGTCATGTGTTCAGTTACATCTGCTCTTTGCAACCCCTTGGACTGTAGCCCATCAGGCTCCTCTGTCCATGGAATTTTCGAGCAAGAATACTGAAATGGGTTGCCATTTCCTACTCCAGGGGATCTTCCTGACCCAGGGATCGAACCCACATCTCCTGCATCTTCTGCTTTGGCAGGATTCTTTACCACTGTGCCACCTGGGAAGCCCATATTCAAAACAGTCAACACAAAAATAAAACTGTGATCAGATTTTCTGAACAATAAAAATATAACATGGTCTGCCAATAGGGGTGTTATTTTGATAATGATGGACTGTACTCAAATGTGAGTGTACTCAAAAAATTTAAGATATTTTCTTTGCTCATTTACCCTGGAAATGAACATTAGGCAGTTGTCACATCACCTTAATGAAAGAGAACAGGTACAAGATGCAGATAAAGTACCACAGAACCTGGTTTACTAGTAGAACAATAGTCCAGTAGATTATACTAGTTAATAATGGTAAATGGTTGCCCAAATTGCATGGAAAATATACTCTTGTATTTGCATATATAAAATTATATATACACTTATGTGTGTTCATATTATATTTTTAGGCATGAAAATCAAGTTACATGAGCTGCATACTCAAAATTCCTGTTAGGCAGCCCACAGTACATGTTATCATCCATATAAGATGTAACCATCAATCTTTTGAACCATATAAACCCATTTCTTCCCCATTTCTATACTGTGAAAATTCGGACAAGAGAGAGGTACTATTTGAGTAAGATATGGATAAGGAAACCCCATGACAATGAGGCGGTTACAATAAGAGCTGACACTTAAAGGTCACATTGTAGACAGTGGCCAGAGAAATCATTCTGGTACATTTGGAAGCTGAATTTATGGAGAAGGACAAGTTATAACAAGACATATTCTGATGCAAGAAAAAGATAAACAGATCAAATTTGCATTATAATCTCCCTATTTCCTCTATAGCCTCTGCCACAAGGTAATTTTTCTTAGTTAATTCCTATGCAGGACTCATAGTAGGTATTCAGTGATAATTATAAGGTTGTGTACTCCATTACTCTAAGCCCTCTGAGCTTGGCAGTCATTCTAAGAAATATCACAAAGTTGGTTGCATTTCAAAGACTAGCAATAAAGACAGTTCACTGCTGGTTCAAGATTATTTTCACGTTGTTTTACCATTGGATGAAGAGCAAACAGAGCAAAGCACATCAATATCCCTTTCACAGTGAGTACGTGTGGATCTCTGAAGCCTCCCTGGGTTCTCCCAGTGGTCAGAAGAGTCTGGAGAGAATGCAGACTCGAAAGCTGGAAAAGTTAAGAACCAGCGGATGCTGCTAGTCTAGGGATGGCCACATCTATTCATCACCCGACAATGGTATTATACTTCGCGTTCCATTTCCAGCTGCTGCATGGCCAATCTCAGCAGGATATTTTCTGTGCACATGACTGTGTCCTTTCATGTTAGTGCTCTGGCATTTCCACCTGTGTAATTGGCTTCCCTATCTAAGTTATGAAGTGCCATGCAGGGCTCAAATCTTTATCTCTTGTACTCCGCTGGGTGTCTGACACCATGCTTGTAATACATATCCAGGGTTCAAATACATTATTGCATAGCAGGGTTGGACCCACTTGGAGCTTAAATCAGAGGATTTATTAGAAATATGAATTGCTGCCTCTTACTATATTGAGTTCAGAAACATAACCTGAGCTTTGAGAATATGAAAGAAAACAAAAACCTCTGTTTCCCCTTATCCCTCCTACCTCAAAACAATTAACCCCAGCTACATCAAAGCTGAATCCAGTTTTGAGTAGGAACATTCCCATCTGAGAGTGTTGGTAGGCGTGAGGAAAGACAAATTGCTCCTACCACAAGGAAGAGGGATGAAAGAAAGAACAAAAGTAAAATATCTTGGAAGCTGTTCAAGTTTCTTAATGGACCATTAACCAACACTTAGTGAGGCAGAGCTCTGGATTTGGGTGGATGGCACTGCTTTCCCCAGAGATTGAAACTGAAGAGTGGGATTGATTCAGACATTACTATACCCCAGAGCACACTGATTAGACCTTTTGAATTTATTTGTTCGTTTACAACTGTTCTTTGTCCTGACATGGACAGCCCCTGGGAGATTTTAAAATCTTCAGATCTCTGATCCTTTTAAAAAGGTGCTTTTCTATTGTAAAAGTAGTATGATGGGAGGGTGGAGCGGGGCAGCATGAATCCCCATTGCTCTGTATAACTGGACTGGATATAAAAATTTTATGCTTATGTTAGTAAACGCATAGTACCTCTTCAATGCAAATAATCAGTTTTGAGAGGTGAGCAAGAAAAAATATCATTAGATATTTTATTCACTGTGTTTAATCCATTATAGATGTCACTTGGAAGAAAAGCATTAAATACGATGCCACCTCACAAAGATCCTATAATTTTAATGTATTAGGCATTGGGACATCTCATTCAGCATAACTCTGACTATAAACACGGCTTTAATAAACCATTTGATTTGCCTTGTAGGTAGCTATGGAGGAACAAGAATTTCTTTACAAAATTTATCAGAATGTATTTTAAAACCTGATGACATGAATTGATCCAATTATTTTTCTACCTCTCTCCACTAAACCTGTATTCACAATAGCAAAGGCTTTAAAATTTTTTTCTTACTGTAATAAAAATCACATCATATAAAACATACTATTTTCACCATATTCGACTTTACAGTTCAGTGGCGCTAAGTACATTCACATGGCTGCACAACTCTCACCATCATCCATCTCCCGAATTTTTCACTTTCCTAAACTGAAACTCTGTCCCCACTGAACACTAGGTTCCCATTCCCCTTCTCGCCCTGACCCACACTCTGGTCCCTGGCATCTATCAATGTATTTTATGACTCTTTGAATTTAACTATTCTAGATACCTCACATAAGTGGAACTAGAGTTCATTAGTGAAGTAAGTCAGGAAGAGAAAAACAAATATCCGACATTAATGTATATATGTGGAATCTAGAAAAAATAGTACAGATGAACCTATCTGCAAAGCAAAAATAGATACACACACATAGAGAATAAATGCATAGACACCAGTGGGGAAAAGGAATAAATTGGGAGACTAGGATTGACATATAAACATTGCTATGTATAAAACAGATAACAAATGATAACCTATTTATAGTATAGGAGGGTGAAAAGATACAATCTGTTTGTAGGACGTATATTAACCTCTGAAATGTATTCCAGTACACACAGGTGTGTGTGTGGGCTCAGTCGTGTCGGACTCTGTGACTCCACGGACTGTAGCCCACCAGGCTCCTCTGTCCATGGGATTTTCCAGACAAGAACACTAGAGTGAGTTGCCATTTCCTACTCCGCTCATATACAGGAGGTGCGGACAAATACTGTCTGACTCCACTTATACAAGGTACCTAGCAACAGCTTTTTAAAAGGCATTTTTGTGCTGTTTGAAGCAAGCAAGTTTTCTCAGACTGTTCCATTGTAGGGGAGGGGAAGGCACTGTCATAGGATTCAGGGGTTATAGGTTTACAGAGGACAGCCCAGACATTGTCCCCTTCTATAGAAGAAGAATGGTTGTATTTATTCTCTCACTATGGATAACCCTAGGACGGATCAAGATTTAAATTGCTGAGTGAAGAAAATGTACAAAACTATCATATTTAATATTTCCTAGTTGGTTGAGATAAAAGCTGTAAAAGGACTTTGCATTCTGAAAAAAAAAAATGAGGACAATTGATTATTCTTCCTCCCTAATAAACTGGTGAAGGAAAATTTAAAATGAAAGAGGCCATCTAACTCCTAAAATTCACTCATAGCACTAAGAAAGAAATGAACAGATTATTACATCTGTTTTAATAGAAAGATATTTTGGGACAATTGTCCTCAAGCTCATCCCTCTCATCTTTAAAAATAAAAAGACATGAAAAAAAAAAAAAGTGCTATTCCCCAGCTATTATTACTCTTCTTCCCTTCACATGCAAGCATTTTCAAAGCAAGCCCTAAACTTGAAGTCTTGACTTTCTCACATCTCAATTATTCCATAACCTACTTCACATGATTTTCATTTTTCCTTCTTAATGAAACTGTTCCCACCAAGATGATTAACAGCTTCTTGGTTTGCAAATTCAATGGATGCATTCACAGGTTAGTTCGATCATCTGTAACATTTCACTAAGTCAGCCCTTCTCTCCCACTAGAACCCCTTCCTCTTCTGACTTCCACATTCACTGCTTACTACTCGCATTTAGTTATTTTACTTCTTTCTGTACATTCATTCTTTCACGCAGTCCAGTCTTCCTTTCTCCAACCTACCCTTCAAAACTGGGATTTCTCAGCTTTTGTCTTCATTTGTGTTTCTTTTGTTCTCCTTTCTCCTTATTTTCCCCAGGTGATCTTATGTACAGAGATATCCACAAACATCTCTTATATATACTGACAACTCACTGCATCCAAAAAACTTATTTATGTAGAAACCTGCATTGCCTCAGAGTTTGATTTCTCAAGTTTCCAACGAGAACCCCAAAATAAACCTGAAAAAATACAAAATTAGTGTATGTATTTTAAAAATATTTCAGAATAGAAGCTAGGTTTTCACATTTATCTTTAAACTGTGAGAGGATGGCAGTACACATAATAACATTTATCCTCTGTCCATGGAATTTTCCGTACAAGGATACCGGAGTGGGTTGCCATTTCCTTCTCCACAGTATCTTCCCGACTCAGAGACAGAATTCAAGTCTCCTGCATTGCAGAAGTCTTTATGATCTAGGCCACCAGGTAAATCTCCCAATAAATAAATAATAACTGTAAATGAAATTAATAACAGTGATGAGATATTTTCACTTTTAAGGAAGAAGTTACTGTCTAGATTCTACTGGGAAAAGTAACAGCGAGAAATACTGCTTTACTTTGAGCCTTAGACTATAGTATGCAAACTGAATAAAAAAGAATGGATCATTAGCGTTGAAATAAATGCCTATTTCTTTAAAAAGAAGACTTCAATATATAGACCACAAAATTATTGTGTAAAAAGAAGATTGATTTCCCTACACATGAATGATTTGTCTAGAGTATGAAGATTTATTATCATAAGAAGTTATTATTTCAGGAAACTAAAGATAAAAATCAATACTTTGGAGATCATTAAATCTTGGCATGAGTTGAGTACTGAAGGCAGGAATATTTTACTGGAGCATTGGGGAATTTATATTTTAGGGACTCTGGAGGTCATTTTGCTGACATACTTCATTTCATTTCCGTCTAAAACAAAGGAAAACAAATTACCTCTTCAAGTTATCTCTGCCGAAATGTTTTAACAATGTGTGCTACTTTATATTTGATTTCAAAGTTTTGTTTTGCTCTATAACTGTGATCAATAAAACCAAGGCAGATGAGAAATGAAGTAATAAAGGTTTATAGTCAATGTAATAATTCTAGAACAAAATGTATTTTAACCAAAGGAAGTATAAAAGAGTTTGGCAAAAGATGGAAAATTAAAATAATTCATATTTAAAACCAACATTGTTGTTAAGGTAAATAAAAGTGAGATATTTTATCCTCTAGTGTAATAGTAAATGAAACCACGGAGCCATTTCTTTCTTAGAGTCTGTTCTTTTCAAATACAGTACCTCGTTCCCTATTAAAAGCTTTCAAATCAGATTTCAGTAAATCAGGATCTAGATGATTCTGAACCATTCCTGAAATACTGAAACTATGTTCTCTCTGGGAGTAGTCTATTCTCTTCTGCAAGATGAATTCCATCTTTTGGAACAGTCAATAAATGAATGACCACTCTTGGAATTCTGCAGAGAAGGTGAAAAATGGGCTAGAAGATTTTTTATAGAAATTGATAAATAGAAACAGACCAAAAGAAAAAGTTCTGTATTGCAAAATATATATGTGATTTCCTTCTTTTCTCCCTTCCTCTCTCCTCTCCTCTTTTTTCTCCTCTCTCCTTTCTTCAGAAGTAGAAAAAGGCCAAGGGTTAAACGTGTAACAATCACTATTAGCATATTTTGATTAGCAATCATCTTTGGTGAAAACAACATTGGATGTGTAGCAGGTTTGTGTTTTCAACTTGATAGTAGAACAGTATTTTTAGTTAGGCTGTCAGCAATAAAACTATAATTCTGTGAAAATTTCTAGAGACATATTCGAGGAGGAATATAATTTGAGAAATGAACAATAATAAAACAAGCAATAAATGAAAGTTGGATACATGAGGATATGTAGCTGAAATATTTTAAAATTAAATCTGTACTATTAATAATATGAAGAAGGCAATGGCAACCCACTCCAGTAATCTTGCCTGGAGAATCCCATGGATGGAGGAGCCTGGTAGGTTGCAGCCCATGGGGTCGCTAAGAGTCAGGCACGACTGAGCGACTTCACTTTCACTTTTCACTTTCATGCATTGGAGAAGGAAATGGCAACCCACTCCAGTGTTCTTGTCTGGGGAATCCCAGGGACAGAGGAGCCTAGTGGGCTGCTTTCTATGGGGTCTCACAGAGTCGGACATGACTGAAGCGACTTAGCAGCAGCAGCGGCAGCTGAAATAATTTAAAAGAAAATCTGTACTATTAATAATATGATATAATAAAGTCGAGTTAGATATATTTTAATAAAGAGGCAAGGGAAAAATTAAATAGTTGATATTACAATAAATGAAACAAATTTAAATGGGAAGGGTAAACATTAATGAATACTCTGGACTAAAATCAAAAGGTTCAAAAGTAGATGAAGATAAGTTAAATGTAGAGAGTAAGAAATTATAGTACATATATAAATGAACACTGTTTCTTCTGGCATCAATTTTCTGGAGAAAATAAGATGAATGACTGAATTTGTTTTTCAATCTGAGTGTTATTATATTAGAGAGGACATTAAACAATGGTCTGAGTATTAAAGAATAACACCTATCAGAGAAGCTGGACTAAACCATTTTCTTTTTATAGGTATACCTCAACCATATTTGTTGTGCCAAATAAAATATATAAATTATTAATATTATGTAAAATGCATACAAAATAAAGGAATAATCTGTACAAATTTAGCATTATATTAGGCACTTTAAAAAATTTCATTGAATAGCTTATACCACATAAATAAGATTTCTAGAAAGTGAATTCAAATACCTATGATGCATATCAAATCACTGTCTTAAGAAAGAGGAAAAAAAGAGGATATTTTTTACATCCTGGCCATAATAAACTAATCTTAAATACTGCTATGAAATTATATGGTGAGATACTAGATATATTTACTACAAGATAATTTGTAAATATGGCCCTAACATATCAAGTCTTATCTGATACTAGTGAATTTAAAGAAGTTTAAATATTGTTATGTCGACATTATAGCAATTTAACATAAAAAATCACAATTAACCACAGTAAACTCTACAACTAAGTGATACATTGCAATTTGGAATGGTCATTAAAGATATAGTCAAAGGCTTTAAAAAATAGCAACCCCTCCAAACATAGAGTTTATTTCAAGAATACAGTATATGTTCAACTTTGGTATACATATGTATAGCACAACTTCTCAGTTATGTTACCAGTATTTTGTCAAATTCATAATTTAGTCATGGACAGCAAGTGAAGAGAATCTATTAATACCTCTTTTTTAAATGAACATTTCAAATTAGTTCTAAAAAGAGCCACTTTTATTTCAAACAAGCAACTTCTGTTTACCTAGTGGGCTTTTGTTTACCTAGTGGTAAACTTTTGTTTACCTTGTTAAACAAGGACTTGCCTATTTAATTGATATATTCATTTAATATATTTAACTAACATATTTTCATTGTTTTTATTTTTTTACTTTATGTGCTTTGTACATCTTGAGTGAAATAATGTTTCATATTCATACTTATCTAAAATATAAGGAATAAATATTCTAAAACTTACGCAGTAACATTTGATTTTGATTTTTCTATATAGAAGTTATTACTAAGCATAATCTGACCTAGTTTCAATTATTTCACCAAGATCATAAGAGGTACAGGCACAGTTTTGCTCAAGGGTCAAGCATCATCACTCTGTCTTTGTTTATTTTAAAAGTAAGAATTGAATCGCCAGTCTATGTCTGACGCAGGATACAGCATGCTTGGGGCTGGTGCATGGGGATGACCCAGAGAGATGTTATGGGGAGGGAGGTGGGAGGGGGTTCATGTTTGGGAACGCATGTAAGAATTAAAGATTTTAAAATTTAAAAATAAAAAACTAAAATAAAAAAATAAAATAGAAAAAAAAATAAAAGCACTTTGTAGTTATATGTATCAGTTCAGTTCAGTTCAGTTGCTCAGTCATGTCCGACTCTTTGTAACCCCATGAATCGCAGCACACTAGGCCTCCCTGTCCATCACCAACTCCCGGAGTTCACTCAAACTCACGTTCATCAAGTCAGTGATGCCATCCAGCCATCTCATCCTTTGTCATCCCCTTCTCCTCCTGCCCCCAATCCCTCCCAGCATCAGAGTCTTTTCCAATGAGTTAACTCTTCGCATGAGGTGGCCAAAGTACTGGAGCTTCAGCTTTAGCATAGTGTTGATGAATTTACCTTAATTTGTTTTCACTTTTTAGTCTTCATCCTGTAGCAACTAATAGAATGTGCAATAATGCTTAGCTAGCAAAAAGAGTCAGACACAACTTAGCAACTAAACAGCAACGTAGAACTCTGACCAGGTTGAAGTATATTTTAGGGGCACATGGGAGGTAGTTTCTATAACTTTGGTTTCATTAAAATGGGATTCTAAATAAGTACAAAAAATAACAAGAATACTAATTTTCCTTAAACTCTGAATTTCCAAAGTGCTTAATATTACTCAGGAAATTCTTCCCAGCAAAACTCTTTAGAGAAAAGATCTCACACAAAGTGTTCTACACATATTACTCTATGCCCAAAACCCTCATGGCGAAAAGATAGGTACTTAGATACAACCTTCCCTGATAGCTCAGTTGGTAAAGAATCCAGCTGTAATGCAGGAGACCCTGGTCTGATTCCTGGGCTGGGAATATCCCCTGGAGAAGGGATAGGCTACCCATTCCAGTATTCATGGGCTTCTCTTGTAATTGAAATCAACATTGCAAAATTCTAGGCCAGGGCTCAAATAGAAATAAATATGAGAATTTTTATATTTCGTACGTGGTATCTGAGACAGAGAAAAACTTTTATAACAAAATGCAGAGCATAAAACTATGTTTGATGAAATTAGAGATAATTGGTTAATATAAAAGTCATCATGTAACTAAATACAGATTTCATTGCTCTACCTTTTAGGAAGAGTAAAGAATTTTACCATTTGTCAGTTTTGGTGAGTTGTCATTTCTTTTTAATTGAAAGCATACTTTTCTTCAAAAAAAGATAAAATTGGTTCTGTGTACACACACACACACACACACTCACACACACACACACATGCATATATATGTGTCCTAACATGAAGAAAAAGCAAACCTGGAACTTCATATAATGTAAAGGCAGACTATGCTATGGGTTTATGATTAAACTATGCTTTTATGGTTAAGTTAATTTGAAGGACTTGGGAAAAATTACTTTTTAAGCTCCAAGAAGACTTATCTCCACATAAAATTGAACTTGACTACAATTATCATTAAATAAATTTTGTAAATATGTTTAATTTTATCTTTCTTATGCAAATAACCATATAAATATGGAAACAGATGGTAATATTATTCAGTAAAATGAATATGTATTATTAGATGCATCCAAATTTATTTGATGAACATAAATTTTCATCTTCTTTTTAAATTTAATGGTTAACATAAAACTTTAGTGGTAAAGTAAACATGTGGAATAGCTGCAGTATGTATGTGGAAAATTTATATCTATGTACATTATTTAGATGTATTTTTCATGGAAACTGTGGAAAATATATTAAGCTTTCCATTTCTAATCACTTGGTTTTACTGTGGATTTTCAAAAACAGATTTATTTTGGCATTGAAACATTTTTATATTTAATATACATGTTTAGCACCAAAACCTGAATTTTACAAACTATTCACATAATTTGTATGTGAGATAAAACTACCTTAGATTCTATAGTTTACTTGAAGGACACTGTTAAAATTTCTTATGTACATGATGTCTGGATACATTTTTAAAGCTATTTAGGGATCTGTAGTCTTCAGAGTAATTGTTTTGTCCCTTGTTTCTAATGGTAACTTTATAAATTCAATTTAATATATTTTGGATACATATATACATATTGGAAATTTACATATTATAATTAGAATTTTACATATTATAAATTCAAGTCCTCGTGTTGGATGCGGTATGTAGAAATGCACATGAAACAAAGTTCAACAAATGCTAGTTTTTACTACCTGGAAGCCTAAGATGCCATATGTGATGTATGTTCATTCAATAGTAGATAAAGAGCCTTACAGAAAATCTTATGTGAGAATCTGACACTCTGAAATAAATTTACCAAAATACTTTCAACTGATGAGTGAATCCTATAGTCTTTAAAGGAAATAAACATAGCACATTAAAAGTCATAAAACTGAGTTTAGTTTATCACATGCTCAGGTCTACATTAGCTCATTACTCATGAAACAATACTTTCATTTTGCATCATGATGATAAGAATCAGTAGGAGTCCTTTGGTCTATTTTATTTGACATGTTGTGTTCTTTTGTTTCTTATATTAAAAAAAAAGGAACAGTAATTTATTTTATTTATTTTTATAAGGAGAATTTGACAAGGAACCAAAAATTTTACTCCTAGATTTCACTCAAGAGAAATACAAATAAATAAATACAAATAAATATCCATAAAAGACTGCTGGTAAAAGCAGCTTAACAGTAGCTTTACATATGACACCCAAAACCTGGGACAAATCAACTGTTGTTGGTGAATCAATACAATGGTATATTTAGCAATAAAATGATATGATATTGATATAGGCAGTAATATGAATAAAGTAAGAAAACATAAAGCTGAATAAAGACTTTCACAAGAATATACACTGTATGATGTCATTTACATGAAGTTCTAGTAGTGACTAATCTAATCCATTAGTGGGAAAAAACAAAAACAAAAATTATGGTAATTACCCGGGAGCACTGACTGGGAAGAGACATAAGAGAACATTTTAGGCCCTTAGATTTATATCTTGGTAGTGAGTTGAGTTAGAGTTTGTGTGCATTTGCATAAACTCAGAACATTTACACTTGTGATTTGTGCATTTTATTGTATGTAAATTTTATCTCAAAAACACAAAATATAAACAATATTGAACTCTATTATGCACCTGCCAAAATATATAGGAGGAAGCACACTGATTTCTACAGCTTATTTTCAAATGCATAAAAATCCCACAGTTGTTTGCAAGAATAGAAAGATAAGCAGATGGATACTTGAGTGTAAGACACTAACAAAGTGTTAATTTTAAAATGTAGGTGTTAGATATATAGGTTCACTATAAAATCTCTTTAATCTTTCTATAGACTTGAAAATTTTCTAATATGTGTGAACACAATTAAAAGGATATCAAGCATTCCTGCTATGTATACGGAACAAATGTTTTCATCTTCACTGTGGTTTGCGAAAATTAATGCTAACTGGCTGTATAAATACAGCTGTCAACTATAGATTAATAGATTGCAAAGAATTTTTTTCCACAGCAGCAATCCTTAGGTTCGATTCTGACTCAAAAGAGAGGTTGAACGTTTGGGCTTCCCTGGTGGAGAATCCGCCTGCAATGCAGGAAGCCTGGGTTTGATCCCTGGGTTGGGAAAATTCCCTGAAGGAAAGCATGCAACCCACTCCAGTATTCTTTCCTGGAAAATCTCCATGGACAGAGGAGCCTGGCGGGCTACAGTCCATGGGGTCGCAAAGAGTCGCACTTGACTGAGTGACGAAGTAAAGCGCAAGAGTCTGCAAAGACTGTTTTTCCACAACAACAAAAAAACAAAATGTAACAGCAAAAAGTTATACATGCTCTAGAGGTCTAATGATATGTGATGCTATTCACCTAAAGGCCCATAGACATGAAATTTCATTGGGAAATCATTATAGATAGTGATACAGTGGAGATGCAACTGAATGCAGGCTATACATTCATAATTCCTTTATAACTGATGATAATATTGTTTGCTTTGCTTGGTTGGCTGATCAGTATATTGATTTTGGTGCACTAGGAGTGAGACAGAAAAAAAGAAGTAAAATTAGTGAATGACAAATTTTCAAAGGAAGACTCAAAATGAGAGCTCAAACTTGAAGCATTGCCCCAAATGAATGAGTAAATCCAGTGTTGCCTGTGATATATGTACCATAATCTTTTTCTTAATAATATATGATGCTTGTTTTTAAAAGAATGCAAAAGAAATGAATAAACAATTTAGCCATATCTAGTGTAAAATGCCTATTAAAAAAATCTGACATCCATATTTCGGCTTTTGGGTTGTTTTGTTTAATATCTACCCACAGCAGCTCTAAGCACTCTCCTTGAACACTTAAATTCATTACTGTATATACATGTTCAAGAGGAAAACATGGGTCCATTTAGAACAAACTCTTCCTAAGTGGCTTTTAAAGATTCTATGTGATTATTCACTTTTTAATTCTACTGGTTGGTGTTTCATTTATTTTATATTCTACCTGGTTGTATTTGAAAATAATCTTTACTCCAAATGAAAAAAAGAGTCACTACCTTGTTTTTAGAAAAGGAGAGTAGAGAAAAAATGCAGGAAGCAAGTAATTAGCTTGTCCAGATCTTACAGCATGCCCTGAAGGAAATGCCAGTTTTGTCTCATTATGTGGAATTAAGCAACCAATCAAAAGTTTTACAAACGCCTCTCATTACAGAGGTCACACAGCCATTTCAACAGCTCTTAGTTTACTTTGCTGCCAAATCAATCACACACCCAGTAAAGGAGTAAAGAGATTGTTCAGATTACAAAGGTAAGGAACAAAACATAAGTGCAAAACCTAAACACAGTGAACGTTTTTCCAAAACAATTTTTTTAAGATATCAACTTACATATCAGTAAATGACAATTTTTACCAGAGCTTTTTGAGGGAAGAAGACAGTACTTTTTTTGTATAAGTCACTACAACACGGACATGACCTATGGATCAGTTGCTATTACTATACAATTATAATGAAATTTATTAATTATAATAAAATTCCATGATTTTTGTGGCCTGATCACTATATTTCTATCATGAGTTAAAACACCATGGAACACAAATTACTTCCCCCATTTCTCTTTGATAGTGTTGGGGATTGTACTGAAGGAGAACTTCTGACAGCAGGAACTGACATCTAAGATGCAATGATTCTAAGAAATTGTTGGCAGTCAAATTTTTATATACTCTCTGTGTAGCTCCACCACAAGCAACTGAAGAACATAATCTTTATTTTATATTTTGAACAACTTCATTTTTTCCTTCTGAGCAGCTGCAGTAATCACATTTCTGGGTCGAAATTGTGCAGAACCAGAAGTGTGAGGAAAATTAATCCATCCCTGTGTTAGAATTTGTACATTACCAAGACATTCATATGAAATAGTCACGTCATAATGCAATACTTCATGTGATTAATAAGAGCCCATAAATTCTGAACCACTTCTGAACTATGAAGTAAACAGC